>NC_079137.1:33725553-34925553 GCF_945859705.1 Episyrphus balteatus | reverse complement strand
TGTAGTTGTTTGCCAGTGTTTAAATATAGAGGTAGGCAAAATAGACCCCGTGCCAGTAGTACCCGTCAAAGCAAAAAAAAGGAAACAAACCAAAGCCATGGAACAACCAAATGAAATCCTCAAGTGACAATAACTCTCGCTCCTTCTCTATCTCTCTCCTTGGCACCGACACCATAGCATTTATGATGTTCATGGACCATGTAACCAACAGATTTATGGAAAACTTTCTGCCTGATGTATCCTGAGTGGCACAATGGCATCGGTCCACTTGAGCCTATTGTTTCTATTTCTTATTCTTTTTTTTTTGTATATATTTTTTCGTCTTGTTGTTTGTTGTTTATTTTAAAACAACGTGCATTGCTTTTTAGCATAAAATAAAAATGGATACTTTGAAAAATCTATCCCAAAAAAAAAAAGAGTAAAAAAAAAAATTGAGAATCCGAAGCCAAATAGCTTAGTAGACGAACCAATTTATTACGATAATACAATTCCTTGATCCTTTTAGGAGCTGCTTCTGATTTGTTTACAATTTTTCCACTTTCTCGCAACAACACACACATGCTAGAAGCCATATTCCAATATAGTAAATATGTAGGTATGTATTTTCGAAATAGGCATTATCCTTTTTTTATTTTTACTAGAGAAAGTGCGTGTTTTAGCTATATGCGATATGGTAGCGCACTATGGATGCTATTGGGGACCATATGTTGCCAAAACTTATTTATGGATTTGATTTTGTTATCCTTCGACCTGAAAATATCCTTTTTGAGTATCAATAGGATTCTTTTCATTTAACGCTTTATATATTCATAGGATATCCCTTGAGCAATGAATTGGATGTCCAATACTATTTTTTTTTTTGTAGGATATTTTTGATGTGAAAGAAACAAAAAAAAGGAAGGTCACACCATTGGCATTTTGTTGTGGAACATCTGTATAATGATTGTGAGAGAGATCAAATAATAAAAAATAAAAAATAAGGTAAATCAATACAATTTGGTGTATCCCAGTTTTGCAGACAAAAATGTTGGCAAAAAGTTGTAAAAGTTTATTTGTATTAAAGCACCAGCAGCGGTTTCCCAGTTTTCTAGCATGCTAAGGTATGGATGGAACTTCAATATAAAAATGATAAACGATGGATTTTGTTTAATTAAAAATTGTAATAGCCCCTAGTTTGGACCGAAAAATGATAGCAAAAGTGTTTTGTTAATGTGTGTGACATTGAGTGTTATGGGATTTGAAATGTGTCCCAAAGGATTTTTTTTTTTACGATTTTGCAAAATCGTTAAACTCGTGACCTTGTGAGAAAAAAATGTTTGAAAAATTAGTATCATTTAGGATAGTATTAAATTTGATTCCTTTTTTTATTAAGGACTTCTGCAAACAAAAGATTGAAGCGATATGATAACATGTGTACATAAAAACATAGTAAAGTATTGTAATTCTAAAAAACACATGGTGGTTTGAAAATAAATTTTAAAGAATTCGAAGGATCAAGGACGAAAATTTAACTATATGAGGTGCCTGTATAAACATTTGAGAAATAGCTTACAAAGGTTCCAATAGTTGAAAGCTAATTTATTTAAATAAAAACTAAGCCAGCTCTATTCTTATTAGATACACACGGAAAGCTAGTTGAGGTGGTTGGATTTAAAAGTGGTCCAACGATTGCCGTATCAGGATGGAAGGCCTTGAATCAGGCTGAAGGCAAGATACACAATTGTACCTTTTATGCAACAGTAATTTGCATTGCTATTATTGGACAAAAACGCCCAAGTAAAAATTAAATTTGAATAAAAAAAAAAACATTTCTTGGCCACCGCACCACAGTGAAATAGAAATTTTTGATCACGGTGCGGATATGGTGCGGCGGAATAGTAATTTTTGAACATGGTGAAGCGATACACCATCTGGTGCATTTGGTGCTTTTTGGCGTCAAAATTCATTTGAACGGCCATTTCTTGATGAAATGTCATGAAATTTGGGTACAGCGAAAGATATTTGTATGGAGAATACGAAATTCAAATCTTAAGTCGAATAAAATCTATGACGTCACGTTTAGTAGACAAAAATTCCTTTTTAACTTCTTATATCTCAAAAATGTGACGTCATAGATTTTTTCGGCTTCGGTTTTGAATTAAGAATGTTAAAATCTATTCGAAATGTATATTTTGGTTTACCGAAAAAATAAATTCTCAGTTTTATTGAACATTAAAATTTTTCAATACCTATATCATTTTTTAATATTTAATTAAAAACATAGTTTGGCAACCATATAACCCCAAAATACTCAATTTTTTTATGAAACATAAATGTAAAAGATGTCAAAATGGTGCTAATTAACAAAAATATCCATGAAATAGCGTAATACGAGGTTTAAAAGTGTGTTTTACTAATTTTGCACTTTTTGGACTTTGTTTAAAAAATTTTTTAATTTTTTGTGGAATATATGAAACCTTTTTGATCTGAAATTTCTACCTTATATACTATTTTGAAATAGAAAATTCTATTTAAAGGCCTAGTCTGGCCGCCATTTTGGAGCTGCCATTTTGAATAAAAAAAAAGTTGGCTGCTTTTTCGTATTCTCTATACAAATATAATTCATTGACATTTTATGAAATTACGACAACAAATGGCCTTGCAAATGAATTTTGACGCCATAAAGCACCAAAGGTACCACTGTGCGATGGTGGGGCGGAACAGAAATTTTGTATCATGGCGCGATTGTGGTGTGTCGGTGATTCGTCCTTCAAAAAGGTGGTACTGCGGCAATGGATCGGTGAAATTTCATTTTTACTCTGGAAGTGAAGAATTTTGCCAAGCTGAAGGATATTAGAGAATACAGAAAAACTGTCATTATTTTTTAATTAAAAATGGCAGATAGCGACCAGAAGAAGCATTAAAATTTTCTTTTTTAAAACAGAGTATAATTCGAAATTCAAGTAAATTGATACTAAAAAGGTAGATTCACGATGTTTTTATGACATTTCCTAATTTTTATTTTTTAAATTTGCAACCCAAAACTAAATACGACCATCCTGCACATCGAAAGTATAAAAGTCATTTAAAGATCGTCGCTTTAATTTGGATCCAAAGTTTTTGCAATTTTAATATTATCTCATTTGATAGGTTACATTAATTTAAGTAAAACTTGTGCAATTTTGTATTTTTAATGCAAAATCGTTAAAGTCATGAGGTCATCGCACTTAAAATAATAAATTTGTTTCTCTTTTCCTCCACGTCTATATTATATACCCACCATTTAAAGCCAATTTAACTTTTTATGTTTCCTTGTTTTTTGTTCAAGTTGAAACAAAAACCCTATCCGATATCCTCAACCCCCACCACTACTTGCCCACCCCCTCATCAAATAAGTTAATCATACTCGTATCTGATTAAAACGATTTCATGAAAACTTTTATTTTACGTTTCTCTTTTTTTTTTTTTTAATAAAAACAATGAGGGTCAGTATGAAGTTGAAATAAAAATAAAACAACAACAAAAAAAAAAAACCTCTCAGACAACCCCCTGAGGCAAAACCAGAAAATAGTGCATCAACCCAAAAAAAACAAAAAAAAATCCAACAACAACAACGAAAAAGCAACAACAAAAAAAAAATAAATAAAAAATATAAAATCTGGAACAACAACTCGCTATGCAATGGGCTACCTCTACCTACTGGCGTCCAATTATAGCCGCATAAAATACTTCTTGTTGGAAGGCAAAAACTATGTTTTTGGGTTTTGCCATTCAGAAAAGTGAACCTGGCCATATCAACTAACCAAATAGGTCTTCAGCTCAACACCATAATACGCTGCTGGCAGGATATGTGCGAGTGGCCACTATTTTGGGTTGCTTTCTCGGTCAGAATATTCGAGTTTATGGCGTTGTACAATATGTTTTGTCTATACATCACCCCGGACTCGACTCTCGACTCCGGCTCGGCTTGGTTTGGTTTGGTTTGGTTTGGTTCAGTTCGGTTCGGCTCTGGACTTGGCTAAGGTTGGGCATTGGGCATAATATAATACACCAGTATCCCCCAAACTCAAACCCAATTCTCATCCTTCACCCTCTCTTTCTCTTTCATTTCCCCCATTTCTCCCCTTTATTTTCATCGTCCGTCGTCGTCGTCCTCGTCGTCGTCGTCCAAATAAAGCGTTCATGGTGACGCAATGGACTGTTTACCCGAACATTATGTCCAGCAGGGATTTTATTTTCATTTGTGTTGCTGTTGCTATTGCTGTGGGTTGTATGTGTTGTGTTCTGATGTTGTGTTGTATACGAGAGTATTTGTGTGTTTTTTTTGGAGTTTTCATTTCGTTGGTAAACTTCACTATACTCACAGTACCGTTTATTTTCTCTTATACTTTTGTGGGTGTGCAGGTGCGGTGCAGGACGCAGGAGGACTGGATGACATTGGCCGGTAGCTATAGTATACCACTGTCAGAATTACCGACCGACCGACCACCACTTCGACTACCACCACTACCATTAGCTCTCTCTTTCTCTAACAAAAGCCTCTCTCACTCTCTGTATGAAATAAAATATTTTTGCGGTTCCACAAAAGTAGGTACGATTTTGGTTAAAATGCGGCCAGGCATGTGCTGCCTTTCCATAACATACCTAGCCGCCCCCTCTCACCTACATATATAATATTTAAACCTCCCGGCTGTTATTATGCCTATACCCAAACTGCACCTATAGCCCATCCCACTACGCCCCCCTGCTGGCCTGCTGAAATCACATGAATTGAATTTTATTTCTGTAATTATGCATTTTGGGATTGCTTTTGTAGTGCGAATTTGGTTGTCCGTATTAATTGGTTATGAGATATAAAACACGTGAACGTATGAACGCCAAGTATATTGAACCTCTAATTAAGCATTCATAAATACCTAATATCAGCAGTTTCAAATTATGTTCTCCAATTAAACGCCAACTGATTCGCATGTCTGCTTAAAAAAAATTAAAAAAAAAAAAACAACAACAAAAAAAGTTCAACTTTGTGTAGGGGGGAAGTATGACTATCATCATTGTGTGTTCTATTGGTATACTATAGGCTCAGTTTTAACTTGTATATGCCTGATAATGCCTTTAGGAAATTCGTTCTGGATATAACTTTAACAAATTGAACTTAAAAAAAATATTTTTTGGAGAAAGTTTAAGAAGTTGTTATTTAATAGAAATAGCTGTTTGTTGTATATCGAGTTTGAAAAAACTGGGTCAGTAAAATACATTTTACGTCTAATGGTTTTCAATCAAATCAAATCAATGGAAAAACACTTTTCTTGTCCTTCTGTTTTGGAGTAGTAGATGTTTTCTTTCTGTATATCCTGCAGCAGCAGCAGCACTACCATATTTAACATTGTATAGTAGGACAACAGGTCTAGAAATATGGAATTTTATTCTAACCTAAAAATATTGCATTGGGTTTGATAAATTCTATTATTCACTTAAAATTTCTTAAACCATAGCTATCAATTAATGATCATTTTGAATCCGCGAAAAATCAGAGATTAATTCCACTAATCATAAGGCTCTAAAGAAATGGACTCACCTATTTAGTAACTTCTTCTTATAATCCTCGATGGTCGTAATCAAGAGTTTTGTATTCAGTCCTTGATAAAGTTCTGTCGATAAGCCTCTTAAAGTTGCTTAATACAATAGTTTCATGAACCCTTAATATGTTTCCAAGTCGTAAAAAAAAATTTACGTGGGCGGATCTTATACACTCATGTTCAATTAATCAACACCTAAAATCAAAATTTAAAAAAAAAAATCAGTCTCCCGTTTTCGAAAATTCGATTTTTCAAAAAAAATTTGTTTTTAATCCAAAAATGATTTTTTTCAATATTTTATGTATTTTTTGTTTATGTTACCTAAAATCTTATAAATGCTTTTGTAATACAAGAATTTTGTTGAAAAAAAGTTAGTTGCTAAGGGCAAATCAGGATTAAATAAAAATAACGGTTCTATACCTCATAAGCAACGTTTGAAGTCCCAAAAAAATAAAATGCACGACTGGGTCGCACGTACTTGCTCTTGTAGTTCAAAGCATCTTTATCTTAAATATCTATTGGAAATTTAAGATTTTGTGGAGAAAAAAAAATAAAAACAAAAAAAAAATCGAAAGTTAAAAAAAATCAATTTTTTAAATATTTTTTGAAAAACTTTTTTTTTTAATTTTTTTTTACATTTTACACTTCAATACCTATGATGTCTGTAAATTTTGAAAAAATTGACTTATGCTTTGATGAAATATATGAACTTAAAAAACATGTCAATTTTTGGAAAACGGCAACGCCATATTTCCGCTCTCGGCATTTTTTGAGAAAAACTATAAATGCAGTTTTGTTAGAATCAATAAGAGTACTGCGCACACCAAATTTAAACGAAATCGTTAGAGCTGTTTTCGAGAAATTTGAAATACCTCGAAAACGTTATATGATAGATATGCGTTAAATTGGAGATATTAAAAAAATAAAAAAAACGGTCCTAGGGAATTACGTAAAAATCATCTGTTCCAAGTTTCAAGTAAATCCATCCATCCGTTTAGGCCTTAGCTCCATGTACAGATGGACGCACAGACGCACAGACGCACAGACCGACGGACGGCATGACGAAAACCACTTTTTTGATCTTCTCCGTCATCGTAATGTTGGTTTTGATTAAAACCTTGAATTTTTTTTTCTACACGAAACCAATACTTGCCCTATAGAGCAAGTAAAAAGGGTTGGGGTCGAAATTCTGTATGGGCCAAAATTCGGATGCCAAAATTCTGCATTCCAAAATTCTGTATTTTAAAATTCTGTAAATTCATAATTCTGTATTCTAAAATTCTGTAAACACAAAATTCTGGATTTCAAAATTCTGTAAATGATAAAAGAAAAATTGTTTTGATAATGAAAAAAGTGCGCACTTCTTTCATTATCAAAACAATTTTTCTGTTTTCATTTACAGATTTTTGTATTACAGATTTTTTATATTTTCTATGCAGAACCTTGAAGCAGTTTGCGTTCGACAGCTTATGTTAAGTGTTATGAGTTAATCGTGATATAAAATTAATTCAGAAAAATGGAAAATATTAAATCATTAAAACCTAATAAAGGAAAGGATAAATTGTGTGTCAATGGTTTTATGTTAAATAACGAAGAAAGATCAACTTAAAAAAAAACATGGAAAATGAAAATATTTTTTTAATGAAAATCTCGGAAAATAGGGTACTTAACTCAAATTAGTCAAGCACTTAATAACTCCATTCGAATTTTGTCGAAAAAAATTGAATTTTTTGAGAAAAATGAAATTCAAGCCAGCAGAACACGAAAAAGCCAGCAGAACATGAAAATCTCGGTAAATGCATCGGAAAGGTCCGTCAAGCTGGGTACGCCACAACCGAAAATCCAAAATCTGAGTATGCAGGAATTTGTTGCTAATTTGTTGCTAATTTGTTACCCCAATCCCGAATTTGTTGCTCCTGCCCTTACCCCTTAAATCTGTGGCGTGCCCAGCTTGACGTCAAGCTGGGTACGCCACAAATTAAAATTCAAAATTTCAAAAATGTAAGTATGCAGGAATTTGTTGCTAATTTGTTGCTAATTTGTTACCCTAATTTCGAATTTGTTGCTCCACGTTTTGTCCTTCAAATGCACATTAACAGATTATGCAAAAAAGCTAAATCGCCCAAAAATGATCGCACAGTCAAAAAAGTGGTATCAATAGAAAGAGGTCCTTGAAACCTTTTCAAAAAGGTCCATATCAAGTTTTTATTCCAATCCCTTCATGTCCAAAATGCCTTGTGGAGCTTGAATGCATTTGTGGAACATATGTGGATGAAACGAAAAAACGCAAAAACACGTAATACTCAAAATTTCAAAAAAATAAGTATGCAGTAATTTGTTGCTAATTTGTTGCTAATTTGTTACCCCAATCCCGAATTTGTTGCTCCCCCCCTTACCCCTTAAATCTGTGGCGTACCCAGCTTGACGTCAAGCTGGGTACGCCACAACGCAAATTTGAAAATCTAAGTATGCAGGAATTTGTTGCTAATTTGTTGCTAATTTGTTACCCCAATCTTGAATTTGTTGCTCCACGATTTGACCTTCAAATCGACTGCAACAGATGCAATTTTGTGGAGACTTTTTATCTATACGCTTTTTCAAAAAACTAAAAACGCCAAATTTTTGACAGAATTTGTTGCTCTGCAAAAAGCTATTTTTAAATTTTCTATCATTAATTAATCCCATCTTACAGGAGGAAAAATAATTTTTCGATGACGTCATCCAACAACGCAAAAAATCGTAATACTCAAAATTTCAAAAAAATAAGTATGCAGTAATTTGTTGCTAATTTGTTGCTAATTTGTTACCCCAATCCCGAATTTGTTGCTCCCCCCCTTACCCCTTAAATCTGTGGCGTACCCAGCTTGACGTCAAGCTGGGTACGCCACAACGCAAATTTGAAAATCTGAGTATGCAGGAATTTGTTGCTAATTTGTTGCTAATTTGTTACCCCAATCTTGAATTTGTTGCTCCACGATTTGACCTTCAAATCGACTGCAACAGATGCAATTTTGTGGAGACTTTTTATCTATACGCTTTTTCAAAAAACTAAAAATGCCAAATTATAGACAGAATTTGTTGCTCTGCAAAAAGTTATTTTTAAATTTTCTATCACCACCCAATCCCATCTTACAGGAGATAAACTAATTTTTCGATGACGTCATCCATCAAGCTGGGTACGATAAAACACAAATTTTAAAATCTAAGTACGCAGGAATCTTAAGCTATTTTGTTGCTAATTTGTTACCCTAATCTCGAATTTGTTGCTCCACGATTTGACCTTTAAATTGGCTGAAACAGATGCATGATTTTGAAACTTTATGATACAAAGTTAACAATGCATAGATTTAATACTCTTTGCAGATTAATGCTCAAATCTTTAATTTGATGTAAAAACTACCTTAAAATACTGTTAAAAACTTCCAAAAACAGAACATAACGCACTTAAACCAACTAGCTGCAGGTAATTCAATGCTCTTTAAAGGCTACGTCATTTCCAATATTTGGATATACATACATACCTATCATTACCCTTTCATATTTAAAAACCTTTAAAGGCTGGACCTACCTTCAACCTACTTTACTCCCTTCAATAAAACGCAAAGTAAAATTCAACACTCCAACTTGATTTTTATGGATGCTTCTCAATTCTTAGTTTAATAAGTGTTAGGTACTGCTACCCATTCAATTCCTATATTGCCAACAGCTTTTTTGTTCTATTTTTCCCAGAAGTTAGGTTCCTCAATTTCAATATATAAAAATAAATTGAATTTAACGTATTTTTGCATCTTCCTATTTTAAACATATTTACTATATAGGTAACTTCTTCAATATCCTAGAAAAACCCTTAGACATCTTTTGAAAATACAGTAAAACCCGGATAAGTACCTCACCTTAAATGCCCCATTTAGATAGGCACTAAAGCGGGTAAGGTACTTACAAGAACCCGCTTAAGTGCTCATAGGCACTTATCTCTATAATTATTTAATAATTAAAAAAAAGAGTGTGTGTACGTATGCACACGCGACTGAAGTTATACTTTTCACTCACTTTTGTTTTACATTATTATTAAAATAATCAAACAGCGTATTTTTTTAACAATCTCAGCTTATGGTATTCTCAGGAAATTTGTTGATGCTGTCTCCGTACCTTAACCCAAGACAATCTGACTTCCCTGAATATAGTTATGCATGAAAAAATCTTTATAATTGGAAATTAAGAGTCTTGCCACATGCAACATTCCATATGCAACTTGCCACATGCAACTTGCCACATATAACTTGCCACCTGCCACATGCAACTTGCGACATGAAACATGCAAATTGCCACGTGTTGTGTGTTTTTTTTTTACCGTACTGCGGAGTACTGCACTTTTAAATACTTAAGTACTACCAACTCTTAAGGTGAAACGACAGCCCTGCTGCCAATTGTCTCGGGGATGGCGATCGCGTCATAATCCCTTTGACATTCTTGTCAAAAAACAAATTTGCATACCCACCGTCCCATAAGAAGTATAACTTCAAAAACATGTTTGATTACTAAAAACATAATCTTCACAAAACAAAATTACTTTGAAAGTTTAAAATAGCTAACTAGTTAATTTCTACCTTTAGTAGAATTTTTGAATTTTAAAGCGGTTTAGAAAACGAAGTTTTTCTTGCAGTTCAAACTTGTTTCAAATGTGTACTTAAAAGAATTTTTTGCAAGTAAATTCAATTCTAAGTATTTGAAAAGCCAGGCAATTAAGCGGGGAAGGCAGTTAAGCGAAAGGTACTTAAAAGATGAATTTTATATGAAAAAATCCTTAAAATTTTGGTTCTTAAAAAACAAAGGCACTTATGCGGGTTAGGCACTTAAGCGAGAGGCACTTATCCGGGTTTTACTGTACCCCCAATTTTTTTCCATCTTTAAATTTATCTCTATAGCCCTAGTTTTGGAGAGATGCATTTCATTTACTACCACACTAACGACCTAAGACCTCAACTCAATTTATGTACCTACTATTCATCCAATCAGATTATTGCGATTTGCGACTTATTTTTATATTATAAAAACAAACCAAATACCTACATAAAAATGTGTACCTACCAGCGTTACCACTTGCAGAAAAAAAGTCGAAGTAGATTTGAAGAAAAAATGGAAGTAGATTGAGAAAAATCGAAGTTGATTTCAAAATATAATTTTTTAATAAAAATCCATCTTAAAAAAAAAAAATATTTTCTTAAATTTATTTAAATTAAATAATTTAATTAGTAAAAACAACTAAAACCAAAAAATTGAATTCCTTCAAACTCTATATTTTCGGTATAAATATTATTTCAATACATTATTTTATAACAATTTTTAGTCAAATATTTGGTTTTCTGCAAAAAGAAGTAGAATTGGCTTATATTTTGATAATTTGAAGTAGATTGTAACAGAGATTTTAAAATGAAGTAGAATTCGTTATTTTCATGATGGTGCGAAGTAGGAAGTAGATTTAATTTTTTTTTGAAAAAAAGAAGTAGATCTACTTCAATTGAAGTAAAGTGGTACCACTGGTACCTACATTATACTAAATACAAAAAAATCACACATTGATTTTCTATTTTCATAGAAATAATCGAGTGTGTATGCGTTGACTTTAAATTTGACTCCGCCCACAACGGTCTGCTTTGATGAAAATAATACATATACTATTACAATTAGTTAGTATCTATATCTACGCACTACGCCTTGAAATGTTTTTTCTTTAGTCGGCCTCAGACCTCTAGTAAGGTAAGTACCATGTACGTTCTTTAGAGGCAAAAATGTTATGAAATAGGAACCTACATTTATAATGTTATAAACACACATAGGTAGGTAGTTTCATAGGGTTTTCAGTTGAACTGAATTTAAAATTTTTAATTCTGGAAATATGTAGGTATGTGCAAGTTTTTTTTTATGTTTTGGGTCTGCTATTGATGTGATGAACAACGCTGCATATTTTTAGGGAAAAACTTTAAATTCTAATAAACTGAAGACCCGCTTATTGTAGGTATTCTAAATAAAATTAAAACTCTTAGGAAGGTTATAACGGTTTTTAAGTGAAGGTTGAAACGTCTATTTTTTTAACTTAAAGTTTTTGCTTTATATTATGTAAAGAAATGAAGAAATATTTTTGTTCATATGTTAAAATGTGCAGAAGCAATTATTATTGCTTTTTGTTTATATATATATATTGTTTTATTGTAGCAAAATTTACATTATTTTTTCTTAAAACTATATTGCACAATTTACAGAGATTGGTATATAAGCTACCTAACTGCTGCCAAGTTTATCTTTTTGAACAAGTTAGTGATTTATTTAATTATGTTTGAAGGAAAAGCTACTTGTAAAAACCTTCATTAAAGAGAAAAAAAAAATAATAATAATAATTACAAAAGAAGTTATAATTAAAATAGTAATACAAAAATATGGATACTAAAGATAGGAAAATTTGTTAAAGATGGAGAAGAGGTGGCTTAAATTTCAAGACCAACAATGAGTTTTCAAAATTAACTTTTACATGTATATAAACAGTGGCGTATTGAGGGGGGGGCTCAGGGGGCTCAAGCCCACCCCAAGCCTCCAAAATCATGTTACTATTTAGCTGATTTCATCATAATCTACATGATTAACTGAAACTTTTTCGTAAATCGTAGAGATTTAGAGACAGCTCAAATGATCGAGCCCCCTCCAAATTCTAAAATGGTTGTTTGTGTTTGTTTGAGTAAGTGCCTCAGTTGACGTTGAGGTTTGGGATTTTCAGGATTTTAGTCCAATTCAGAATTCTTCAAATAATGTGTTTGTTGTTTTGACGTCGATTAACATCACCGTTAAATTTTGCAAAGCTTCTTATGCAATCACGTCGTATTTTATTGTCTTGAGTATATTACTTTTTTTCAAAAATAATATTTTTCTCAAAGATATTGGAAATACAAATTTTTTATATCTCAATATCTTAGTGGTCAACATAACTAATGGTTTATTTAAGCAAATTCCAGTTTGTGCTTCTGATTTGTATTAAAAAAGAAACATATTATTAAAAAATATATATTTCGGATTAAACATCAAAAGAATATTTCATTGAAAACTAGTTTTTGAGACTTTTTCGTTCTGCATTTCACTTTTTGAGCATTCACTTGCGTTGCCGATAGTGAAATTATTTGTTCTACATTTTTTCGCTCATTTCGATTTTCTGATCGAATTTAATTCGCTTTGTTTCTGCTCGTGAACTTGGTATCTTTTTCAACGAATCTCTAATTTTTGGACAAAATATTATCAAAACTTATATTTTTTTTTCACTTACCTACATATTTCATATGTCTCGCAAAATGTGACTTCTTATTTTTTCTTTCAAATTCTGCTTTTTTCCAATAAAGTTGCCAATAAAATTGCATCCATGTTCAAAATAGCAGTAATTTAACTCTAGAAACAAAATAAAAATGGATGATCCTTTAGTTTTGACAGTTCGAAGCATTTTTTAAGTTTTCGAAATCGATCGAAGATCAATTTCACGTGAAATTGAAAAGTGATGCCAGTTCACTTTCGGTCGAATTGCGGAAATATGGGCATTTATACCGAAAAAAGTGAAACTAGACGTGATAGGAATAAATCTGTAATTTGAATTCAGCACATGAAAAAGTTCTAACGAAAAAGTGTTTTTTTTTTTTAAGATTACTATTTTTTTCTCACAAAATAAAGCACAGAAACGTCAAATATCAACAAAGAATAATTCTTAAAGTATAATGTACTTTATTTATTTATATTTCGGTATAGTTAAAGAAAAAGTCAATAATAGTTCCCAAAAATTATTTATTTAAGTTTTTGTAAAAAAAAGTCCGATTCTCCTAAATTTACTAAACACCTTGCTGTTTGTGTAAAATGTTTGGGATACAAGAACTTGGAAAAATAGCTACTTTGAATGTGAAAGAAGACAGTAGTACGAAGTTGTCGGGAGCAGTAAAATGCTACTATACGACTTTTAGTACCGCAGCACAGCGCTTTTCTCTCGATCAAAGATGAATAAAAAAAGAGACAAATTTGTAGTACATTTACCTTATCAAAAATTTTTGAAAAATTTTTCAGCCCCCCCCAAATTTTTTTCTGGATACGCCACTGTATATAAACTAAGATTATCAGTCTTAAAGGAGTTATAACTAAACGTAGATGAATAAATAAACAAACGCATGAATAAATAAATAATAGATAACAAACGAATAAATAGAAAAACAAAAAAAAAACAAAAGAATAAATCAATAAATAAATTAAAGAACAAACAAAAAACAAAAATATGAATATGTAAATAAATATATAAATAAATAAACAAATAAATAAATAAATAAATAAATAAATAAATAAATAAATAAATAAATAAGTAAATAAATAAATAAATAAATAAATAAATAAATAATAAATAAATAAATAATTAAATAAATGATTAAATAAATAGATTAAAAAATAAATAAATAAATCAGTCAGTAGATAAATAGTAATTAATAAGAATATGATAAGTAAATAAATAAATATTTAAAGAATTAATTTACAATTTAAAAAAGAAAATGCATATTGTAAACAAAAAAACAAAAAAGTATCATTTTAGTAAGTTAAATTTGAAATCAGAACATTGTCAGACATAACGCATGACAAATTATAGCGTTCTTTAAGATTTAAGATTCTGTTGGAGACATATTCAACATTTACTAACGCGTGCAGTTCAGAAGTTGAAAAACACCAAGGAAGGTTTAGCATCATTTTTAAAAGTTTATTTTGCATGACTTGGAGCCTTTTAATATGGCTTGTAGCACAACTTCCCCAAGCAGGTGATCCGTAAAACATGATAGCTTGAAATATAACTTTGAAAATTATAAGTTTGTTTTCTTCACTTAACTTTGATTTCCTGTTAATAAATGGATAGAGTATTTTGATTGTTATATTAAGTTTTCTTATGATTTCTTGAACATGAAGACCAAACGTTAATTTTTTATCTAAATGAACCCCAAGATACTTTACGTTTGATTTCCAATCAGTCGGTACGCTGTTGATAATGAGCGAATTACTAGGTAAGAAACAGGGTTTTCTTTTTCGAGTAAAAAAGATTGCCTGAGTCTTAGAAGCATTTATTTTAACTTTCCAACTGTTAAAATATTCTTCCAGGATATTTAAAGCAGATTGCAAATTGGTTCCAATAGTAGAACCAATAGAATCCGAAGAAAAGATACACGTATCATCAGCAAATATAGCTTTTTCGCAATTTTGCAATTGGGGAAAATCTGACGTAAAAACTGAATACAATATTGGGCCAAGAACAGATCCCTGGGGAACACCCGCAGAACTTACAAAATCATCGGAACAACAACCATTGACAAACACGGCAAAACTTCTCACAGACAAAAAGGACTTCACCATTTTAATCAAGTACATAGGAAAATTAAACATTAGAAGTTTGTGTAAAAGCCCTCTCAGGCTCTCAGAATTTGGTAACATGTTCATCCCAAATCCTTACGGTTTTCGATTTAATGCAATTCTTGTGAAATTTCGAAAAATCCCTACTTGGCAACAGTATTGTGCTTCCTACGCCCATAATTGATTTTTGTTTTTAACAATTCTTTCACTAAAACATTGCCAAATATTTAGGAACAATTAGTTGATCAAAATATTTTTTTTTCATACTCCATTTCACTGGAAATTAATTAACAGTTCCAAGTTTTATAATAACTCAATTTCTAACTTTTATTTCAGAGCAACACCGCGAAAAAAATTTGTATGGTGTTTATTATTTTAAAAACTTGCCCTGTTATTGTAGTTTTCAAAAATGTATTAAAGTGTCCAAAGTTGCAGTTAGATCGAAAAACATTACGGTTTGAATTCAACAAAACAGGATTTTTCATTGCAAAAATACAAACAAAAATAGAGGCTTTTTTTCAAAGAAAAATAAACAAATAACAGTTTGAGAAAATGTGTTTATTTTTGGTTGTTTTTTGTTCTGAAAAACCCTGTTTTGTTGAATTCAAATTGTAATATTTTGCGATCTGACTGCAACTTTGGAAACTTTTATACATTTTTGAAAACTACAATAACAGGGGAACTTTTTAAAACAATAAACCATTCTCACACTGTACAAATTTTTTTGCGGTGTTGCTCTCAAATAAAAGTTTGAAATTGAGTTTTCATAAAACTTGAAATGGCGTATGGAATAAAAATTTTTTTGATTAATTAATTGTTAATAATTATTTGGCAATGTTTTTGTAGAAGAATTTTAAAAAACAAAAATCAATAATGGGTGCAGGAAGCAATATACTATTGCAAAGTAGAGATTTTTCGAAAATTCACAAGAATTGCATTAAATCGAAAACCGTAAGGATTTGGGATAAACATGTTACCAAATTCTGAGAGCCCTTAAGTAGGCCTTTCAGCATATTTCGTTTGATCCATTACTTTTGGGACACCCTGTATAATATAATATAAATAAATATTGAAAAAAATGCAAAAATAGGATTTTTTATTTTTATCTTTTGGGCAATTCCATGGTAACTCACGTTCAATTCACAAAAATTTCCAACACATTAATAATTTTTTTTTTTCAATTTTAATGTTAATTGATAAGAAATTACTATCCATGAATGGAGCATAACTATTACTTTCATAATTAACTAAAAAAATTGTCTGTATTTTTAACATTTGCTTGGGAAAAATAAAAGTTTGATGGTAACTCACGTTACAAAAATCGGACACGAATTTTAAGAGTCCGACAGTATGAAGTTTTTATCTGAAATTAAGAATCTTAATTTGTTTTCAAAGAAGATTCCATACATACAAAATTACAAGCTTTTAATATGAGTGACAAAACCAAAGATTTTTTCAATATTTTGAGGAAAAATTTTAAAATATTTAGGTAACTCACGTAACATTATTTTGGTAACTCATGTTACCTGCGATTTGTGGTTCCAAAAGTAAAGAAAAGATGCATTTTCACTCAAGTTTTTTTTTAATCTAATAGTGTGTAACGAAGCTTGCTTAAATGTTAACTTATTTTAGCACTCACGAGGGGATATTGTCATCGTCACTATTAGACTCATCATATTTTCAGTTTGCTTGTTTTCCCGTCATTTTCATGTGAAATTCTTCTGTTGTTGGCAAGCTTATGCTATAAAAATGCTTTAAGATTATTAAACTCCCTGAATTTTATGTCTATCCATAAGGGAATACAACAAACAATCTTTTCTTGCAACTTGCATAAAGAGTTGCCGTTTGTAAATAGTAATTTGCTAATAAAAAAAGTAAAAAGACTGCATAATTTGTTCAAAATTCGTGTCCACTTTTTCATGAAATCTATCGAATATCTATTTAATATGTTTTTTTGAGAAAAAAGTTAATATTTGGATTTTTAACGAATTTAATTTGAAAAAATAGCCTATTTTTCAATCAAAAAAGTTACCAAAAAAAATTTTCATTTTTGAAAAGCTTGGAATGCAATTATGTATTTAGATTAAAAACTATTTTTTAAGATTAAGAAAACCTACACTTTTGTTTTAGAAAATATTGAGAAAGTTGAAAAAAAAAACTATTTTTAAGATTGATTTTTCCGTAAATGACAGTAATATTGGCGAGAAATAATTTTCCATAGAAACCAAATTATACTTTTCTAATGGCCTTTAACCTTCTTATTTTGAATCTAGCATTAGAATAGCTCTTACGTGAAAAGTTTTTGAGATATTGTATTTTGAACGTCCAAAACACTATTTTTGTGATGTTTTGGCATGGTAATATGTCAAAAATGTGAAGTGATAGATTTTTTTTTTGACTTCGGATTCGAGCTCAGCGCACAAAAAACATTAAACAAATATACTTTGATTTCTATAAAAAAAAACTGTTTGACTAGTGAACTCGAACAAGGCATTCGATTATTTCTGCCCGTTCGATTTCGCCAGTCAAAAAGTTTTTTTTTTATAGAAATCAAAGTATATTTTTTTAATGGTTTTTTGTGTGCTGATCTCGAATCCGAAGTCAGAAAAAATCTATCTATCTTAAACAAAAAGCAATAATAATTGCTTCTGCACATTTTAACATATGAACAAAAATATTTCTTCATTTCTTTACATAATATAAAGCAAAAACTTTAAGTTAAAAAAATAGACGTTTCAACCTTCACTTAAAAACCGTTATAACCTTCCTAAGAGTTTTAATTTTATTTAGAATACCTACAATAAGCGGGTCTTCAGTTTATTAGAATTTAAAGTTTTTCCCTAAAAATATGCAGCGTTGTTCATCACATCAATAGCAGACCCAAAACATAAAAAAAAACTTGCACATACCTACATATTTCCAGAATTAAAAATTTTAAATTCAGTTCAACTGAAAACCCTATGAAACTACCTACCTATGTGTGTTTATAACATTATAAATGTAGGTTCCTATTTCATAACATTTTTGCCTCTAAAGAACGTACATGGTACTTACCTTACTAGAGGTCTGAGGCCGACTAAAGAAAAAACATTTCAAGGCGTAGTGCGTAGATATAGATACTAACTAATTGTAATAGTATATGTATTATTTTCATCAAAGCAGACCGTTGTGGGCGGAGTCAAATTTAAAGTCAACGCATACACACTCGATTATTTCTATGAAAATAGAAAATCAATGTGTGATTTTTTTGTATTTAGTATAATGTAGGTACACATTTTTATGTAGGTATTTGGTTTGTTTTTATAATATAAAAATAAGTCGCAAATCG
Organism: Episyrphus balteatus; assembly: GCF_945859705.1. Lineage (NCBI taxonomy): Eukaryota > Metazoa > Arthropoda > Insecta > Diptera > Syrphidae > Episyrphus > Episyrphus balteatus. The sequence goes on along the minus strand of NC_079137.1, from coordinate 34,907,262 downwards.
CAATAATCTGATTGGATGAATAGTAGGTACATAAATTGAGTTGAGGTCTTAGGTCGTTAGTGTGGTAGTAAATGAAATGCATCTCTCCAAAACTAGGGCTATAGAGATAAATTTAAAGATGGAAAAAAATTGGGGGTATTTTCAAAAGATGTCTAAGGGTTTTTCTAGGATATTGAAGAAGTTACCTATATAGTAAATATGTTTAAAATAGGAAGATGCAAAAATACGTTAAATTCAATTTATTTTTATATATTGAAATTGAGGAACCTAACTTCTGGGAAAAATAGAACAAAAAAGCTGTTGGCAATATAGGAATTGAATGGGTAGCAGTACCTAACACTTATTAAACTAAGAATTGAGAAGCATCCATAAAAATCAAGTTGGAGTGTTGAATTTTACTTTGCGTTTTATTGAAGGGAGTAAAGTAGGTTGAAGGTAGGTCCAGCCTTTAAAGGTTTTTAAATATGAAAGGGTAATGATAGGTATGTATGTATATCCAAATATTGGAAATGACGTAGCCTTTAAAGAGCATTGAATTACCTGCAGCTAGTTGGTTTAAGTGCGTTATGTTCTGTTTTTGGAAGTTTTTAACAGTATTTTAAGGTAGTTTTTACATCAAATTAAAGATTTGAGCATTAATCTGCAAAGAGTATTAAATCTATGCATTGTTAACTTTGTATCATAAAGTTTCAAAATCATGCATCTGTTTCAGCCAATTTAAAGGTCAAATCGTGGAGCAACAAATTCGAGATTAGGGTAACAAATTAGCAACAAAATAGCTTAAGATTCCTGCGTACTTAGATTTTAAAATTTGTGTTTTATCGTACCCAGCTTGATGGATGACGTCATCGAAAAATTAGTTTATCTCCTGTAAGATGGGATTGGGTGGTGATAGAAAATTTAAAAATAACTTTTTGCAGAGCAACAAATTCTGTCTATAATTTGGCATTTTTAGTTTTTTGAAAAAGCGTATAGATAAAAAGTCTCCACAAAATTGCATCTGTTGCAGTCGATTTGAAGGTCAAATCGTGGAGCAACAAATTCAAGATTGGGGTAACAAATTAGCAACAAATTAGCAACAAATTCCTGCATACTCAGATTTTCAAATTTGCGTTGTGGCGTACCCAGCTTGACGTCAAGCTGGGTACGCCACAGATTTAAGGGGTAAGGGGGGGAGCAACAAATTCGGGATTGGGGTAACAAATTAGCAACAAATTAGCAACAAATTACTGCATACTTATTTTTTTGAAATTTTGAGTATTACGATTTTTTGCGTTGTTGGATGACGTCATCGAAAAATTATTTTTCCTCCTGTAAGATGGGATTAATTAATGATAGAAAATTTAAAAATAGCTTTTTGCAGAGCAACAAATTCTGTCAAAAATTTGGCGTTTTTAGTTTTTTGAAAAAGCGTATAGATAAAAAGTCTCCACAAAATTGCATCTGTTGCAGTCGATTTGAAGGTCAAATCGTGGAGCAACAAATTCAAGATTGGGGTAACAAATTAGCAACAAATTAGCAACAAATTCCTGCATACTCAGATTTTCAAATTTGCGTTGTGGCGTACCCAGCTTGACGTCAAGCTGGGTACGCCACAACGCAAATTTGAAAATCTAAGTATGCAGGAATTTGTTGCTAATTTGTTGCTAATTTGTTACCCCAATCTTGAATTTGTTGCTCCACGATTTGACCTTCAAATCGACTGCAACAGATGCAATTTTGTGGAGACTTTTTATCTATACGCTTTTTCAAAAAACTAAAAACGCCAAATTTTTGACAGAATTTGTTGCTCTGCAAAAAGCTATTTTTAAATTTTCTATCATTAATTAATCCCATCTTACAGGAGGAAAAATAATTTTTCGATGACGTCATCCAACAACGCAAAAAATCGTAATACTCAAAATTTCAAAAAAATAAGTATGCAGTAATTTGTTGCTAATTTGTTGCTAATTTGTTACCCCAATCCCGAATTTGTTGCTCCCCCCCTTACCCCTTAAATCTGTGGCGTACCCAGCTTGACGTCAAGCTGGGTACGCCACAACGCAAATTTGAAAATCTGAGTATGCAGGAATTTGTTGCTAATTTGTTGCTAATTTGTTACCCCAATCTTGAATTTGTTGCTCCACGATTTGACCTTCAAATCGACTGCAACAGATGCAATTTTGTGGAGACTTTTTATCTATACGCTTTTTCAAAAAACTAAAAATGCCAAATTATAGACAGAATTTGTTGCTCTGCAAAAAGTTATTTCTAAATTTTCTATCACCACCCAATCCCATCTTACAGGAGATAAACTAATTTTTCGATGACGTCATCCATCAAGCTGGGTACGATAAAACACAAATTTTAAAATCTAAGTACGCAGGAATCTTAAGCTATTTTGTTGCTAATTTGTTACCCTAATCTCGAATTTGTTGCTCCACGATTTGACCTTTAAATTGGCTGAAACAGATGCATGATTTTGAAACTTTATGATACAAAGTTAACAATGCATAGATTTAATACTCTTTGCAGATTAATGCTCAAATCTTTAATTTGATGTAAAAACTACCTTAAAATACTGTTAAAAACTTCCAAAAACAGAACATAACGCACTTAAACCAACTAGCTGCAGGTAATTCAATGCTCTTTAAAGGCTACGTCATTTCCAATATTTGGATATACATACATACCTATCATTACCCTTTCATATTTAAAAACCTTTAAAGGCTGGACCTACCTTCAACCTACTTTACTCCCTTCAATAAAACGCAAAGTAAAATTCAACACTCCAACTTGATTTTTATGGATGCTTCTCAATTCTTAGTTTAATAAGTGTTAGGTACTGCTACCCATTCAATTCCTATATTGCCAACAGCTTTTTTGTTCTATTTTTCCCAGAAGTTAGGTTCCTCAATTTCAATATATAAAAATAAATTGAATTTAACGTATTTTTGCATCTTCCTATTTTAAACATATTTACTATATAGGTAACTTCTTCAATATCCTAGAAAAACCCTTAGACATCTTTTGAAAATACCCCCAATTTTTTTCCATCTTTAAATTTATCTCTATAGCCCTAGTTTTGGAGAGATGCATTTCATTTACTACCACACTAACGACCTAAGACCTCAACTCAATTTATGTACCTACTATTCATCCAATCAGATTATTGCGATTTGCGACTTATTTTTATATTATAAAAACAAACCAAATACCTACATAAAAATGTGTACCTACATTATACTAAATACAAAAAAATCACACATTGATTTTCTATTTTCATAGAAATAATCGAGTGTGTATGCGTTGACTTTAAATTTGACTCCGCCCACAACGGTCTGCTTTGATGAAAATAATACATATACTATTACAATTAGTTAGTATCTATATCTACGCACTACGCCTTGAAATGTTTTTTCTTTAGTCGGCCTCAGACCTCTAGTAAGGTAAGTACCATGTACGTTCTTTAGAGGCAAAAATGTTATGAAATAGGAACCTACATTTATAATGTTATAAACACACATAGGTAGGTAGTTTCATAGGGTTTTCAGTTGAACTGAATTTAAAATTTTTAATTCTGGAAATATGTAGGTATGTGCAAGTTTTTTTTTATGTTTTGGGTCTGCTATTGATGTGATGAACAACGCTGCATATTTTTAGGGAAAAACTTTAAATTCTAATAAACTGAAGACCCGCTTATTGTAGGTATTCTAAATAAAATTAAAACTCTTAGGAAGGTTATAACGGTTTTTAAGTGAAGGTTGAAACGTCTATTTTTTTAACTTAAAGTTTTTGCTTTATATTATGTAAAGAAATGAAGAAATATTTTTGTTCGCGTTGTGGCGTACCCAGCTTGACGTCAAGCTGGGTACGCCACAGATTTAAGGGGTAAGGGGGGGAGCAACAAATTCGGGATTGGGGTAACAAATTAGCAACAAATTAGCAACAAATTACTGCATACTTATTTTTTTGAAATTTTGAGTATTACGATTTTTTGCGTTGTTGGATGACGTCATCGAAAAATTATTTTTCCTCCTGTAAGATGGGATTAATTAATGATAGAAAATTTAAAAATAGCTTTTTGCAGAGCAACAAATTCTGTCAAAAATTTGGCGTTTTTAGTTTTTTGAAAAAGCGTATAGATAAAAAGTCTCCACAAAATTGCATCTGTTGCAGTCGATTTGAAGGTCAAATCGTGGAGCAACAAATTCAAGATTGGGGTAACAAATTAGCAACAAATTAGCAACAAATTCCTGCATACTTAGATTTTCAAATTTGCGTTGTGGCGTACCCAGCTTGACGTCAAGCTGGGTACGCCACAGATTTAAGGGGTAAGGGGGGGAGCAACAAATTCGGGATTGGGGTAACAAATTAGCAACAAATTAGCAACAAATTACTGCATACTTATTTTTTTGAAATTTTGAGTATTACGTGTTTTTGCGTTTTTTCGTTTCATCCACATATGTTCCACAAATGCATTCAAGCTCCACAAGGCATTTTGGACATGAAGGGATTGGAATAAAAACTTGATATGGACCTTTTTGAAAAGGTTTCAAGGACCTCTTTCTATTGATACCACTTTTTTGACTGTGCGATCATTTTTGGGCGATTTAGCTTTTTTGCATAATCTGTTAATGTGCATTTGAAGGGCAAAACGTGGAGCAACAAATTCGAAATTAGGGTAACAAATTAGCAACAAATTAGCAACAAATTCCTGCATACTTACATTTTTGAAATTTTGAATTTTAATTTGTGGCGTACCCAGCTTGACGTCAAGCTGGGCACGCCACAGATTTAAGGGGTAAGGGCAGGAGCAACAAATTCGGGATTGGGGTAACAAATTAGCAACAAATTAGCAACAAATTCCTGCATACTCAGATTTTGGATTTTCGGTTGTGGCGTACCCAGCTTGACGGACCTGCATCGGAAAATGGAGCACTTAATTCAAATTAGTCGAACATTCAATTATTTATGTCCAATTTTTTCGAAAAAGTGGAATTTTTTGAAAAAAAAAAAACAAATTCAAGTTAGTAGAACATGAATTTGTATGGAAAATGAAAATATTTTTTTTTAATGGAAAATCTCGGAATTTTTTTTCAAAAATTGGGTACTTAACTCAAATTAGTTAAGCACTTAATTATTCAAGATAATTTGAAATTTTTTTTTTTTTTTTCGAATATCACAGAAAAAAAAATATTTTTGTAAAAAAAATTTTTTTTTGAATTTTTGTTTGGCACCTAAATATTATACAAAACCCGAATTTTTTACTAACAGTTTAAGGCATTTTCTGGTAATTGCTCTGCTAACTTTAAATCGAGTTAGCAGAAAATTAAGTTTTTCTAAAAGTAGGGGAGCACTTGATATAATTTTGGGGTACTTGCTCTGCTTACTTGAGGGACATGTTTTAATGTAGAGATTTAGAATTACAGAATTTTTAAAAGCAGAATATTGGATTTGCAAAATTTTGAAAAACAGAATTTTGGATTTACAGAATTTTGAAATACAGAATAACGACCCGTTCCAAAAAAAAAAAACATTTCACATTAAAAGATAGACCCTGTATAAAAACTAAGATTTGAATAATTTCAACAAAATCGTTGAAGCCTTTTTTGAGACTCTGAGGAGTCACCAAAAAACGTTTCATACTATTATAGTGTGAAGACGAGAGTTCTTTTAAGACTGATTTATTCATCAATATAAAATAACTTAAAACTATGACATTTCTCTTATGTACTAAACTTATATACTAAACTAATAATAAGAACTATACTTCTCAACTTCATATGGTATGTTCTCACAACACATACCAAGTTTGATTGTAATCGGTCCATGCGTTTAGGCTGTAGCTCCTCATACAGACTGTGGTGAGATAATTCCCATACACTCAATGAGAACCTAGTGTTAAGAATAGGTGATACGAGTATGTGTTTTTAATATTGAGGATTATATAAAAATTTGTCAAAAATAATTTCAGTTTACGTAAGCGGATAAAATAAAAACGAATTGGCCAAAAAGCCAAGATATTCATTTTTAAATTTTTTTTTAGGGTGTTGTCCACAATTTATGTTTTTTTTTTTTTTAAGGCTAAAGATCAATTATCGGGAAGGCTTGATATGCACAAATGATATTAATTAATTGTTTCCGTAGATATATGAAAAAGCAACAAGAGTAACCCAATATAATGTAATTCTTTAAAAGCCAAATTATCAAAAGCCAGTTAACCTCCCTTACGGCTTTTACGTAGGAATAAAGCATTATGGTTTATAAAGTCATATTTTTTACGATAGCTCATTTGATGATTGAAAAATCAGCCCCAAGGAATTATGTAGGTAAGTTATGCATTAAAATGAAATAAAAGTAACTTTTATAAATAAAAATAAAAAAAAGTACGTATACGCCTAGGTGTACCTATGGTAAAACACTCCTCTAAGCACAAAACAGTGATTTGTATGTATTTTTTTTTTTTACACAAACGGCACCACACTATCAAACTTAGTTTTCTTAAAAAAAATAATACTAGAAGGTATAAACTGAATGTTTCAAAAAAATTAGTTCAATGCAAGTTGTAGTTGCATGATAACATTTTTGTATTTTTCTTGGAAGTTACTAAGAATACTGACAATATTGACTTGACAATATACTTAAAGAAATTCTCAAAATGTTTCTGGAGTACTCTAAATTTTATTTTAACAAATGCAAGACTATTCAATTTTTATTCATTTTAGTTTTTCCTTAAATAATGAAACATTAAATTCAAATTTTGTTCCCCTCTATAAAAAGATATTAAATTATTTCATAAAACATAAAAATGTTTATTTCTTCCTTTTACTGATTTTAATCCAGTTGTACCATCTAAATTATTCCACTGTTAACAGAGGAGCTTTCAATTGTTAACCACTGACAGATGATAACATTGAAAGATTTTATCTTACCCTGTTGTATTAAAGGATAAACATTCTCTTTTTTTTTTGCTGGTTTGTATTCGAGTATCGAGTATATATGGTTAAACTGGAAACGGGGAGTATATCCTCGCAAAAGAATTTTATATTTTCTTTATTCGATAAAAAATTGCGTTTTTCAATGTATTATTTTTTTTTTGTGGTAGCATTGGGTGCATTCTATTTGATATAAATAAGTTTTTATACTTGAGTGCAATTTTTTATTTATATTTTTATGTTTCACATTTTTAGTGGTTTCCTTGGTTTCTTTAATGCATCACTATTTTTTCAGTTTGAAACAAGAATACATGTGATTGATAAGACAAAATATTTCAAGACCGTAAAGAGGTAGGTACTAAATTATAGGAATGTTTATGATTCAAGAAAACGATCAGACGTAACACTACGGCAATGGAGAACGTAAAATAGATTTGCTTCTAACTTCGTAAATAAGGGTTTTTAGTGATTCCCTAGAAAGCAAATTGAACATTATTTTTAAGATCAAATTTAACTGTACTCATCAATGAACAATATCGAAAAGGTTGTTTTTCCTAAAAAACGAAGAGGATGAAAACACTTTTTGTCCTTTCCTGATTTCTGACTTTTCCGTAAGTCAAAGATTGAGAATGTAGGTAGACTGTTTAATGAATTTGATCCGCACAGAAAGAACAGAAAAGATCCGAAAAGTACAAGTTTTTGTGTTTCATGAATAAATCTCACCCCAACTTGTTCTACAATCTGTCATGTTATGTACCTTGAAGTTGTTCAGCACAGAAAAGTTCAAGTTTTTCTGCTCCTACTTTTGGGCTAGAGCAATTGAGTGAAAAGTGTCAATTGACTAGGGCTGTAAAAGTAACGACAAAATGAGTACCCGCATGTATACGTTACTATTGATACTAGTACCCGCATCAATAATATCGTTACTCGTTACTTTCGTATGCTTCGTATATTTCGTATGCTTCGTGTGTTTCGCATGTTTCGTATGTTTCGTTACTTTCGTTACTTTCGCATGCTTCGTACTTTTCGTATATTTCATGTATTTTATACGTTTCGTATGTTTGGTATTTTAAGTATGTTTCGTACGTTGGTATAAGAGTGAAAAAAAATTTTTTTTGAAAAAAACCAAAAACAATTTGTATAACCTAAGCTACATTTAAAAACCATAAACATTAATTTAAGTTGCGGCGTTCTCATGTTATAAGAGTTTGAAGGTAGCTATACTGATTTTTTTTTCGATTTTTTTGTAATCAAACGTGGAAACTTTTTTTTATTTTTTTCTATTTTTTTGACAAAACTTTGGTAATTTTTTGTTTAAATCCGTTCCGTAATCTTATCACAATTCTTTAGAGACCTTTATTTCAAAAGAACATCGCGCTGATCTCGGAATATTAGCACTTCAATACAACCATGTCCAACAATTTTTCATTTTTTTTTCTATTGACAGTGATTTTCAAACCTCGTTTTCTCGGCTTTTTTTTTTAGTTGAAAATTTTGCTCTGAATATTAACAAATTTTTTCAAAAACCAAAACACTTTTGTACATTCTTAAGCAACATTTCAAGACCATTAACAAAAAGGTCATAAACACATTGGTTTCGGCATGGGTATATTTCGGCCACATAGAGAAAATACTAAAACGTCTCTTTTAATACTTCTGTATAAATTATTATCGATAACTCAACTATACCTTAACACTACTGTTTTTATCGAGACAAAAGTAAACTCCAGATAATTATCTGGAGTTAGCATTCCGACTACGGTAATGATATCAATACGAGATGCTAAATGCGCCAAATTGAGTGTATAAATTCGTTTCGTATCTCATAATCGGATGATTTAGTACTGAAATTGGAATGGGGTCGTTACCCGTATGTTTCGTATCTCGTATGTTTCGTTACTTCAGTACCCAGTAACGAAACATGCGAGTAACGATACTGTTTAAAAAGTAACGTTTCGTTACTCGTTACTGAAGCAAATACCCGCATTTTAGTAACGAATACATACGATTTGCTACAGCTCTACAATTGACACACTAATTGAAAATAAGATTTTTTAAAGTGAATTTCTTAAGAATTTTTGATTAATAACAAAAAAAAAATTGAGGAAATATTAAAAGTGCTAGTACCTTAATCATTTATTTTCATTTCAAGAAATAATTTTTGAATTAAAAATTTGAAATTTGAAAGCGGACCAATGAATATGTCTGTTTAATGAATCTGATCCGCACAGAAAAGAACAGAAAAGATCCGAAAAGTACAAATTTTTGTGTTTCATGGAAAAAAACTCCCCCCAACTTGTTCTTAAATCTGTCATTTTATGTTTCATGAATTTTTTCAGAACAGAAAGGTTCAAGATTTTCTGCTCCTACTTTTGGGGAGCAAGTGATTAAAAAGTTCAACTGACAGCTGTTTGTTTGATTGTGGAAAAAAAGTAAAATTTTAAGAATTTCTTAAGAGTTTTTGATTAATAACAAAAAAAAAAAAAAATTACGGGAATATTAAAAGTGCTAGTAAATCATTTATTTTAGCATAAAATCATTAAAAAAAATGATTTTGAATTAAAATTGTTGCAACTGATATAGACAACTATCAATCTTGTTAAAAACGAAGTTGAAATTTTCTGTTCTTTCTTGTTCTGACAGTTTTTACAAACTTGTGCTGCTCTGATCTGTTCTGTCATAGATTTTTTTCATTAAACAGACCTAATATTTTAGAAGATCTTGATTTGTTTATGCCTAGATATCAATTTAAAACCATTCTTTTAAATATGATCCCAAACCACTTATACGAATATTTTTGAATTACATAATTATATTTATGTTTTGTTTAATGTAACTTATAATTCATAATAATGTACATTAAAATTTTATATTAAATCCAAGCAAAATCTGTGGATGAAATATCGTAGATTTGAATAAATAAATATTGTTGTCAGTGTATAAGTAGGCAAAAATCTATAAATTTGATGTTAATTTTTAAAATTTTATTAAGTGTCTTGTAAAATTAAATCAAAATTATTTTAAATGGATTTTAAAAACATTAACATAATTATGTCCTAAGCAACTTTTAATATAAAAGACAGTTGTGCATTTTTCTTTATAAATGGACGTAGGCACGAAAAAGCCTGACTCTTTCTGACGCCCCCTTGAACCTGTTAGTACTGTGGAACAGATGAATCGTTTATTTCAGAAATAGCATAAGTCCATGAGCACCAACTTTCCAGGAGCAACAAAAAACTGTTTTTTATGTTAAAACTCCAAAACACTTCAAATTTAGAGTATGTCGAGTTATAATAAAGCTAAAGACGCATTTAAAAACCTTAAAAATATAAACCTTTTTTCAAGTCTTAGCGGGTTTTTAAGCCTTTAAAGTCGCTGGACTTATGTCGTTTCTGCTCAAAACGAATTTTTGTTGGTAAAACTTTTGTTTTCTAGTTATAGCTTTTGAACCCTGCTTCTGATTTTAATGAATAAAATAGCAGTAGATAGATTACCTTTACCTATTCATTGATGTATAATTTTAAAGATTGAGTGTCATGATGGCTGCCAAAATAATTAAAAACTGATAAAAGGTCATATATTCAAGAGTTAAACACGCTGCCACCTCGAGGAAATCTGGCTATAACTTTTGAACCCTGAGTTCAATTTTAATGAATTAAATAGATATCGATAGAGTAATTCCTTACCATAACGAAGAAAAAAATAACAAAAATAATAAAAAATTATTAAAATTATTTTTATTTTAAGTGGAGTGATTGAATATAATTCAATATAAGTTCAAGTGAACTTATATTGAAGTACTTCCTTACCTTTTTAAAGACGTATAACAAAAGGGTGTGCGTTTCAAGATTGCTGCCAAAATAACTTAAAACTGGTAAAAAGTCATGTATTTAGCAGTCAAAAATGTTGTCACCGGGTGAAATATTTCCATATATTTTGAACCCTTTTCTTTCAGTTTTCGTATTTGGGGGGGTCCGACATACTTAATTTTTTTCCAGAAGATGAATAACTATACATAAATGAGAAATCTCAAAAAAAAAAAATTTTGGGAAAAATGGACTTATGCTGTTTCTGAAATAAACGATTCAGATTGGAACTCAGGGTGTTACTTAACTCATTTTGTAGGGAATTTGATTTTCTAAAAGTTAATCATATAACTTGATTTCCAGGTTCAAAAACACAAGCATTATGTGCAAAAATAAAAACAATGTTTAAAAACAAAATGTCCGCTATATGTCAACAGGTGCAACAGGTGGTTTTGGTATCAAAATTTAGCTCAGATTTTTTTTTTCCAGAGCACCAAATACGAAATCTAGTAGCCCCTGTCTATAACTCTCTGCACAACGAGAACTATTATTCATATAAGAAAATGTATTGAGGAAAAATGTATGTAATTTAATCTCTACCACTCTACAAAATTGTTTCTTACTATTTTTAAGAAAAGCACTAGGTATAACTTTTAAACAGTAGCAATTAGCGAAAAAGCTTCTTCATATTTTTGTTATGAAATATAACTTGATCTTGTGGTTTTCCGCTCGTGTATAGGAACTGATGCTCTAGGCTCTATCAAATACCAAAGTCAAAATTTGGCTCTGATTTTTTTTCCCAGCAAAAGAATAAATGCATTAATCTAACACTACACTACCACAGGGTTCAAAAGTAAAGAGTGACAAGAGATTTAGGAAAGAAAGAAAGACTTTTTTATTAACTTATCGTCTCTAGTTGAGAACACATTTTGTAAATTTTGGAAAAGTAAATAAGAAAAGTAAGAGAGACTCAAAATTAAGGTGAGTACTTTTAAAACGTGATATGTTGAAATATGATCCAAATGCCTCAACTGAATGCAAGGCTCTATGCTGACGATTCTCGATTGCATCACATTGAAATCATCATTAATAACTCCCGGACCGCGGAAACCCTCATTGAAACAATTCTATTCTACAAAAAATAGTGTGTTAACATCATCTCATTCAAGAGATCATTTACTGACAAAGTTAGCTGCCGAAATTAGAACTTCCAGACGATGCAATAGAAGCACAATACAGCGATAAATATCTACCAACCCATTTAAAAGATTGGAAGAGTCCTTATCATTTTATTACTTAAATTTCAGGATTTTAATTTAACATTTCTGTAACAATTCAAGACCACTTAAAAGACCTTCCACCCTTTATGTCAAGTTTTGGACCCATTAAATCTCAAGCTTTCATTTATTTCATCAAATAAACGACACAATTATCACTGATTGAAGCCATTTTGCCTTTTTTTTTTTTCTTTATAAACTTCAAAATTGAACTTCAATTATTTCCGATTTTTCAAAAGGATTATGTATGGCCTCAATTTTTAATTCTGTTTCAAAAGCCTTCCTATCCTATCCTCATGATCCCAATCACAATACGAGAAAAATAAAAGAACTCAACTGAACTCGCATTTAAAATCAATCCATGGCCCTTAGCTGTGCCTGCGTTAATTCCCAACTAATTTAGATACACGAGATTTCATTGATTTATGGATTTCATTTGGTTGTAATAATTTACCAGTATCTTTCGATTTCTTGTTACTGGCTATGGGCTATGCTCTTGTTATATCCTCAAGACCTTGCGAACTCCGCATCTCCGGTCGAGCCGAAATCCAAAATCGAAACGAATCGAATCGAGGGGAAAAAATGTGTGTGCAGAGATAAAGTGTGAGTGTTGAGTATAGCCTTTTCTGCAGAACACTAAATAATGTTTTCTTTCCTCCTATAAAATGAGGAAAGTAATCCATCCTGAACAAGGAGCAACATTCATCCTTTATTCTTCCAGTTTTCACCCGGCTTCCGTTTTTCATCCCGCATAAAAAGGGATACAACAATGATTCGCAATTCTCTTTGAATCGTCAGATTCTTTATTGATTTGTTTGCTGTTTGATTGAAGGTAGAGAATGGATGGATAAGATATACTATAGCTATATGGGAAAAAGGAAGAAAAAAAAAATAATAAAACGAACCTAACCTAACCGAAGGATATATAACACGTCAGGCAGGACTTCGATCTCCGACTTCGACTCGGAACAGAATTCAAGATATAATTTATATTTATATAGCTCCATCGATATAGGTTTATATCGTAGTTATGTCAAAGCTTCTGTATCTGTATATCGACAGTCTCTCTTTTCTGTTGGTCTGAAGAAAGTATTGCGGAGGGGTGTGCTCTATAAATAAACATTTTTAATACCGGTCCGACACGATAATCTGAGAATGTGATTTTCCTTTTTGTTTATTATTTGATAAATACTTCCGATTACGCCTTATGGTCTGAAGATGTTGTTTGTCATATACGGACATTTCAAAAGGTATTAACTCAAGATCCTGCCTTTCTTGCTTTGTCCTTTCGAGTGGGTTCGAAGACACTCTTGAGCTTTAGGAGAGGTGTTCCATACACTCGGCTTGACCTTGCCATCTCTCAGTTGATAAATGTGATTTAATTCTTTTTTATTTTATTATTTTTTTTTTTTTTCTTCTTCTTTTCTGTTTGGTTAGCTACGGATATTTATTATACCTCTATACTTCATATAGATATTTATTTTTATTTTTTTCGTGATGATTTGACTTCTTTTTATTATTTTTCTGCTTTTCCTCAAACCAAAGAAATCCATCAACGGAAATCAAAGATGGGGATAAGGGGGGACGGTTCTTCTTTTAGCCAACCTAAGGTGGATTATATTTTGCACTCGTTTACGAAATTCTATAATCCTTAGATTTTCTTATAAGATTTGTGCGAGTTGAAGAGGCTTTGAGAATATCGGTGTTTGGAGAAAAATATGTTTGCACAAAAGAAGGTAAGGTTTTGGTGTAATGTCTACTCAATGAACAAAATTTGGCAGTTTTTTTTAGTATATGGCTAAGATTACGGAAGAGGGTGTATGTTTTGAATCATTGAGAACTTATGTATTTTTCATTTATTTTGTTTCATTTAAGAAAACAGTAGGTACCTACCTAAATGCTGACAAAAAATATTTTTTCAAGTTTTTCATTTTTTTTATCCCATAACATACAAAGGTACTCGTAGATTACAATTATTTGACAAAATCAGTTCATGGTCCACATTCAAAATTGAAAAAATCCATTATTCAATACATAAGTAACTAAAAAATATCCGTAAACTTTGTAGTTTAGGGATTTTTGGTGATTCCATAGCGAATCAAATTTAGACTTTAATGCTGATTTTTTTTAAAGTAGAAAATTAAAACTTTGAAAATTTTCCAATTTCTCTTAGCCCCGGTTTGTTCACACTCGATTATCTTTTAATCAAGGATTTTTGTATAGAATAATCCGTGAGCCCAGAACTGCGACCTCAAAATTTTTTAACCAAACTTGTCTAATTCGTTTGTCCACCGTTTGTCCATGTTTTTTTACTCAATTTAATTTTAGAGCAAATTCTTTTTTATTATCGTTTTTCCCCAATCCGTTAAGGAGATATGTATTAAAAAATACATTTTTTTCAAAAATTCAAACTGCTGTCGTTTGTCCACCTCGAGAAATGGTTACAAACCAAAAATCATTGTTTGTTCACCCTGCGTTTAAAAGATAGGTACATATTTAAAAAACAAATTCTCAAAATTCGCAACAAAAATTACGCATACGCCACAGCCCAAGTAACAATTTGGGTTGCATAAGGTTCAATTTTTTCGATTCGACAAGCTATAGTTTTCATAGGTTTTGTTTAAGGCTTAATTACGCAAGTCAACCATTTTGGAAAGAAAGGAGTCTGCTTAAGACTACCTAGAAGTGTTTACAGGAAGCCTTGCAAATTTTAGTTAGAGAAGGCCTTCTTAAGACCTTTTTGAACCGTTCTAAGGAAGCCTCGTATTTTCAATTGACAGAAGGCATCTATAAGCCCTGTTCCAAGAGGTTCTTTTAAGTATGCAATGCTTTTATCTTTTAAGTATGCAATATTTTTTCTTTTAAGCATGCAATGTTTTTTTCTTAAAAGTATGCAATTTTTCTAGTACAATCGAAAAAAAAACATTCCATTTCAATGTGAGGTATCAAGTAGCTCCCTTTTTTCCACTCATCTTTAATGGTCGGGCTATTTGTGAAATTAAAAAATGTGTTTCAATTAAAATAAAATTCTTCCCATTTCAGAACAACAGAAAAAGCATTGCAACTGTCGAAAAGAAGAAAAACAAAATAGAAAAAAATTAAAAGAAAATTCAATGAAATCTTTTTTTTTATTCATAAATTCAACATCTTATAACAACCTCTATAAGGATTTATTATAACATCCAATGCAAATGATAGTTTCCTTAGCAAAGCTATAGCCTCGCTAAAATGTTTTGTTGATTTGTGAAAAGGCCTGCATAAGGTCGTTTTACGCTGTTCGTTACAAGCTATTAGCCTGTGGAGGAAGGTCTTGGGTAAATTCGATAATGTGCGCCAAAATGATTACCATAAGACTTGTCCTTCTTCTTAAACAAGTCAAAAAATAGTTTGCATTTAACCTTATGCGAGTTAAATTGTTACTTGGGAGTGTATCTACTGAAAATTTCAAAATCCCCAAAAATTACTTTTTTTTTCAAAAATTCAAACGGCAATCGTTTGTCCGCCTTGAAAAGGATGTAAACAAAAAATCATAGTTTGACCACCCTAAGTTTAGTAGATATTCAAAAAACAAATTTTGTACTGAAATATTCAAATCCTCATAAATTCCCCAAAAATTAATTTTTTTTTCAAAAATTCAAATTTCGTTTCTATTATACGACGTATACCAAAACTCGTCGTTTGTCCACCTTGCGTTTAAAAGATAATCAAAAAACTAATTTTGTACAAGCAGTTTGCAATTATGTCAGTTAAATTTTGTACAAATCTTTAAAACATTATTTCGCATAGAATTAGAATTTGTTGTAATTTTGTAGGTATTTAAAAATTTTAATTTTTTTTTTTCAAATTCATTGAGTTTTTTTATTCTTTTTAATTACTTTCAGTAGTCTTTTAGTAATAAAAAAAAAAACTTCTTTTTTAAGAAAATAAACTTAGCTTTAATAATAAGCGGACAAAATTTATAATTTATTTTATTTAAAAAAAAAATTGATGCAAAATTGCGGAGAAACGTTTGTCCGCAGAAAAAAAAGTTTTGGGACAAACTAAAACTGTAAAGAATTCTTGATTGGTTGTAAAAAAATCTTTCGAATGAAACGTAGTTTGGCAAAGATAAAGCCAATTAAGGGAAAAGAAAGCAAAAATCATAAAAACCGTCATAACACGAAAACGGGACGAAAACGAGAAAATTACCTCTAAAGTTTTTCGACTTAAAATGACCTAAGGAATCCATGGTTTTCAATTGAGGTGGTGACTGTGGGACACCTTGTATATAAATTACATACATACATCTATGTAGATCACTTTTAGGTTAGGTTGACAGATTGACAGATATTATAATATTGCCAAAGTACGTGTCACTCTATTAGGTACCTATCTAACCTATGCTATTCATACCTACCTACCGAACACTTTTCAGCTTAACCGTGGTAAGGTTTGGAAACAACCATATTCAATAACATAACCCTTAAACGCAATTAGCGGCAGGTACCTACCTACATATTCTTATGAAATATCTTACAGCTACCTGTCTACCTTTCTTACAAAAACCAATTGCTTTGGTCATTCTCTTTCCCACAAATAAATGAAGAGCTAAATTGGTACACATTGATATGAAGATTTGATCCGTCTAACCAAATGTATACCACACTATAGTTATACGGTTGGTTACGTTACATGAATATCATTTACCATTACCATTCAAAACTTAAACTTACATTCCCAACATCCACCTTTTACCTAAATACATACCTACAATGAATGAGTTTCTAATTTATATAAATCCCAATTCTAAATTCTAAATGACTTCATTATACTCCAATTAAATTTTCCTAAAACACTCAAACCTCTTTTATACCATAAATTCTCCCATACCAACCACACTGATATACACGCATGAATCACAATCTTTGCCCAATGAATTTGACTTT
The DNA here is from genome assembly GCF_945859705.1 of Episyrphus balteatus. Classification (NCBI taxonomy): domain Eukaryota; kingdom Metazoa; phylum Arthropoda; class Insecta; order Diptera; family Syrphidae; genus Episyrphus; species Episyrphus balteatus. The sequence continues at coordinate 34,890,337 of NC_079137.1, read as the reverse complement.
TGACCATATTACTTTTAATAAATTCATCATTTTTTAATTGATTATGCATCTCAAAAGATCAACATTCAACATAAATAACATCAAACAAAACAAAATAGAAAAAAAAAAACAAAAAACAAATCACACACATGCGTACATTGAATTTATAACCTACTATAAGTCATACTTAAGTAAATTTATATACCAACAAAAATATATATCAAAAGAAGAGTCAAATATCATCTCTTAAAAAAAAAAACCAAAAAAAGATCCACAAGTAAAATAACCCCCCAATTGCACAAAAACAGGAAACAAATTACCTGACGAAACAGGTACACACTCTGTTTTTTTATTTATTTTTTGTTTTTGTTTCTGTGCGAATTACTTCTATCCCATGCTAGTACACACACTGGTGTTTACTATAAAGAAGATATACGATTTATACTCCTATATTCATAGCTATGAATGTATCTCATCTCTCAAAAAAGCCTACAAAATTAACCCTTCTTGATCAAATCTATTTTGACACAAGCGAACGAGAAACCAACCAACGAACGAATGAACCTAAAAGACAAAAATCCCCCTTTTTCTCCAAACACCCACCACCCCACCTTCCTCCAAATCCCCCTTTTTTTTCTTCCACCTTGAAAAAGAATAAAAACAAAAAAAAAAAACAAAAACCTGTAAGGGCGACAACGAGTATAAACGATGCTTAGATGCCTATTTCTTAGATATTCTGGAATAGATAAAAAGTATCTACGAAAAAATTAAAGAAAGAGAACAATCATACACTTTTCTCTTTAAGTCTTTTTATTTTTTTCATTCTTTTGATAGATATCCTAGTGATAGCATCTCAGTAAAGTGTATCTCATAGATACATAGATAATAAAACAAAAACAACAAAAAATAGAAGAAGATTTTTTTTGTGATATAAGAAATAAAAGAAGAAGAAAACGGCTCCAACAAATTAACGAAACTACCTTATGTTCTCTCTCTCTATGACGTATGTATGAATTTTTCGAATTCGAATTTTTTTTTTAACCATCACTCATTTTTATCTATTTTTTCTTAAATTTTTCTATTTAAGGGAGAACAGCATCATTTTTTCGAATTAAATTTCGAATTTCGAAAAGAGTTTTTCAATAGCTGAATTCATTTCTATCTGCGAAAGAATAGTTTCGTTAAGTTTTATCCGAATGGCAGTTATTAAAGAGATTCTTTTCAAATCTCTCTTTAACCATCAACTTCGAATTTTAAATCGAATTCACTGAACAGATGGTAAAAAAAAACTTGATTCTTGAATTTGGATGCGGAGGCGAGTAAAAAACCTGCTGTGAAAATTCAAGTACTCTCTCTCTGTTCGTGTATAGAATAAAAAACAACAACAAATATAGAAATCCCAAAACTCGTCTCTTTATTTTGTGTGTCGTTTCGTTGGTATATTTCTCGTTCGTCGGATTGTGCCATTGGCATCGGAGTTGAGTTGAGTACCAGAAAAAAAAAAACCAATACCAAAACCTAACATACCAACAGAATTTCCATCTGCACTTGGCTCTTTCGAAAATAACGTTAGTTCGGTTTTGATTCTACAACGGGAGTGACGTATTCGTGCGGATGCATTCTAGTTCAATCTATATACACATCCTTTATTCACAGATACAAAAACAACAAGGCAAAAAAAAGGCAATTTTTTTCCCATTTGAATTCTAATACACATCACAAACCTTGAAGAGATATACGCACCCGCATCATCTAAAACGGAATATACCAACCAAATTTAAAAAAAAAGGATATTAAATAATTTCACACAAAAAGTGTATATAATTTTGAGTTTGAAGATATTTCTCTGTATTTTTTTTTATTGTTTCTTAAAGTAAAATAAAACAAGTAAAAAAGGAACAAACCGGGACGAATATTTCTTTTTCTTTTTTCATTTTGTCCTCTTTTAAGACGGTCGTGTGTTGTAGCAGAGCAAAAATTCTGAATTGGATACACACCTCCCGCTGTGAATACTCTCAAAGTGCCACAAGGGCACGCCAAAAGCTACCCCCACAAAGGACGCTCACTCAGTTCATTCTTTCTGAGTTTCTTTTTTTTTTCTTTCCTCTGATTGTTGTTGTTGTTATTTTGTGTGTCCTCTATGAATTTTAATAGTTTATTTTTTGATATATGAATGTATAATATATAATTGCCCCTCGGAAGCAGGCAAGTGTGGATACATTTAAAAAAAAAAAAAGCAGCACCTGGATATTAAAAAAATAAAAACACCAAAAAGTTATTTGCAAATTATACAAAAAAAAAAAAAGAAATAAAAGTCCTTCATGGCTTTTTGCTTCGGAGAACAAAAAAGAAAATATAAATTATCCTCATCCTTGTTGTTGTCGTCCTCGGCTAAGCTTCAACAGCAAGCAGGAGCATCAGCATCATCATCATCATCATGAGCATCAATGTTGTTGTCGTTGTGTGTTGTTTTGTTTGTGGTGTGATGTGGTCCTTGTAGTTCTTATCTTATAAATCCCATGTGCTAGTTTAAATTCAATTATACGAAAAAAAAAATTTATATAAATAAATTAAAGGATATAAGCAATTATCCTTTTTTTTAAGTTGTTTCGTGTTTTTGTTTTTTTTTTTTTAAAACGAATGAATAGAATTAAATTTATACAGGGAATAAAATAAAAAAAAATAAATATCGTAAATACTAAAAGTATGCAATAGAATTTATACATCTTAAATGCGGATATATATTCTAAAATTAAAAAAAAATAAAAAATAACAAAAATTTTTTCAAATAAAAATACAATATTTATTTATATCGTGGTTGTGTGAAAAATTGATAACAAATAAGAAAAAAATACAAAAAAAAATATTTTAACAATGATAATATCCTAGTAATCGGTTAATTATTTTTATCAAAACCCGCGCGCCTTTCTCCTCTTAGTAAAAAAAAAAAAAAAATATTAAATCTTTCCATCGAAAAGGATACATTTTAAGCTAATTATGGACTTTAAACATCAAAACTCATGGATTAAATTACTTTTTTGTGGTAAGTTTTTAATGTAAACGAAATAATATTACTCAAATTACAAAATTAATAAGAAAAAAAAAATTAAATCCCACAAATTAAAAAAATAATTCCGATTAACAATAATCTGAATTAATTGCTGAATAGCAGATTTTTACAGAATTGAGTTTTTTTTTTTTGTGTGATGGAATTACTTATTAAAAATTAAATGATTTTCATCAATCAATTTTTTAATCAGAAATTCTGATACCAAGAATGATTATTATTATGGAAACTCTAATTAAAACTGTGAGTTAAATTCTAACAAGACGAAATGATTTTCTAATTTGATTTTTCTAAGATATCTATGCACTGCTCTTGGACTTTGAAGACGAGAACGATGAGTATTTTTATCCTAAGATTTGTTTTCATTTTTTTTGTATTGAAGTATAGATTCTAGCCAAGAGAGTTGTATTGTAAGTTCGGTAAACAATAGATCAAAAACAAAAAAAAAAAGTACGAAACAAAGGAGTTATTTTCAGGTTCTTGGGTTTTGTACGTAAAAGGATTACTTTTTTTACTACACATAATTGCGACGAAATTTGTTTTGAAAACATCAAAATTTGTTTTTTAAGTAAAAGAGAGGTTTTTAAAAAATTACCAATTATTTTATTCGAATTAAAGAATATATTAGTAGGTGTTGTTCTTGTGTAGGAATTTTTAACCAGTAGGGAATTTTTTGTTTTCCATCTCAGGGATTCAAATTCCAAAATGAATTTAAGCGAATTGAAAGGATCTATGCTATGGACGAAACAGACGTTAGAAGTTTTAATAGTTGCAATATCTTAACTGAAATGGCATCAACTTGAAGGACAGGTGTTCAGGGGAATTTCTCTGAACAATTTCATTCCAGTGCACTTTGTTAAACGAGTTTTAGGTATTTGGATCTTGAAACTCACGGATTACTTATTATGATGATGCATTATGCTCAAAGTACTTGAGGCAATATCCTTGTTTTAGGAAGAATTTTGCAAAGTGAAGAAAATATTTTTCACAAAAACTCTTCAAAGTCGATTTGATCTTAAAGTTTTTTTTTTTCATGGATGGTCCATAGTTTAAAGTTGTTGCATAGCATATTTCAAAACTCATTTTCTATGGAAGAAAAATAGTTAAGTAGGTAGGTACATAATTCCAAGTAAGTTTTTTGTTGTTGGACTTTGTGTTAATACTTAATTACTTTCTAGCCTCACTAAAACATGGCTGATAATCTGCTTGTCGGCATGAGGTAAGAAGCCCAAAAACTTTAACAGCTCACCGAAATATTTTTGCCCGAACTTGTGATATAAGGTTACCGCCAATCTTATGCATTTATTAGAAAATAAAATAACGAAATCTTACTACAGATAAAATCGAATATGTCAGCAAAAGTCATAAATTTACTCTGAAGATAACTGCATTAGCTTAAAAAATGTCATCGAGGTTTAACTTGATTTCTATAAAAAGAATTGTTTTTAACTTCAAAATTCACGCTTCGATTTTCAGCGAAGTTATAAATAAAAATTAATGATCATTGCCTAAAGTATAGAACTCCAGGGATTTCCTTTCTCCCTGGCCACCTGCAACCCCCTCACTTTCAAATAAGAGTAGGGGCAAGATTTGGTGTATACAAAGTTTCGTTGGGATTCCAAGAAAATGTTAAGTTTATAAGAAATTTTTCCCTTACCAAAACTCGCACCCACCCCAAATCCTATAGTGAACCCAGGGCAGGGAGGCATCATGCCCCTCAAACCTACCTCCCTATTTTTTCAAGTTGCTGTGATTGCATAGCAATTTTTCTCTTCGTTCAGAAATGCGGCATTATTTCAATCTTGAATGAGGCCCTATTTCTATTATGCAACTGAAATAAGGCCCGTCGCGTCGTCGGATGTTATTTCCATTTTTTCAAAAACCGAGAGCCTTATTTCTAAGGGGATTATTGCACCTTCCATTCAAATCTTGCCTATCCCCGCCTATACCTAAAAATATCTTACTAAATGTCACCTAAATTCCCCTGGAACATTGATTGGCGATACTGGAGGAAAATTCTGGTAATCATTTTTGTTCCTTATTATTGTAACAAGGGAAATATATATTCACAATAGGCCCCAGTATTAATATTTTTTTATTAAAACCTTGAATTCTTTGAAGTAATTATTTCGAAAAACTTTACTTTACTCTAAAACAGATTATGTGATTTTGGCACAAAAATCTTGTGCCCTTTTTAAAACAAGATCTGTCTCTAAAGTTAAAACAAAATGCTTTCGTAGTTGATTAACTTTGAAATCAATAGTAATGTTTTTCATGTTTTTCATATTTCAATCAAGTATACACGTGCTAAGCAAACGTTATAAAATCGAAATTAAAATTATTGAACATGGTGAAATCAAATATTTTTATGATTTATATTACTTAAAAAAGTACCTAGGTACCTACCTTAAAAAAAAACTCATAAATTGTTGATTAAGTGTGACCCCTAACTATGTAGATAAAAGCAAGAACAAATTTAATTTTAAAATAACTACCATATTTTAAATTTAACATGCGACACGCTTAAATCAAACATGTTTTTTTTTTTTTGTGTAAAAATATGAAAAATTGTACTCTAAAAAAATATTAAAAGTGCAGTAAAATCTTTCCCTGAACTGTAACCCAGTTATACATTTTATACCATTTTTACAAAAACAAAACAGACGGAAATCGCAGGCTTCCTTGAAGTGATAGATACGTCACACAGTGCGGCGACTAGTGGAAAAAAATAAAAAAAAAAGAATTTGCCAAAAATGTGAAGCAAGTATGCCAAATTCAAGGTAATAAGTTTGAATGAATGAATCGACAGTTAATTTATGATAAAGTTCAATTTTCTGTTGTTAGAGATCCTCAGAAGATCAATAAAAAAAAAAAAAACAAACAATTAGAGTAAGATTTGTAGTTACCGGTTAAAAGAGCATTTACTGAGAAAAAAAGAACATATGATATTTTTTTTTGCTAGGTTCGCATCCAGGAGAGAAAATATAATTATTCTAAATGCATATTTTTTTTTCTAAATTTAAATTTAAATTTTTTTTGAGAGTCCAAAGCTTCTTTGCTCGTGTTAAGTACTAACTTTGATAAGCCATATATTTTGAGAGGGGTCAAATGGGAAAAAAGTGTTTTTATTTAAAGAAAGAAAACAATTATATCTTTTAAAAAAAGTAAGTTTTTTCTGCTTTCTCTTGCAACAAGTGTTTGTTTACGAGTATTTCTTACATAATGTGTTCAGCTAGGGAGCTTTTTGATGTTTGTTTTTCCAACCCAACAGCCCGATTGCGTGGTGTTTTGCAGTTAATGAAGTCAAAATTAAATATGCAATCAAATTTAGAGCCTGAAAATCAAGAAATATTAGCAAAACACTTGTTTTTTTGTTTTTTTCCCGAATTCCCATACAGGAAAGTTCCTGGATTGAATCATGTATACAATAGGGTCGAATAGGGTCGACACTATTTTGTGTTTTTGAACTCGCCTAGATAATCAAATTTCTTCAATTTTATTCAAATTGTGCGAGCCGTTTTCTAGATATAAATATGCACACTCAGAAGTGGGCGTGGCAGGGGGCGTGGAAATTTCCCTAAAGTTTGTAAAACTTGTTGTTATTACATTTAAAAACAATTTTTTTCCAAACTCAACTTATTTTTAAAAATTTGATTTTTTTTCCAACAAATCCATACAATCAACGCACTGTGCGTCATATTGTAGGTTTTAATAGTGAGTTTTAAATTCCTATTTAAATTCTTATTTAGACTGAGGTTTAACCTATGTTTTTCTAAGAAACAATCTTAAACAATGTCTATGAATATCCCTCATTTTATTCATTGAAACAAAAGAAATTGTGCAAAGCGCCTAAAAATATACCTATACCTATTAATGTTATAAAAATGTCATTGTGATAAATACAATATCACAATGCCACATCAAGTGAAACTTAATGATAATAATGCGTTTGAAAATGAAATTCTTTTATTTCTATATTCGTATTCATTTTTTCTTATAATAATGCATTTTAAAAGCTTAACAAAAGAGCATAAATAAGTCTCTTTTTGTGTTTATAAGTTTTTTTGTTTCTCTTTCAAATAATAGGTAATTCGTTTTTTTAATTAAAATTTTTTCTATATATCTTAAACATTATATTGTTAAACTTTAATATATAACCATGGTTTACAAGTGTTTTGTTGCCGAAACAAAAACATACTTTTCTGAAGGTTTTCGGTGTGCTGAATTCGAATCCGAAGTCAGAAACAACTAATCAGCTCTCGGGCAATAAAAAAGATATCGGAAAGATTAAACAGATTTAAAAAGGTGGAAAATAGTTCTTATAAAAACCGTTACTAAATATGCTCAAAAAATGTTCCTCATACCTATTTAGGAACTAGGTCCGAAGTACTGCATTTTCTAACGGTAATATTTCGAAAACGGGAGCTGATTAATTTTCCTTGACTTCGGACTCGTGTTCAGCGCACCGAAAACCTTCAGAAAAGTATATTTTTGTTTCGGCAACAAAATAAAAAGCTTAATTTTGCTAACCAGTGTAATAATAAGATTGTTTTGTTTCAATTTTTCGCCATCTGAAAGTATGCTTCTTATTTTAACTATGTATTTAATAAATCTGACAAACTTAACAATAATTTTTTTATACCCAAACACCATCACCCTTACCTTCTGACCAAAGCATAGGTAGGTATGTAGATAAATGGTTTTGGTTTCATTTCAAGTAATAACTTCTTTTAATGTATTTCTTTGCTATAATAATAAACAAAAGATACTTGTTATTTAATTTCTTAAAATTGTTACCGTCTTCAAATATAATTAAATAATTACATACATATTTACATACTTTTGATTTGTTTACCTTTTCAAGAGTTTTGATTTTCGTTTAGTTTGATTGTTCCAAGAAATATACGTAGAACATTGCCATAAGAAGTCTATTCTTGGTACAAAACATAAAGTAATCAAACTGTAGGGATATTTTATTTCACTTGTTGTTGTTGTTAGTAGGAAAATATTTACCTGTTCCTAATGTTCGACACGTGCAGAAATTTTGGCATGTGTGAACCGGATATTATTACCTTAAGAAAAACAAATATTATAAAAGAAAAACAAATATTCCTGTGAAATTTGTTTATGCTCGGTGAAGTAAAATTGATTCATAACATTATTAAGTTTACTTTCATTGATTTATTTATTATCCTCATTATTTTCTATAAAAAAGCTTGTGAAATTGTTCGGTAAATAACACAGGTCGACAAAAATAAAAACATTTTTTGTGCTTGGGTTTAATTTGCACTTTTTGGATCTATGGTAAACCAAAACAATAGATAATCACCCTTTCCCCTCCTAAGATTTGCTTTTGTAGTGTTGGGAGCAAAAATAAAATTTTCATACCCTGGTGAGCCTAACTCGAGTCTTATGAGCTATAGTGCAAAAACCGTGCATTGTACAAAAAAAACTGTTAAGCTATAAAATGTAGATAATTTAAAGTTCTACATTTTTGCCACAGCACTTTATTCGACTTAAATTAGGTATAACAAAAAATTATGATGAATACAAGGGTTTTTTGCTTCGAAAAACCCTTTTTTGTTGAGTTCAAACTGTAATATTTTTTTATCTATTTTCAACTTTGGAAACTTTTATGCTTTTTTGAAAACTGCAATACTGGGACAAGTTTTAAAAATAATAAACCAGAATCACACAATACAAATTTTTTTGGTCTTGTAGCTCTGAAATAAAAGTAAGAAATTGAGTTTTTATGAAACTCGGAACTGTTAAATAACACTGGTCAACAAAATTAAACTTTTTTTTTGTTACAGAAACCAAGGTATACTTTTCTATAGGATTTTGGTGTGCTGAGCTCAAATCCGAAGTCAACAAAATTCTATCACATCACGTTTTTGAGATAATCCCGTTAAAAAATCGAAAATGCCGCTTTTTACCAGTTTTCGAGATTATTTCTTAGCTTTTGGTTATTTGTTTTAAATAAATTTGTAACTATTTCTAATAGAACTAAATCTTGTCTTTCTAAATCCGTTTAAATCTTTTAAAAATCTCTTATCTTCTTTGAGAAATCTGAAATTGAAATCAACGTGTTTGGTATATCTCATGTTTATTTACTTTTAATAGCGAATCTCGAAAAGTTCTTTGCCAATCGCTTTCAAATTTTGACACAACGTTCCATTTAGAATCTTGCAAGTTTTTATATTTGCGAAGGTGGTGAATCGCAGTGAGATACATCAAAGCGTGACCGTGTCAGATACTTATACTAAATAATTACTAGTGAGAAAAATATAATTTTTTTTCTTGTTAAAAACAAGATAAGAACTTACTGGAATGTAAATGAAACGTTGTGTCAAAATTTGAAAGCGATTGGCAAAGAACATTTCGAGATTTACTATTAAAAGCAAATAAATATGAGATATACCAAACACGTTGATTTCAATGTCAGATTTCTCAAAGAAGATAAGAGATTTTTAAAAGATTTAAACGGATTTAGAAAGACAAGATTTAGTTCTATTAGAAACCGTTACAAATTTATTAAAAACAAATAACCAAAAGCTAAGAAATAATCTCGAAAACTGGTAAAAAAGCGGCATTTTCGATTTTCTAACGGGATTATCTCAAAAACTTGATGTGGTAGAATTGTTCTGACTTTGGATTCGAGCTCAGCACCCAAAAAACCTATAGAAAAGTATATCTTGGTGTCTGTAACAAAAACCTTGTTGACCAGTGTAATTTGCAAAAAAATGGCGTATGAAATAAAAAAATATTTTTATTAGTTAATTGTTTCTTATTGTTAGGCAATGTTTTAGTGAAAGAATTGTAAAAAAACAAAAAATCAAATATGGGCAGAGGAAGTAAAATACTGTTGCAAAGTAGGGATTTTTCGAAATTTCACAAAAACTGTAAGTATTTGGGATGAACAAGTAGTTACCAAATTCTGAGAGACCTTAAGTTAGCCTATCGTTTAATCCATTAGTTCTTAGACATGATTTATATGCAACAAAATAATAAAAAAAAACTATGCAAAAAAATTAATTTAACTTTTCAATAAATAAAGAATTTCAGTATGAACTAGTTTGGCTACAGTTTGGATACAGTTATTTGTGTTAGCAGTTATTTTTGTATAATAAAAATACCATCAGAGTGAATTACTTTTACCATAAATATTGAAAATAGAAGGTATCAAAAAATGCCTCAAGCTCCCATTTGATAAAAATTCGAAAAAAAACGAAAAATTCCATTTAATTTTTCTTTTTTCTTCTTAAATTTCCTTTTTTTTTATTTTTATGAATATGAATATGAATATAAAAACAGCATTAAAACGGGTAAGACGGTCTCGAGTTATTGCCAAAATTACGCACGACAATTTTTGTAAAAGACAGATTTACTTGAAAACCGGAAATTGTTCTGCTGACTTCGAAATGAAGCCATTATGACGATTCTGTCATCTGTCAATAATAAAACGCAGAAATCCAGTATTTTTTCTTTGCACATATAATCCAGTCTTTATATTTTTGATATGCACAAGGGCTTAAAAAACTTATTCTTTCTTTCATAATTTATTTTTTCACGATTTATAGACCTAAAAAACTGAAATAAGTCAGAATTTAATTCTAAAAGCAAAAAAATGAACAAAAATATTTTACCCAGAAGTACTGAAACCATGGTTATAGTTTTTTAAGCACAAAAGAGAGTGATCCTATATTTTTGCTCACAAGTGTACTTTTTTGAAATATGTTACCTACTTGAAATGCTTGAAGTGGTTTTATCTTTTTTTTTTGTCAAATAAATTCTTCTCATGAATTAATTTTACTCAAAGAAGTTACTATGACAAAAATTATATTCTACTCATATTTGTATACCTCTATATACAAAATATAATCAGTGGCGTATTGGAGGGGGGGGGGGGCTCAAGGGACTCAAGCCCCCCCCCCCCAAGCATTCAAGATCATGTTGTTATTTAGCTGATTTCATCATAATGTACGTGAGTAACTGAAAATTGTTCAGCTCAGATATTCGAGCCCCCTCCAAATTCTGAAACTGCTGTTGCTAGTTGTTGTTTGAATAATAGCCGTAGTTGACGTTGAGGGTTATACATTTTTTTTCTAATTTTAGTCCAATTCGGAATTCTTCAGATAATTTTTTTAGTATTTTGACGTCGAATTACATCACCATTAAATTTTGCAAAATTGCTTATGCAACCTCAAAACACCGTTTTTGACCGTCTTAAGTACATTTACTTTTTTTTTCAAAAATAATATTTTTCTCAAAGATATTGGAAATAGACATTTTTGTAATTCCAAAATGTTAGTGGTCAACATTTGTATTAAAAAAGCAGCACATTACGAAAAATATATACTTCGGATTAAACATCAAAAAGAATTTCATTGAAAACAAGTTTTTGAAACTTTTAAGTTCAGCATTTCACTTTTTGCGCTTCACTTGCCGAAATTAAAAATAGGTGTTCTGCATTTGTTCATTTAGATTTTCTGATGGATGTTAATTCACTTTGTTTCTGTTCGTGAATTTGGTACCTACCTTTTTCAATGAATCTAACTTAACCTAATTCATTTTTCTTTTAAAATTTGCAATTATATCGCCCATGCTCTGCATTTCACTTACATATTTGATTTGTCTCGCAAAATGTGTCTTCTTATTTTTTCTTTTAAATTTTTATTTTTTTCCATTAACCCTCTGTCGGCACACGGGTGCGAATTTGGCATTACAAAAATATAAAGTGGTCACAAAAAAGGTGAAAATAATTTTTTTGGAATTGTAAATACAATATTCGAATTCCGTGGAAAATTCTACATCAATTCCATATATGATTCACTATAAAATAGTGAGACCAAAAAAAGATCTAGCGACATGAAAAAGTATAAACCAAATTCGCAAAAAAGAGGTGTGCCTACAGAGGGTTAAAATTGCCAATAAAATTGCATCCATGTTCAAAGCAGCAGTAATTTCATTTCAAATGTTTGGGACACAAGAATTTGATGAAAAAATACTAGGTACTTTGAATTTAAAAGTAGGAGACAGTAGTACGAAGCTGTCGAGAACAGTAAAATGCTACTATACCAGTTTCAGTACCGCGTTACAGCAGCGCTTCACTCTAGATCAAAGATGAATAAAAAAGACAGACAAATTTAACGTGTAGGTAAATTTACACTCTTAAAAAATTTTTGAAAAATTTTCCAGCCCCCTCCAAATTTTTTTCTGAATACGCCACTGAATATAATATGTTTAGGTTTATATAGCTAACTTCTTGCGTAACCACTTAACCTTCTTAGCCCTTTTCAACATACATATAAATGAACTTTTTCTTCTTCAGGGATTAATTCTAGTAGGGACCTAATATATAAGATTCCTGCCACCTTCAAAGGAATTTCCTCATTAGCTAGTTAAATCATTTCCCAAAACAACCAACAAAAAAAAAAAACCTAAAAAAAACTTTCTTTAAACCTATTATCTAAACTCAATGTAGATATAGACAAAAAAGAAGTATCTTTTGCTGAATACCAAATTCTTATCTTCTAAATAAAAAATAAAAAAAAAAAAAAACTCAACGCCCTCCAAAAAAAAGTCAAATACTTTTTCTATAATCGAAGCTATAAATAAAATATGCCCAATTAAAAGTTCAATCTGCAGGTCCCTCTTTTGTCAAACGCCCCCTTTAATACCCATAGAAAAAAAAAAAACCCAGAATCTATATACCCTTCTTCATATTATATTCTCTCCGACTTCGACTAGAGCTATACGACTACAACACTCTCTCAATCAGAACTTTTCTTTTCGACTAGCTACGTCATGTCAAATGGAATCGACAAAAAAAAGCAGATTGCACTTAATATTCATTGTGGCGAGTTATTTTCTTTATGACAACTTTTATGCGGAAGTGTGGGCTAAGGCCGCCGATGACGACGACAACGATGAAATGGTTTTCGTGGTAGTGGTTCAATGGCCTGATTGATTGCATATGAATATAATATAGAGGAGAAAAGCCATCTTCGAGGAGTGTTCAATTCAGTCTGATAGGTTTTTTCTGTTTGTTTCTGTGGTTTGATTTTTTTTTTTTTTGTTTTGTTCAACTTGTCGAATTCTATCTCTAGACAAAAACACGTAGGTGCATATATTTAATATTTATATACGCCCCCTTTGACATCCGATTCTCCTTTTTTTTTTGGTTTTGATTTTTTTTTTATCACCATAGACTTATACCACGCAATATGGAAATACACAATACCGATTTGTGGTTTTTTACGATTTTGAGCATTGTTTGTGTATATAGCTTTTGTTTCCGGTTTTGTTGTTGTTGTTGTTTTGTAACATAATTATGTGTGTGTGTCTACTCATATTTTCAATCAAATATTAAAATTTGATTTTGTAAACAAAACACACACAAAAAAAAAGTCCTCTGGCGCGAAGCATACAATATACTTTGGACATGTTTATTGAACTTGTTGCGCAAAAATTTAAGTCCTCGCATCTGGAGGAAAGAAAAAAAAAGAAGTAAAAACATAATAAATAAGTTAATAAGAGTTTGGTTTGGTAGGTTTGAGAAATGGTGTAACGTTGTTGGTTGACGTTCAACAACAACACGCCTACACTTTTTTTTTTTTTTTTTGCTTGATACAGTCTGTGTCAGTAAATTGGAGTTACCTACATGTTTGAAAAAAAGTTTTATTTTACTTTTTTCTTGCTGGTTATTAGTAGGTGGATTTTAGTTTTTGAACACAATATTTGTAGGTATTTAAATTATTTTGGGTTACCTTTTGCTGATAAAGTATTAACAGAGCCGCTGTTTTAGTTCATAACATTGCTTCTAGACGCCATAGTTTTCTATATTAAATTTATAATGATGTCAAATAGCCCATACTAACATGCGGAGGAGCAACACATTTCCAACAATAATGTATTTTTTTTCAAATTATTAAAACTAACTTAAGTTATGATAAAACAGTTGAACACGTATACCGGTTACACAGATAAACTTTTTGAAGTGAAAACTTCTTTAGTATATTAGTGATTTGAAACAAGATGAAACGAAAACGCGACACGAACATTCAACTTGATAACTTTTTTTGTTTTAATAGATAGATGAATGAAATTTGTACTGTAGATAGGTAATTAAATAAACTCAAAATGTACAAAATTTCAATTAATTTCATATTCAAAATTCTGAGATAACGGTAAAAAGATGTTCTTCTACACACGTTATATCTTTTAATCTAGTGCACATACAAATTTGATTTAACTTTAATACGCATGCTGGTAATATAACCTTTCATTTAATATATCACAATTAACTGTACAAGCTCTACATGTTACACAATCTTAAATTGAAAAACTTGAAAAATACCTCAAAACACCTGTGGATATCTGTTGACGATGAGCAGTGTAGGAAGTACCGTAATCTCCTGACTAACAATTTTGCTTCTGTAAAGCTTTTTACATGCTTCTATTGCTTCTATAATACTTTATAGAAGCAAAATTGTTAGTTGGGCTCAGCTTGAAATTTCGACATAGTTGGATTTAAAAAAATTCTTATTTTTTTTCTAGACATGGTAGAAATATGATTCATACGTCATATAAAAGGTGAAATAACCTTTTATATGATATAAAATTTATTGTAGGTTGTCATTTAAAAAAATATATTTAATGGTGTTAAAAGAGAAAAAATATTGATTTTTTTTGCTTTTTTGATGAAAAGTGATTTGGTTTGAAAAAAATAAGCTCTTTTTGTAGATGTTGTATAGACATGGACGATATAAATATTTTGAGCTGAAACAATTGGCTTTCATATGATATAAAATTAATATAGGTTGTCATATAAAAAAACATGTATTTAAAGGAGATAGAATAAAAAATAGGTAGATTTTTTCTTTTTTTTAGCAAGAAAAATTTTTTTTTAAGGTTTCACTTCTACCACGTGTGAATTGCACACATGACTTTTTTTTTTGGATTCGCAGTTGTAGGATGACAAAAGCATTGAAATACCGATTCAAAAATTTTTGGGGTTTTGTGAGATAATTTATTGACATCCTCACTGATGACTGATTGATCCTTATTTTTTTGATTTAGTCTTTAGATAAAATTCAATTTGATAACTCTTTTGACAGTGTAAATTAGATATTTCTCTGTTTCTCTTATCATGTGGCAAAACACTTCAGGCTGGAAGGTGCACTTGAAATAAAAATGTTAGATCTTGCATACTCCTCGACTTGGGGCCTCTTTCCCGTCGCGTTAAATCTACTACACCAGCTACATCAACGACTTTAAACTTTAATATTTCCGCCCTATCGAACCAAACAAATAAAATTTTAGTTTTTCTGAATACGAGTAAGGTCTGTTAATGTGGTATAGGCGGGTAATGTGGCACACATTGTTTTTTAGGAAACTAAAGGTAATAGAAGGACGTCCTTTGAAGTAATAGGTGACAACTTTTGTTATCCGAAAAATGTGAACTCAAAAACATTAAAATATTCCATACTTAAAAAAAAAAAATTAAAAATCTTTATAAGCGATTACGTGGACTTTTTTGGGAGCTTTACAAAATGCGTTCTTAAACGTACAAAAAGCAATATTTACAAAAATGTATTTTTTAATTAGACGAGTTTACTATTGATTTACTTGATTTCGATATAAGTTTGGTACAAA
The DNA here is from genome assembly GCF_945859705.1 of Episyrphus balteatus. Taxonomy (NCBI): domain Eukaryota; kingdom Metazoa; phylum Arthropoda; class Insecta; order Diptera; family Syrphidae; genus Episyrphus; species Episyrphus balteatus. The sequence goes on along the minus strand of NC_079137.1, from coordinate 34,874,634 downwards.
TTTAACTTTTAATACATTTTTTCAAAAATTTTTGTACAATAACATTGTTTCCGCTAATGTGGTATACTTACCATACTCTAATGTGGTAGGTATTGTAAATTCCTTCAAAATATACCAAAAATAAAGTTAATAATTTATCTTAAATTTAACAAACACAAGTAATTTTAATCTTATCATATTTTTTTTTAATTCTTAATAAAAAAAAAAAAAAAATATCTTTATTGGTTATTTCAAAAATGAAGACACTCATAAAATATATAATATTGTATTGAAAAAGTGTATAATACATTAGCAGACGTATGTGTACCACATTACCCTCCACTTTCCAAATGTGGCATTTTCGAGGTCAACGTACATTTTAATACAAAACTTCTTTTCAGAAACGAAAAATCACTGCAAAACATTCAAAACATTAAGATAATATACCACTGCACATCTTCACAAATTTGAGATTTATTTGATTCAATATTTTTTCCTAAATATATTTCAAAAAGAAACATGTATATCACAATACCCGACTTTACTCTATTCTGACCACAACCAATACTTCCCCAGATTCAGTTTACTTATAGTTTTAAGGGTCATCGATGTAGTAAATGGAAGCTCCGTGAAGCCAAAACTGCAATCTCAAAATTTTTGAACCCAACTTGCCTAATTCGTTTGTCCACCCAAAATTCTCGTTTAGTATGTCTGAAAAATGAAAAATCGCCTAAAACGTTCAAATTTTGAGATAGACGTATAAAACCAACTGCAATCGTTTGTCCACCTAAAGTTCTATATAAATACCAAATATTATCGTTTTTCCACCGTCCGATTAGGAGGAAATCAAAAAACAAAATTTGCACTAAAAAAATTAAAATTCCCCTAAAATCTCCAAAATTCATTTTTTAAACGTAGTGGTGATATTTGGACAAACAACGTAAAGAATTCAAGGTGGACAAACGATAGAATTTTTGGAAAAAATTAAATTTTGAGGATTTTAGGGGACTTTGAATTTTTCAGTAAAAATTTAGTTTTTTTAAATATCTCCTAAGATTATGGTGCACAAACGAGGATTTTTGGTTTGTATCCATTTCTCGTGGTTGGCAAACAATTGCCTTTTAAATTTTTTGGGATTTAAGGGGCTTTGTAATTTTCAGTAGGTGCACTGTGGTGTATACGTATTATTTTTTTTTGGGGAATTTTGAAATATGATTTTTGGTTTGTATCCATCTCCCGAGGCTGACAAACGATGGTTGTTTGATTTTATGAAAAAGAAATATTTTTTGGGGATTTTAGAAAATTTGATATTTTGTATGAAGGTTGCTTTAAAAAAGAGTTCGTTTTGGAATATCCCCTAAACGGAGGGTGAAAAACGATGATTACTGGTACCAGTTTTCCAAAATCAAGCGTGATTGAAGATGTACAAAAGTGTATTTTTATCAAACCTGAAAGCCTTAAAAATGAAAAAAAAAACGTCTTACATATTTAAATTTCAACTGATTTCATTTTGATTTAGCTATGTAATTGCTTTCTCTTTTCTACCCAATTTTAACATTAGGAGAGGAAAATGACTTTGACTGCATTTACACTGATCGTTTGATCAATTTATAAATTCAAATACATATAAAGCTTCATAACTCTAAAAAAGACCCTACGAGGTCAAATTTTTTCATTGGTTGACATAGGACCATTTTAGATATAAATACAGTTATCTCATGCAGACCTTCAAGTGCTGATGACATGAATATTTTTTAAACATATAGGTAACATAAGCTTAAAATCGCTTAAAATTATTTATAAGCACTTTTTGCATATAGAAATTAAACCTATAGGTTATATTTTCCCGCTAAAAATATTCCATACAAACTAATGAAAATAGTGCCTAACCCAACGACACACAGTGTATCCATATTGTTTTCTTTTTATTTTTCTTCTATATTTTTACAAAATTATGGAAAAAAGTATAGATAAAATTTATTCAATTTATTGGTTACTTATGTGGGAATTCAATTCGATTAGATAAATTTTTATTTTCAATTTTATTTATTTCACGTGTAATTTTGTAGACGCACATTGAAATAATGATCATTGGCATAAATATAGCGATGCCTACGCTAATTTTTTATATTTTGTATGATGGACTTTGCAGGCAGTCTCAGTAGTTGGTGTGTCTAGTGCTATAAGAAATCCGATAAATTAAAGTGGAAGAAAAACATGTTTTTTTCATCTTGTCAGTTGGTACATTTAATTTGACCGACTTTTTTAACTTTAACATTATTACGAAATATTGAAAGAGACAATGTTTTATTTTTTTTTTCAATGGGCGTTAAGTATCTTATTACAAGATATACAACTGGATGGAGGTGTTTTTGATGCAGCAAGAATTTATTATTAGAAAGTAGGTATACAGCTTCATTCAATAGAAAATCGGTTGGTTTTGGAAGTTTTGAAATTTTCAGGAAGTCAAAATTGAAAGGACTCATCATCCTACTTAAAAATTTAAATCACTTACTTTGATTTTGAAAATTTTCAAAAGAGAAAATAATAAATTTTAAATAAAAATAAATATTATACTATGCTCAAAGTAGCTTTAACTAAGTTCAAGTAAGATACTTCTTCAGAAATAAATTATTAATGATTAAGCAAAAGGATTTTAGGAGAATGAGTAAAAAAGTATATTTGAAGTTTCAAGTTGAGGTTATTGCATCAAACAAAATTCAATTAAATCCGTTTACTCTTGCATTTTAATATTTATAATAATTTTCAAAGAGTTCTTCATTATATTTGAGAATATGAATATGTGAGTGGACTAGAAGAATGTTTTTTGAATTAAATTCTCTTGGTACAAAAGGATTTATTAAATGATTAAACCAAAACTGTTGCATATTTTAAAATTATTTAATGGTTTCTCGAGAAATTTTATTGAAATATATGTATTTTAAATACTAAAATAAAACAAAATAAAAAAAATATAACAAACAAATAAAATAAAATAAAGTAAAATAAAATAAAATAAAATAAAATAAAATAAAATAAAATAAAATAAAATAAAATAAAACAAAACAAAACAAAATAAAATAAAATAAAATAAAATAAAATAAAACAAAATAAAATAAAATAAAATACAATAACATAAAATAAAATAAAATAAAATAAAATAAAATAAAATAAAATAAAATAAAATAAAATAAAATAAAATAAAATAAAATAAAATAAAATAAAATAAAAAAAAGAAAAGAAAAGAAAAGCAAAGAAAAAAAAAAGAAAAGAAAAGAAAAAAAAGAAAAGAAAAAGTTATTATAAAATATTAATATAAAAATTAAAATAATATAATATAATAATATAAAAATAAAATATAAGTACAAGTAAGCATTAATTAAAACGTGTTTTTTTTAATACAAAATAATCTTTGAGTTTTTGCACTTAAAAAAAAATTCAAAATAAAAAACAAAAAAAAGATTGCAAATGCACCTAACGAGTCAAAGAAATTTTCCTGGATACCAGTGAAATTAATGTTATGGATACTTTTTCGTATAATTTATATATTTATTTTTTTTTTTTTTTCAAGTTGAATTTCCTGTAATTTTCTTTCATTAGTTGAAAGCTACCCATGTGTATTTACACAAATATAAATTAATACTCTCAACTATATATAGCATCCAGGATTATCTTTACCAGAACGGCTAATTCTTTTCGGAAGAACTGTGCTTTACCCACGTTTATTGACCATTGGTGGAAAAATGTGTGTTATTTATTTATTATTAATATTTTCATTTCCTCGAATAAAAAAAATATATATACTGTATATACCTTGTACCTATAGATTTTATCAAAGTAATTTTAGTGGGGGCTTAACGTAAAGCATACATTCAATTTTAGCTGCAATATAATGTAAATAAACATAACATACAAATTAATAGCTTTATATGTTGCTATTAAAATTGGTAAAAAAAGAAAAAAAAATGAAAAACTCAAGTTTTTATGCACTAATTGGTCGCACGTACTTGCTCTTATGGTAAAAGTAAGTAATGTTAAAGCTTTTTATGAAACAAAATAACGAAAAAGTTAAAATTTTAATTTTGTAAGGTCCTCATTCTATAAAGTTGTGGATATTGCCTCCCCAAACATTTAGTAAAGCAGTAATTTGCATGGGCATGTCCGGAATAAGGATTGTTATGAAAGCATGGTAACAATTAGCGCATTTCTATACCAGACGATTTCATGATTTGAAAAAAAGTGATTTTTGGGGATTTAAGGGAATTTTTATTTTTTTAAGTGCAAGTTTTGTTTTTAGAATCTCTCCTCAACGTAGAGTGAAAAACGATGTTTTTTTGGTATCTATTAAAAATTCAAGATGGACAAAAGATTGAAATATAAATTTAAAAAAAGAAAAAAATAATAATTTTTGGGGATTCTAGAAAAATTGATGTTTTTAAATTTTAATATCCTCGGAATTATTGCGATTTATTTTTCTTTTAAAAGGAATAAGTTTTCGTGGTCACGGGTTGACCACTAATAATCGTGATATATTCTTAACCTGATATTTTGTATTACACAAACTATTGTTTTTTTCGAAAATTGAATTTTTGAAAGTTGTTCCTAACAATGTTCCAAATTTTTGGATCTCTAAGTTCAATTTTGTTAAAGTTTGAAAATTTGAGCATTTTCGACGATTTTTCTGACATACAAAAACTATCCAAAAATTTTTTTGAATGCTGGACAAACAAAAAATTTGTGTGGACAAAAGGTTAACAAACGAACTAGACTAGTTTTATTAATAAAAATTGAGTTCGCAGTTCTGGCTTTACTGACGTTAGCGTTCTAAACCTTTTATCTTTTAAGTGAAAATATACTTCCGTCAAATTTTGCCTACATCCATAATTCTCTCATTTAGGTCCCACTTTAAGGACATTAAATGTTTTAAACTTAAAAAAAAACATGCGGAAACTCTGTCCATGAACTTGTATCCTTTTATTGAGATGAAAACTATTTTCTTTTTTCATACCTATACTTTCTTTTTATGGAATTTCGCAATATCACTATTTTGTTTTTTTTTTTTTTTTTTATTTTTTGAAAAAAACATTTTAGTTCTGTTTCTTTAGAAATTAATATTCTACCCCACTTTTGAGACTGCTTCGACTGGCTTTAAAATCTGCATTTTTCTGTTTCTCCACCAAAAGTTCTACTGACTGAGTGAAGCATGCAAAACTTTTTTCACAAAAATAAAAAAAAAAGAATCAAAATTCACTTGAATTCAAAGATTCAAGTAAATTTCAAAAAGTGTAAAAGTATAATTAAGTCAAGCTGTTGCCATTCTTTTAGCACGTCATCGCCCAAAACTTTAAAAATATGCAATTTCTGTTTTCCTTGTTTTTTTTTTTAGAATATTCAAAAGAAAGCGAAGAAAATTGAATTAAGAAAAAAAAAATTAATATAGCTAGGGGACACAATTAAATCTCAAGAAACGGATACATTTTTCAAAGAACGCAACTAAGTGGGTCTGCCATTATTTAGGTTTTTTCGGCTTTACTTCAATATTCTATCATATTTGTGCCCTTTTTTAATAACCTAATTTTTTTTTTTTAATTTTGTTAAAGAATTTGAGGTATTTTTTTTTTTTTTTTGCATTTTTGAAGAAGGACATAGAAATATAGTGTAAATGTGTAGCTACTGTAGATAGATAGATAGATAGATAGATACGTGTCTTTGGGAAAAAGGAAAAACCGAAAGTACATTAGGGTTGCGCTTGCATTGGAGCATCTCTCCTTCTTCGTCGTCGTCTAAGCACTCCACTCTCTGCGCTGGTGGTGGACTAGTTTTTCATTTGGTGCAGCATACTTGGATATATATAGAAGATGTATACATTTTTTTTTGGCAGTATAGTGATGGTGTATAACTGCAACCAATGTACTTTGTATACTCTGAACAGGCGTTCTCTTCGTCGTCGTCGTCGTCGTCCTACATAAAGTCCTTTTCACAATGCTCTAATATCCAACAGGCCAATTTGTACGATTTAAGACAATTTAGATTTCCGCAAAAAAAAAAAAAACAGAAAAAAATAAAACTACCCTCGACCACACCCAACACCCAGATAGATATTCACTCTTTGAAAAAAAAAAACTTCGAGGCTACCATGGACTTTTAATAGAATGCAAGTGAGATTAGATATGGCATAGAAATTCACTTCATCTCTGTACAAACACCAGCTGCAAAAATAATTGTGGGTGTAAGGGCTAAAAGGGGTATAAACGTTAAGCTTTATGTTGGGACTTCTTCTTTTTATTTGAAGAGAAGGTCGCTGTGGAATGCATCTAATTGCATAATTTTTTTTTAGAAAGAATCTTACTCTGAAAATATTTTATGTAACTACTATCCTGTTGATTTTATGTTGCTTTGAATATGCTGTTAGGTATATAATTTTGGTGGTAGGAAATGATCCCTAGGGATATAACGCCCACTTCATTATGGGAATCAACGCCCTAGAAAATACAAACAATGTACCTAGTAGTATTGTTTGCATAAAAAGGTATATTAGTAGAATATGTTTGGGTAGTATAACTTTAAGGAAGTCTTTGACATGAAATATTTATAACCTTACTCTCCGAATAACAGGATTCGGAATTGTATCTAATGTTCTCGAAAGGGGAGAACTATGTTATTTACCATGCACCGTTTGCAAAATAATAAGGCTAAACAAAAAAAAAAAAGATTTTTTAATATTATTTATTTTTTATTTGTTTAAACAAAAAGAATGTGCACTAAATCGATAGAAAATGTTGTAACAAACAATTAATAGCTTTATTCTTTGCCGTAGGACATCCTGAAGTGGAGTTATTATCAAAAAACGATATTTTTGGGTGTTTTCGCACCGGTTTTACATGCGTTCATTTATCAATTGCTCGGCCATCTTTTTTTTTTTAAATGCATGTAATTAAAAGGGCTACAAAATAGGCTAGAAAAATGTTAATGATAACATAAGATTTTTTTCGAAATAAAAACGAAAATTTGTTTTTTAACAACTAGAATTTGACTTAAAGTGACTGCCATTTTGTAGTTACTCACTTTAATACAATGAAATTACATTTAAACGATAGAAAATATGATAAGAAAGAGAATATATGTTTATTTTTTGGTCTACGTCATACTGGAGCTAAGATATTCGCTTATAAGTTAAATATCCCAAAAAATGCATTTTTGTAAATAACTCCGCTTTAAGCCTTTAAGCCTTTTAAATATAACCCTATCGATCCACAAAATAAAAACTGACAGTGCCTCTGTGCGCAAGGTTAGACCGTTTTTTCCGACGCTTTGACTGGAGTAATAGGGCAAGTATTGGTTTCGTTTCGAAAAAAAATTTGAGGTTTTAATCAATACTAACATAACGATGATGGAGAAGTGCGAAAAAGTGGATCCCGCAATTTCTTCCGTGCGTCTGTACGTCTGCGCGTCTGTGCGTCCATCTGTACCCATTTCCACAGCCTAAATGGGTGGAAGTGTTTTCTTCAAATTTGGTACCTACAGATGATTTTTATATAATTTTGAAAGTTGTTTTTTTTTTTTTTGTTGATTTTATATCACGCTTAGAAAGTGTACCTCCCATACAAATTTTTCAAGTTGTAGCAAATTACTCGAAAACGGCTATAAAGATTTTGATTAAACTTTGCAGAAGTAATATTCGAAGCAATTTCAATAAAACTGCATTTTTAGTTTTTCTCAAAAAAGTCAAATAACAAATTTTTTTTTTTGATTTAACAAAATGTTGCCCTAATTGTCGTCATCAACAAAATTTCTTTAAAATTTTTTTGCAAGAGCAAGTACGTGCGACCCAGTCGTGCATTTTATTTCTTCTTTCCTTCCTCTAAACTGTGCAACCAGTTGACCTACAAAATCTACATTTTGGTTTGAAAATCTTCTGACTATCTTCTTCTTATTAAGTAGTTAGGATCATGTGAAGTTAGTCCCCCTTTTTTTTAAATTTTAATTCTGAAAGTTGTTCCTGATTTGTTCTGGAACATAACAATTTTTTTTTAACAAAAAACTCTAAGCCTCCTTTTTTCAATTTTTAAGGTTCGCTTTCGAAACTTTTTTCCAAAAAAACTAAAAAAAAAAACTTTTCGCATTTTTGTTTTTCAAATTCTTTTTTTTTTAAGTTCGAATTTTTTGCATGCATTTTACCATATTATCAGTCTGTTTCATTGTTTTACAGTTAAAGAGTCATCGGTCAGGATATTTTTATATTTTCAAAAATTACCATAGGCTCCCTTTTTCAAAAAAACAAAATCTCAAATGTTTCAAGTGGTGTATTCAAATCTCTTAAGCCAGACCAAAAAAATCGCTTATGTCTTTAAAACATATTTAAATCATATGTGTTTAAAAAATATAATCCCAAAAATTACACTTTCCACTCAAAAAGCGGGTAAGGTCAAAAACGGTTTCTTGGATGTAAATCCCTAATTTTTGAAAAATTTTTAATACAAAATTAGGAAAATCGATAACAAAATGGAAAAACAATAAAAATTAACATCATATAATTAAACGGCGAGCATAGTTTTTGTGGTACAAATTACCGGGCCCCCGAAAACCGAAGGGGCATAAATTATACACGGAACGAAAGAGAATGACGCGTAGATGTGCAGAATCACATTTTTTTTTACTTTTTATTAACTGAAATAACGAAATTAAACAAATTAAAACTCGATACAAAATAAAAAAAAAACAAAAACAAAACAAAAACAACTGGAATTCTATTGGAAAATTTCCAATCGACTGGAATGAAATGTCATTCATGAATCATGACTGAATGAATGAATGAAAGCATTCAGCGAAAATCAAAAAACATTAAGGTGGGTTCACATTGGTGCGTTGTTTTAAGATCGCACGTAAACTATGGTTAACTTTCATTGTTTTAGTTATCTAAGTTTAGAAAGTAAGATGTTTGTTTTATTACCATGATTTTTTTTGTTAAAATCGAATTCTATTAAAATCAAGTCTATTACCTTTGTAAACACTTTTGATACCAATGAAATCTATTTTCGTCCTTTTCTCTCTTGAAAGAACATAAGAATTTGTCAGCAATTACATGAAGCCTCAAGAGGCGCGACTCTTTTTAAACATAATGAGTGCAAAAGAGAAAAAAGATGAAAGAAAAAATTATCCGACCGGAGAGTCGTGGGTCGTGAGTCCGAGACTCTTTTTTGACGTTTCTTTTTCCACTTTTTCTTTTTTCAACATTCCCTCACATTTCTTTTTGCTTCTTGGTGCAATACAACAACAACAAATTTTAATTCAAAAGATAAATGTCAAATTTGAGTCCTTGACTCAAGAGGCATCGTGTAATAGTACGCGCCTCACAGAATGATTACACACTCGACAAACAATTTTGGTTCTATAAAGCTTTACAGATGCAATTGTTGCTTCTTTAAAGCATTATAGAAGCAAAATTGTTAGTAGGGCAGCCACACAAAAAAATATAAAAGTTCTGACCTGGGATTGCGACTAGATTTTTCATATAGTTTTTGGGTCGCTGAAACCGAATCCGAATTCCGTTTTGCTCCATCACGTCAGGTTTTCGAGATAACCTCATAAAATGTCACGAAAACAAAAAATTTGTTTCTCTGATCTGGATGTGCGAATATGTTAATCATATAGTTTTTGGATCACTGAATCCAGATTCGAAGTCAATTTCGCCCTATCACGTCAGGTTTCTGGGATATCCTCAAAAAAATGTCAAAACCAACAAAACAAAAGTTTTTACCTGGGGTTGCGACTAAATTTTTCATATAGTTTTTGGGTCGCTGAAACCGAATCCGAAGTCTATTTTGGCGTATCACGTCAGGTTTTTGAAATATCCTCAAAAAATGTCTTAACTCAAAAAAAAAGTTCTTATCTGACATTTTTTGAGGATATCTCAAAAACCTGACATGATACGGAAAAATAGAGTTCGAATTCGGTTTTAGCAACCCAAAAACTATATGAAAAACTTAGACGCAACCCCAAATAAGAAATTTAGTTTTTTTGGTTTTGACATTTTTTGAGGATATCTCAGAAACCTGACGTGATAGGGCAAAATTGACTTCGAATCTGGATTCAGTGATCCAAAAAACTATATGATTTACATATTCGCATATCCAGATCAGTGAAAAAAATTTTTTGTTTTCGTGACATTTTTTTAGGTTATCTCGAAAACCTGACGTGATGGGGCAAAACGGACTCCAGATTCGGTTTCAGCGACCCAAAAACTATATGAAAAACTTAGTCACAACCCCAGGTTTAGAACTTTTTTTTTTTTTGTGGGTGTGTTATCAAAAGAAATTTCGAAAAAAGAGTCAAGCCTCTTGAGGCTTCATGTAATAGCTGACTTTGACAGTTCCTTTACCATTTTACCAAGTTTTCACTTTTAGACGTTTACATTTTTGCATAAAAGGCACTAATATTTTATCGCCGCATGGCAAAGCGTTTTTCTTATGAGGTTCAGGGAAAACTAACAAAAACGTCTTTTTTGTTCCTTATCTACAATAACCTAAAAAGTGAAAAAAAAGGGAAATTTACAAAATTAAATTTTTTTTATTTCTTTCTAGCGCTATTTGTTTTTGTTTATTAAAGCAAAAAATAAGCTTTTTGCATCATTATTTTTGATTTTAAGGTAAGAAAAACTGTCAAAAAATGAATTTGAAAATTTTGTAAAAAAGAGTTAAGGTATAACTACAACGGCCACTTTTTGCAAAAAGTCAAAAAGTGAACATTTTCAAACTCATTTTGTGACAGTTTTTCCCATCACAAAATTAAAAATATTGATGCAGAAAGCTTATTTTTTGGTTTAAAAAAACAATTTTTTCTAAAAAAAATAGCGCTAGAAAGAAATAAAAATTTTTTAATTTTGTAAATTTCCCACTTTTTCACTTTTTAGGCCATTGTAGTTATGCCCTTAACAAATTGTTTTTATACAAAAAAAATATGGTTTTCGCATTTTTTGTTTTAATTTTCTAGCCCGAAGAACCATACAAAAATGCGTTTGAAAATTGTCACTTTTGTACTTTTTCACTTTTTGAGCCAATGTAGTTAAAAGCCACTTAATGCAAAAAGTCAATAAGTCAACATTTTCAAACTCATTTTGTGATAGTTTTTTCGACCAAAAAATTAAAAATAATGATGCAGAAATCTTATTTTTTGGTTTGAAAAACAATTTTTGTAGTTTTTTCCAAAACAAATGGAGCTTGAAAAGAAATAAATTTTTTTTACATTTGTAAATTTCCCACTTTTTCACTTTTTAGGTCATTGTAGTTAAGCCTCAAGGCTTTAAAAGTATAACTACAACGGCAACTTTTTGCAAAAAGTCAAAAAGTGATAGATTCAAACTCATTTTGTGACAGTTTTTACGACGACAAAATAAAAAATAATGATGCAAAAAGCTTATTTTTTGGTTTCAAAAAAAAATGTTTGGTAGTTTTTTCCAAAAATTAAAAAAAAAACAAATATTGCTAGAAAGAAATAAAAACAAAATTTAATTTTGTAAATTTCCCACTTTTTCACTTTTTAGGTCATTGTAGTTATGGTTTTAACATAAAAAAATAAAAAAAACGTTGTTGTGCGACGCAGTTGTCGTGGTAATGCCTTAAGAATTGATTTGTTTAACTAAAAAATGTCGCTTCTCACCACATAGTACCACGGATTACCTTTTTACTACTGTATATTATGAAGATCTACACCTGAACGCACCTTTAATAAATGTGAACATATCTTTAATCATTATTAAGTGTCTGAACGCATTCATTAAAATTTTCCTGGAAGATTTGACATTTCTCAAACGTCAAGCTGAAAGTTTTCTTCGTATTGTTAATTTGAGAATACCAACTTCAAATAAAGAGTAAATTCTAATTGAATATCGTGTTTTTATTGCGGAAAAATATAAAATAAATAAAAAAAAAACCATTTGCGATAAAAATATATTTTTTCCTGGCATAGTTATTGTGAAAAAGTCAAATTACTGTGACTTTTCTTCCCGTGCTTGTCTTCAGGATATTTTGTCTCTGTAAAACGACAGCATACGGCCAAAATAATTAACTTTCTACTTCATCTTCACTCAGATCTTAATAATATCTGCAATTTCCTATTGATTTTGATTTAATTGAATTTATATTACCGAAGAAAATAAACAAAATTATTGATCAAAGGAATCTCTGGTTTTATTTTGCAGAAGTTGTTTTGATTTCAGATTGACGTACGTGTTAAAATTGTTGTCAAAGGACACATACACAATCGCAAAAAGAACTCGGTCTGTTTCATGTTCCTACAAGCTAAATGAAAAAAAAATGGTGTGAATTAGAGATGAGCAAAAAATCACGACCTGTGATTTTTAACCTGTGATTGACAAATCACAATCACTACCTGTGAACAATCTTCAAATAACCTGTGATTACCTTAACCGTGAATTGGATATTCACTTTTTGCTTTACAGTTCGCAAATTTTTTTGTTAAAAGTTAATTAAAGTGCATTTGCGGGTTCAAAACAATTCCCTTTTATACTAGAACTGTTGTAAAAAGTTATTTTTTCCAAAATCACAAGTAAAAAGTCATTTTCAATGCGTTTTCGTGAATTCCGCGTAAAATAATTCACGTTACACAAGTGCATTGGAAATTCAAATTATAACCTGCGATTTTTCAAAACAGCTATTGCAACAGTTCTTTATTAAAAGTGAATTGGTTCGACTTAAATTCACGCAATTGCTTTGGATTTTTGTTTTTGAACTGTGATTTTTCCCAAAACAACTTTTTAACAGTTCTTTATTAAACGTGAACTGGTTTGACTGGAATTCACGTATTTGCTTTCCAATTATTTTTAACCTGTGATTTTTCCCAAAGCAACTTTTGCAATAATTCTTTTGTAAACGTGAATTGTTTTGACCGGAATTCACGCAAATGTTAAGGATTTTTTTTAAACCCGTGATTTTGTTCAAAATAACTTTTGCACCAATTCTTATGGAAACGTGAATTTAAAGCGGAATTCACGAAAATGCATTGAAAATTACTTTTGACCTTTGATTTTGGAAATAAATAGCTTTTGCAACAGTTCTTGTGTAAACGTGAATTGTTTTTATCGGAATTTACACAAGTGCATTGGAAATTATAACCTGTGATTTTTCCCAAAACAACTTTTCAACAGTTCTTCTGTAAACGTGGATTGGTTTGACCGGAATTCTCTTCACAAGTGCTTTGGAATTATTTCTAACCTCTGATTTTTCCCAAAACAACTTTTTAACAGTTCTTGTGTAAATGTGAATTGTTTTTTTACCGGAATTCACGCAAGTTCGGTAAAATTAATGTTTTGTTTACCCCTCACAATCACGTATGGCTCCAGAAGAATCACGGTTTGCCCGCAAATATTTGGTGTGAAATCGCAGGTTGCCCAGATTAGAATAAGGGTTTTCAACGTTACTTTTCCCGTGATATAATAAATTTCTCCCGTAAAATCAAGACTCGCTTAGACAAAATAATGTTTTCCCCAGTATAATCACGGGTGGCTTTGGTAAACCGCGGATCTGTTTGCTTAAACCAGGAGTTTTCCTCGTAAAATCAGCTCCTTTGTTTCAAATACACTCGTATTTGAGCTTCATTAGTACTTCCTACGTGAAAAATCGTAATGAAATGTGTATATTGGAAAATACAAACGTTAATAATGCTACGTGTAATTTTTTTTTTTTTTTTGGGATTTTCATTAATAAAAATTTAAATCACGGTTAAAAATCACAGGTTACAATCACCGTGAATTCAAAATCACAGTCACAGGTATACCTGTGATTGAAAAATCACGACTTAGCTCATCTCTAGTGTGAATGACAAATTTGAGTGAAGTTGGTGGAGGTTGAATGATTGACGGATGGAATTTGAAAAAATGGAACATGAAACAGGTTGAATTGAATTGAAATGCAAGGTGCAAACACAATGCCCTTAAGGAGATTACACTTTGCATTTTCTTTTTCGATACTTTTTTTACGTAGTTGAGCGTAGTTAAAACGTAGTTCAAGAATATCTAAATCAGGCTTAAAATATATCAAAAAGTAGGTATATTATATATTCCTGTGTAAAAAGTGTAGTTAATCGTAAGAAAACAACAACAAATACTATAAAAAATAAAGAAACTATTTTGGTATTATTGTGTTCAAAATTGTTGCAAATAAAAAAAATAAAGAAATTGGCACTCGAATTTCGAGGGCTGGGTCGGCTAGTTTTCATAAAAAGGGGGTCTAACTTCACTAATTCTTATTAAAAATCTTAATAATCCAATGTCCTCAAGTCCCTGAATTTCATGATGGAAGACTTGCAATTACTTCAAAAGTAGTTAAAACCCAACTCTTCAAACTTAATCTCTTAACACAATTTCTTAACTCTTTAATATTTCCAAACGCATCTCAACATACCAAAACCAAAACTTTTTTTTTGTTTGCAAAAAAAAAAAACAAACCCAATCTTGGAAAATTGATATAGAAATAAAGACATCTTGAGTTTATTGGAGGTTTGAAAGAGCACATAAAAGTTAGAGGTATAGGTATATATCCTCTCAAGTTTCTTTTTAATTTTAAGTCAACATGGGTAGACAGAGCGATCAACTTGTATTAGAAAAGCATTTGCATCCAAATGCTTCATACTCCCTTTTACCTATTTTCTTATCGCCCGTTACCGCGCTGCCATCGTCAGTCGTCGTCATGTTGTCGACGTCGTCGGTTGAAGTTAAAAAACTTTTCGAGTGCATTGTTATTTCATTGCAACAAAATGTCTTTTACTTTCACACAAAATAACATTTTCAAAGTTTTCATCGTTTGCCAAAATGTATAAATACACACACACACACATATACAAAATATACCTATACACTTTCAAAATTTCTTCAGTTTTCAAAAGTTTTCGCATATCGATGAGATTCTATATAGATACAGTTATGCTGTATTTCCTTTATATATACTTGTACCTTATAGATTTATGAGAAGACTCAGAAAACGCTAAGTTTTTGAAATTTATTAGGAAACGGCCGTCACACACAATATAATATGTATCTTCTGGATTGTTAGTTAAAAGATACACACAAACCTATATAGTCACCAATGTACCTACATATTATATTATAACTTGTATAGGTAGTCTTTTGCAGAAACCACAAAATTGAACTTGAGCCATACACAAGTCCCTTCCGTGAAAATGATGTGTTATTATAAAGTTAAGTTAAGAAGTTTTCGCCCTTTTGTATGAGTTTTGTGTGCCTGTGCTGCTCTACCTCAAAGTTTTCTCAAACTCAAACTCTCTCAAGCTTCTAGCTACTCCTCCTGATGCTGATGCCTCCTGACAATGTCGATGGGCGGAAATTGTTGCGTAATAGTCTCCTATTGCAAATAATTTTTTTTTTCTTCTTATTTTTGTTCGTTCCTATCTAATAACATCCTGTGAAGCTTAAGAAGCGCATTGAAACCAACCATCACCAACACAAACCAAAAAGAAGGACCCCGCCCCCTCCCATCTTTCCAGAGGATAGAGAATAAACGCAAGAGAAAATACGAGACAAATTATAGTGCGGGAGCCTACTTCTACTATACTCGTAAAAAAGGAAACAAAACACCATAATTAAAAAGTATCTTTCCGAACAACAACCTTTTCATGATAATCCAAATGAGGAGTTTTTTTGTAAGATCTTATAAGTAGGTAAGGTGTATAGTTATAGGTATATAGGGAAGGTGGCTTCTTTTGATTCCTTGATATAGCTTCTGGGTTGGCTTTTTGCGTTTGGCGTCTAGGGAAGAAATAATTTTTTGTTTATTTTTTTGTTATGAGAAAATTATCTTTTTTTCTTCTTCTTTATATTATATTTTTGTTGTTTTTTTTTTTTTTTGTTTTTTGTTTTTTGTTTTTTGTTTTTTTATTAAAAGTTCCCACACACCTTGCGGTGGGAAGCCACAAAACGAAATGAAACAGATAACCGATGTGTGGTTTTTCAATAACCCCACTTTAAATACGTTTACAAGCAACTTGTACGAATGGACATGTGAAAATTTCGTTCGAAGCTGATGATGTTCAACCCCAGCATTTGGCACATCTCAATTTTATAAAATTTTACAAAAAAAAAAAAAAAATTAAAAACATGAATTGAAATGAATAGAATGGCTTTGTAATTATATCCATTCTTGCATTGAATCTGCAATACCTTCTGCTGGCTTCGTATTACCAAACACACACTATTATAACCAACCGCCAACCAACCGACCGAAGGGTGCATGTTTCTTAAAGACAACGATGAGACGATTCCAAACATGGGAACACTGGCATGTAACTTCTTCAAAAGATCAGTTTGTTGACCATCTATGGGAATATCTCTTTTTTTTTTGTATTGTTTGGTAGTTTTTTTTTTTTTAAACAAGTGGGAAAAGTGCACACGTCAAGGATGACTTCTTTTACATTTCTTACCTTTACTTCTACCAACACTCTGAATTTGAAATTGTGAAGTGTGAAGGAAGGAAGAAAAGTTATAACCAAAAGACAAAAAAAAAATAAATAAACAACTTTGTGCGTTTAAACATATACAAAATTTTACCACCGACTGACTTTTTTGTTTTTTTTTTTTTTTGAGAAAGGGCAACTTTCTTTCATTCTTCTCATGGCATTCAATTTTCTGCCATTTATGTTAAAATAAACATCAAAGTCTTGAACCTTTAAGCATTTAATTTATTAAATGATGATGGCAGAGAGCTATACATTATACAAACATATAAACATGTTATATGTATTTGCCTTTTTCCATATACCATTTCTATAAACTTCAAAAAGTCCCTGAAGATACATTTTTGGATGTCAAAAAACATGTTAGATATATGTATAGAATGCGAACTCTCATCGAAAAATAAATAGCTTTCAACGCAATGCCACGCGACATAGAAACTTTTTGGGGAGTTTGTTGTTGAATGTTTAATTTATTGAAAGTTTAAAAAGTTTTTAATTGAAAAATTAAGAAGCAATGTTATTTAATATTAACTTGAGAGAGAGAGAGAGATATAGAAATTGTTTTATTTTTGTGTTCATTCATTAGAGAGTAGGTATATAAATCAACAAATATCCATTTAATGTAAGTAGAGTAGATGAAAATATTCGATGTGGAATGGTTTGTTGAGTTGGGAGTGAGTATATTTCGAGGAATTGACTGAAATTGAGTTTAAAATAAAAATATTTATTCAGGAAAAAGCTCTAAAAAAAATAAAGTAATAAATAAGAGAGGACTGCATAGCCAACGGGTTGTTTTTGGAAGGACTTGCTTATGTAAAAAAAAAATATGAAACTATCATTGCAGGATATAAATTTCAATGTGTATATTTATGCTAATTTGATTTTTAAAACAAAAGGGATACTAAAAGTAAAATTTGTTAGATACTATGCATATCAAAAAATACTAAATAATAAGATTATTCAGCAAACAGAAAGTTTGCTGAAATATGTTGCATATTTTTATTTTCAAACACCATAAATGTCATTACTGTGGCGTGTAACGTGTAACAGGTAATAAAAAAACAATATCATTAATTGAATAATGTACCCAGTAGGGTGGGTCAAAAATTCGAAATTCGTTTTTTTTGATTTGGTACCTCGAAAACTCGATTGCTAGACACCTCTAGAATATACTCACCAAATATGAGCTCTTTATCTTAATGGGAAGGTCCTCCGGCTTTTCAAAATATTTTTTTTATTAATTGAATTTTTAGCCAATTTTTTTACATATTCTTGTAGAAAATTGAACGCTCTACAAAAAAGGTTAAATACACTTTTCTGAATTATCTAACCGTTTAGTAGATATTTGAGGTCCAAAAATCGAGGAAATCTTTAAAAATTCGTTTTTTGTGCTTAATTTTGTAACAAATTGAAAAATTATAATAATCAAACGCGCATGACATATTCTTATAGGAAACAGATTGCTCCACAAAAAAGGTCTTGTTAACTTTTTTTTATTAATCTAACAATTTGAAAGATATTTGGGGTCAAAGTTAAACAAAAATATAAAAACTTTTTTTACTTTTCAAAATTTTCTACTTCACTGAAAAGTCATTATTATTAAATTAGTAAGATGGATTATTGTAAGGGCTTAAATGTTCTTCAAAAAAGTCCTTATCCTCAAATTGGTTGCTTTAACTGTTTAGAAGATATTCGCATCCAAGTTGCAATGCACAGGGACCATAAGATAATAAATCAGTGGGCATTGGTTTGGGTGCGAATATCTTCTAAACGGTTAAAGCAACCAATTTGATGCCAACGACTTTTTCGACCCACCCTAGTAACCAGTCTTTTAGACAAAATAAACACACCTAAGTATTTTTTCAGCTTGTAATAAAGTGTTAGTAGAAACAGAGTTATTTAGAAAGCATGTGTCTTATATAAAGCCGTAGCTTTTATGCCAGCTGTAGAAATTTAGCAAAATTAAATAAAAGTTTCTTGATAGCAACTGAATAGTTCTAGAGTTTCTTATACTTTAAAGAATAGTTATGCCAAATTTGAATAAATAAGTTGAATAAACAAAAATTGTTTGTTAACTTTAGGCAGAATGACAAAAAAAAAGTTCACGTTTTTTGATTGACAGACAGGACGTGTTCTAAGGTCCCTGATAGATTTTTAAAAAAAATTGAAAAAAATAAATAGTACCTACACCGAAAAAAAAAAACAATATCATTTTAACATTTTTTAAATATCAAATTAACATTTTTTAAATATCAGCCAAAAATGCTCTATAAAATGTGTTTTATGATATTTAAAATAATAAAACAACATTTCTATTATCAGGATGATATTTAAATGTCACATTTTGGAAATTTTTTTTTATATTTTATTATCATTTTTTCATATCAATTTCTCAGTTCAAATTATTGAAAAATATTAAATAAAAAAATCTGAATGTGTACTAATTTAAAGGCGCTTTGTGTTTTTTCGAAGTAAAATGTATGATTTACTGAGAAAATTTGATCGGCAATAAGATTTTACTTCACATAGTTTGGGAGAAAATAACAAAACAATTATATCACCTATAATAGAAAAAATAATATCACCATTATTTTGTAAAGAATATTCCCTTTCAGTAATGTTTTGAAAAAAGAAAGAAAATTCTTAAAATAATAAAAATAATAAAAATGATAAGGAAAGAAATAGGTTTCATTATAATAAACTAAAACGTAAAATCTAGTCAACATTGATATTTTAACTGTCAAAGTGAAATTTTCACTTTCCCACCTGAAATTAAAAAATGTCAAAATGATATGACAAAGTATCAAAATTGATATTTTAATTGTTGGACGACTTTTGTCACTGAAAAATGTTAATTTGATAGTTGTTATTATCAAATTTTTTTTTCGGTGTACCTAAAAACTAAAAAAAAAACTATAAATTTTTTTAAACATATTTACTGTTACTCAAATTCAGATAAATTTGATAATTTTTGATAAATAGGACCTTTTTCAAAAAATGCAAAATGCCTAGTTATTCAAAGTTTTAGGGAAAATCAAATATTTCAATATAACAATGTACCTAGGTTTTATTAAAATAATTCAATTGAATTTAAATATATTTTTTTTATAGTAGGTAACAATTGTAGGTAATACATAAAATCTATTTTTCTTGTAAATTCAAGAAGCAATAAATATGTTCAAAAAATTTTGAACGATAAAATATTTTTTAACGAAAAATTTTGAGTTTCAGCGCAAGTTTTCGCAAAAAAAATTCATTTAATTTACTTGATCTTAAGATTAACCCCTAGATATGTAACTTAATTTGAGAATTCTATCGCTTCGCCGAAGAGAGTAGGCTTTATAAGTTTGCGTTTGTTTCTTTTTCTGGTGAAGGCGACTATGGTCCTTTTTTTTAGGGTTGACGTTAAGTCCAACTTTTTAAGATATGAATTAACTAAGGTTTTTTTAAAATGTATGTACCTATCTAGGCGATTTTTTGATATTAATTAATTTATATTTTTTTTTTTAAGTGAAAACTACTTTAGTATCGTAGTGATTTGAAACAATATGAAACGATAAAGCGACAGTAAAAATTAATTGATTATTTATATCTTTTATGTCTTAATAGATAGATGAATGAATGTTATACTGTAGATAGATAATAAAAAGGTTTAATTTGTAATAAATTTCAAATAATCTCATACTCACAATACTGAGATAATGGTGAATACACATGCTAATATTACCTTTCATTTGATGCATCACACATAACGGTACGTGCTTTACAAGTTACACAATCTTAAATTGAAAAACTTGAAGAATATCTCAAAATACATGTGGAGATATGTTGCCGATGACCAGCCACCAGTGTAGGAAGTACCGTAATTTTAGTTTGAAATTTCGACATGCTTGGCTTTAAAAAATTGCAACTTTTTTTCTAGATGTCGTACAAATATGATTAAAGTGAATATTTAAAGCTTAAATAATAACCTTTCTTATGATATAAAATTTATTATAGGTTGTGATATAAAAAAATGGATTTAAAGGTGATGGAATAGAAAAAAATTAGATTTTTTCGATTTTTTTTTTTTTTCAAATAAATTATTTGTTTTTAACGTTTTACTTCTACTACGTGCGAATTGCATACATGATTTTTTTCTTAATCTGCTAATTATGTTTCAGTTTTTTTTTAACATATGAAAACTTTTCGGTACAGATATGTAAGGTTATTATGGTTTCTTGACACAAGTCAAAGTGCCTTGCAATTAATAGAAGTGTGAAAGAAACCTTCCGATAACTAATAGCAGAAATACCCCTCCGAGAGAACTATAGTTTGACCAGATTGATGATTACTGATGTGAAATCAATGTATTTTTTCCAATAATAAATCTCTATTTTGGCCCATAGGAAAACATGCCTATATAGAAACATGAACATAATCCGAAAAATTTTATTCCAGTAATTTCACAACTCGAGTCTTTGATGCAGTTTCCTTCAGGCTTTTTATTGCCCAATACTAGAACACTAGATCTAGATAATTTTCAAGAATGTTAGACTATTTATTTTTCTTTATTTTAAATTAATTATAATCCAATGTTACAACTTTCGTATCTATTTAATTGTATTTTTTGATAAAAGAAACTTCAAGTTTTCAAATTTGTTTTAATATCCATATTCCATATCCATATCCATATGGTTTCGATATTGAAAGACGATAAACGAAACTTTCCCTTTATTCTACTATCTATGTATGGCACTTCCGTCGAGGAAGCTAGTAATAGTTTCCTATTCTCGGTATTTTCAAGAGAAACAATTTCCTGTCAAATGAACATGTAATTACTTTCGCTAAACACCGCAAAATGGTTAAGTTTCCTCTCTAATGTAAATCATGGTGCCGTAATAAGAATGAATATCAACCTTACCTAAAGACTTATTTCGGACTTATCATTAGAAAATAATAGCTTTAATACGCGAATGTAAAACGTATAAAGCCTCCCGGTTTTTCCCTCCCATGTCAATATTCAGAACTCAAAAAATAGGGTTATTTAATATTTCCAGTGCGTGAAACCTCTTTGAGTGTAAACTTAACTCTGTCAATCGAAAGAGCAAACAAAAACCTGTTGTTCAATTTGTTGCCTATTTTAAGGCGATGTTATCATTTAATTATTAATATTTGCTAAAATTAGAGTCAGTTTCATAATTGACACTTAAGTGTAAGGGTGTTAAGATATTGAAAATGTGAATAGGCAAACTTGCAGTAAAGTGCTATTTACTCGACTGTGAAACTCAATTTTAATGAGTTTACTATACCGATTTGAAACATAAAACAGATACATAAAACATAAAAAAAATTCAAAGCATGAACCACTTGACCAGGACTCCTCCAACTTTGGATTTTTTTTTTCCAAAAACAATCAATTAAACTGCAATTGAAATGCATACTCTAAAACAAACATTTAAAAAAAAAAAAAATGGTTTGTTTGATTTCCTTTTATTTGTATGATTTTCATGATTTTCCCAGGTAGATATCTATTCATTCGATTAGGCATTTGAAAGTTCAGAGTGAGATTGCTATCAGTTTTTGGTAACTTCAGTTAAAAAAAAAATTATTAATCCAATTGGTTTTATTCAAATAGTCATATCGCTCAATGAATTTTGTTTTGCACTTCCTCAAACGTTTTTATAATTTTTTTTTTCTCACACTCAATTTAGTGAATTTTGATGAAAAAAAATTAAAGGATTTATCCATATTATTCATGAACACCAGTTTTTTTTTATACCAAAACGATTGGATATAGGTATGAAAAATTTTACTAATTGAAATCACTTCAGGTTTATGATCCATTAGCCTTAAATTTATCTATATAGGTTCTGATATGTGTACTAACATATCAGTTCCAATAAAAATTTTTGTTAGTTTTTTTTTTTTTCTTTAATAATAGCATGCAACTTTAGCAGTGTTATTTTGTTTTTTTAACTTGTTTATGATTTTTTTTTTTTTATTCTTTTCAATTTTTATTTTGCGATAAAAGGTTTGACCTATGCGTCTGTTCACATCACCTCTAGGGACTCTACACTTAGCTGCATAAAAATTTAATTCAATTGTAGCGGTGGTTTTTGCTTGATGGAGTAAAAATCATGCTGGGTCGACAGATATATCGTTTTAAATGTTAAAAAAAAAAAATAAATAAATTAGCAAAATTTTTATTTTTAAAACAAGAATATTTCAGAATGCACTCAATTTGGCAGATATGGTGTTTTTTTTTTTAATTTTACTAAATAAAAGTTGAATTGGATAATTGTTTAAAGTGAGATTCACTTATTTTATTTTGGTTTCATGTTAGAATAGAACCCAGTACATCAGTGATCTCACTTCTTGCAACAGACTGGCGGTGTTTAAAAAAGCAAACTTGCGTTGTAAAAATATAAGAAAAAGCTGTTAAAGAATTTTTGAACATACCTTATTACGTCACAACCGCTTAAGATTAGGTTAATGTAGTTCAGTTATTAGTTCTTAGCCGGGTTGTAAAAATTTTTTTTTTAATGCATTTGTTATCCATTAAAAATTAAAAAAAAAATATTTATAGCAAATAAAAAATGTTTGCATTGAAAAAAAAATGTTATTGCAACTCAAAAATAAAATTTTATTGCAAATAAAAATATTTTGTATTAAAAACTAATTTTATTTCAAATAAAAAATTGTCTGCATTGAAAAAAAAAAATCAATGCAAAATTTTTTATATTTAACATTCAAAAAAATTTGTATTGCAGTAAATTTTTGTTTTTCTAATACAAAATATTTGAATCTGCAGTAGAAATTCTACTTTTAATGCAAATATTTTTCAGTCGCAAAAATTTTTTTTTTTTTTTTTTTATTGCACATTTTTTTTAGTTGCAATGAATATTTTTTTAATGCATTTTTTTTTCATTTGCATCAAATATTTATTTTTCAATTTCAAATCCATTTTTTTTTCAGTTGATATTTTTACAACTCTAATTTTTAGTAAAAATTAATTTCTTAAAATTTTTTTTTTCTTAAAACTAGCCAAAATCATCTTAACCGTTTTAAGTAAGAACTATTTAGGAAAAATACACTAAAAAGCAAACATAAAAAAATACCTATGTATAAGAAAACACTACAATGAAAAATCGTTTCAATAAAATTTCTTGAAATATTTTTCAAATACCTACAATTTCTTTCATTTTCATCATGAGATTCCTTCTTATCTAAATGTTATTTACAATCATTGGTACAATTTATGTTCAATATTGAAAATGTAAAACTTTTCCATATTTGTTTTAGATTAAGATACACACAAAAGATCTTTTCAAACATGAAACAAAAAAAAAAACAATTACTGTATAAATATATTCTATAACGTAAGAAAGAAGCCATTCTATTTCAATTAATCGTTTCGATTATGCAATTCCGCTTACATCGAAAACATTACATCACTTCCTTTCTCGTTTCTATAGAAAAACATTATACCTACCTACTACCTACCTATGTATACACCTCTTATATATTTATATAAGATTTTCTTTTAACCCTTACTCAATGGAAATTCCTTTTATGCGAAGGTATAATTAAAAGAAAACACAAGAAAATAAAATTGAACTTAAGAAAATCAAGAAACTTGGATGGAATATTTTTAAGGTGACCATATTTTTTTTTAACTCAAAGTGAATGAAATACTTAACATTTTGACGAACTACACTGAGCCAAAAAACATTAATGAATCAAAATAAATTCTTTGAATCAGAGTTAAATGGATACAAAATGAACCAAAAGCGAATATTTTTAAATTAAAGGCCAACAACTTTAAAACTTAAAAAAAAGTAAGTTAGTTTTTTTCTAGTATTATTTCTAAAATTATTAACTTATGCACCAAATTACCTATAAATAAGAAGGCTTTAATATTTTTAATTCACGAGATTTGGTTCAGTGTATCACTATTATAATAAAAATCTTTGTTACAAATCTTACATTTAACTTTTAAGCACAAAACAAAACTCGCTAAAACCATGCATTCAATATTTAATATTTTCTCACAGCAATTGTTGAAATTGTGCTTCAAAGCGTCCGCCTTTATTTTTTTCTTTTGAATAAAAAATATTTGCCATTTTATGAGTAAATATTGAATTTAAAGCTTCAATATGTTAATTTTATTAATGATATGGGACTAGAAAACTCAAATTATAATCGTAATTAGTTAAGAAGAGTGTTTCCAAGAAAATCGGAAAAATTTTATAATCTCATTGAAATATACTTAAATATTATTTACTTAACGAAGGCGTAAATTTTGAGAAGGGTCGCATAACAAACCAAAGGTATAGTAAATTCTCTAAAATGTCCCAAAAACTTTATAATTCGTATAGTTCGAAGAAATTTAAAATTAAGGCTCCATTTGCGTTTATTGACAAAAATCATTTTCAATACCTACATAAAAACCCTATTAAATTCATTAATATTGATAAATTAGGATAGGAGCTAAAAATTTAAGGAGTCTAAGGAAGGGAAATGTGTTGATTTTCAACTGAAATTTTGCATACCATATTTTTAGTGCATAGTTAACAAATGTAAAAAGAACACAATTCGTATTGTACATTAATACCTATACAACAATTCAAACAAACTTTTACAATTAAAATATTATAATGTAATATAAAACTTTTTTCTTAGGTATCACTTGAAATTTCAATGAAATGATTATATTTTAATTTTTTTTTTAAATATTTGCTTTGAATTGTTTCCTTCCAAATAACGATTGACAATTCTTGTAATTTTGTCGTACCTACATTATGGAGTTGCTATTTTTTGGCATATTGGTAATTTTTGTTTAATTCGTGTATGTTTACATATTATTTCTTATTTAATTCTTATTATTAAAAATATCGAGCCCAAGCCAGACAATAAAACAACTTTTTAAGACATTTTTATTTTTACTAGCGATATTGGTAGTAGAGAGGGAGTACCTTACTTTCTACTAAAATCTTATGAAATCACTCAAATAACGAAATACTTAAGTTATTTTTGAATATCTTTGTTCTTTGATTTTTTTTTTCAAAATAGATCCATTTTTGTCGTTTAAATTTTGCTTGTTGTATATATGTATAATATACATTGTATATAGTTAATTTTGAAAATTTAGTAAATATTTTCAATTGTCCAAATCTGCCCCCCTCCCATTTTCATGAATTTAGACTTACTCGTAAACGGATTTTTTTGTTTAGAAGCGTTTTACTAACGTAATATAAGAAAAATTGTCAAAATTTTCAAATAAACACATTTTTGGATAGGTACCTATATAAAAAAATTTCATTTTTTTTTTTTGAAAATTAATTTTTCGAACACGCTTGGATGATTTTTTTTTTTTTGAATATTTTGATATTTGTGTCGATTGACAATTTTGAATACTTACATTTTATTAATTAATTGATTTATTTATTAATTTATTATTAATTAATTTATTATTTATTAATTTACTAATTTATTATTAAAAAACCGGTTCCAACGAATGATTTTTTCTCCACTTATTAAAAATTTTATGATTACCTAATTTAATTTTCTTTAATATTGTAAAATTAAAAATTGGAATTTAAAAAAAATTTTACCTTCTAAGAAATTTTACTACAGAAGTACGTGCATTCTATTTCTTACATAAACGTTAAAAAGCCTAAGCTTAGGATCGAAATCTTTCTCTCTTTGACAGGGGCGTACACTCCCTTGGGGCAAGCGGAGCGGCGCCCCGTGGCCCCCGACCGACCCCAGGGCCCCAACTGGAGACAATGCAGAGGAGATAACTTTTAGAATAAATTGAGTTACGAAGTAGATAAATTAAAATGTATTTGAATCTTTTCGGATACAAGGGAGACAAATTTTATCATTCAGTGTAATGTATAATGCATTGGTAGCCACACAATATATATTGATTTAATAAAAAGGTTACCCCATGGGCCCCAAAAAAATAAACTGCTATTTTAAAAGAAAAAAATTTTAATTTTATCTTAGGGCCCCAAAAAATATTACTTGAAAAATCTTTGCAACCACAAATAATACGTTAGGGGCCCCAAAAAAGCAAAAAAACAACTTCAGGCCACGGGTCCCAGAAGCCTTTACTTCGGGGCGTCAAAAAAAAATTAAATTAAAAAAAAATAGTTTTTTTTAAATTAAATTAGGTATATTTGTTGATGGATTACTAAATATTACTTTAGGAGCCCCAAAAAATATGACTTCGGGGCTCCAAAAATATTATATGAACTGTCCCAAAAAATTATTTTTCAGGAACCCCGTTAGTTGAGAGCCGATCAAATATTAATTTGGGGGCCCCAAAATCTATTACTATGGAGCCCAAATATATTCATTAAATTTTCTGATGTCATGACAAATATTATTTGAGGATCCTCAAAAGCTATTACTTCAGTGGTTCAAAACAATCAAATGGAAAATTAAATATCAATTCAGGGGCCCCACCATAAATACATCAGAGCCCAAAATAAAAACATTATTTTATAGGTGGCATTTCGAATATTACTTCAGAACAGAGGCCCCAATACCTATTAATTCTTAGCTCCAAAAAAATTATATTATATTTTAGGGGCCTCTAAGCACTCACTTTTGAGGCCAGAAAAATAGTTTTTCAGGGACCCCAAAATAAAAAAAATTATGTCTGGTGACGGAAAATCAAATATCTAACCTATAGTATGTATTTATTACTTCAGAACAGAGGCCCCAAGAACTATGAATTCTAAGCTTCAAAATTTTTTATTTTAGGGGACTCTAAATATTTAATTTTTGGGGCCCCAAAATTAATTTTTCAGTGGGCGCACAGTAAAAAAAAAATTATGTTTAATGATGGAAAATCAAATATGTACATGTTCATATTACTTCAGAACAGAGGCCCCAAGAACTATCAATTCTAAGCTAAAAAAAAAATTTATTTTAGGGGTCTCTAAATATTCAATTTTGGGGGCCCCTAGTATAAGGACTTGCTACTTTTATGATAAAAATTTTAAGTAAGTATAGCAAAGTGCATTACGAACATAATAAAACATTAAAATAAACCTAAAAATATATAAGCCATACAAAAAAAAAAAAATGTATGGCGTATACGTACTTTTGTTTTTGTATCTAAGTGGCCCCCAAATATCAAAGGGGCCCCAAAATTAAGTCTTGCCCCGGGGCCCCGGCAACTCAACGTACGCCACTGCTCTTTGAATAAGAATTTCTTTTTCTTAGACAATAACTTCATCTCTTTAAGACTTAGGGCCAATTTTTCAATAGTCAGTTAAACAGTCAGTTAGCACTTATTCCTCAAATAGAGAAAAAATCAATTTTTCAACAGCCGGATATAGCTTATTCCTTTAATAAAACATTTATTAGAGGAATAAATCTATCTGCTTCTTTCAGAGACGAATAAAAATTATTCTAAGGAATAATCTCAACAAAAATAGTGTGTCAATTGTCAAAGCTGTTTTAAAGAAAATATTGATGAAATGGATATTTTTGAGATTATAAATTATAAGATGCTTTTTTTCACAAATTTAAAGACCACTAAATTAAAGACCACGTTTAAAAAATATGAGGGAACACAAGAAAACAAAATTAATTATGAACAAAAATGACGTTTAATTTTGAATATTTTTGAATTTGACATTTTTTTTTGTTATTCTGTAGAATAGAGTTTTTTTCATTGAAAAATTCAATTTTGTTATCTGATTGTTTATGAGCCTAATAACTTTATTCGTCGAACAATTAACTGACTGTTTATTAGAAGATTGAAAAATCGGCTCTTAGAGGAAATATATAAATACAAGTAGATTCATATTATTCTCTTTGGCTTATTAAATGAAACTTAGGATATCTCGAGAAATAAAAGAGATATCGGGAAAATTTAAACAGTTTTTGAAAGAAAAATATCTGTTCTTATAATCACCGTTACAAATTTGTTTATAATGAATTACCCCACATAAAAACAGAACCTCGAAAACAGCCAAAATGACGATTGACGATTGAAAATCCAATAAAAAAATACTTTCGCAGTAGGTAGGTATTTTATTCGAAAGATCCTGAATACTGTTTATTTGATATCACACACATTTATGTATAAGTATATATTGAATTCTTATTGTGAAAAATACATCCGCAATATGAGCTTCAGGTGGTACATATTACCACGTGAAGCTCATCTCAAAATTCCATATTCTATTCATAAAACTCGCATAGTTTCAATGTTTTAACTCTTAACTCATTTTTTATACCTGACCCAGTGTACACAGTTAGCTCTTGGCCAATCTACGCCATCTCGGTTTTTCAAATATTTTATTTTTGTATATATAAAAATCCACAAAAATTACCCTTCCATGCGGAAAATTCGCCTAAACATTTTACGGAAAAGTTTTTAGAATATTTTTTTTTATTTTATAGGATGAATTTTCACAAAAGCACTATTTGGTCATTTTTATATGTACCAACAAAGTAAGAGTGATTACAAAAAAAAAAAAATAGTCTTATTGCCTCTTAAAAACTTTTTATATGAATTTTGAAATATTCCCAGCTTTAATCTTTTCACCTGTTAGAAGAAGTGTTTTAGAAACGTTATAGGACAAAATTAGATGAATTGTTTTTTACAATAAAAACACAATGGTCACTCTAACTGACACAAAAACTTCCATAAAAGTTAAAACAAGAACAAGATAATTTTCTAAAATATGATATTTACCATCTAAAGTTAATTAAACTTCCTTCAGGACTTTTCAACTACCTCAATATTTTGTTGTTTTTAATTTTTTCCTCAAATGAGCAGAATGATAACTTAAAAACGAAAAAAAACGGAAGCAATAGGAAGAAAACAAATTTATTAGGTACATAAATTGCCACATTTAATTTCACCATAGACAAAGATCTCTCATAATAACAACAGATCCGGAACACCCTGTACAATAAAAATAAACTGACAATACTGCATTGCATAAAGCAGCTACCAAAGAAAAATTGAATTTCCCTCTTAAATGTGTATGGGTATGTTGGCTTATAGCTGATGGTGGGGATGGCAATGGTGATGGGTGATGTTATAATAGTATATATGAAGCAAATTTTCATTCCTTCCTTAGCAGCAGCAGTGCACTTATCTTAGGAGGGGGAGGGGAGGCTGAATAAGTGAGAGTTGAGTGTAGTAGAAAAGTATCTAAAGGACATAAAGTCATCATACATATACACATACTTACCTACACCGCTGTATCTTTTCTTTCTTTCTTTTTTTTTTTTGTTGAAAAAATATAGCAAGAGAAAGGAAAAACACTCAACCAAGCAAAGTATAGGGACAATTCAGTATTCTTATGCGAATTCAAAATTGCACACCATATCCACAACCAACAAAGTCCCAGAAGCCATAATTATTTTGCAGCAACGAAATGTACCAGAGTATACCGAAAACCCAACTCGCAGAAATTGCACTAGCAAAAAAAAATATTAATACAAAAAAAAAAAAACAAGCAAATTGTTTGGAGGAGAGCTACAAAAGCTACATACCTTCATAGCACATACAAGCAAGGAATATACCTTCTGACATTATCACGGTAAAAAGGGATGCCCAGGTTGTCGGTCATGCTGCCTGTAACGCTGTGGCATTGAGACTTGAATCACAAACCGCCCTTAGTGCTTAGTCCTTAGTCCTTGGTGTGATCCAAAAATGCTAAGGGAAGATGAAGAACATTTACGTGCTACATCATGGTGTGTAAGTACTTGTACCTTGGTTCGCTCTCTTGTTTAATTTTTTTTTTTTTTTTTTTGTGTACGAGTATGCTGGATTTGCTAGCCTTGAGGAATGTCGTCTCCAGGATGGTTGGTTATGAACCATCTACTAGTGGATACTGCTACTGGTATACTGCAGGCTTACCAACCCGCTGATGCTGCTGCTGTTTGTCGAAAACAACAGAATTTTCCTTTTTCACCCTTTTCCTTGCATATAGGTAGTCTCTTTTTCCAAAACGTAGTAGTACTGTGTAAAAGCTACAAACCAACCAACCAACAAACCTTACCACCAGCAACCAACCAACCAAACCCACCGGGGAGACTACATTATAGTCATCATCACTTTTAATGATGATGATGATACATCTTTCGTGTGTTTTTAACTTCCAACCGCACCGCGCACTGTAAAAACATGGAAACAAAAATTCTTTCGAAATTTGAAGGACTTTTTTTTTTTGTTTGTTTTGTTTGTATAATATTTTTCTAAGCCATCTTTTGTAATGAAACTCAACTATCTCATTTTTCTTGATAGTTTTAAGCTCCTTTTACTATGAAATGCCGGTCACTCTAGTAACTACCGCAAAAGTAACATATAGTTACCTTCCACCGCAAAGTAACATGCACATTGCACATAGTTAAACTAAACAGTCAAAACCTCATTTCAGGAAATTTATTTTAAATTGGGATTATGTAGGTACTTATGTATGTAAAGTACTGTATGACAAGTTGGTCATTTGTTAAAAAAGTAACAAAAAAGAAATGAGGTTGAGGGTCCTTGAATTTAATATATATATCTAATCCTTCCTTACAAGAAGCTACAACCTAAACGAGAATGAACTTAGTTCTAAGAGGGTTTTTAACATTTTCCATAATACACACATTTTTGAAAAATTTTTCTGATACCTATGATTTCAAAACAAATAATTTTAATGTTGGACATTAAAAGTTTTTACGATTTTAGACTATTTAAACGGTTTAATTGAAAGGAGAATGGGCAATTTTGTATGGAACTTGGACGTTCCGCGGCCAAGAACGATTTTGTTATTTTTTGATGTACTTAAGTCTTACATACATTGTGCAGAAGTTTTATCCTTCTAACGTTCTTCACAAACGGATAAAATGCATTTTTGCATTTAAAAGTTAATACAAATTGTCTCAATGTTTAAAATTGAACGTGTATTTTAAGTGCAAGATATGATAATCTGTCATTTTCCCTGAGCCTGAAGAACTTAATCTTGGATATCTAACCAATAGAACCCAAAATATTGGCTTTTTAAAAAATCAATTTCGAGTCTATTTTAAGACTTTTTTTCAATTTTTTGTTTTTTTTTTCCTTTTGAAAACTCAAAAACAAAATCTTGAAGTGGTTGGCTTAAAAGGCTTATATTTTGAGTTCCATTGGTCGGATATTTAAGATTGAGGTTTTAAATCATAAAAAAAATGACATAACATCATATTTCATAATTTAATTAAAATAGTAATTCAATTTGCCCTTCGCACATTGCTCGATGCATTAACAACACTAATATTGCAATATCTTCCATTCCAAATACAATACAACGAAACGGCCATAGTAAAAAATTTTCCTACGTTATAGTTCTTTCATTTAATACCAATTTCATTACTGGCCGCCAAACGTCCAATATGCCCATTCTCCTTTGTTAGATTGTTTGTAAGTTTTTTAGTTTGTTATTTTTTTTTCACAAAATTTATATAAAATAAAATGCACGACTGGGTCGCACGAACTTGCTCTTGTAGTTCAAAGTATTGATATCTTAAATATCATACATTTTTATGATTCTGTTAAGTTTTGAGAAAAAAAAATATAAAGTTAAAAAAAAAATTTATTTCCTTTCATAATTTTTTTTTTTCAAAAACTTTTTAAAGAACTTTTTTACATTTTACAATTCAAAATGATAAGAAATAAATATTGGCTTATGCTTTGATGAAATATACGAACCTTAAAAATATATACCTACATAAAAAACGGCAACGTCATTTTTCCGTTCACTGCATTTTTTGAGAAAAACTAAAAACGCAGTTTTGTTAGAATCAATTAGACTATTACGTACACAATTTTAATCAAAATCGTAAGAGCCGTTTTCGAGAAAAGTGCAATACCTCGAAAACGTTATATGGGAGATATGCGTTAAAAAGGAGATATATAAAAAAAAATGGGTCTAAGGAATTGCCTTAAATTACCACTGTGCGGTGTAGCACAGTGGTGCCTTTGATAATTTTTAAGTGTCAAAATTCATTTGCATGGACGTACGAAAAGAGCTCCGTTAAGCCAGAACTGCGACCTCAAAATTTAGAGCAAATTCGTATATAGAACTCAAGGTGGACAAACGATTGCTTTGATTTTATTCGTCTATCTCAAAATTTGAGCGTTTTAGACGATTTTTCACACTTTCTATAAAAAAAAGAATTTGCTCTAAAATTTTTTTGAAGGGTGGACAATCGAAAATTTTGGGTGGGCTAACATGGACAACCGTTGGACAAACGAATTAGACAAGTTTGGTTAAAAAATTTTGAGGTCGCAGTTCTGGCTTCACGGAGCATACAAAAAGTGATAAAATTTGATATTAATATGGAGAATACAAAAAAAATTGCCAATTTTTTATAATATTCAAAATGGTGGCTTCAAAATGGCTCCCCGAACAAAAATTCAAAAAGAAATTGCATTTTCCAAAAAGTTTTTGATCGAAATTTCATAATTTTCCATCAAAAGAAATAGCATTTTGGTACCAAAAAGTATATAAGTTTGATTTACATTGAGGAATGATATTATATTGGCCAGTTTCCTGTGCATTCTGAACAATGCTGGCTATGTCATTGGTCTGTTTCTTCGAAAATTATGGATTCTTATCTCTAAATCGCAATTCTAGAGCTCTCAAGATCCCAATATGCTGGTCAACCCTGTGAGCCTGTAAATTCCTTAAGTTTCCGGTATAGGCTAAAACAACAGCTTTTAAAAGTTCTATGACTTAGAGACTATCACGCAACAATAATAAATACGAGATTCTGACTGTAAGTCATGTAAATATGTATAAAAAATTTCATAAAATACTTCAAACTTTAAAATAAAATAAAACTTTTTACATTCTTATCTCATTTTTTGGCAGCATAAAAAGATAAAAAAAAAATCTTATGAATCTAAACACGTTCTGGTGGTCTACCTCCTGGAACCACCCAGTATACTGCCCCCCACAGCACATCCGTTGATTCTTCTCACTGTATCTATGGTTCTTAATTTCGATAAGGAGTAAATTCTCCATCGTTCTTGACGAAAAATTGACACAGAGATTGAATTGAAGCAACGACGACGACGATGAGGACAAGGACAGTGTTTTTTTTTTTTTTGTATATCGTCCTTGTAGTCTAGGGATGCTTTTCTCATGTCGTGTTGTTGTGTCGTTGTTCCTGAGGAAACCGTTGCTAAATCTCAAACCATTAATTTAGGGACAGTAATTGTGTTCACTAATTTTCATTACCTTAACATTGATACATTTTCGTGTATAATGTATATACTATATATCTATACGTCGTCTGTACATTTATATAAAAAATGTTAATAAAACAAAAACAGAAAACAATTAACTTCTTTTGTTGTTTTTTTTTTTTTTTTTTGTTTTTGGTCTCAGTTTTTGTCTTTTTTATTGTATTTTTGGGAGATTTATGTTTTTAAGACTTTTTTTTCCTCTCATTTAGTGTGGCCAGGGAGGAGTTTCAAATAAATCACTCGCACATCTTTTAATTAATTTTTTTTTTTGTTTTCTTCTAAATGAACACCAGCTACTGGTAGTTGGTTGGTTCATTTTTTCTGACCCATCAAGCTTTATTCAATTAATCATCATTGTTTGGTAGCATTTTGGAGAAAAATAGCCAAAAAATTAATGTTAATATACCAACAACAAAAAAAAAATAAAAAAAAACAAGCATTTTAGTCAGGAAGCATTGTTTTTTATTCATAAAATGTAAAATAAACAAAAAAAAAAAAATTAATTGTCATGCCCCCCAGTTTGAAGCAACATCTTTTCAATGTGGGTGTGAATGGTATTTTTTTTTTTTGTTAGCTAAACTTTCACTTTATGATGAATATTGAAGATATTTTTTTTTGTGCAAAATTTATTGCCACGCAAATTATTTGCAGAATATTTTTTAAAATGGAACCACTCACAATTAATTGTGAAAAATTGCACAGGAATTTCGAAATTTTTGCTAAAAAAAATTGTTTTGAATTGAAAACAATGTGCAAAAAGATGCCAACATGTTAATTAAATTCTGACCGGCATTTTCCATAAAATTCAAATATATCGTATTTAAATGCCAAAGAAAGGTTTCAGTATTTAATTTGTAAGAAACAAAAATGTTTCAAAAAGATTTTTAATAGAAAAAAAGGTTACGCATACGCCACAGTGACCTATCGTTAAAAATCAAAAATAATTAATTTTCTTTCTGTTAAAATTATTAAACCAGTTGAGAGTTGGAAGGGTGAATATCAAGAATGATAACTAGTAAAAGATAGTGTTTTATTATAGAAATTAGGTGAGTTTTGTTGAGGAAACCAGGAAGTTAAAATAAAATTTGAAAGAACTTCTCAAAGATTCAGTAAGAACATGCCTCCAAATAACTTTTTTTCCCACCCGTGGCAGTAAAAAATCTAAATACTCGCCACAGGAGCATTCATTTTTGTTTAGTGTATGAAAATGAATTTTCAGAATAAAGAGTTTTTATTGCTGAATTTGATTCGTTGGCATAAAAGAATATTCCAGCCAAAAGTGCTATTAAATCCATCGGTGCATTTATGAGAAAACGGCAACACTGGTCGGTTTTCAGTTTTTTTGATTTAATTCGAAAACCAAGCCTAACTTTAAAATGGTTCAAAGACTTTTAAGACAGAAAATTAAATTTTCTATCAAGTTAAGATGGTTAAAAAATTTTAAAAATTATTTTTGACTAAAATTCTAACCTAAAATCAATGAAAAAAAAGTTAAAAAATTAAGGATTTTATTTTTTTTTTACTAAATCAAGGGACATTTCCTGTAGAAAGTCGGTACTTTGTACTAATAAAATAAAGCAGAGGTAAAATCCTTTGATAATATGCAACTTTTACTTTTTTTGTCAAGAAACGACTGAAATGTACCTTTTCAAAAATTAACACTTTTTCTACATTTTTTACTTTTTTGGTACAATTTGTTGCGATGATTGGACATTGAACGACTGAAATGTACCTTTTCAAAAATTAACACCTTTTCTACATTTTTTACTTTTTTAGTACAATTTGTTGGGATGATTGGACATCGAGAACAACCGCCATCTTGGAAAAGAGGTTGGCGCCGTTTTTATTTCATAGCTCCATTTTTACTCATTTAATCTAAAAATGTCCAAGGAAAGACTTATTCACAATAAAATTATCTAAAAAAATGATATAAAAATGAATTCCGTGAGTTAATTGAATTCAATTTAATAGTCGGTCAAAGTCTGTATTTGTCTCTTAAGATTAGGGCAAACTGATATTTTTCAAATGTCTAAAGAACTTTTGATTTGTTTGGGATTTTCTTTAAACACTAATCATATCACGTTAAATTATCTATTAAATGAGCCCTATATTGTTATTGTAACCATCACATTGTAGAAGAGACCAAACGTCGAAGTTCACATTGTAGTAATCAAAAGTGGTTTTCGAGGAGATACATAAATAAAGTGAGTTTTCCAATTAATGTGAATAAGCTAAATTGACACTATTTTAAATTCTAAATATAAGAACTGATGCTCTGTTCTTTTTCCTAAACTTGAACATCTCAATCTAAGCGATGCGATAAGTATAACTCAAGATATGAGCTGTGAAAGCCGTAATAGATAATTTAAAGTGATATAATTCATTCCTGAAGAAAATCCCAAACAAATCGAAAGTTCCTCAGATATTTGAAAAATGTCAGTTTGCCCTAACCTTGAGAGACAAGTCCAGACTATGACCGACTATTAAATTAAATTCAATATCTCCTAGGTCCCGATACAAGGCTTCTGCATTTTTTGCTTGAACTAGGTTGCTCTTCTTCTTCGTTCTTTGTTGCACTTTCTGTATTCCACTTCAAAATGTGACTTGTCTTCATCATTCCATCACCATATTCCTTTTCTTTGTTGGAAACAAAGTTACACGGAGAAAAAATAACGCCAGGAATAACTTTACTTCTGGTTTGTTTAATCATAATAAAATTAAATATAACAGAAATTAGTTAAATATACCAGAAATCAAGTTAAAAATACCAGATGTAAGGTTATCCCAGCGTTATTTTTTCTCGGTTCTGGTCTGTTGAACCTCATGAATGGTAGCAATTTCATCGAAGAAAACGCTTTAAGGTAGCAGGTCAACGGAATTGTTTAAATAGACTTTGTTGTGATCAGTTAATTCAAGCAAGTACATAATGAAATCAAGTTTTTTTTTCATTGGTAAAAAAGTCGGAAATAATAGTTGAATCTTTGTATAAAAGAACATAGCCTAAAAATACTCTAGGTACTTAACAATACTTTTGTTGCCGTAAACGATTTAACTATACACTAGATATTGTGGTCCTAAAAAATCCCGGATTTCAAAACTCAATATTTTTTCCTAGAATGCCATTTTAGTTTTATAGTTATTATGAATTAACCCTCTTCATTGTAGGTAAGTCTAACTCAATGTTTGCTCGACCCTCTCTATTTGCACAGAAAAACCTAAATTCCTCTTTCAAATATTCCAACCCATTTAAGTAACCACAAACCTTTTAGAGCCACTATCTATGTATCTTTCTCGACCGAACTTTTATCATTCAAATTTCCCATATTTGCCATATGAATTCACAAATTAAACTTTATCCTTATGAAGAATCACAAATATAATGGTTTAAAAATAACTTTACCACATAAGTTTTATCTTCACAAAAAAAAATATCATACAAAACTACGGTATGTGTGTGCAGATAAAAAGAATCCTTTTTTGCATATCCTACATTATATTTATATATATTTAACGCCAGTATATAACATCAGCAATGTTATTAACAACAACAGAAAACTTATGCTTATTTTTTGATTAATGAACACTTTTCTTTGTTTATGATTAAATTCCGAATAATTAATACAACAAAAGCATTTTTTAACTTTGTTTTGCTTTGTTGTTTTCTTTTGAAATCCCTCTGTAAGCCCATATCAACAACAGCAGAGAAAATAAATATCACAGAGAGAGAGAACTTAAGCTTGAATATACAATTGCTTGGTTGATGGTTTAAAAACGGTGTAAGTATATTTATATCCTTTTGTTGTATAAAACACACTTCAACTTTTATTTGAAAAAATAAAATACAAAAATACAAAAAAAAAATAAATACAAAATCCAGTCTAAAATCAGTGGCATTAAATTACGCACTCTGAAAATCCTTGGTCCTTCATCAAGATACCGTTGGCATCAACAGCTCTAAATACTCCTTTTGTGGCCCCTCTCTCTCTCGCTTTTTCTCTATCACTCCCACCTCACCACCACCACCACTCCTCTCTATGAACTGTGCCTATAAAGCGAATGAACCCTTTTTGACATTTTAAGAATGAGCTCGGTTTTATCTTCTTGAGATTTTATTGACATTCAACCCGTATGCAATATTAGATTACCTAAAAGTACAATACCAACGACAACGAACGCAAAAATAGATTCGAAAAACTGAAAGGGTAAAGTTTTTCAGTCCACCAAGTGGTGAGAGTTGAGTCCTCCTAGAGACATCCAAAGAGTGAGAGGTTTTTCGGCATTTATTTTTGTATATCTTTTTCACAAGTATAAGGAATTTAGAGGCATTTTTCGTTGGTTGGTTGGTGATTTTATACTTGTGTATACTCTTTTCGATATAAATTCTAAATCCATAATGTCAACGCGTTCCCTATTTTATGTAAAATACTTGAATATCTAATACAACACGCAACCCCCATCATCTATAAAGTGTGTATTTTTTGGGGTATGGGTATTATACTCTTCAACTTTCATCTATTTACCTACCTCCTTTTCGTAATGTACAATACCAACTTTGATGACGGGTAATGTTGTATGTATGTACGTAGTATTTTACATTAAATGTTTTAATATCTACCCTTTTAACGGTTTTCCTAGTTAACTGAACCATATTAGACAGAGATATAGATTAACAGCTAACGTTACGAGAGAAAAAATAGAAAATTGGGCTTCGCAAAGTTTAATTTCAATTCAAATTTGGATTATCCTTTGTGTAAAAAGAAAAAAAAAATATGTGTACAAGTGGGTCGCAGCAACTTGATTTTATATATGTTTGATGTATAGTTGAACGTGGTTCGTTTAGACCTATATTTTAGAATAAGGATAACTGGGCTACCCTACTTGATATATATAATGTTTACCTCAATTATTTCTTTTATACTTTAAGCAAACACATTTAGCCATGGTTTGTTGCTTCTTAGCAAAACGGGACAACTTTTCACATAAACAACAGCAACAGCCAGCTTAGCCAATAGACGTATTTTTTGTATGTAAAAATGTTTTTTCAATACAACGGATAAATCAATATTAGAAATCCGAATACCAAAAGAATTTTTTAACTCTTGATAGCCACTCAGCGTGATGCAAGGAACATACATAGATCCAATTTTCAACTATTTCCATAGAAAATACCTTGATGAATGGGCTTTAGGACAATGTTCAAGTCCACTTATCAACAAAAATATAACAACAAAAACGGTCACCCAATTTCAATGATTTTAACTAAATGGACTCATTTTCCATTCAAGTAAGACGAACGTCTATAATATTTTCTGTGAAAGGTGTTACATAAATTCACAATTGATTTGTCCACATTTTGTGCATAAAAGGAAGTGTGAAAAATAAAAAATTGTCTTAAACGCTCAAGATAGAGATGTCCATCAGGAGTTTGCTAAACACCAAAAAACATCGTTTGTTTACCCTCTAATCCAGTCAAATAAGGGTTTAACCTCGGAATGAATGTTAGTAGAATTTTTTTTTGCTCAATATCTTCCTTTTGATATTCTATAACATATCTCAAAAGTCTAGAAAAATCTCATGTCCGCTTGTCGCGATTTCAAGGTCATATCGCGAAATGGAGATTTTCAAAATTAGCAAAAATAGGCTATGGTAGTATATACACATATGATACATGATTTCAAGGTATTTTTTAATGCTGATTCCAAAAAATCTAAAATCAACACAATCTGACGTCTCTGGAAAAAGTTATACCTGTTTTTCATCTGTCAACTCATATTATTATAACAGTTGCAAACTTACTGCCGAAAAACCCTTAAAAGTTATGGTAGATGAACCAAATTTTGCATGAAGATTTTAAGATACATTATCATTCAGAATCAAAACAATGCAATGCAAAAAACATTCATATCTATGACAAAATGGTATTTTTTGAGAAAAGGGGAAATTTTGGGATGTGCACTAAAAAACATCCAGGTACAATCTTGGAATTAGTGCTAATAGGCAATTTTTTTGGTTTCTATGTTTGTTTGGATATTCTATAATTTATGTCAAAAATCTACAAAAATCTCATGTCCGCAAGTTCTTATTTTCCAGGTTAAACTAAGTTAGGTGCAGATTTAAAAAAAATAATAAGAAAACTTTAGATTCTTATATGTATACCAACTTAACCCATATCATTTCAAGGTATTTTTTAACGCTGATTCCAACAAAACCCACAAACAAATCAATATGACCATCCCTGAAAAGTAATGTACCTTGTTCATGTTGATCTGACACAAATATCTGAAGAGTAGTTTTTCAATTTTTTCAAATCTGCACCTTATCTTCAAACCAAGAAAATTAGGACTTGCGGACATGAGATTTTTTTAGATTTTTGAGGGTAGTTAAGGAATATCCAAGCAAAGATTAAAATGAAAAAATTAGCCTATTAGCACTTATTCCTAAGATGAACAAGAATCTTCTTTAGTGCATATCCTAAAATTTGCCCCTCCATAAAAAAATACCATTATTTCGTAGGTATATATATTTTTTGTGATGGATTGTTTTGATTTTTAATAATGATGGATTCTAAAATCTTCATGCAAAATTTGGTTCATCTACCATAACTGTTAAGGGTTTTTCGGCAGTAAGTTTGCAACTGTTATAATAATATGAGTTGACAGATGAAAAACAGGTATAACTTTTTCCAGAGACGTCAGATTGTCTTGATTTTAGATTTTTTGGAATCAGCATTAAAAAATACCTTGAAATCATGTATCATATGTGTATATAATACCATAGCTTATTTTTGCTAATTTTGAAAATCTCCATTTCGCGATTTGACCTTGAAATCGCGACAAGCGGACATGAGATTTTTCTAGACTTTGGAGATATGTTATAGAATGGCAAAAGGAAGATATTGAGCAAAAAAAATTTCTACTAACATTCATTCCGAGATTTACCCCTTTTTTCTCCTTATTTGACTGTATTACTCCGTTTAGAAAATATTCAAACAAAAACAAATTTTGTATAGCAAACTTCATACAAAATACTAGCATTTTTTTTTTAAATTCCTAAAAATTATTGTTTTTTTTTTTTTTGAAAATTCAAACGGCAATCGTTTGTTCACCTCGAGAATTGGATAGGTACAAACCAAAATTCATCGTTTTTCCTCCATACTTTTAAAAGATATAATAAAAATTTT
Source organism: Episyrphus balteatus (assembly GCF_945859705.1). NCBI lineage: Eukaryota > Metazoa > Arthropoda > Insecta > Diptera > Syrphidae > Episyrphus > Episyrphus balteatus. Next base: position 34,833,757 of record NC_079137.1, on the reverse strand, counting down.
TTACTTATAAATAAAATAAAATTCCCTAAAATCCCCCAAAATTACTTTTTTTCAAAAATTCAAATTTCTGACGTTTTTTTTTAAATTTGTCAGTACAATTTTTGTTTTTTAATTTACCTAAACGGAGGGTAGAAAAACGACGATTTTTGGTTTAAGTAAGGAACTTAAGGAGGAAAAAGGACAGAAGTTTGAATCATCTCAACGAATAGTGGACAACAGATGATTTTTCGTATGTATAAAGAACTCGAAGTGTAAAAACGGTTGATTTTGAGACGATTTTTCAGACTTATAAAAAAGGAATCTGCTATAAAATTTTTTTGCAGGGAGGACAAACGAAAATTTTGGATGGACAAACGTGGGCAAAATGTAAAAAAAAAACGAATCGGATTAGTTTGGTTTAAAGATTTTGAATTGGCTTCATGGAGCTTTAAGATAGGCATTGATAGCTTTAAAAGCTACATTTTAATCATATGTAGGTAGTTGTATCGTAAACCTGACGATAAATCGTTCGAAGGATTTTACTTTTGCTAGCAGAGTTTCCATCAGCCTGTGAAAGAGCCCATACTTCTGCACTATAAAACTGGACTGAGATGATTAGTAATTTGTACAACAACTGCTCAGTTCTCCTCGATTGACCTTTATTTCTAAATTTCTTGCCCATCCTTAAAGAGAAGAAATTTTATTTTATTTTGTGGATGATGACATATTTTGACCACCTCAAAGTTTTATGTTGGAAATCTGCAATTATTTGAAGATAAGATCCGTTTTTTCCTCTAACTGCATGATTAAAAAAGGTACTAGTAATAAATCGTGTATTTCTTCCCATCATGTCAATAACATTAGCAGGCAAATCCTGGGCCCCTGTTCTGGAACTTTATCACTAGCGATAAACGTTTTCCAACGTCTCTAAAATCTATTTCCTTCCATAAATAAAACAAAAATTTCTTTCAAATTTAGAATTTATGAATTAAGACATTATGATTTTGAAGGAAATTTCCTTTATTTTGATGAAATAAAATGGATTTTAAAGTCATTCAAATATTTTATCGCCAGTGATAAAATTTACAGAACATGGGTACTGGACCTTATTCTGAAGTGGCTTGTGAAAGATAGTTACGGCTATCGTTCTAAGAACAATATTGAAGCAGTCGTTTCAAATTTTTAAACTTGTAAAACTCTGCCTTTAGCTTATCACCGATAACTCTCTTATTGACCTCATTTTGTTCAGATTGATTTCTTTTAGAATGTTAATGCAATGTTGGACTTCATCAAATTATTGGTCTCTGGAAGCACACAACATTTTATAAAAACTTGATTTTCTGAGTTGTTGAGGATGGTGTTAATAAAAAGTTAGAGAATACTACGGCACAACTAGGTTCTTGTAATCGGACAGCTCAGGGGCACTTAATCAGCTAAACCAATGACTTTAAACATAAAGAGGTTCAATCGGACTCAATTACTGATTTTTGAGGTGGTCACTGATGTAGTTGATATAGCTGATATAGTTGATCTTGTAAGCTCTGAAATAGGCCTCAGGTCACTCGTCATTAATTTAAGGGTAGAGGACTGATCCAATCTTCAATCCTTAAGGCTTGAGCAGATCCAGTATGAATTTAACTAGGTATTAGAATAGCAGTTTTCAAGTTGAACGAAGTTTACAGTGAAGCTTGCTCTATTCGAAATAGTTTGCAAAAGTATTCACTTTTTTTCTTGAGTAGATATTTTTGAAACGATTTTTATAGCTCTGCTAAAAAGTAGTTGTAATTAGGTATTATTTTTTTCCTGTTCGCCTTCTGGCTTCGATCTGAAATACCTTTAATACTGGTATAGTATGGTATAAACGCAGACATTTTTTTCAACTATTACAAATCCTTGCGGAACCTTTATCAAAACCTATATCGCTACCATAAAAAAAAAAACATTCTCTGCGTTAAAATATAAATTGAAAAACAAATAAGAACAAGCAAGAAATTAACCCAACGCATTTTCGCTCATAAACCTATACATAACTACATAATATTGGAAAAACCGCATATACATACTGACAGAGAAAGCGAAAAAAAAAATTGACTTTGAGTAAGGTTTTATGTTAAGCCCCCAAACCGCTGCCCATTAGACAAAGGGCCACATGTACCACTAAGCCTTCATCACACATAGAAACGTGTAAGTAACGAATATGTGAACGTATTTTTTTTTTTTTAATATTCTTTATTTTTTGTATATCTAACTGCCACAAGGTTGTGAAAATTTTAAATAAATTTAATTAAACCGCAAATATTCGCTGTACCTTCTTTTTATTCCCATACACATGCATATATTTATATTTGAACGGATATAGGAGGCAGAGTATCTCTAGAATATGATTCATGAAACACATTCCTCATTCTTTTGCTCTTTAAGCCTTCGAATACCAGTTACTCTGGATAAGTCGTAAGCTGATAACTGCGTTCTAAAGTTCGCTATTACCGGCGGAGAATGGAACCCTTTTATTCATATCCCAGGATCTTGAAAAGCATTCATAGTGATAGTCCTTTTATACATTTTAAATGCCCTCGTTTGACGTATCGTGTATACCTTTAGCTTAAGCAGGTCTATATGTGGCTTTTAGGTTATTTTATATTAGTGTATGTGTGCGTGTATGTGGTTGGTTTTGTAGGGTATAGGGATGATATTTTGTACTTATTTGAAGTAATTGATTATCCTTTGCCTCCCATATTGTGCTAGGAGAAGAATTTACGACCTACATAGTTTCGTTTATTTTTTTTTTTTTTTTTTGATTCTTTCCCTTTAGTCTGTTTGACACATTTAAAAAAGTGGGTTTAGTTTATTTTTTTAGAGATATGTAGCGGTACAATATGTATTCAGTTAACTAAAAAATAAAAAAAAAAAAAATATTTTTTCCAGCTCGACAAATTTTATTTTATTCATTTCTCGTTTTTTTTTACTGAAGATAATAATTTTTGTTCATGATGGACAGTAGGGACATACTGGACGTTTTATAGGGGTTTTTAAGTTATTATATTTATTTTTTTTTTCTATTTACCCATTCAACAAGAACACTGACTTCAAAAATTCTTAATTTAATTTTATATTTTTTCTAGAAAATGTTCATCTCTCTCATATTTCTATTACATTGCGTTGATGCGGCTTTTACTAAATATGGTCGTTATCGGCTCCCCAGAGCGCAGTGCCGTGTGCTTTCAGTTGGAAAAGGACTTTTATTATATAGACACTTTTATACCTTTTTTTATTTTTATTTTTCATCTCATCCCTCAAGAGAATTGACTTAGTTTGTCACGTAGTTTGTTATTGAAGGTTTTTTTTTTTAGAGAAAGATAAAATAAAATTAAAAATAAACTACAAGCTCTGGAATAAAAAAAAAAACTGAAATGATAAAAAAAGGAAACGCATCTGGTTTTTTTTGGAATATAAAGTCTTTTAACTTTTAACGACTTAAGCTTCAACACAAAACTAACGTTTTCAGTTCGATTAGCTTGATTGAACATGATGTTGGGTTGTATTTCGGTTGTTCAGATAGGTTTAAGAAACTACGTTCTGCTTCTCAACGAAAACTGATTAAAGTGAAATTTTAGTAGAATCAAATGTCAGTAAAAAAATTTGTCTCATAATACAATATATTGATTAGATTCCTGTCCCGTTCTCTTCAGAGGTTCTTCGTTCAACATTGTCAAACTTCAATCCATCGAATTCCTCCGTTTTTCGTCAATTCTGCATTACTTTTTACAAATTAAAAAAAAATTGGTGACAGTGTGTAGCCCTGTGTGACTCCACTTTGAACATCGAATTCGTCTAACAATCTTTCTCCACGCAGGATGTAGCAACGTATTTCCGTATAATGAAAGCAATTAGATCATCTGGTATTTTCCCCTTCGCAAAGCAAGCTAAATTAAAATGAAAAGCTGATAAAGTGGCGATCGATATTCAACGCACGTTATAATATCCTTGGAGTGCTGATGTGATCAATTCAGGAACGCACGAGCCTGCTATAATTTTGACAACATCTGGCAAATCGCATATATTTCTCCACTACGTCAGACAGGTCACTCTTTTGTGAGGGCTCAACGATTGCCAAGGCTGGTCACTATGAGTGTTTGCAGTATAATTCGATGTCGTTGGCGCTGCTTTTAACAATTCTACAGAAATGCCATCAAGTTCTACCGCCTTGTTGTTGGTAGTTTTTTTTCTTCGAGCAATTCAGCAAGTGTAAGTTGTCAGTTCATAGAAATCCAAATGAAAACCGAACCAAAACGCTCCATCCACAACCAAGCTGCTCCTCAACAAATAAATAAATAAACTTAATAGATGCTCGAACGCTAGAGCCCAAATCACTTAGGCTATTTACTTTAAACTTGGTCACTAAATGAATTTTGTTGATATTTCTAGAAGCAAAATTGTGTGTTTTTTTTAGAATACAAATAAACGGCTCCTTAAACTAAAACATAAAATTTTTCATTTTTCAATAAAGACTCTAATGATTTTGATTAAAATATTTGTATGTATCTACCTACCTACTGTCGCTAATAACGTCCAATTTTTTAAACTTTTCTATAGAACCATTTTCTTGCTCTCAGATTTTCTCATAAATGACTTAACACTCCAACTATTTCCAGAAGTGCTTGAGTACCTACATATATAAATTTTCAGATTCAGATTTTTTTGATTGTGTCTTAAGTTTCAACTTTTTTTTATTTGAAAAAATGGACTTATAAATTCTTCAGGACGGAAAACCAATTTTTTAAAGTTAAAAAAAAATAAATTGCACGACTGGGGTTGCATGTACTTGCTCTTATGGTAAAAGTTACTCTAATGTTAAAGCTTTTCACTAGACAAAATAATAGTCCGGTCAAATTAGACTAAAATAAGGGGGTGAGGTTACATAAATTCCCAGCAAGCTGAAAATTGGTAGGATTGTTGGAAATACCATCATAAATTAAATCTTAAAAGTCCTCATCGATCCGAGACGTAGAAAAAAATTTACATGGGGAAGGTCACAAAAACTGGTCTTTCACTATTTTCAGCAAAACGGTAAGTCTTATCAAAAAAATTTCAATGCAAAAATTGTAGACCAGATTATTATCTATAAAAAGTGTTAAGACAGTTTTTTTCCTAAGACCCACCGTTTTTTAGGTATAACGATTCAAAAAGTTGAAGTTGAGTTGTAATCGTCATAATCAGGCCTATTCTGAAAAAAAAAACTCCCAACTGAAAAGTTCTTGAAAATTCATTATTTTTTTAGCTTTTGCTTTTTTGCATTGAAAATTTTTTGATAAGACTAACCGTTTTGCTGAAAATATTGAAAAACCAGTTTTTGTGACCTTTGACCCCTTGTAAATTTTTTCCAGGTTTCGGATCGATGAGGAATTTTTAGATTTAATTTATGATGGTATTTCCAACAATCCTACCAATTTTCAGCTTGCTGGGAATTAATGTAACCTAGGATGTCAAAATTGACCGGACTATAAGGGAAAATTTAATAATTTATATTTGCACGGAATTTCATAAGTGTTGAAAAAAAATGAAATCTGTTTTTATAAATAATTAAATACCCCTGTAAATAATCTTTTACAAAAAACTAAGTGTGCCATTTTATTTCTTGTATAAAAAGGAATTTTTAGCAAAAAAAAAATTTCTAACATTTAAAAAAAAATGGTATGCCATTTTGAACAAATAATTAATTTACACTTAAAAACGGATTTTCAAAATTTTTCACTAACCCGTTTCCAAAAAATTGATTTTTGAAAAAAAAAATTTTGAAATACATATTTTTTAAAAATCCAAAAAGGTGTTTTTTGAAAAAATTTTAGATTTTTAAAATAATTATTGCTTAAACGTTTCTGTATAAAAATTTTGGTTGAAATATATTTTGTCGTTTACGAGAAATTCATAAATCAAAAAAACAGTTCTATGGCAGGTACCGTTAATACCGGTACAAAAAATATTTTTTTTTAATTAAGAAGAAAGCTTCTATGTGTTTCACTACACACAAAAATTTTAATCAAAATCGTTGGAGCCGGTTTTGAAAAAAATTAACGTTCCTATTTCCGTTATATGACAGGTACCGTTAGTTTTGGTCCTAAACAAAATTTCAATTTGTTCCTAGGGAATCACCCCAAACTACCACCAAGTTTGAAGAAAATAGCTCCAGTAGTTTAGGCTGTAGCTCGAGGTTCCTACAGACAGACAGACAGACAACAGTACCTATATCGCAAGTAAAAATATTCATGCCTATTACCGAAGACGCAGAAGCACTGCGGTGGGAATGAGAGTCACTTTCGTCAGATTTCCTATTACTGAACTCGCCGGTGCGGAAGTGATAGAATGACATTTAACATATGTCGGTAAGCAGTTTAGGGTGGCTTCGTGGATCGGTAATATAGTTTATCCCGGGGAGTTCACGGATTGAAATTTGATGCGGTTGCGAGTAGATTGCGGGGGAGTGAATCACTGCGTTTTGGGTAATAGGCATGATTAAAAAAACAGGTCCTACGATTTTTTTAAAGAAAATATTCTATTTTTTTTTTTTTTTTTGAAAAAGTTGCTTTTAAACAAAAATAAAAAAACATTTTGCCTTTTTTTTTTACACATTTCTAATAAAATTAATTATAAATTTAAACTATTTTCTTTTTCTTTCATAAAAATCTTTAACATTCTTAGCAACTTATATTCAATTTACTTGATCCATTTTAGCATTCTTTTTTTCTGTTCAAAACATTATTGACAAACTCTTTAAAAACAAAAATAAGTACATTTCAGTCTTATTTTCAAAATTCCAATAATAACTATCAGCTCAAAAAATGTTAACATGTCAAAATGAGAAAAAAACACCCTTAAATTTTATTATTTTTTCTATAGACTATTATTATTTTTCGTTTAGTGTTTATCTGTTTTTTTTTTTCCTTTTTTTTGGAAAACAAACTGCTTATAATCTCAAAAACAATACTAACGATAATAATAACAATAAAAGAGGTCACTTTTCGCCAAGTTTATTTATTACAGGTATAAGTGGTTGATTTGATTCCAATTGCATTACTAGCTTAAGTAACCAAACTAATATATTTATTTTTACACACACAGTTTTATTGCAAAAACATTTTCAGTTCATTAACCAAACATGGTCTGAGTTAGCTCAGATATTTATTATTATCCTCATTGTCGTATATCTTTACCTACTCGAAGGACACAACATGTTGTATGAATTTGCTATGTCCTATATTGTTTTTTTTTTTTTTTGTTTTATTTTTCTGATGTTCTATTACTTTTTTTTTTGTTGTTATATAATCGTGAAAGAAGAAAAATTCTTTTGCCTTCTTTACACAAAGTCACAAATAAGTCAATATCTAACGTAAAGCACACACCCATAATAATCAGTCAGGGGCGGATTAGAGAAATGTAAAAGGCCTATCTAACATTAATCAATGAATTTATTCCTCTGTACTATTGTAAGAGATAATGACCAAACAAAATGACAAAATAATTGGAACGATTTCCCTTTTTTATTAGAACTAAAACAAAAAAAATAAACCACTTGGTCAAAGTGGACAATTTTTGAAAAGCAATATTTAAGAAACTATAACGCCAACAGAGATGATTTTTGTATATTGCGTAAAACATCAATTCAAATTCAAAGGTAATGTATGAATTAACTCTCTTAATGGCTTGATATAGCAAGTAGGTATAAATGCCAACGTAGTTTAAATTCTTCCCGCTCAACTTGTAATATTTTGATTAAAAATAAAATTGCTACCTATCTACTTTGCTTTTTTTTCCTATATTAAGGCCATAGTCCATTATTGTTAGTAGGACAAAAATAAAATACAATTTTTCAATATCTAATTTGTTCATCTATTTTTTGGGCGTTATTGTAGCGTTGATGAGTTTTCCCCACTGATGTTTTTTTTTTTTTCTTTTTGCTTGTTTCTTTCTTTAAATTAAGTCGCTACACTGTAACATTTTTTTATCAGCATAGCAGAAATTACTTTCGGTTAATTTTACAGAAATGGGCGTTTTATTGAAACCCAGGGGAGTGCTTTGGTTTTAATGATTTTTTTTGTTTTATTTATGGGGAACACGAGAAAAATGTTATATTTTAAATAATTTTTTTTTAAATATACATACAAAGTTAATTAAATGAAGATAACAAAAAAACAAATTATGTTAGGTGCAGAAAATGAGTCAAGAAATAATTATTAGTCTCAATATTTTAGTATTGGATTATGAATACGCTTACGTATGCGGATTTATTTCTTTTTTATACAAAAACTTCGTCCAAGAGTGTCTCTCGATCCAATATTTTGAATTCTGTTTTCTGTTTGGCAGTTCCTTGAATTCAGAACTGTACAATCAAGATTTTTGAACCAAACTTGTTTAATTCGTTTTTCGTATAGACGTATTAAAACCAATTACAATCGCTTGTCCACCTCGAGTTCTTTACGTATACTAAAAATAGTCGTTTGTACAATCTACGCGTAGCTACGTTTAAAATTTGTACTGAAAAATTCAAAATCCCCTTAAATACCTACCCAAAAATTACTTTTTTTCAAAAATTCAAATTTTCTGTCGTTTTTCCACCTCGAGTTCCTTACGTACACGTACTCTTTTATTCAAGAAAGATTTTTTGATGAGGTTTTTTCTTTGGATAATTTGAATAGGGTTGCCATATTTAAAAGCCTACATTCCTTATAATATATTAATTTGTTTTTCACTATTTTGTATTTCAAAAATTTTCTTATAGGGTAAATTAGGGCATTATGGCATACCTAAGCACAAACTCAAATAACTTTACTACGGATTAAATAAGTTTCATAAAATTAACGTTAAATTGAGGTTATTTTCAAATTTAAAAAAATGCAGAGTTACTTTTGAAATTAGTTTTACATAAGGGCATTATGGCGCAGTCGGGTATAATATAGCGCCATATTGCCCTTATTACATCTGCGCCATATTGCAAAATATACACATATTCACAAAACTCCAAAAACTAAACACAATTCTTACTTCAGTTAAAATATAACAAGTGATATAACCAAACCAAAACTGTACTCTGCGTTTCACTCTTTACAACAAACACGTGCACTGTATACTTACCGAGATACACACAAACAAAAACAAAGCGATATTATATTGGAACCCAGAACCGGTATATTTTTTTTGTTTTCTTTTTTGTTTGGCACAAAAATAATAGCACTGACCTGCGATCGTCACAAGGCTAGTGTTCGACGAAGGCCAAAGTTTCTGCATTGGTTTTATTTAAATGCGAGTATTGGAAGTATGGTAGTTGAGAGGTGCGCTATAATGCCTGGTGCGCCATAATGCCCGAAGTTACCCTACATAGGTATGATCATTAGGGTGCTTCTTATATGGTCGAAAAAAATTTGTTTTCGATTTTTTAATGGGACACTCTTGCATTATGTTCTACCATATAACTAAAGCATAGTAAATGGTATTTTGTTTCCGATTTTAATATTAAAATTTAAGGGTCGCTACCATTCACTAAAGATTTAAGTAAAATAAAAAATGATCAATTTCAACAATTTTTTTTTAATGATTTATAGTAGGAAAAACTATACAAAGTACTCTTAAGGGGGGAAATCCCTCTGGAAATTTTTATTTTTGCATTAATTTTTGTTTGCCTTATAAATTCATTTATTAACCGAAGAAACTATTTTCAGTGGTCTTAGCATTAAATGAAGCCTCAAATGCCCCAAGATAGTCCCGAAACCCATGCCCATTGAACCTACCTCAGTACGAAAACGAAAACGCTTTTTCCTCAAAACACGCTTATTTCCGCGCCGTGCAACGTAACTCAAAAACTAAAGAAGCTATGGACTTGAAATAAATTGCAAATTACTCTTTAAATTTTTACAATAAATATTTTTTTAACAATTTGTTTATAAAAAAACATTGTGTTTTTTTCGTTTTTTTGGTCTCTAATTTTTATTTTACACTTTTTTTTACTAAATTTAGGTTCATGCAATGCGTAGGTATAAATATATTTTATTGGAAAAAATTTCTTTTTTGATTATAAATAATTTTCTGGACCTGGACATTGCACGGCGCAAACTCGAGGCGTCAACTTTAAAGAGCTGTAGAGCCACCATTTTTATTTTTTTTGTACTTCAAAAAAAATGTATCAATACTTTATAATGTCAGTAATATCACATACTTTCCCAAATTTCAATAAATGCTTTCAGTTTTCCAAAAAAAATTATTGAAAAAGCTGTCGTCCCGAGGGATTTCCCCCCTTAAGACCCGATTTTTCAATTTTCTAACAAACAGTCAGTTAACTGTCTGACGAATAAAGATATTAGGCTCATAAGCAATCAGATAAAAACATTGAATTTTTCAATTAAGAAAGATCACTCAGTTAGCTATTCTACAGAATAACAAAAATGTCAAATTCAAAAATATTCAAAATTAAACGTCATTTTTATTCGGCTGTATTTTTCTCTAAATTTCTTTCAAAACAACTAAAGATTTAATATAAAGTATTTAATTCTGATAACAAATTTTAAAATTTTCTGAGAAAAAAAAAACAAAATTTGCTGTTTTTTCAAAACTTTGAATTGTGTAAGCGACCCCTAAAACGTGTTTAAATTGGACCAAATTTTACCCAATGTATCTATATTTAAGGCAGAAAGAACAAAATGAAAGGGTGTCCCATTAAAATTTCGAAAATTGATTTTTAAGAAGCACCCTAATGATCATCCTTCATTTTTTGTTTTGAAATAGTGTTGCCACATAGAAATTAAAATTTTAAAAGCGGTAACCCTATTTTTTTTTCATTTTCTCTGTCAACTTATCTTTCACTTGACACCAATTTGAACCCCTAACCTTATGAGCTTTAATTCGACTATTCTTACCCTGTTCTACGTTTATGTCTTTAAACTTTTTTCCCACAGCCAGCGCATTGAAGCTTGTCGCTATATAAACAATTGAACTAGGCAAAAATACCTTTTCAATGACATATATAACTAATGCAATCGTGTTAATGTAAAAGAAGTGCTATTAGATTTAACTTAACGTAACTCTTTTAATTCTTTGGATTTGGCCAAAAAAAGGGTGGTCCTTTCCTCTTCTTCTGAACACACAGTTAATAATAATAGCTTTAGTAGGATCGCCACATCATAATACATCACATATCATCATCGGAAAACTCATCACGTACAGTCGATCATGAGAAAAGTCATCACAGTTCTTAAATAAAACAAATTCACTTTGAGTTTATTTTATTTGAATTTCGGTAAGAGACACTTTTTGTTAGTTATTATTTCTATTGTGTTTGTATTTATTTATTGCCTTGGTATTTCACGAATTTGTTGCACTACAATCATATTTGAATTGAATTCTCTTTAACACTCTGTCAAACCTGACTGAACACATTATATAACAAGAAAATGTATGTTGATAAAATGACACAAAGGATACATTTCGAAAACATGACAAACGAATCACATGTTATCGAATTCCAATTTATATGTACTACATGTCATAATCCCCTTAATTACAATGATTTTTTTTTTTACTGATATCAATATCAAACAACAATTCAGAGTCAATTATTTATGAATTAAAATGAAATAACTTAATCAGAATTATGTAGGTAGAGCCCCCAGGAGAGATTTGTTAAGAAGGCCTTTAAACACGTGCTTACTGTTCTTATCTGATAATCCGGAACTGCATACACACACACACACACACACACACACTCAGATATATGACTTTAACTGTGAGGCTGCTAATAAAAATTGTTTTACCCCAATAATCATTCCGATGCCATTAATTTTCCGTCTGACCCATCATGAGGACTTTTACTCTCGGATCATACATCGTACACACATTATTTATCTCTCCTTCGTATAAAGTTTTTTTTTTTTTCATTTTTCTGTCCTCCCTTTATACCTATTATAAAGAGAAAGAAAGAGAAGATATAGAATATAAGGATACGATATAATCAATGGATGGTAGCCAATTTGAAAATATCTTTCTATAGTCCTTGAGTATATTTTTCGGTGTGTGTCCTGTTTCCTGTGTGAGAGTTAGAAATGTTTTTTTTTTTTTTTTTTTGTGTACTTTTCTACTCTATATAGTGTCGTCGTCCTTATGGTGATGCCTTAAAAATTTCGTGTTTTGTTCGAACTCGAAATGGAGAGGTCTAGCGTTAAGGACATTCTCTCCGGAGTGGGAGCCAAAAATAATTCTGGCAAGTTTTACTCCATAAATACAAGGCATCCGTTCAGAATGTGCAATAATGACGTTTTGAAAGTATCGCAATTTGCATAAACGCAGTCGACGATTTTAACATATATATAAACATACATATATCCTTTGTATATGTTACTCCCATTTTAGTTGCTGAATTAGAGAGTGAAATGATGTTTCATCCATTCATACTTGACTCGTATATATGTATGTAATGTATGTAGTATATTTATCCTTATCCATCCATATGTGACTGACTTATATGACTATAAAACTATGGATGCTATATGGAATGGAACTGTGGATATGATGATGGCATCAGAATCACATTTCAAATGGAACAAGAGTAAACATATGCCCTTGTGTGCTTATGTAGGCAAAAGGCTCCAACACACTATAGAGCTAACGACGTAATGTGTTATAGAGGGGTTTGGTTATATGAGATGGGAATGGGAATATGGAATGGAACATTTTCATCCATATACTTATTTTATGCTTTGGAATGGAATTTGTCTGCTTCGTATGCATATAGTATATCTACCTACCTACTCCAGAATTCCAAATCCAGCTGGCTGATGATGATGATGATGATGATGATGGAAAAAAGGATACATAGTACGATCCTTAGAAGACCATATATATATAAAAATCAAAAGATATCCTTGTTTTTCCCTTTAATATCCCTCGAATCACTGATGCATTCATTATAATATATGCTGGGGCAAAACATCACAACTCCCCAACTTCCCTAAAAATATTAATTTGATTCAGTATATTCATCGTTAAGAAGGGAGACCTTAAATAGCGCGTTGGATTAAAAGAAAAGATGGACACACAAATTCGAATAAATGTATATTATGTATAAAAAGTTGACAAAGTTCAATGATTAATAGCTTCCGACGAGAAGTTCTTTGGTTAGAGACGAATAATTATTAGAACTTCTGGAAATTCAACCAAAAAATTAGGTGTGGTGGTATATCTTCTTACCTACCTCGAGGTATATATACAAGCTCTAAGCCAAGACCTTTTAAATGCGATAATATAACTTTAAGCCTAGAATCACAAAAAAGATGGATAGATAGGTTATTATTATGTAACAACTTTTGAGGAAAACTTCTTCGTCTTTATTCATTTTTGTTCCTTCATTAATTTTTATTCATATTTTTCTTTACAGGCTACTGAGCAGAATTTTATTTATCTGTTTGATATGATGCTTTATGTTGCAAGTATTAATTTTGCTTTAATTTAACTTTAACGCTAAATGGATAGGATTTATAAAAAAAATTTTTTATGACATGAATATAAGCAACAGTGACGGTTAAAAAGATAACAGTAAAATATACATTCATATAAACGATGATGTGTATAAAAAAAAGTAGGTAGATAAAAATTGATGACAAACTGGACATAAAAAACTGGACTTACTCAGATACAAAAAAAAAACACGAACAAAAAAAAATTGAATGAAATACGCCTCCACATCAATATCATTTATTTTAAGGATTTTACTTATATTTTTTTTTAAGCTCATAAGAGATTTAATTTTTTTACTTTTTTTTTTGTTTCGTCATGATTTTTTTTTTTTTTTTTTTTGATTTTTAAGAAGGCGTATATAGTGAGTTAAATGGAGCAGCTAAATCGGTATAGATATCGTCTTACACGTGTAAAATCATTTTTGCTTTATCTTCAGTTTTTAATTCACAAATAATTCACAAAAACAGCAAATGAGTTTGGCAAAAAGACCTTTGATATTGTTTTCTTTTCTTTTTTTTTTTTGTAAAATTAGGAAATAACATTGAGATTTAAAAATAAATGTCTGCTTCCGTTTCTTCTTTTATTCAATTGATCCTTTAAGATAATGGAATTTTATTTGTTATTTTTGGATAATGTTCTTAGGTTTTATATTTTTTATTTTTTTTTTTTTTCAAATAATTTTTTTTGTAGACTGAAGTTAAACCGAATTATTGCCAAACATGCGTAGGTTAGCATTAAATATGTTTTGCTTGAAAGAATTTTAGGATCAAATCGGTTCATAATTGAGATTTAAATTCATATACTTACAAATGTATTGTATTTTATGTTGTAGATTTAATTTTTTGCGGTTCTATTTTTGTTTTGCGATCTAACTTTATCAAATTGTAAACACATAGTTTGAATTTTATCCAAGTCGAAAATCACCATTTGAATTGAAATAAGAATTCAGTTCCAATAGAATTATGTTAGTTCGTAAAAAAAATTTTGGTAGAGGTATTACCTAGTCCACTACTGGAAAAAAGTGCGTTTTTGAGAATTTTTTTTTTTAATTAAAAAAAAGGTGGTAGTAAAAAATTATACGAGTAAAAAGCATAACAAATAAGTACATATGAAACGTTGTATTTGAATGTGGTATAGGTAGGTCCATTTTTTCACGTTTCGAGACATTTAAGGGTTTGCGTTTTTTAATTTTTAAAAATATAGATAAAGTTTAGGGAACTCAGGTTATGCATTTTAGATTACTAAAATGTCAAATTTTAAAATGCAATTAAATTTATCAAAATTCTTAAAGAAAGTTAATTTTTCTAACCTTTAACTAATTCTTTCCAACTGCTCATTAATAAATATACTACTGCATACAAATTTAATTGAAAATTATCATAAAATGGGATCCCTACAGTGAATCTCTATACACACCCGATAAAATAATGACACTGCAGTATAACTCAAGGAATTTTCAAATTTTTTTTTGTTACAAAAATGTATTTATTTATTGAAATTCAATATTCTCAAATAAAGTATAGGTATGTACGTAATCGGATTTTTTTACGGAGTGTCCTGACTGAAAATATTTTCGGTACTAAACAACTTAACTCATTCTTTATTCAGTCTTAAATTGGTATGTTTTTCGTGATTTATTTTTTTTTTTTATTTATTAGGTATACATTTTCAATTTTTTCTATTGGCCTCTTTTGCCAATTTTACTTTCTTAATAAATATCCTTCTTAAAGAAGAATGTTAGAAGCGTTTCAAAATTCTGAACTTTTTTCTTAAGACTTTTCGTTCCTGTGTGCGTGCAAATAGTTTGCAAGAATGGAAAAGATCTAAATTTTTCTGCTGAGTGCAAACGACTAGGCTGAGATACAATTATTTGGACGATTTAGTACCTCTGGAAAAAAATCCTGTACAGGTGGTTGAGACCAGGTATTTTTAATATTTTATTAATCTGGCTAAACTAATTCGAATTTAATTGCTAATAAAATATAAAAGTTGATTAAATGTTGAAAAAACTTACATTAAATATCCTTAAATTAAATTTAAAACAGCTTAAAAATTTTTGTCACACTTTAGCTTTAGTTGCAGTTTATTGTACTTATTTGCAACATTGAGATAGTGTGATATGGTAAATCACTCACACCCAAGAATTGTAAAGTCGATCCTCAGTGGGTACCTATTTTTTTTTTTTTTTTTTGTTTGCTATTTAAATTAATTAATGCTTTTTTTAACAAACGTCGTTCTACTATGTTCTTAAAATTATCGCCTTTAACACTAAATCATTCCGAGAAATAGTATAATCAAAGTGGTTTTCGGAACCTAAACAGAAATCAACTCGCCTGAATGAAATAAGGTTCATTGATCGTTAAGATGTTAAGTAAAAATAATACGTATACACCACAGTGACCCCTTTAAGTTAAACTATAAAAACTAATAAAAATATTTGTTTAGTTGACTAGACAACAAACAAGTTGATCGAAAGCAAAAATAGGTACATTTTGTGATTCAAGCCACTAAGCCAAGTGCGCAGGAATCGGTAAACTTATGTTCTAAAAGTTTTGGTAACTTTTTAGTCAGAATTCGCTGATTTGGTTTGATAAGTTGGTTACCAATTTTATATAGGGTTTTAATTAACTTCAACTTCTCTTAATTTACATATAGATTTACCCTGTCATACTAGACCATTGACAACATTTTTAAAAATTTCAATTCTAACAATATTAAATTTAAAATGAGGAACGCACATAGAATTGAAAATTTCCTTGTATTGCTTTAATTAGTTAACCTCAAATCAGTTCACCATCATTATCATCATGTATCCTCAACGAATTTCTACAAACGAATTATATTATTTTAAATTAAAAAAAACCAAATGTTTTTTCGCCCCAAAATTAAGTTAAAGAACCAAAAAGCCACCTTCATATTTTATACCTGCATTCACAAGATTTCACAAAGGATTTATATTTTTGCCTCTTTGTTAATGAAAATATTCTCTTTTTTGTCCAACCAGAAAAAAAAAAACATACATAATTCCCACCTTCTTCTTTCCACACAATTTAAACATTCTGACAGCAAAGAGAAAACAAGAAATCCTATTGCAAGGACATTTACCAGGATGTGTTTTTTTCTTTTTTTATTTTCATTTTTAAAGCAATTCATAATAAATTCACATTATGTATTTTCTTAAGTTTTTCGTTTCTGCAGCAAAAAAAAAGCTTAGTGACATAATGGTAATTCCCTATTCTCTTGGCATACTAGCCAAGAGGATGAGTGACAAAAAATAATAAAATAAAATAAAAAAAAAATCCTGGCAGAAAATGGCGTATGTTTATTTTTCATTAAAACTCTTCAATAGAGACTTGTAGTAGTAGTATTTAATTTTTTTTTTTTTTTAACTTTTAATATAATACTAACGCCTAAAGCAAATAAGAAAAATTGATAAGAGAGTCACGTTTTTAATAGAATGCAAACGAAAAATTTATTTCATTAAAAAAGTACCTACTCATTTATTCTTTCAAAGCAAAGCAAAAAAAAAATGACAAAAAAGGGAAATAATTAAGTTTTCACAAAAAAGACTTTTGCTAATCCTCAAGAGTCCCCGTGATGAGAAACTGATGGAAGAATACGACAAGGATTTAAGGACAAAAAAAAAAAAAAAACTGAAAAGAAAAAATCACAAAAAACAAAGGATGAATGTGTGCGATGAAAAGTAGTCATGGTAATGAAAACAAGAAGAACAAAAAAAAAAAAAACATTAAATTGATTTCGGGCTACAATTTAGCTTTGAAAATGCAAGATTTATAACGCGCAAAATCTCATGAGAATGGGAAATATATATTTTTTATTTGCTTTAACGAGAAACGACAAGGATTCTGAGAATTTTGTACCTTAAGACTTATTTGTGTTTTATATTATTTTCTTTTTTTTTTTTGTTCAGCTTAATTATGTATATATCACAAGGACACACACGAAAAAATAACTGTTTTTAAAAGGTAAATTCGATGTTCTTGGAAAGAGATTTTGAATCATTATTTGAAAGACATGTCAGGTAATGAGAAGTGATTCGGTTTAGTACGTACATAATCTATTCTTTGGGGTTTTATATTTAAAATTGAGAGAAACATCTTAGGAAATCAACATTATGGTTTAGAATACAAAGAAATAAAGTACATTTCACTTAAGGGTTCTCTGATTAAATAAATTACTGTTCGATCTTAGTGTTCTTTGTCTTATTAAATTGTTGATTAGATTTAAAGCACATTGAAGGAAATATTTTACTGAAATATGGGAGGAAAATGAACAGCTGCTGGGATAACTTTGCATCTGGTATATTTAATCATAATATAGTTAAATTAACCAGAAATTAGTTAATTATACCAGAAAAAATATTAAACATAACAGAACTAAAGTTATCCCTTCGGTATTTTCTGTCTGTGCATGCTTATGCTTACCTCGTTATATAGTTCGGTTTATGCGGGTTTTTCATCATTTTTGCGTAACGAATAATATCTGAGCTACTATGTCATTTTTAAAATGCACAAAATATTAATATACAATAATTCAAAATATTAATACTTATTTCTATTATTCAAGACTTAAGCATATTGGCTCTAAAATCAAAAAAGTGAACATTTTCAAACCTACTTTAGTGGCCAATGTAGTTAAAGCTAAAAACGAACGAAAACGCGACACGAACATTCAACTTGATACAACTTTTTTGTTTTAATAGATAGATGAATGAAATTTGTACTGTAGATAGGTAATTAAATAAACCTTAGATGTACAAAAATTTAAAATTAATTTTATATTCAAAATTCTAAGAAAACGGTAAAAAGACGTTCTTTTTCTACACACGTTATATCTTTTGATCTAGTGGACATACAAATTTGATTTAACTTTAATACGCATGCTGATAACAAAACCTTTCATTTGATATCGTGGGCACAACGCCAAAACCACGAATCTGCAAAATTGTAGTTTTGAGAAAAATGGCTTCAAAGTTTTGGAAACTCATGCAATCTTATGGAAACTTGTGCAACGAAAGTTGATAGTTTAGGCTTCTAGGTAACAGATCGAGGATAGGGGTTGAAGCAGTGAATAGAGGGACCGATAACAAGGTAAATGACGCTTTAAAGTGAAAATGTCAAAAAATGCAGATTCGCGGTTTCGGCTTTGTGCCGACGATATATCACAATTAACTGTACGAACTCTACAAGTTACACAATCTTAAATTGAAAAACTTGAAAAATACCTCCAAACACCTGTGGAGATCTGTTGACGATGACCAGTGTAGGAAGTACAGTAATCTCAGCTTGAAATTTCGACATAGTTGGCTTTAAAAAAATCTTATTTTTTTTCTAGGCATAGTAGAAATATGATTCATACGTCATATAAAAGGTGAAATAACCTTTTAGATGATATAAAATTTACTATAGGTTGTCATTTAAAAAAATATATTTAATGGTGTTAAAAGATAAAAAAGATTGATTTTTTTGCTCTTTTGATGAAAAGTGATTTGGTTTGAAAAAAATAAGCTCTTTTTGTAGATGTTGTATACACATGGACGATATAAATATTTTGAGATGAAACAATAAGCTTTAAGATGATATAAAATTAATATAGGTTGTCATATAAAAAACATGTATTTAAAGTAGATAGAACAAAAAATAGGTAGATTTTTTCTTTTTTTTTTTTTTGCAAGAACATTTTTTTTTTAAGGTTTCACTGTGAATTGCACACATGACTTTTTTTTTAAATATTTTTTCACTTGTACCTAGGTTGTTATAGTAATTGAAATTGTTCACATAAATAGTTCAGATATAAAATATTAAATATTTATTAAAGTTAGGTAGATTTATTTTTTCATTTCCACTTTCTCATTTTATCAAGAATTAAAACTTTCTTACTTAATCTATTTTATGACAAAATTCGAAGAAACGCCTTCAACCACATACCTAACATACTATATTATTTTCTTTATTCTAAGAAATTCATGTGGTGTGTTTGCTTTGTTTTAAGAAAAGAAAAAAATTCTGTTTATATCCCTAAAGGCAACTTAAGATCAAACAGATGTGTGTTTGTATCTGAATTATATACTACATATATGGTCTATATAGACATTAAATCCATAAACCTTAAAAATTCACAATGTACATACACACGCACAATATAGCCAATTATTATTAATATGATTTTGATTTTTGACTTTTTGACTTCTAAGAAGAAAATAAGATTAACGAAACAATTGGATTATGTTAAAAAGATTTATCTATTAAATTTAATAAGAAGAATGAAAGTTAAAACAAACAAAAAGCAACTCGTATGTTTCTACCCACGACGCACGGTTGTCCAAAATGACTTATCTCGTTGCAAAAATCATAACTTTTGAACGGATTGAGTTAGCGGTACAATTTTTTTTTTTATTTGAAGGACATTTCTAGGGCTGTTATACCAATGAATTTCAATAAAATTATTTCACAGGGTGTTTCGGAATCATCGGCCAAAAACAGATTTTCTTTAAAAAAAAAGTTTAAATTAAAATTGGTATGCCATTTTGTAGAAATCACTAATCCACATTTAAAAACAAAATTTCAAAAAAATACAATGTCCCGTTTTCGAAAATTTTATTTTTCAAAAAAAAATTTCAAAATTTTTTTAAAAATCCAAAAATTATTTTTTTTGAAATTTTATTTTTGGCTTATATTTGAGTTATATAAGTGCTTCTTCACAAAAAGTTTCGTTGAAATCGAATAAGCCGTTTTGGAGAATATCGGATTTGAAAAAAAAACGGTTTTATGGCAGGTACCGTAAAAAATCCATTCGGTTCCATTCATTAAGCCGAATAGGGTATGTGTACCAATCAATTGTTGATTCAAAATAAAAATATTTAGCTGCGCATGCTTGCGCACTGCCGAGATTTTGTACTTTGAAAAAAAATGAAGGCAGAAGGAACAAATTTTCTTTAAAAAAAATGTTTAAATTAAAATTGGTATGCCATTTTGTAGAAATCACTTATCCACATCTAAAAACAAAATTTCAAAAAAATACAATGTCCCGTTTTCGAAAATTTTATTTTTCAAAAAAAAATTTCAAAATTTTTTTAAAAATCCAAAAATTATTTTTTTTGAAATTTTATTTTTGGCTTATATTTGAGTTATATAAGTGCTTCTTCAAAAAAAGTTTCGTTGAAATCGAATAAGCCGTTTCGGAGAATATCGGATTTAAAAAAAACCGTTCTATGGCAGGTACCGTTAATAATGATTTTCCAAAAAAATTTTTTTCATTAGAAGATAGACCTTGTTTTCAAACTTACATTTGAATTTTTTAAACAAAATCGTTGGAGCCGTTTTTGAGCAATTACAGCTTTACTGAAATTGGTGTATGACAAGTACCGTTATTTTTGGCCCAAAAAAATTAATTCCAAAAACACCTCTGGAGGGTCTCCAAAAAATGCTACATACCAAATTTGAAGTCAATCGGTCCATCCGTTTAGGATGTAGATCCTTATACAGACAGACAGACAGACGGACTTCCGGGACCAACTTTTTTGGCATTCTCTATAATCGTAATATCATGGAAAAGTGTAATCTGAACTTTTTTTAGATGTGAATTAGTGATTTCTACAAAATGGCATACCAATTTTAATTTAAATATTTTTTTTTTTAAGAAAATCGGTTTTCGGCCGATGATTCCTAAACACCCTGTAAAACAATTTTCTTGAAATTCATTGGTGTAACAGCCCTGGAAATTTCCTTCAAATTAAAAAAAAAACTGTACCGCTACCTCAATCCGTTCAAAAGTTATGATTTTTGCAACGAGATAAGTCATTTTGGACAACAGTGCGACGTTCCAATAAAAATTAAATAAACGAACATTTTGATTTCAAGTTCTAAGAAAATTTACTTTGAACTTGTTAAGCGAACAAAAAA
Source organism: Episyrphus balteatus (assembly GCF_945859705.1). Taxonomy (NCBI): domain Eukaryota; kingdom Metazoa; phylum Arthropoda; class Insecta; order Diptera; family Syrphidae; genus Episyrphus; species Episyrphus balteatus. The sequence goes on along the minus strand of NC_079137.1, from coordinate 34,812,362 downwards.
TGTCCTTGCAAGTATGCAAGTTAATTTTGAAGGGTATAAAATAAATAAAGAAGAATATTTTATTTTTCTAAGAAATTTATGAAAATAAATTTCTACAAATTCAATTTTTGATATTTTGGTTTATCTGGGAAATAGTGAAAAGTAATAGTGAGAAGTACATAAATAAATACTTCACATTTTTTTTTCAAAGTTGAATAAAAGAAATTTAATTGCTTTGAGAAATTAAAAGACTGAAGTGGAAGGATACCAGAAATAAATCCAGATTCCAGAATATAAAAAAAAAATATAATAAAAAAGAGAACAATTTTCAGAATTCATTTTATTCTTTAAAATTAGAAAGTTTCTTTAATATATGTAAGTTTTCAAAATTCAACTAAAGTCGACTCAATCTAAGTCGAATTTCCCTCGAATTTTTTCACCATTGAAAATGGAAAGAAGATTAAATTAATTCCTTTAACTGGAATCAATTCTCGTCTCCTGTGAAAATTCTATATAGTCAACTGTATGTTATTTGCAATTTATTCATTAAACATCCAAAATTAATTTGAAATTATGCACAACTTGCTTTTGAACTTTAAGTTGAGCTCTTAAATTTAAAAACAATTTAAAAAAATACAGAACAACAAATCACAAAAAAAAAGGATTTTTAAGTACTTTTCCAAATTAAGCATACTGGTACCAAATTTATAAAAATTGAGAAATTTAAAATTCAACAAACTAACTTTAAAAAAAATGAATTTTAATATTAACTTTGATTTAAAAAATTATCAAAACTTTGGTTGATCTGTAACAAAAGTATGTCAAACCGAAATCATACACCGAAATATCTAGAAATAGTACTTTTTTCTCGTATTAACCCCAAAATTGCAAAACATTATCTAATTCACATTTAAATCTAACAATTTACCTCTTGCCTCTTACTTTTTGCCTTTTACCTCTTACTTCTTGCCTCTTACCTCTTACCTCTTACCTCTTACCTCTTACCTCTTACCTCTTACCTCTTACCTCTTACCTCTTACCTCTTACCTCTTACCTCTTACCTCTTACCTCTTACCTCTTACCTCTTACCTCTTACCTCTTACCTCTTACCTCTTACCTCTTACCTCTTACCTCTTACCTCTTACCTCTTACCTCTTACCTCTTACCTCTTACCTCTTACCTCTTACCTCTTACCTCTTACCTCTTGCCTCTTACCTCTTACCTCTTACCTCTTTCCTCTTACCTCTTACCTCTTACCTCTTACCTCTTGCCTCTTACCTCTTACCTCTTACCTCTTACCTCTTACCACTTACCTCTTACCTCTTACCTCTTACCTCTTACCTCTTACCTCTTACCTCTTACCTCTTACCTCTTACCTCTTACCTCCTACCTCTTACCTCTTACCTCTTACCTCTTCCTCTTACCTCTTACCTCTTACCTCTTACCTCTTACCTCTTACCTCTTACCTCTTACCTCTTACCTCTTACCTCTTACCTCTTACCTCTTACCTCTTACCTCTTACCTCTTGCCTCTTACCTCTTTCCTCTTACCTCTTACCTCTTACCTCTTACCTCTTACCTCTTACCTCTTACCTCTTGCCTCTTACCTCTTACCTCTTACCTCTTACCTCTTACCTCTTACCACTTACCTCTTACCTCTTACCTCTTACCTCTTACCTCTTACCTCTTACCTCTTACCTCTTATCTCTTACCTCTTACCTCTTACCTCTTTCCTCTTTCCTCTTACCTCTTACCACTTACCTCTTACCTCATTACTTACATTTAATTGAAAAAAAAAAACTAATCATATTTTTCTTTTAATTTCAGCAACAATCACACTTATCAGTTCATCCACGAGTCATGCGCAACAACAAAAATTCCGCGTTACCCCACACGACCTGCAAGTGCTGGAAGGCTCAGAGGCACTCTTACGCTGTGAGGTGACGAATCAAGCTGGTGCCGTACAATGGACAAAGGATGGCTTCGCCTTGGGATTCTCTGCAGTTATACCCGGCTTTCCGCGATACTCAGTGCTGGGCGACCGAAAGCAGGGAGTCTATAATCTACGAATTTCAAATGCATCCATCATGGATGACGCGGAATTCCAATGTCAAGTTGGACCAGCAAGACTTAACTCAGCGATACGTGCTAACGCTAAGCTGACCGTCATATGTAAGTGTTTTCTTTTATTTTTCTGTTTACTTTTGTCTTTTTTTAAAGTTAAGGGTTTTTTTTTTTTTTGTTTATAATTGCAAAAGGGTTTTTGTTGTTGTGTGCATTACATTTTTTTTGTTTGAACTCCTTTTGCATATTATGCAATCTAGGCATGTTGTGTATAGAGGATACCTTTGCTTCTGCTCTGTCTCTGTGTTGTAACTACCTCGCTTGATGCTTGTAATGAACAAAGATACATAAAACAATGAATTTTTTAGACAAGAAACTCTGCAATGTTATGCTTCTTCCTTTTCTGCTCATTTGAAAATGAGAGAATGAGAACATGCTAAAAGGAAGAAAAATATTAAAACAAGAAGAAAAAACAAAAAAAAGATCACCCTGAAGGCAATTGAGCCCTTCTTTCCTTTTTATACTTGGTTTACTTAACCCAATATACTTGCAGCTATTAAGGGAGCAACATAGAAGTATGAACTAATATAGTATATAAGCATTTCACAGTGAAGCAAAGGTACACATTTATAAATATATTTAAACGTAGGTATCTACTTTATGTAGACAGGATAAGTGGGTCCATTTTATTTTTACCCCCTGGCTTATTGCTTCTTCTTGCAGTCAAGTCAGTGTGTATTAATTTGAAGCCACCCTTGTTTCGTATAATAATAATAATTTGTATAAGCATCACTTTTTTTGCGTATATATACAAAAATACAACACGCGCTTTATAAATAGCCATCAATTTGAGTATTTTATTATTCTTCCTTGTTTTCTCATCAATCCACCTGTCTGATGGAAGTTACATTAAAAGTTAAGTATTTCTTTAATGAAGTTAATTTTTTTTTTTTTTTTTTTTTCAATTTAGTCTTTGAATAGTTAAAGCTGCATGAACTAAAGAGGAGTCTGTTTTTGTTCATTCACTGAGTTATCAATAGTGAATGAATAATGTCCTGGCAGTTCATATTCTTATTTTAAGGAAATGTGTAAAGTTATTAATGGATCAATGGATCCTGTACCTGTGTAATAAATTGAGTTAAAAAAAAAATCGGAGGTGAATTCAATGACCTTAAATTGTTTAAACAAGACTGATATTATGCTTTATTGATTTCATTAAAAAGAGAAAAAAGGTGATTACACTTTGATAAAACTCTTTTGTTCATATTAACATGGCCGTCATGTTAACATTACTACTTTCGAATTTTAAACAACCTCTGGTAGTGCTTAATTGACATATGCTCAGCTCGACCAAAAAAAAAAAAAAGACTTCAATAGTGGTTGTGTAGTTGTAGTTTGTAGAAAGATATCCCTTTAAAAAAAATTGTCCTTTGATATAAAAGCATTTTTTATTTTAAGCCCACAGTTTTACTAGTTGCTTTTGCAAACCAAATTCACCCTTTTGCAAATCATATTCACCTTCTTGTAAATCAAATTCTTCTTCCGAATATCATAAAACTTGAACCAATTCACTTTGAATCTCATTTTAAATATGTTAAGAAAAAATCTTAGTGATCATAGCTTTAAAAGTAGATATTTTTTTTTAAGGAAGTAGCAATTCTTTATTGGAATGCATTGTCATGTCAGGATTTAAATCCAGTCTTCACCACTTAAAGGTTTTTTTTTTAGAGATACTGTGTCTTTCGAAGAGTTATTGAAAGTCTCACTTCCTTGAAGCCAGAACTGCGACGTCAAAATTTTTTAACCGAATTAGTCTAAATCGTCTGTAGATTTTTTGTCCACCCAAAAATTACGTTTGTCTTAAAATTTTTTTTAGAGCAATTTAATTTTTTTTTAGGAAATTTGAAAAATGAAAAATCGTCTAAAAGGGCCAAATTTTGAGATAGACTTAAAAAACCAAAAGCAATCGTTTGTCCACGTAGATCTGGATGCAAAAAAAGACCAAAAATCATTGTTTGTTCACCCTCCGTTTAGGAAGTATTCAAAAAGCAATTTTTGTATAGCTACTTTCATATACAAAATATCATTATTTTCAATAACACTGGTCTGCAAAATTTAACTTTTTTTTTTCTCCTTTAAATAATTTTTTGATATTATGAAAGATTAGACTTTCTTGAATCTAAATCTGGTTTCAGAAAAATTCTATCAGGTACCATTTTTGTAAAAATGATTTTTGAAAAATGTGGGTAGTTTACAAAAAATCAACCTTTTAGATTTATTTGAACTCGTGCAAAATTAAAACTATTTTTTAGCATTGAGCTCAAATTTGGAGGACTTATTCCTCGTAATATAGCCTATCGATTGACACCAAATATGTCCTTTTACATTAATGTTTACTCATATTTTAAAATACTGATTTATAAAAAAGGCAGAAATATCGAAATCCTTTACTTTTTAGTAAATCCAACATGAACAAAAACACCTTAATTAAGGAAAATGTAAAATATCAACGCCCATTTTAAAAAAAGTCAAATATGTAAAGAAAACCATAATAAAATACATTAAATTTATCTATTAAGAAATATCTTATTTGTAATAAACCATTCGATAAACTGCCTTGTAAAGCTTCAGATTTGTTTTTCCTAGAAACAAAAGTATACTTTTCTTATAGTTTTTGATGTGCTGAGTTAGAATCCGAAGTCAAAAAATTTCTATCACGTCAGGATTTTAAGATATTCGCATTAAAGTATCACAAAATCAAGTTTTTTCTTAGAAAATCTCAATAAAAACTACTATATCTCACAAACCAGAGCTGACCGAAATTTTTTGAGGTCAGATTCAAAATCAGCACATTATAGTTCATTAGAAAAGTATACCTTTGTTCTAGGGAGAAAGATATACATATTAATTTTTAGAGATCAGTTTTTTTTATGATAAGATATGCCAAACCTACTGAACTTACTTAAATTAAGATATCTCGGAGAAGAAAAGAGATATTGAGAAGATTGAAACTGAATTTGAAAGAAAAAAATAAGTTATTTTATAGACCGTAACAATTTTAATTGAAAAATATTACATTATGCCAAAATATTTCTTCGAAAACAGCAAAAAAAATGGGTTTTTGAGATTATCTAACGGGAATATCTAAAAAAAAAACGTGACGTGCTAAATCAATTCTGACTTCGGATTCGGAATCAGCATACAAGAAAAGTACAGTTTTATTTAAAGGAGGATTTCCTTATAATCGCCAAAAAAAAAATTTTTTTCGAAAATTCAAAATACCTACAATCTAGAACAAAAAATTATATTACACTAAAAATTTTACTACCCTAAGCACGTTTAGAAGATATTCAAAATAATAAAAGACCCCTATGATCCCCAAAAAACTTATTACCTACGAGTACTTTTTTTCAAAATTTTTCGCTTGCCCCTTCGAGCTCTTTACATAGGTATAGCAAAAATAATCTTTTGTCGACCCTATTTAGAAGATATTCAAAAAAGCAAATTTTCTACTGGAAAATTCGAAGTGCACAAAAAATTACTTTTTTTTAAAGGTTCAAACTTTTGTCATTTTTCCACCTCAAATTCTTTACGTCGTTTGTTCATCCTACGTTCAGAAGATGTTCAAAACAAATGTTGAATTGACAAATTCAAAATCCCCTAAAATACCCAAAAATTACTTTTTTTCAAAAGTTCAATCTTCTGTCGTTTGATTACCTCGAGTTCTTTACATACCTGAACCAAAACTCGTTGTTTGTCTAGTCTACGTTACGTAAAAAAAAATATTCACAAAAACAAGTTTTGTAGGTACTGATAAATTCCGAGTCCCTTAAAATCCTCAAAAACTACTTTTTTGTCCAAAATACAAACTTCTGCCGGTTGTTCAACTCGAACTTGTAATTTTGTCACCCAAAAATTATTTTTTTTTTTTTTTTTTTTTTTCAAAAATAGAAACTTTTATCAATTGTCCACCTCGACTTATGTATTAACATTTACAAAACATCGTCGTTACGAAGGTATTCAAAAAAAAAAAAAAAACAATTTTGTACTGAAAAATTCAAATTCCCCTAAATGATCCAAAAGTTTCTCGCTTACACTAACCGTATACAGATCAAATGTTTTTTGGTTAGTAATTGCAACGAGTTTGACTAAGATTCGTTGGCACCCCGCGTCTTAAAAAACTATTTGCTTACCCAGTCTTTCCTATTTTGAGTGCCGAAGTTATGAAATATGAGCCTTTTGGAGAAGGGGACAGTTTCGACAATCTGCAATGTTAAGTCACTGTCAATGAAAGTTCCATTACTTTGTGTATGCTTTGTCATTTGCGATATCACTTCAAGTTGTGCTTAAATAATAACTGTAGCGCTTAACTTTGTTTGTGCATTTTCACTTGCATACCAGTTATCAAAATAGAAAATAAAAACAGTTTTTAGTGAGATTGTTTCTAAAAGGCTCAAAAAAAAGTTAAAACTAAAGAAAAACTTACTATAAGCCTTTTCGATATAATGTATAAAATAAAGTTTTTACAAAAATTCCACAGTTTTAAAACAGTTTTTTTTTAACATTGATATGACCCTATTCTAACAATTTTGGGATTGTTTGGACTTTTAACAAAAAAAAAAAATACTTCGAAAAAAAATCAATTAATCCACCATATCAGTACTCCACATGATGAAATTGCAAAAATAAATTACTTTAAGCTTCTCTAACTCATTTAAAAAAGTTGAATTTTAGTTTTCCTCGAAATATTTCACTTCATTACTATATGACTGTGAACTCATTCCCATCAGGGTTTTGCTCTTTTTTTTGTTGTTTTTGTTTTATTTTATTTTTAATCCAAAAGCTGTTTCCACACTGCGTCATTTAAAAACGCCTGAAAAAATAAAATTTGTCAGGTGTTTTTGTTTGTACTCGTAGGTACGTACTCGTACATACTCCATACTCGTATATAAAATACGAGTAACCTATGTTGCATCAAAAACTCTCTAAGGAACTAAAACAAAGTGTGACATATTTTTGGCATTCCCTTAGGACACATTGCCAACTTAAAAACACAAACAAACCTACACACACACACACAAGTTTTCTAACATATAAACGTTCATCAAATATGAAGATGGAATTTTTCGTAACTTTGTCATTTGCAGTTTATATACATTTTTACTTTCCATCCCTTATATCGTTTGTTTTGATTTTTTTTTGCAAATATTCCCTTTAAAGGAGGAAAACCGGAAAACATTTTAACATCTCCATCCCCTGAAACCTATTTTTTCATTTTTTTTTTTAAGTATATTATTGACGCAACAGGAAAAGCTTTGATCATCCTTTTTTTTATATTCTTTATGTCAACATAAATATAATTCAAAGAAATATTGGAATTATCGTTGTGGGAATATAGATAAAGTTAACCATAAAGTTGCATGAATCTGCTTTTACTTAGAATGTTGACATTTGAAATTGAAAGATATCTAAAATGACATTTCACATAAAGAGCAATTTTGACAGAATTCTGTCAATGATTGTTTTTGACAACGCTGACAACGTTGCAACGTTTAAAAATAAATTTAACAAATAGAAAGTAAAACAGAATCTTAAATTTGAGTTCTGGTTTTAAGGACTGAAAAATATGAAAGGACGAAGCTCAGTTTTCTGTCAAGTTTCAAATTTTTTCTTATCGATTTCTTAGCCCATAGCTTTTAAAAGGACAAAATTTTGGAATTTTCTGATTAATCTTGTTCAAGCTACTGAGGTTACTGGGAGCTCTTAGATCTAAAAAAAATGAACTAATTTATTCCTCTCTAATTATTCACATTTGTCTATGTCTATTACAAATAAATAAAATTAAAAGGACGACTGAATCGCACATTATTGTTCTTGCGAAAACGGCAAAAATTAAAAAAAAAAAATTTTAAATTAAAATTTTTGATTTATACACAAATTTTTGAATGAAGTATTTGAAAAGAATTAAAAACCAATAAAACTGCATTTAAAATTATGTGACAGGTGAAAGCAAAAACAACGAAAACAGCCAATAATTTCAAAAACCGAAATAAAATATAAAAAAAATTTTTAACGGGAAATTTTGAATGTAATCTTTTAAAGGAACTATTTTCCAACCAGAATCAAACATTTTAAAAATAGATGATTTAACTCGAGAGAAAAAAAATTTTATGTATGAGTTAAAAATTTCCCATACAAATTTGTATGGGGAAAGTATGACCTTAGAGGCACGGGTTAATGACCTCCAAAATTTTTTTTTTGCTAAATTCCCCTTATTTAGGCCCTAAACTTTCGATCTGGGGGTGTCTCCCCCGAAAACATCACTTTGGGTAATAACGGTCACCCTAATGTATATCTGTAGTTTTTTTTTTAGAAAAAAGAGATAATTCTTTGAAAGTTATCATATTTTTTTACAACCAAATTTTATTATTTTTAATTATAACTTATTATGTAAAAAAAAAACACTTTTTTCTTTTATCATTTTATCAATTTTGTTATATGAAAAGCTCACAAAAAATTATGTACCAACTAAAATCTAATATTTTCACCATTATCTCAGAATAAATGATGATGATAAAAATAATTGAATTTTTTGCACAAATATTTTATATTAATTTTATTCATCTATATATGAATGAATGAAAATAAATAAAAAATATTAATAAAAAACGATGAAAACGATCAAAAAACTAAAAACAAAAAAATTATTTTTCTATTTATTAATTTAAAAAATCCAATTATTTGCACAAGTTAAGTCTGAGGTTTTGTGCAAGCATTTGAAAATTCCTAAAAATAAAAATTAACCTTCGAAAATACCCCTAAAAAATAGTTTCCTTTCCAATAATCATATTTCAAAAATCAAGAAATTAGAAAAAATCCATATAAGAAGCCGTTTTCACTATTTTTATTGGTCTGGCTCAAGCTATAGCTGTTTTAAAAATTTCCCAAACTTATAACAACCACTTTGTCGAAGGTCTATCCCTTGCATAATTTTTGAAAAAACCTTTTATAACTCAGTATTGAAATTTTTTTAGAATTTTCTTAACATTTCCGCAATTTTTCTAACAAATTTATCCAGCGGATAAATAATTTCTACGACTTAGAGTTTAGAAAATAATTTTTTTGTTACCCTGTCATTTTACCCCTCATTACCCTATTTAAATATTGAATTTTAAAAAATCCTTTCTTTTTTAATATAACGTTTCAAATATAGTACATTTTGTCTTAAGTTAGAATTGGTGTATGACATGGCCTTTAAGCTGAAATTAAAATTTATACCATACGAGATATTGAGTCGTCCTTTTTTTTGTGAATGCAGCCGGGGTTCATCGATTTGTAAGACGTTTTCACCTCAAAAACTTTTCTATTTTGGTTTAGCTGTACCTAGTCCTAAAACAATTCAATTTCCCCTCTAGGAAATTCCAAAACTATTACCAAAAAACCTCTCCAGCAGTGGTTAACGTTTTAGCTCGATGTAATTTATCTCTCAGAAAATTATCTTCAAAATGTGGTTAGGTCTAAATGATGTTAATACAGTCAATGCCACCGCCTTGAAAAAGTTATATTCTTTTATCTTTCTGGTCTGGCTGCAGATTTTACAGGTAATACAAATTCTTTAAATTCAACTCTTGTTTTTTCTCCTTTTTTTTCTGGAACCACAAAGTGCACCAGAATAAAAAGAGAATTCAACTTCCCTCCAGGCACATACTCAAAATAAAATTTAAAAAAAAATCCTATCAAGGGTTGTTTGATTTATAAAAAATGTCGATTTTTTTTGTTTGTAAAAGCTTTACTGACCCTTAACACACCTAACTACTTAAATTGCAAGTAAAAATAAATTTTTTGTTTGTGACTCCTGGCTACTGGTAGTTTGATAGCCGGAAGGCTAGAAAAAAAAGAGAAGTTTTAAATAAAAACCAAAAAAAATGGATCGAAACCTGTCATACATACAAACAAACGTTATAAAAGCAAAAAAAAAAAAAAAAAGGATGTTGTTGTCTCCTTAGGCTCTTATTAAATGAAGTTAAAAGTTTTTTGTTCGTTTGCGCAAAGCATTTTCTACAGAAGTTTTATAATTCTATTCGAAAGAAGTGTTTTTAGCAAAAAGTATAAAAGATAAAACTACAAATAAAATATAAAGAAATAAAAAAAAAAAAAAATAAGCAGAAGATCTTAAGAAAAATGTGTTGTGTTTTCACATACAAAGCAAAGAACCGAAGAAACAGCAAAGGTAAAACTATGATGGTGTTTTTGGAACACAACACAAACATCACATCTCGCGGAATGGAGGGGCTTCTTATGCTTTACCATGCCTTGCCATCATACCTCTTCCCATAACTAAATGTCCTTATTTCTATCCACTTTCTAGTCCCTGCAGCTTCAGCGCCATACACTAACGCAGTTAATGGAAGGAGATGGTCTTAAGTGCACGTGAATTATTTTAATGCTACCTGAAGGAGTTTTACGACAATCTCTTACGTCTGTGCAATGTTCCTTTTTTTCGTCTATGAAAAAAAAATATATTTATTTGTTTTTTTTTTTTTTCTATATTTTTATTTTTATTTTTATTTTTTTATTTTATTTCTTTAAAACGCATTTCGTACGAATGAGACTTCAAATTGAAATACTGCAATGACGAGGCAAATTCCCTCGGGGATAAGTTAAGCTCTCTTAGTTTAATCCTTATTTGTATATATACACATTTTGAAGGGTAGGTTGAATATTTCATTATACATTTATAGTCGAGTTGGAAAACTGGGGGGGGGGGGGGGGGGGACTTGACGAGGCTTTATGCTGCTGATATCTCTGCCTGTCTGAGATTTATTACTTTCGAAAGCTTTATCCTGCGGATGCAATTTTCAATTATCCCATTGAGCAACGAGAGAGGTAATATTGTTAAAAAAAAAACTCGAAGTGTATCTATGTTGTTAGGGAGAGAAGACTCTCGAAGTACATGTCTCATGGCAGCAATAGGGATCTATTAAATTTATTATTTCGTTAGTGTAATTTTATGTTTTTATGATAGTTGTTTTCTTTTCTCTTCAAACTTTTGAGCTCTTTTCCAAGAGTTTTTTTTTAAGGAAACTATAACTTAGTCTCTCTATCATTTTTTTTATAAATGAATTTTTTAGCAACTTAAAATTGTATTTATTAACAAAAACTACTAATCTGAACAAACTTCTTGTAATAAAATAGAAAAGGATAAACATATACACTGAGTAAAAAAATAAATTGAAGTTGAAACGTCGTTATTTCAAAGTTGAACTACTTTGATTTATGTGACTTTAAGATACGAAACCATCAAAAATTAACCTATTTTCCACGTTGATTTTAAAATGTTCATCTTCAACGCAAAATCATTCTGAATATTAGTTAAATCAATGTGGTTTTCATTGATTTCACGTTGTTTTATGGTGGCTTTTCCCTCAGTGTAAATATTCAGTTGAAGTGGAATTATCCCGAAGAGAATATGAAATCCATATTAATAAATTGGGGTTTTATGCTGCTGAAATTTGTTACTTTCGGAAGATTTATCATCCAATTATTGATAGGGAATACCTCAAAATGCCGATGACGATTGAAATTTTTTTACAAATTTCATCTACAAGTACCTACCTTCATTTCACTCTTCGGTATTCGGTTGCTGATCCATTAAAAATAAACAAACTTAAAAAACTCTCAGTACATTGATTGACGCAACAACTTACTGTATATTTAACTCTAGATAGCTGAAAACTAAACAACTGATTTTCTCGTGAACGACTTAGCCAATTCAAAAGAAAACTTAAAATATTAAAAAAACTTAAAATCGAAAAAAATGTGCCATAATGGTTCGTATGGTCGAATAATACCAATACCCTCCATTTTTTTTTTTATTTACAAAAAACCATTTTTACAGACTTTACAATGTAATCTATCAATATCTCAGTCATTCTTACAAGTGTATTGTTTAAGCAAATTGAATGTAGGTTTTCATCCCATACCTAAATCTTGAAAAAGTGATTTTTTCCTCAATTTTTTCAACCTCATCCATTTTTTATTGCACAATAAAACAAACAAAAAAATAAAGTAAGGTTATATTCTGAAAGAATATACATTTAGGCACAAACTGTTGTATTTTATTGAATTTGACCAAAACTGCGGAATCTATGCTACTTTTTCGTAAATAGAAAATGTGGCTTTTCATGGTGTGAATTGCAAGGTGCACAATATAGGGTGTTCGTTATTTAAAATAATAAGAATTTCTATGCTCTTAGGAATGGTTAGAAATAAACTAAAAACAATATTCCCTAAGTTTCAAGTCTCTAACTTAATTCTAACCCGTGCCGCCAAGCGGTTGAAGTTTCTTATGGTAATAACATGGGGTTTCTTGGACCTTGTTCGATCAATTTTAAATTCCAGCCAAACAATTCGTTCAAAAAATTTAAAACTTTACAGACTCAAATTTAATAAGTGTAGCTATCATGTGAACATTTTTCAGATTTTTAATTGTTATAATTTTAGAGATTTAGCTTGTTAAAAAAAATCATTTTTTTCAGACTTTTTCAAAAATCGCTTTTTACACGTTTAATGCCAAAAAATTAAAAACCATACATTTTTATTCACAAATAAGCATAGCATGTATATTTAAAATGCATATTCAATTTATAGTTATATAAAAAATTTGTTGTGTATTAGTTCTTCAACTCACATCAATATTCAAATGTCCGTCAAGTTAGCATTACCATTTTAGAATTTCGAAAATCTAATGATACAGTTAATTGTCGTGAATTTGTCGTAAATTTGTCGTGAAAGAAAAAAATTTGTCGCGCGCGTTTTTTTTTAAATAACCCCTGGTAGTGCTATCTTGACAGTCAAGTTAGCACTACCACCCCTCAAAATGTCTTAAAACGAATTTTAAAACGAAAACTGAGTATGCAATTAATTGTCGTGATTTTGTCGTAGACAGATGGCATTAAAAAAAAATTGTCGCGTCACTATTTTGGAAACTAGGCCCCCTAAACTGAATTTCATACAAAGGGAAGTTTTTTTTTTGTTTAAAATGCCTAATTGCTATAAATTTTTCCATAATCTACTGTCCCTCGATGATTTTTAATAGATTATGCAAAATAAAAATTTTTCCCACCCTTATTTTGGAAATAATGCTCAATTAAGTGAATTACCCAAACCTAGCACTTCCATATGAAATACCAAAACCTAGCACTACCATATGAAATTTTTTTGTTTATGGGACTTTTTGATAAAAATTTGTTATAAACAATTGTCGTAAAACGTCTACTATGAAATTCAATCATAAAAAAATTTGTCGCGTCCCTACTTTAGCAACCAGACCCCCTTAACTGAGGCAACTTAAATCAGAAATTTTTTTTTATATTTTATTGTTTTTCTTCTTTATTATAAAATTTAAAAAAAAATATTTGATTTTTAAAAAAATTTGGAATTTTTTTTTTTTGAAAAATCTAATTTTCGAAAACGGAACATTGAATTTTTTTTGAAATTTTAGTTTTAGATGTTGATTACTGATTTCTAAAAATGGCATACCAATTTTATTTAAAAACTTTTTTTCCAACAAATTATTTTTAAAGAATTAGTATTTTTTAACGATTTTGAATTTTTTTTTTTTCTAAAAATGCATCTTAATATATCAAATAAAACTGCACTTAGAGGGCAATTTGATTTCAGATGTTGTTTTATTGCTTTGAAAAGCGAATTTTATGTTCCTTTTTTATTTTTTGTGTTTTTTTTTTGTTTTTTTTTTTTTTTTTTATATATACCTACCTATAAGGTGGATTCGATTTCAGATGTTGTTTTATTGTTTTTAAAAATGAATTTTATGTTTTATGGTTTTTTATTTTTTTTTTTTTTTGTTTTTTTTTTATATATAGGTATCTACCTAAATTTCCCAAATTTCTATATAAAAAGTCTTAACAGTTTAAACAACTTGACCTCTAAGAGCAAGTTCGTGCGACCCAGTCTTGCATTTTATTTTCGTTCACGAGCTCTTTAAAAAGTGATAGGTCCCGAGAAAAGTAAGTTTTTCTGTCTTGCCATTATATTAATTTAGATATAATTGAATTTTTGTGAGTGAGAAAGTATAACTTTAGTGGCATTTACCATGTATTAATATTAAAACACTTTGTTTTCAATAAAACTTGGCGGTAACTCCTGCGAACCTTTTAATTGACTTGCTCTTTTTCAAAACATCTCATTTCTAGTGGTGTATCGAACCTTTTTTAAATCAAGTTTTTCGATTTTTATACTGCTCGTCAGTAAGCCCCGCAAATGCACATCCTTTATCCGGTCAGCGGGTACCAATAAGGTACAATCGTTTACCTTTTTTACTTGTTAAATGGGAGAAGGTAAAAATCTTGAGCCCTCAAGGCCTCTAGAACTATGTGGATGTTTCGCTAAATCGATCAATTTTTGTTTTTTAATTTCTTTTTTGTTGGGTTTATAGGCTTTGTTAATTAGGCACTTTAAAAATCTTATCTCCAGAACGCATCTTCTTTGTTCTTTGACTTTAGTTTTGCAGAAAGCTCTACCCTTTTTAATGTAGTAAAACACAGTAAAACTTTTATTTAATTTTCCAAAATGACAACGCCTTCGGTTATGCAGCCACGATTTTCAGCAAGATCGGTCGGGGGTTCAATTTGGTTTGGTTTTTTGCTGCGGTAGCCACTATTTCGCGGTTTAACAGACGTCTAGACAAGGATTACTCTAAATCCTTGGTATTGAATGAAAAAAAAAAACATTAAAATAATTGCTTTAATTTATATAACCCTTTCAAATACTTACCAAATCTTCTTAACCTTTTCATTGATGTATCGAAATAAAAGCAAAAAATTTTGAATACCTTCAAACAGTTTAGGTCTCCTCGAATCATTGATTTTTTAAGCGTTTTATCCTCAATTTTAATATCCGGCGACCAAAACATCAACCTCAAATCTCTCAATTCAAAAGAAACTAAAATCTTTTATTTACCAATTTTTTTTTTTTGTTTGTCATTTCAGCACCACCATCATCAATCGAAATACAGGGATATGCACACAACTCTAAAGTAGAAGTAAGAGAAAATAAAGAACTGACATTAAAATGTACCGTATCCAGTGCCAAACCAGCATCACAAATTGTATGGTACCGTGGAAATATTGAATATAAGACAGGTAAGCGCAGCATTTTATATAAGTATAAAGCTGAATAAGAGGTATCTAAGTGTATAATAGTATAGTATAGTAGTTGTGTTAGTAGGTATAGGTAAAGGAATTTAAGTGTATGTGTATGTAGATGTTCGCTTAAGCTTGAGATTGAAACGAGAGGACTGTGGTACTTACGTATAAGACGTTAAAAGCATCGCTTGTAGCATAAAATGCAAAGCCACAGACATTCTCGCACCGTTGCCGCCACCACATCCAGCAGCATCAGACATCCAGGCATATTACCGTGGTTAACAGCATTTATAGTGGAACATGACATTATATTTGAAATTATACTTAATGTTGGTGATGTTGATATTTTATATACTCGGGTGTATATTTAACTATCTAGGTTAATTTTGTTGCCGTAATAAAGAAATTATATCAGAATTCAAACGAATTTTGAGGTTAGGTTAGGTTAAATGGGCTGACAGTTGATCTTGTTACCGTCACACTTAGATCAATGTAGATCCCTTGTGATACCCTGAAGTATTGTAACTTCATGAAAAAGTGATAACCTATGAATGCTATGGTTGTTCGAGCCATTTGGAGGACTTTACAAAGTTCAGTAGGCTATTGCCTGAAAGTTCCGAAAGTTCTTCTAATTCATTAAAGAAGTAGTTTCCTAAGAATTTTGAGGTTAAACTGATTCGTAATCAATTTTAAACTACTTTGAAACCAACCTTAAATTTTTATCAAAAGTATTAAAAAAAAAACTGGGTTATAAAAAGTTTTATTTTTACAATTATTTTTAACCAAAAAAATATTTCATCTAAAAGATATACGATTTTTCGTATCAACACTCAAATTTGACCCTTTTGCAACCAATTTGCAACTGCTTAATGAATTTTATTTCAATTCAAACAATTCTGAAGTTAAACCAACTCGTTGACAATTTCAATCTGCGTTGAAATCTGTTACAAATTTATTTCAAATTTATATAATTTGTTTACTAGTTTGCAATCAATTTGGAAAAATGTATTTACAAAATTATAAAAAAATTAATTCTTATTTTTTTTTATTAAAAGGTTTATTAAAAGTTATATTTTTAATAAGCAGTTATTTTTAAACAAAAAATTTTACTTTTTAAATTGTTCAAGCTTTTGTAGATTAACACTTAAAATCATTTGCAACCGGTTTGCAACTTCTTGAGAAATTAGATCCTAACAAAAATGTGTACATTTTTTAATGTTAAAGTTATAGTGAACTAGCAAATTAGTAGCTTGAGCCAAAAAAATCCCAAATTATGATTCTTTAATGTCTCAAAACCTTGAAATTAAGTTTTATTGACGATATGCAACCAGTTTGAAACTTTTTTAAAACTTAATACAATTAAGTTTTTTAATGTTAGATTCTCCAGAAGTTGCAGTTTCAAACTCAAATTCTTTTATGCACTTGAGTATAATACTACCCATATAGAATATAGATAGAAAATCCAACTCACCTCCTTAAACATCCTTTAAGGAACGCGTTGTATCTCATATGTGTCATGAATGCTAGTGACAGAAATTCAATCGGATATTCGTCTATACCACTTGTCAACATAAGAGGCTTTGCACTTCTACAAGAATATATATTGCTCCTGGATGTATCCTTCTTCTTCTTCTTCGTCATCATCATCTTGTATGTTTATGTATAGAAATGTGTATATAATAATATAATCGTGTTCGTGTATTAAGTTCTCATCACCGCAAAACTTTATTATTAATCACACTCACTATTCCGCCGCAGCACATTTCTTCGACTCAAGTCCTTGCTCATCCTACTTACTACCTTCTCTCTAATACTATACTCATACTACACTCTAAATGTGTTCATCTTTGTAATGAATGTAATGTTCATTTTCGGTACTTGACACACATATCACAGCAGCAGCAGCAGCATCCTTTTCTCTTTTGGGCCGGAAATGTTGAAAAGATTCATACATTTTTTTTTTTTTTTATTTTCGGATTTGTGTGTTGCTTTCTTTTTAATATTATTTCTACATTTTCTCGGTGCCTTGAAGCTAAGTACTACGACGACAACGACCAAAGAAGGCAAAAGATGCGATGGTTTTCTTAAATAGAATTAAAAATAACAAAAATCCATTCCATTGCCTTTGTGGATGTTTGATATTTAATGTTTTATTTTGTTCTTCTTTCTAATTATGCCCATGATTGTAGCTGGAAATTACAGTTCATGGTTTTTTTCATGGATAGCTTTGGGATATAGCAATGAAATAAAATGTACAGTACTGGCAGTAAATATTAAGAAATAAACATTAAAATAATGAGAATTATAAAAAATTATTGAAAGAAGTCACTAAAAATGTATACAAAAAAAATAATTTGATGAAAAAAATAAATAAAATTTTATTTTACTGAAAAATTTTATTGATTTAACTATCAAGTGCCAAATATCATTAAGATATTACATAGAAACCTATAAGAAGGCTGAAAAAATCAAATCTAAATATAAAAAAAAAAATGTTCTTGCGTATTCATGCAGAGTTTTTTTAATTTAAAATTTGAAATTAGACCAAATTTGGAGTTTACCCTACACAGAAATCCTTTTGAAACGTTTATATTTCTCCATTCTCCATGAACAATTTTATTAATTTATTTAAATGTGTACGAAAGAATGTTGATTTTCTAAAAAATAAAATGCCTATTAGAAAGTACCTACACATGATATTTTTGATCAAAATCGTATGAGGCTAACATTATACTAAGTATTTCAAATTTTTTTAAGACACCTAATTATCTAGTGATCGGAGAGGACTATGTGAAGTTGGGAACCCTTAATGCTATTTTTTTTTTTTTTTTCAAACCTGCCTGGTTCGATTGCACAAGTTTAGAACAGGATAGCCCAAGATTTTTTTTCGCTAGCCCACCCTTAGTTCTAAAATTATAACGGAATTATTTTTTCACCTCAAAAATCACAAAAAATAGATTTTTGTATTGAGTGTAAAAATTCTTGGTTTTGCACTGTGGCTCGTTTGCCCAACGTTAGCCCAAGATAGCCCAATTTTTATTTTCACTGCGCTTAGTTTAAAAATTATAGAAGAATTAGTTTTTATTCACCACAGGAAAAAAAAGTACGCATACACCACAGTGACCTTTTTTTAATTTATAATTATTAAGAACAATTAAACCCACTAGTGTTTGCATTGCGCCTCAAATGTAATTAATTTGATTTTAAAAGAAGCTTAAGTTGACATTTCAAATTAAAAACCACAACCTACAAAATATTTTGTCAAGTGTAAAAATCATTGATTTTTTTGGGTTTGCCATATAAGAACCTAGAAAAGCTACATGCTAATAGGCTATTGATTATGTCGAAAAAAAACAGGGCAATAAGGAACTAAGACGTTCACGGGTTTTTATTCCAGGAATCATTCAATGGGTTATAAGAGAAGATAAAACCGCGGAGTGTTATTAAATGAGAGGGTGGAAATTGAAGATGTGGGTGCAAAAGCCCCCTTTTTGGTTTTTCCAATATATCCCGTAAACCGAGCAAAATTTTGATATATTGCCCTTAAAACTTTTTGTAGAGAATTCAATTTAGTTATTGGAAAAATGTTTTTTAAAAATTGCTTCAAACTTGAAATATTTTTTAGGATACCAATTAACAACACCAAAATGATAAAACTGCTTTAAGAATCCTGCATAAAAAAATATTTAACCGTTATTAACGGTACCTTCTAAAGAATCATTTTCTTGATATCTAGATTCCTCTTGAATGACTAACCCAATTTCAACGATTTTTTTTTTTTTGTTCAAAGTGTTTTAGTAATCTCAATTTAATAAGAAAATGTTTTGGGAAATCATTTTTTCAAAACGGATTATTATTAAATTGAAATTTTGTTTTAATATTTGGATTAATATTTCTTCAGAATAGCATTTATTATTTTTTTTGTTTTAATTTTGTTTGTAATTTCATATGTAAAAAAATACTTTGTTTTTTTTTTTTTAACTGTCCCTAAAAACTTCAAAAAAATCCAAAAATTCTTTGTTCTAAAAGAAATTCAATGGCATTTTAATAAAGTGTGATTCATTTTATTGTTCGTCATGTTCGATGATTTTTCCTGGTCACTTTTGAGTCATGATTAATGAGACATTATTTTTGTCTTTCGTTTTGCAAAGATACATAACTGGATTCATTAATCACAACTAAAAATATCATTTGGTCTTCTATAAAGTTAACTTCACGAATACCATTACCTATTCCAAGCTAATAATGACTTGCTATCGATTTTAATCAATATTGATCGTTTTATTGAACACTTCTTAATGTCAACATTAAAAAGTTCAATTAAATATACTCCGAATGAAACATCAAAACTTTCATTACCCGAATTTTCTTTATATATAAAACCAGAAAAGCCCTAATTCAAAATTCTTTCACAGTACTGTGGATAATTTGAAATTTATTGCATCATCAAAAGCAATGGAATCGTGCCAAGGATATTTTTAAATACACAAATAAATACAAAAAATAAAAATAAAACCAAAAAAAAAAAATGTAAAACACTACGAAACATTTTGACACATTCGTGTTACAAATGCAATTAGAGATGTTTATTGAAACTCATCGCATACAAATTTAGCACTCCCCTTAATACATACATAGAGATATACTTTATACTCGTACTCCATCGTTTATTGTTACATCAGAAACATTCGTCCTGATGAAGGATCATAACAAACAAAAAAAAATAAAAATACAAAACAAAAAATAATTATTTCTATTTTTGTTGGCTTTTGATAGCGTTGATGTCTTTTATATATATATATTCGTCGTATAACTAAAAGCATTGTCCTTTCGTCGTTTTTGGTCCGTCAGTCGTCGTCATTTCCACCATCATCCAGCGTTGTTAGTCAGTGAACATTGGCGTGTCGGTGTCGTTTGATTTAGATACTACGGTTGGAGTAGGTATATACGGAATTGAAATAGCTTAAAGGACTTTCGTTTAATTTTTTTTTTTTTTTTTCAATGTATAATAACGTAGAGTGGGTAAACCAACCAATCTCAAGCAAAAAGAGAGTAATTATGAAAATTCAATAACGTAGTCGTAGTCCTATTTTAAACTACATTAAAATTTAAATTACTAGCACAAAGGAAAACGATAAAGAAATATTAATTAAAGAACCCATGGAGGGAGAGTTTTTTGGTGAGAAATTTCAAAGAGAAGTTAATATTGCATAAAAGTCTTTAATTATTCAGTTTTTTTTTTTTTTTTTTTTCTTATACTCTTGAATTTGACCTAAGAATGCAAAATATAATTTTTATATTTTTTTTTTTTGTTCGGGTTCTACTAATGGATATTATAGGTCACCCTCATTTGGAAGTCAGTTAAAGTTAAGGGTAGATTCGGTAGAAAGAAAGAGAGAGAGAGAGAATGTGGAGAGATTTTCGAGATAGAAATTTCACTTTTCCAAAGTGAAATTTCCTTGAGTAAGGAAATGTATAATAAAATATGTATCCTGTTTATGTTGTACTATTAACATTTCTCTGAGTAGGATTATATGTCAAGGTATAAAGTTTGTCATTTAAATTTTAATTTACTTAAAAACTGCCTATAGATTTATTTTTAAAATAGGTATAAAGAGGGTTTTTGGAAATGTTTTTCCTTTTTTTACTAATTGAGTGATATGTTGAATATTTTTGGAGTTTTCAATGAATTCGTGTCAGTTTAACAATGAAGTAGGGTCAAATGGAATGTACTTTTATATGAAAAATCTGCAGTTCTATTTACTTTCAAGTTAAATTCAATAAAAACTTGAAATGAGTATAAAAATAAATAAAAATAAAAAATGATTAAAAAAATGACAAAAACTTGTTATGAATCCATGTTTTTAGATATAGACTTAATTCAAAATTTGTGGATGAGGTTCTTGTCTACATTAAACAACGTTTTCAAAAAGGTATAAACCATTTTTCTAGGACCAGGAGTTTAATCAGGGCATACCTATTTCGAATGAGAAAAACTTTAACCATCTTGGGGCGCCATCAAGTGTCAAAATAAAAATCTGATAAAATTAAAGGATTTTTTTTATTATTTAGAAACAGTTTTTCCACTTGATTCTCGAAAAAAAACCTAAATAACGAACGCCTTAATGTACTTATATGTATACAGAAGATTATTTTGTGTGATCTTCATATGAATGCAATCGAAAACATTTGAGTTTTCAATACATTTTTCTTAACATTTTCGTTACTGGAATTTTTCTGGCATTATTCCCTAAAGAAGGGTACATGATTCTACTACCCCAGATAAAATTTGGATAATTATGCAAAATATAGGTAGAGTATCGGTATGTAGACCAGTGCCAATAATATATGAAAATAAAAAAAAATTATGAGCAGTATGGGGTACATATGGGTCGTTGGAAAATTTAGGATAAATGGTATTTGAAAGGGGAAAATAAATTGCCCACAAACAAATTGGGGGAAAGGGGTGGGTGGGCGAAAAAGTGGGGTGGGTGTCAAATTTCGTGTTTCTTACGATTTCTGTGAAAAGTAGACCTCTTATCAAAAAAAAAATAATGTGTGCAATTCACACGTGGTTGAAGTGAAACCATTTTAATTTTTTTGATAAGAAAAAATATAACTTATTTTATTCCATCAATTTTTGACAACCTACAATAAATTTTATACCATCTGAAAGAAAAATTCAAAAAACCGAGTTTTTGGTTTTTTATTTTTATCTTTTTCAAAAACAAAAATTTTTCTACGAAATTTGGTGAAAACTTACCTTATTATGTCCCAAATACACTGTAATTTGTTTGATTTAAAATATTAATTTGTTCACCTTATTTTGACTTAATACCAAAAAACACCCTAATTTGCAATCGAAAATTCACGTGTCAAAATATCAGCTTTTTTCAAAAAGTCGGTGGGTATTACATTAGTATACTATAGAACATGTTTTAGTAAAATGCAAAAAATGAAAAAAGCTGGAATTCGAAAATTTTTTTTTATCATTATTTACAATTTTGGCCTATTTATTCAAATTTACACTTTAATTACTCAAAAACGAAGGATTTCATGTAATATTGATTAATGTTACGGTTTTGAGTACTTTAAGTGTAAATTTTAATAAATAATCTAAAATTTTAAATAATGATAAAAAAATTTTCGAATTCAAGCTTTTTGCTTTTACCGAGAACATGTACTATGGTATACTAATGAAAAATTTTGTTTACACTATTGGAAAGAAGAGATTTTAACGAACAAAAAACCCACCGATTTTTTGTAGTTTTGCCGGAAATCGAGATATACCATTTTTTACCATTAAAAACTCAACCCACCCACTTCCCGAACTCGGCTCGCCCGTAATTTATTTTTCCTTTAATTTTCATCATATTCACCTAATTTTCCAATGAGTTTCATTGTACTATATTTTTTTTTTGGTTTCAAAAATTATCTACCCTGGTCTAATAGTAAAAGTGTCTATAACTTTTACTCAAACTATTTTTTTATATAATCCCAAAAATATTGAAAAAAAAAATGTAAAAATACGATTTTTTTATTTTTTATTTTTATCTTTTACAAAAATAGTTGGATTTTAACAAAACTTGGTTAAAAATTACGTAAATGACAGTAATATTGGCGAGAAATAATTTTCCATAGGTAGAAACCAAATTATACTTTTTTAATGAATGACCTTTGACATTTGAATCTATCATTTGAATAGTTTATTGTGAAAAGTTTTTGAGATATTGAATTTTGAACGTCCAAAACACTATTTTTGTGATGTTTTGGAATGGTGTTATCTCAAAAACGTGATGTGATAGAATTTTTTTCGACTTCAGATTTGAGCGCACAAAATATAAGAAAAATATTTTTGAAACGTTCTCGATATTAAATGATTCAGTGACATTGTAGGAATCATATCCAGCAATAAAAACCCTTAAACGATTTTTTTTTCTATTTTTTGCTCCGGAGCTCAGTTCTATTAAATAAGATACATAAGCATTTGTTTTTATTATTAGGGTAGACAGAAACATAATATTTATTAATGTTACCACAACCACAATGAAGCATTCCATACAAAAATGCCAACATTTTTCAAATACAAAAATGTCCAATCAGTAAGTCTACTTTATTTTGAAGTTGAAAATACTTCGTGAAAAACAAAGTCGAAGATATTGAAATATTTTTGTCAGTACCTAGAAAAGGCTTAGAGAGAGTTTCTGAACTGTATTTTGTGAAGCTGAGCAGTGAGCCTGAGCATGTATTGTTTCTATTGAATTTTTCACACTGTCATCAGAGATGGGTTTTGAAATCGATAACAAAAGTGCAGCAGTGACAATCGATTAGACGAGTACTATCTCTATTCTCTGTGGCTTTTGCCGGATTTAAAGACGTGTGAATATTTGGTAGATGTCTATTGCAAAAAGGCCCGCTGCTGATCTATTATTTCATCGTCCGGCGGCGACGTCCATCGTCGTCGTCTCTGCATATGATAAAAGATAGGCAAAAATTCGATGGTTAAAAGGACGACTATGAACATCGAATAACTGGGAAATCTTTCTATAAACGTATGTGAAGTGCTGGTGGTCATCATCAACAGCATAAAAGGTTCCTAGCCAGATGAACCCCATTATAGTATGTCGACAGTGAACGGTATAGAGAAGCAAAAACCGTTTATAAAGTTGACTATTTACAAAAAAAATAAGTTTTTCCTTCGTGAATGGTTGGAAATTGTGTGCATTCGACCAATGGTAATGGAGTATATGCTGGGTGAACTGGTACACCGTGCATAAACCAGATAGATACATTTATGTGTAGAACATTGTCAATGGGTCACAGGAGAAGTGTTTTAATATCAGAAATGACAACAAATATAATCGAGTTCTAAGGAAGAAGTGCTTTTTCGCTTGATCCTTACAACAGGAATTAAACCACACATGTAGCTATAATTAATGGGAGTCAGTTCTTTACTGGTGAAAAGGTACATTACCACCTTGAAGTAAAAAAGGATATCTTTCGTTAAACTCTGAAATTTTGAAAATGATTTTTTTGTCAAAGGTTCAAAACCCATTCTGTTTGTTCGATTTCGTTTCAAGAAAAATAATCTCTTTAAAATGTTTTTGATACATCAGCAACCAAAGGGAAAGAACTCAATTCAAAAAGACGAAGAATTCCTGAATATTTTACATTTTACATCAAAGACTTCATTAAAAAAAAATTAAAGAAAAGGAAAAAAGTCCTTAACACAGAAAAAGATACCTAAATGTAACTTCAAATTAGAATAATGATAAAATTAAACAGAAATTCTAAAAAAAAAGAAAAAAAAAACACATTCAACTATGTTCTTCAACATTACTTACAACTTGTAAACTTCATTATATCATTTTAGCAATTTAGATGAGAACACAAAACTAGACAAAATAAATAAAAAAGAAAAAAGAAAAACGCACCATCATCACATTTTTCTCATTAGATTCGTAATGTTCAAAAATGGTGTAGCCATTTTCATTAATTCAAAAAGTGTACCGAAACGGAAAAGCTTGAACTTTGTTTTACATCGCAGGAAGAATTAACATAAAAATATATATATCTATATAGATGGATAGATAGAACATTTTGTCGACCACAGGATAATGTTGATAAGATACTTTTGTACCAATGCGATGACAGTATAAACAAAAATATCATCATCAACATAAATTTAAGATATACAAAAGGGATATTTTATAATAAATGATGGTATTTTATTCAGGACCGCAATGAGATGTTAAGGCGCCTGTTGATTCTTTTTTTTATTGTACCTATAACTTTGTTAAAGATAATAAAGAAAAAAAAAAACAACAAATATAAAAATTGTTGATTGACAGGCTGAAACGGCGAATAATGGACTGTTTTTGTTTTATTGAACAAGGTATTCAATTTGACATAAAACCAACTGAATACTACTAAAATTTGTTGTTGCATAGCAGATGCTCTAATATATTAGATTAACTAAAATATTAAAAACATATGCAAATTTAAATGATGAAACCTAATTTAACAATGTTTCGCCCGGTTTCATATAAGTCCTCTTGCGTTGCGTATTTTTTTCAAGTGAAACAGTTTGCTTTTTAGTGGACTATTTTAAACGAGAAGTGCAAAGGTTTTTTCAGAAAACGAATGGAAGTATGTACGAAACAATGTTTTAGTAACAGGGAAAATAAAATAATTTAAAATTGTGTTAGAAGAAAAATGTTCTGCATTACATGAAGGACTGTTGTGTTACTTGAGCATTACGTAGGTAGATACATCAAATAAGCCGGTGATAGTGGAGAATTGCACTGATAGTTCAAAAAACCGACAGAGGGCTCTTATGTCTACTAAAGATAATGCTGAACACGATGGCGTTCTTAGTTTTTCTGGATTAGGTCAAATAAGAAAGATTTTTGCGTTTGAAATTTTGTTTGCACATGCCAAAACTGCACCGAAAAAAAAAATTGATAATAACAGCTATCAAATTAACATTTTTCAGTGACAAAAGTCGTCCAACAATTAAAATATCAATTTTGATATTTTATCATATCATTTTGACATTTTTTAATTTCAGGTGGAATAGTGAAAATTTCAGTTTGACAATTAAAATATCATTTTGACATTTTTTAAGTTTAAGTGGATAGTGAAAATTTCACTTTGACAATTAAAATGTCAATGTTGACTAGATTTTGCGTTTTAGTTTATTATAATGAAACCTATTTCTTTCCTTTTCATTTTTATTATTTTTATTATTTTAAGAATTTTCTTTCTTTTTTCAAAACATTACTGAAAGTGAATATTCTTTACAAAATAATGGTCATATTATTTTTTCTATTATAGGTGATATAATTGTTTTGTTATTTTCTTCCAAACTATGTGAAGTAAAATCTTAGTGCCGATCAAATTTTCTCAGTAAATCATACATTTTACTTCGAAAAAACACAAATCGCCTTTAAATTAGTACACATTAAGAATTTTTTATTTAATATTTTTCAATAATTTGGAATGAGAAATTGAAATGAAAAAATGATAATAAAATATCCAAAATGTGACATTTAAATATCATCCTGATAATAAAAATGTTGTTTTAATATTTTAAATATCATAAAACACATTTTATAGAGCATTTTTGGCTGATATTTAAAAAAATGTTAATTTGATATTTAAAAAATGTTAAATTGATATTGTTTTTTATTTTCGGTGTACCTAATATTAAAATTTAATAAAATTTTCCAAAGTGTTTTTTGATTTAAAAAACATCAATTTTTTTTGAAATTTCAATTTTTTGAAAAGTGAGTAAGGAAATTTGTATATTTGTATAAAAATTATTTAATTCCACAACGATCAAATGACATACATATAATTGTAAATTGTAGTCAAATTTTTTAAAAGGTGGTTAAGTTTTTATGTATAGAAAAAAATGTGTATATTTTTTACAATTCCTTAAAATTTAATTAATTCAATGTACTTTCCCTGAAATTCTTTAACATAGAGTTCTGTTGTAATACAAGAAAGAAACATATAAGTAAATATTAGGAATTGCATTTTAAAGCAATTTCAATTAAAACTCATTTTATTTTTGATGTATAAAAATAACTTTAAAAAATGAGTACCTTTTATTTACGAACTTATAAATGCAAATTAAAACCAACATTTAAACGTGAAATCGTTATGGTTAAAACAAAATTAGTTTTTAAATAAATTAGGCCTCAGTAATTGTCCATCTTTACCATTAATAACAATTGTAGGGGGCCCCATTTTTATGTGAGAGCCTCAATTTATTTTCTTACATGGGATTAATATGTCTCTGTCTTTAATTTTACTCTACTATATTAATGAGAAAAAAAATTCCAAGCAACAATAGCGTTTTGTTCATTTAATCATAAGTTTTGTTTCAATTCAATTCAATTCAATTTAAGTTTTGTTTTTGTAATAATTATTTGACTTTTAATAAATTTTTCACAGCTATTTTTAATTAATTTTCTTTTTGTTTTCTTTTATGTTTTATAGACGATCGTGAAGATAAAGTGGATGAAATTTCACCAAAACGATTTACAACAATTTCACAAATCAAATTAAAACCAACAGCAGACGATGATTATACAGAGTATTCCTGCCAAGCCAAACACAAAGCTCTGCCGCCAGATATGCCTATGCGTTCAACAGTTCAATTATCAGTTTTATGTAAGTAGTACCTGCAGTTAATTAAAATCAAGTTATGTATACCTTTAGCACAAATGAGGTTAAAATGTTAGAAGAAAAATGTTTCTTTAACTATGTTTTTTTGCAGAATAAAAAAAGTGGAACATAACATTTCGCTCTCATTCACATTTTAAGAAGCATTTTTTATACAAATTTTACTCAAAAAAAAATGCATTAATCTTTTGTGAAACAAAAAATTATTACGTTCGACAATTTTGGAACCACTTTATTTAATTATGCTTTTCAAAAAAACATAACTATATGAATGCGTTCCACAATAATTTCAAAGCCTTCAATTTCGATCTGAAATATTTTTCATATCTTTAAGTAATTGAACAGGTTCCACAATTTAGTTTTATTAAATTTAAATTTTAAATCCAATGCAAAAAATCATTTGACAAATTGCTTTTAAGTGAAACTTAAATATTTAACTAACGTATCAACAAATGGGCCTACAAATACCATTTGTCTATCTCTATAAGCTAAAACTTGTAGTTTTTTTTTCTTTCTATAGAAAGTAACATCTATCCATTTTTCATTTCAAATTTTATTTACAGATCCACCTGGCCCACCATACATTGAAGGCTACACACAAGGTGAAACACTACGAAGAGGTCAAATAGTTGAACTTATATGTCGTAGTAGAGGTGGTAATCCTCCAGCTCAATTAATATGGTACAAGAATGGTTCTCAAGTTCGTATGGCATACAGGTAAAGAATTTATATACTCTTACATACATTTATCTCTCTCTTTCTCTGTTTATGTATGTACATTTTTTGAAAAAGCAAAAACAATTAAAATATTTAAAACATTTATTATTTTGTTTTTGTAATAACATAGGACATCAGGACGCCTGTCAGAAAATATTTATACATTCACAGCTGAAGCTGGAGACAATAAAGCAAGATTCCGATGTGAGGCTAGCAATGTAATGTCACAAAATGCTCTCAAAGCTGAAGTTGATTTAGCTGTCCTATGTAAGTATTATGTAGTTGTATAGTAGGTACCTATTCTTATATAGAATGATTGATGTTGAATACATATCGTATAAAGTATAAACAATTTGCTTCAAACTGAAGATGCAGGGTGATTCTGGTTTTATAGATACGTTAAAAAAAATAAAACGAGTTATAATGTAAACAGGAGACATATGTGATGGATGTATGGGCTTAAATCAAAATAGATAAATTGGGACTTTTATTCACAAAAAAAACAAAATCATGTGTGCAATTCACACGTGGTTGTAGTGAAACCTTAAAAATCATTTTAAAAGAATCGAAAAAATATAACTTTTTTTTATTCCATCACTTTTTTTTATATAACAACCTACAATAAATTGTATACCATCTGAAAGCTTATTATTTCAGCTCAAAATATTTATATCGACCATGTCTATACAACATCTACAAAAAGAGCTAGAATTTTTTTAACCCAATTAGTTTTCATAAAAAAAGCAAAACAATGAATCTCTTCTAACGCCATTAAATCCATTTTTTAAAAGACAATATATAGTAAATTTTATATCATTATTATTTTACCTTTTATATGACGCTTCAATCATATTTCTACCATGCCTACAAAAAAAGTAGGAATTTTTTAAAGCCAACCATGTCGAAATTTCGAACTGAGATTATGATTATGTAAAAGTGTACCAAGTTCTAAAGCTTGGCTTTAAATTTGTATAAATAAAATGTTGATTGTTCTCTTGACAATTTTTCTTTAAATTACCGATTTTTAAAGCTATTTGAAAAATTGCCAAGCAAACAATCAACATTTTATCTATACAAATTTAAAGCCAAGCTTAAGAACTTGGTACACTTTTACATTTCAGTACTTTTTGTGCCAGCATAACTTCAATATAGGAGAACTTCGCTCTTTTTACTTGCGATATAGGTACTATAGGGCAAGTTTAGGATTCGTAAAAAAAATCGAACTCGAGATAACAATTTTACATGACATTACGATGATGGAGAATGCCAAAAAAGTGGGTCCGGCAATTCTGTCTGTCTGTCTGTCTGTCTGTCTGTCTGTCTGTCTGTCTGTCTGTCTGTCTGTCTGTCTGTGTGTCTGTCTCTATCTGGAGCTGCAGCCTAAACGAGTGAAGTGATTTTCTTCAAACTTGGTAGTTAGCAGTTTTTGGTGATTCCCTAGAGGGGAAATTGAAATTTTTTTTTTATGACCAAAACCAACGGTACCTGCCATATAACGGAAATAGAAAAGGTAATTTTTTTCAAAAACGGCTCTAACGATTTTGATTAAAATTTTTGTGTGTAGTACTACACATAAGGGCCAACTTTTTAAATAAAAAAATTATTTTTTGTACCGTTATTAACGGTACCTGTCATAGAACGGTTTTTTTCGTTTCTGAATATCTCGTACAAAATTAACCCGATTTAAATGAAAATTTTTATACAAAAGTGTGTAAGTAAAGATAATATTAAAATTTTAGAAAATTTTCAAAAAACGCATTTTTGGTTTTTTAAAAAATATTTCAAAATTTTTTTTTGAAAAATCAATTTTTTGAAAACGGATCAATGAAAAATTTTGAAATTTAGTTTTTAAGTGTAAATTAATTATTTCTTCAAAATGGCATACCAACTTTTTTTTTGAAAAATGTTAAAAAAATTTTATATATAAAAAAATATTTTTTTAAAAAACGGCTCCTACAATTTTCAAAATTTTTTTTCTAAAAATACCTTTTTATACGAGAAATAAAATGGCATATTTGTTTTTTTTTTTAAGATATTTTAAAAAGGAGTTTTATTAATTATAAAAACAGATTTAATTTTCTTATACTACTTATGAAATTTCTTCAAAATATCAAATTTTAAATTTCTTGAATAAAAAGCTTTAACATTATAGTTACTTTAAGCATAAGAGCAAGTACGTGCGACCCCAGTCGTGCAATTTATTTTAACAGTAATGTTTTTGTTGTGATTTCACTACTTTTTGCAAGGTATTGCTGTAGAACTTAAAATCTCTATAATTGATGAACACTCAGAGGCGGTTACCACGCCACTGTCTAAAATTCTCAAATTTTAAATTTTTTCTTTTGTTTAAACAACTAGGTCTACCATTGTACCAAATTTTAAGGTTCTACGACAGTTAGAAATGCTCTTTAATATTTGATGAAATGGGCTGTTGCCAAAATTCTAAAATCTTAAATTGTTTCCTTGGTATAACTTACTTGCTTTACCATTCTACCAAGTTTCAAGATTCTACGATAGTTAGAAGTGCTCTATAATATTTGATGACAATTCAGCGAAAATGGGAGGTTACCACGCCCCCTGAATTGAAAATCTCAAATTTTCGATTTTTTCCTCTGTATGCACATCAACACACATCACTGTGCAAATTACAAGTTTTTATGATAACGGGAAGTTCTCCATAATTTTGATGATCTGTCAGTGAGTGAATCTGTCAGTCAGTCAGTCAGTCAGTTACGGTTTTTGAGATTTTCGAAGCCCTATATCTCAGGAACTGCCCATCCTAAATAGTTGAAATTTTGTAAATTTTGTTGTTTTCGACTAGTTTAACAAATGGAGCGAGTTTAAAATTTCTGACATATTTGGTTTAGAAGTTGGAGGTGGAGGGGGGTCGAAAATGGCCTGAGTTGTTTCCTGTAAATAATGGTGTAATGCCAAAAATGCTAGAGAACTTGGCTGGGCACTACCGTGACCTTTGATTATCGCCTTCCCCCGAAGGCTGTGAGGTTTATTAAACTTTTTTTGAACGTGTTGTATTTACTAAGTGTGAACCCATTAAGTGTGAACAAGATTTTTAATTTAAATTAACTTTTAAACATGTGATTTATACCTGCATTGTTCTGTAACACGTCATCAACTTTAATACTTTCTTTTTTTTTTTAACTCAGTTGTCCATTTTAAGATACCTAGTGCCTTTTGTTTATAAAATGACAGTGATTCTAAAATCGCAGTTAGATTTTTCATCCCCATAATATATATAAAAACAACTCGTTGATCTTAAAATCTGTAACCTCTAACGTTTCAGCGGAGTAAGGAAACAGTACTTTCAAATAAACAATTTTTGTTGTATCAAAAATGGCCAAGTTATTCACTAAAACTTGTTTTTCGTTAAATCCAAGAATTTGGCTCAAGCTCGTTTTATCCAGGAAAAAAAGCTGGTTTTAGGAAAAATAAAAATTTTAATCTAGGTTTAGCAAAATTGTAAACGAAAAAGATCAAACGATAAAACAAATGAAATGGTGTAGGGTAAAAGCGGGTGAGATAGCATACCTTTTTTGTTTTTGGCATATTTTTCAAAATAAACCACATTTCATATTTCTAACAATGCAGAAATGTTCTATATTTAATGTGCAACGTATTATTTGTTTTACAGAATTTTATACATATTTATTATTTATATTTTTAAATTAATATAGCAAAAAAGTTTAAAAAAAAACCATCTCTGATGGTTCGGATTCGAGTTCAGCACACCCAAAACCTTCAGAAAAGTAAATTTTTGTTTCGGCAACAAAACCCTTGTAAACCAGTGTAATAAATAATTATATGTAATTAATTTATGCCAAAAGGGTAAATTTTTCGAACGTTATACCTACCTAATTTAGTTTTAAAAATCAATTTTTTGTGTAAAGTAGTATTAAATTTTTCAAAAATATACTGTTGAAGTACATGACTGTCAAAGTCTGGCCACGGTTTCCGAGAACTCCAGAAGCCATCAAAGCCATCAAAAGTGTGATATAGGTACGATATTTTTTTGAAAAAAATCTCCTACCTTCGGCAAAATTTACTAAACCGCTGTTTTGGAGAACGTTTTTAAGTTTCTTAACCAAACAATTTTCGCAAACAAGAAATAAACATTTCAGCAAGATTCTACTCCTACTACTTAAAAGGCAAAACACAATCAAAAATGGCTAAAAAAAAACGAACCCGATTTCATACTGGAATACCATTTAAATGTTATTTGTATGCTGAACACTGTTTTTACTATAAATAAGCAAATAAAAGAATAAATAAAAACATATTTACAAGTTAAAAACGTCGAACTACAAAATAAATTCGTAGAAAACATCGATTAGGTATGCAAAAATGTAGTTCTTAATTAAAAATTCTTCTTAGAAATAAAGAAATAAACGTTGCACAAAATATGCCCCAATTACAAATAAAAATGTTTTTATTTCTCCTGGCATACATTTTTTTTAAGCAGGAGTTAGTTCCGTAAAAGCCACAAAAATTAATCTAATTTGAATTTAAACCAAACAATCATCCGATCAAATTCAATTCTTAACTCTTTTATAAGTCTGTTTAATGTAAAATAAATAAATTTCCTAAATTGACTTTCAAAAGAGTTCAGACAAAAAAGTTAAAGGTCAAGAATCGAATTAAAAAAAAAATAAATATAAAATAAAACAACATCCATCGAGAAAAACAAACAAACAAACACAATCATTGTCAATTTTTTTTTTGCTTTTATTTTCCAACCAGTTTGTCCCTGTTAATTACACTGTGATAGTTTTTAGAACTTTTTTTTTGCAACAGAGCGGAGACACATCGATTCTAGTTAATTCGAGTATGCTGAATTCAGTGGTGCCAACCGTTTTGAAAGTTTGGCTCAAGTTTTCGAGATATTTCGCAAATAAAATCTTAGGTCGGGACTATTAAAATACTGATAATTTCGAATAATTAAGTTTTTTTATGCAGTTTTTAGTTTAGAGAAAAGCTATTCCTGTATATAGCTATATGTTTAACACTATTCTAGATTGTTATGTTTCGGTCGCTTACAAAGCATTTTATAAACGAAAACTTCACTTTTTCATGTTTTTTTATTTTGTTGACTTTCAAAGCCTTTAATATGGATGCAATTTGAGTTTAACATTGATTCGGGATATTTTATATTATTTACATAGCATATAATTCCAAAAATGAATAAAATACTGCAAACCTGAAAAAGTTCACTAGTGAAAATCAGTCTATTAAGCTAAGGAAATGTATTAAATAACACTGGTAAGCAAAATTAAACTTTTTTTTGCCACAAGAACCAAAATATACTTTTCTGAAGGTGAAAGGGGTGCTGAACTCGAATCCAAAGCCATAAATATTTGACTTCCTTTTTTTTAAATATTACAGTTATAAAAGGCAAAAAACGTTATTTTGACTGCTTTTATCCCGGCATGATGTAAGTATATAAGAACGTTGTTTTGTTCTTCCAAAAACTGTTTAATTCATTTATTATCTGATATATCTTAAGCTTAAGCTGAAAATCCAAAAACTATCTTAACTTAATCTTAAGTTAAGGTTTTGATACATTTCCGTAGCTTAGTAGGCTGATTTTCACTAGTGAACTTTTTCAGGTTTGCAGTATTTTATTCATTTTTGGAATTATATGCTATGTAAATAATATAAAATATCCCGAATCAATGTTAAACTCAAATTGCATCCATATTAAAGGCTTTGAAAGTCAACAAAATAAAAAAACATGAAAAAGTGAAGTTTTCGTTTATAAAATGCTTTGTAAGCGACCGAAACATAACAATCTAGGTTGGAATAGTGTTAAACATATAGCTATATACAGGAATAGCTTTTCTCTAAACTAAAAACTGCATAAAAAAACTTAATTATTCGAAATTATCAGTATTTTAATAGTCCCGACCTAAGATTTTATTTTCGAAATATCTCGAAAACTTGAGCCAAACTTTCAAAACGGTTGCCACCACTGAATTCAGCATACTCGAATTAACTAGAATCGATGTGTCTCGCTTCTGTTGCAAAATCGAACTATCACAGTGTTATTAATTGAGCAAAAACTTCTCCTTAGCACTCATCTGACAGCCTTCAATTTTCCATTTCAATTCTATCTTGTTTGGGTGTCTCTGTCTTGTCCCTTTGAAAGTTTATTGAATATAAAAACCGATGTCACCCTGTGACAAAGCTCCTCTCCTTTTTCTACCTAAATTAATAATGAAAACAACAAAAACACAATATGTAGTTAGATTATTTTATATGACAAAGTACCTACAACAGTGACGAATATACACCTACTTTATATGACATAATATTGACTTGCTTTTTACTACTTGTCATATACGAAAAATGTATGTCAAACCATTATCGAAGACTCGAAAACAGCAAATGTGTCTTTACCTTTATTGCGGGTTGGTAGGTATGAAAAAAAAAATAAAATAAAGACAAAGTTCATTAGGTTTACAAATATACCATAAGGATATGTTTACTTTACTTCCATATAAAACATCTACTACATATATGTTTATATGTGTGTGTGTGATGTTTAAAAAAAAATAGTATGAGTGGCAGGTACAAAGTACGGCTTGATTAAGTATGATATCAGACACATGCAAAGCCGACTCAAAGGACAAAGTATGAAAAGACAAAAGTACACACAGCAGGATATTTGCCCGATATAGCCCAGCAAAAATAAAGAAAACCTTATTTTTGCTCCTGAATGCTATTAAAAAAATTAAATCCCCCCCACTTATGGAACCCATCATATATGGAGGGTTCATCTCTATCTCATATAATGTACCTATACCTGTTCGATATGCCCTTGATATAGAGCATAACACCTCAGCATTGAGTTCTCCTTATAGCTCAAACCTCGAAATTAATTCGAATCGACTTTGGCTCAACTGGAAGAGACGTGTTTTTTTTATTGGATATTAGGGTGACCAGATTCTTGAAAAAAAAAATGAACAAATTGGACAAATATTTTGAATATAAAATTTTGTAGTTATCTATTTTTGAAAAACTTGTTACTCACTTTGCATTTAACTTTAAAATGTTGGAAAATATTTTTAGCTTCTCGTGTTTAATTTTACATATTGGAGTTGTCTGTAGGAAAGAAACAAATAATTTGTTTTAAGTAAAATATCTCAATTTGAAGCAAATTGTTTGTAAAGAAAAAAAGTATTTTGACGAAAAGTTTATAAATTAAAAAAAAAAAAAAAAACTAAATGATTTATTTTTATTTGAAAAATAGAAAAATATCTTTAATGAAACAAAAAACAAATGTTGGTCACACTAAATTTGTACTACTTAAATATTAATGAATAAGACGAACAAAATTCTAATTTTTTACGATATTCTGCATATGATGCGGGACATTTTCATTTTCATTATTTTTTTTTTATTTTTTTTTTTCATCATTTTGGTTTTTTTTTTGTTTTTTTTTTTTTCTTTTCATGTCAATCTTATAACAAAAAGTTGCCCCAACCCATGTGTCAGTGTCAGGACCAACTGAAGCGAGGGTGGGTGATGTTGTGCCACTCACCTGTACAACTGCTCCATCAAATCCTCCAGCCGAAGTGAAATGGATGGTGGGAGGACGTCAGATACGTAATGCGACATCAAGGACTTCAGTTAGCCCAGATGGTAAGGCAAAAAAAAAGAAGAAAAAATGTGGAGTAAATATGAGTAGATATTTTTTTTTTGTAGACTTTACATGTGTATAATATACATAACGACACACATTCAATTGATACAGTGCTGTAAGATAAAAGTATTGAATTTTTTTTTTTTTTTATTTTCAATTTTACAGATTAAGTTAAGATAAATTGTACACAATTGTAAATGAGAATGTGTGGACACAAAACTGAAAAATATTTGTGCCTCTCAATTGTGCCTTTTACAAAATGGGGCCACTTAAGCATTAAGGTGTGATTTATTTTTGTTTTAACTTTACTTTGTTTAAGGTTCATAGACATGTACATATTTATTTCAAACCTAGTTCAAATTGAATAATTAATTCAATTTAAAAAAATGCATTTGAAATTAAAAAACGAAATATTTATTGCAAATAAAAAAATTGCATTAAAAATATTTTTATTGCAACTGAAAAATATTTGCATCACAAAAAATATTTAACACAACTAAAAATATTTTGCATTACTAAAAATGTTATTGCTACTAACAAATATATGCATTGAAAATAAAATTCTTATTGCATTAAAATAAAATGTTATTCCAGATAAAAAAATGTCTGCATTGAAAAAATTCAATGCAAAAGCTGAGCATTAAATATTTTCTTTTAATATTCGTCGAATTTCAACTACAAAAAATTAAGTGTGCTGATTCCGAGAACAACATAAGTTTTTTTTCTAGCAGCTCTGGTTTTTAAATTATTCACACATGAAAAGGCATTGAAATTCGTACAATTTTTTTGTTGTTAATTTTTCTTTTTATTAAAAAATTTTTTGTTGTATTTTTATTTTACTTACTGAACCTAAATTATGTACATTACATTCGAAATACATTTTTCCAGCAAAACTTTAAAAACACATTTAATAATAAAATCTAAAAAAAATAGTATGAAATTACCCCCAAAATGTGAAAAATTAAAATATCTAAAAAAAAAATAGAGCTCCTAGAAAGCAACCAGTGTGATTTTTAGGCTAAGTGAACCCAAATGCATTGGGATCGATTTTCTGGAAATGTTAACAAAAAGTTAAAATAAGCATAACTTTAAAATTAGTACGAAATAACAACCAAAATGTGGAAAACTAAAATATTAAAAAAAAAAAAAATAGAGCTCCTAGAAATAAATGAATGTGAGTTTTAGGTTAAGTGACCCCAAATACAGTAAATTTAATATATTTTTTTCTGGAAAATTTTAATAAACACTTAAAATAAGGAAAACTTAAAAATTAATAATAAATATTCCCCCAAATATGAAAAATTAAATATTTCAAAAACTAGAGCTGCTAGAGAGAAACCAATATAGTCCAGTAATTTTAGGTTTTATCTGCGGAAAAATTCCTACTGGGCTGAATTTTAGTATACAGCTTAATGACGGCTTTGTTATGAAGATGTGAAAAATCGACATTGATATCGTGTCCGCGTTAAGAGTTATAGGGGTCAAAAGGTCACAAAAACTGGTTTTTCACGATTTTCAGCAAAACGGTAAGTCTTATCAAAAAATTTTCAATGCAAGAATTGTAGACCAGATTATTATATATAAAAAGTGTCATGACACTTTTTTTCCTAAGACCCACCGTTTCTTAGGTATAACGATTCAAAAAGTTGAAGTTTAGTTGTAATCGTCATAATCCTATTCCTGAAAAAAAACTCCTAACTGAAAAGTTCCTGAAATTTCATTATTTTTTTAGCTTGAATTTCGTTCTTCAACTGTTAAGAATATGGGGAAACCAAAAAAAAAATGGAAATTTTCGCCATTTTTCCGATTGGGGCCCTTCTCCCGAAACCATTTCCCTGGGAATTTTTGTTTAGAATATGTCTGAAAATATACAGGGTGTGCAATAGAGAATGAACAACCCTAAAACGGCTTAAAGCTACACTTATGATTGTTCTAAAAACAGATAGAAAAAAGTTCTATCGCAACCAGTTCATAAAATATGGACTTTTTTTCGTTCAGTGTATTTTAAATTTTATCATCTTATGTTTTCGTTCACTACAACCACGAATGAATGAATTTTATTTATTTCTTTTTTTTATAATTTTCTACAGTAATTGGATGAGTACATAAACGCTTTAGAAACTGCAAAGCTATTGCACATTTTCGTAAAAAAAATTTTGAAATCTGTTTTTTGATGCAAAATGTAAAAAAAGTATTTTATGAAAAATTTTAAACACCTGTGGTATAAAATAAATCTATAGAAACCTAGGTGGCCATCTTTCTTAAAAATATTCTCCTTATACCAGAATATTTTTAAGAAAGTTGGCCACCTAGGTTTCTATAGATTTATTTTATACCACAGGTGTTTAAAATTTTTCATAAAATACTTTTTTTACATTTTGCATCAAAAAACAGATTTCAAAATTTTTTTTACGAAAATGTGCAATAGCTTTGCAGTTTCTAAAGCGTTTATGTAATCATCCAATTATTGTAGAAAATTATAAAAAAAAGAAATAAATAAAATTCATTCATTCGTGGTTGTAGTGAACGAAAACATAAGATGATAAAATTTAAAATACACTGAACGAAAAAAAGTCCATATTTTATGAACTGGTTGCGATAGAACTTTTTTCTATCTGTTTTTAGAACAATCATAAGTGTAGCTATAAGCCGTTTTAGGGTTGTTCATTCTCTATTGCACACCCTGTATATTTTCAGACATATTCTAAACAAAAATTCCCAGGGAAATGGTTTCGGGAGAAGGGCCCCAATCGGAAAAATGGCGAAAATTTCCATTTTTTTTTTGGTTTCCCCATATTCTTAACAGTTGAGGAACGAAATTCAAGCTAAAAAAATAATGAAATTTCAGGAACTTTTCAGTTAGGAGTTTTTTTTCAGGAATAGGATTATGACGATTACAACTAAACTTCAACTTTTTGAATCGTTATACCTAAGAAACGGTGGGTCTTAGGAAAAAAAGTGTCATGACACTTTTTATATATAATAATCTGGTCTACAATTCTTGCATTGAAAATTTTTTGATAAGACTTACCGTTTTGCTGAAAATCGTGAAAAACCAGTTTTTGTGACCTTTTGACCCCTATAACTCTTAACGCGGACACGATATCAATGTCGATTTTTCACATCTTCATAACAAAGCCGTCATTAAGCTGTATACCAAAATTCAGCCCAGTAGGAATTTTTCCGCAGATTGGGCTTAAAAATGACTAAAATGACTGGGCTAATATGATTTTTGAGCTTAATGAACCCAAATCTATAAAATTTCATGTAGATCTTTCTGGAAAATTTTAAAAAGTTGAAAATTATTGACCAGTGTAATGTAAGACCAATTAGTCAAAATTGTAAGAAAATTCGACGAATATTTAAAAACCGTACCGAAGATCTAAGCAAAAAAAGAGCCAAAGGTCGAACTTATTCCGACAAAAATGATTTATGGCACAAAATGTAGGTGAGAACAACATATACAAAATTGTCATTCGTACTTTTGGGACAGATATGTTTTTTTGGACATAATGGCCAAAAAAACGACCAAATTTCACAATGGTCTAAATATAGCAATATGGGTATCAAACGATAGATATTTTTATACTGAATCAAGGAATGGTCATTTTTTTTTTTGTTGCCAATTGACAAGATGGCGGCCGAAGAAACGCCACATTAAAAAAAAAATTAAAATTAAAAAAAAAACACATCAAATACCCAATATTGGTTTCAAATGAAAGGTATTTTCTTACTGAGCAAGAATGTGTAAAAATTTTGATTAATTTTTAAAAACTGGGAAGGTGATGGCCAAAAAACTTAATTTAATTTAAATCTAAATAATTTCCACGAGTAACAAAATAAATTAAATCCAAACTAAACAACTTATTTCGCTTATTGTCTTCATATATCTTATAATGTCGCTTATATCTAAGTTTAAACGTTGAAAAAATAAACAAATTCTTTAAAAAAGACTTATTTTTTACTTTGAAGTCACAGAAAAGCGTGACTGAAAAGTTAGCCATTAGCTGAATAAAAATATCAAACAAATTATAACTTAGCTAAAATCGCACAGCACTGTTAGAAAAATATTTATTTTTATTTTTAACAAAAACAAAAATTGTTTATTATTGACAGTGAGCAACATTTATTACATATTCATAAGGACAGATGTTTGTTTGTATGCAAATTTAATATTCATATTCTATACGCAACTATGAAAAAATGCATTTGTTTTACATTCCGCATAATTTTTTTATTTTATTTGAAAAAAAATCTCAATTTCTGTTATATAATAAAAATAAAGAAGTACCTTTGCTAAATTAACTTAACATTTACACTTTTTAATATATATATTTTTTTCCAGGAGGTTGGATAACAACATCAAACATAACAGCTCTCGTTGAACCGAATAAGAAGTCCTTAGTTGTCATATGCCATGGACTGAATATGCAGTTGACTGAAAATGTGGTGTCTACACACACCGTTAATGTTTTATGTAAGTATTCATATCCTTTTCACACAAATGTACACACACGTACGCAAATGATATAGTATATTTAAATTAAAAATAATACAGTTGATTTATTCACTGTTTACAACTCGAGAAGCTGTAAAAGCTGTAAACGGTTTTTACAAGTAAACCTAGTTTATTTCATAAGGAGTCCATTTTGAACACATTTATAGAAACGTGCTCTCTTTTTCTCTCTCGTTGTGACATTAATACACTTGTTGTTGGTTTGTATATATAAGTGTTATAGCTTGATAGTAGAGGATAAGAATAACTTTAGTTATCGTTGTTGTTTGTGGGAGAGAATTTTGAATTTTAATTTGTGTTGAAATTTAGATTGTTAGCATTGAATTAATAATAAAAATATCAACCTCAGGCAATTTATTTAGCAACTTCGTATTTTTGATAATTGATTTTCATTAACCTGCTGCTGCAGTCATCATCATGGCCAAATAAAATAAAAATTTGTTGATTGAAACTTTATACCTGCCCCAGCAGCAGCATAATTGATCGAATATTGAACAGACAAAATGTTTTTTATCGTTCAATTTTAAAAGGTGTATAAGCACATAACGGTATCTTAACTACATATATATTGGCTTCGTTAGTAAAATATTTTCAAATTGATTTCAATTCTCTTTTGTGTATATTGAATATATTTGTGTCAGGTATATTTTTTTGAACAAAAATAATGGCAACAAAAATAAATTTTATTTTAATTATTTTTTATTTATTGTATTATTTAAAAGTGTGCAGATGTACATATATATTTTTAAATTTATTTAGTTTATCATTAAAAAATGGAATAAACAATCAAAAAAGCTTCACAAAATAATTAATTGCTCTTAATTTTTATTATTAGACAAAGTGAAAAATAATTAAGTTTAATACAAACTTCTAAAGCCTTGTTTGAAATGTGAATTGTTTAATATGAGTGAATCCAATTCCTTTGAAAAGCTTTTAATGTAAAACTATAAAACCAATACATTTAACAATTTTGCTACTAAAATCTTACTACTTTATGCGGTGTATAATCTCAAAAGCAAATATCTGTCTCTAAATCTGACTTCTTTATCGTTATTCTTTACTAACACAATTGCGTGATTAAAAAGTCGTACCACACCTGAATTTTTCACATTTTACCTGTGCTTTTATATTTTGCATTGATCATTAAAATCGAAACATAATTGTTAAATCTAGAGTCAAACGAAAAAGTATTATCGAACATGGGCACTCTGGTGTATACGTAATTTTTTTTTTAATAAAAAAAATATATGCTGCATATAAGACATAAAGCTAAATTTTATTATAAGAAAAGTACCATTAATTACTGATTTTGAAATATTATTTGTATTATAAATTGTATTGTTAATTGTAGCACAGGTAAAATAGTACATGAAATAATGAATACAAATAAAATTGTTACCTTAATGAAACTTGGCGTCAAGTTTTATGTTGGAATAAAAATGAAAAATCAAAAGAGTGTAGGTATACAACATTTTGGATAGAAGAATATTTTTCTCCGAGAAGGCAGTTATAAGCCAATGATTCGTTTGAACATTGTAAAGACGTTCTATTTATAAAGAGAACCAAAAAAGGTGTTTTTTTTTAGCAAAAAAAAAATTCCTCCTTATGAAATGTTCGTATAAAATCCCTATATTTTTCTTGCTCCAAAAATAACCCTTTCATTCAAAATAAATACCTGAATTCTATCCTAATGTAACATTATTCCTACTTCAATTCTATTCTATTTTTTAAACTTAATTTTGGCAATAATTACTTATGTTTCCTTCACCCTAAAAACTCCTTTTCTCCCAAAAGTTTATTTTATTCCGATGGCAAATTAAACGTTTGTACTAATGTTCTTATAGGTACGAACTACAAGAATCTTTGGTTTTTTGAGACTCTCTTTGGAAAATAAATTTTCACCAAAAATTTTATAATGAAGTTTTTTTATTCTTGGCTTTTATCCTAAAAGTAACATTAATTTCATTAGGGTAAATAATCAATTTTGTTTGCAATAAAAAAAAACACTTTTTTAACCTTGATATTTTTATAAACACTTTAGATTTAGATCCTTGGTCCCAATCTCAAATGTAACATAATTGCAATAGGGTGCCACTATTATTAGTCAAAAAAAGGGACATTTTTCTTTATCTTAAAAAAAAAACACCCTTTCAAATGAAACAATTTTAAGACTTATTTTATTTACGAATATAATTCCCATGGAAAAGACAACATCTTCTATAAAGTTAATAAGGATACCATTTATACAATTGATTTCTTGTTTGTTTTACTTATCAATGATTTTTCTTATTTCCCAAAAGAACACCCTATGAACTAAAATATTTTTATGCTTTTACTTACTTAATATTTATTTTGATTTAATTTTTTCTTTTTTTTTCAAAAAAATACGTACCTACTATATTTTCAACTATGTATTTTCTATTCAAAAATATGCTCGGAAATTTTAATAGCAGTACAAGTGACATTTTAAACACCAGTTACTAGGAAACACAAACGCAAATTAAATCGCTTGGAATTCTTAAACATTTAAAAACTTGAAACCGTCTTAATGAAATTAAATATTTCAT
The DNA here is from genome assembly GCF_945859705.1 of Episyrphus balteatus. Classification (NCBI taxonomy): domain Eukaryota; kingdom Metazoa; phylum Arthropoda; class Insecta; order Diptera; family Syrphidae; genus Episyrphus; species Episyrphus balteatus. The sequence goes on along the minus strand of NC_079137.1, from coordinate 34,769,505 downwards.
TTTTGCTCCTCAAAGTATTAATTCAAATAAAAAAAAAAAAAAAAACCTTTAAAATTGATATGAATCTTTCTGTTGGAACTCAAAATAATATTCTTGCAAGTATCTAGCATATTTTTTTTTTGTATTTTTTATACAAAAGAAAAGAGAAGAGAACTTCAATCTTAAAAATCAACCCAGAGAGCTCAGAACTCGCCATAAAAAATGTCAGGCATTTTCATTTATTTTCACAACCTATTTAAAAACGAATTTTATGCACAAATATTTTTGTATATTAAATTGAAGCTTCATAAGATAATAAAAAAATTGTTTTTTTTTTCCAACAATTTTCTTGCAAACAAGTATAGAGAACGAAAAAAAAATGAAAAGTGAAAAAAAAAGCAAAGAAAAAACGCAACAACTGAAGTACTCAACCCATTTTACCACCTCCAATTTTCTATGATGTAGCGCATAAAGAAAAAGCTATATGAATGTATGTTTAAGAAATTACACTCTTTTCCTTCTCTCATCTGGATAAAAATAAAAATTCAATTTTCTTTATGAAAACACTGCAGGAACTTGTCCCATATTAGGAGTAAAAAAAAAAAAATTTGTCTACATAAAAAAAAAAACTCTCATGTAGGTACCTATTTTTTTCTTCTTCTTTTTCTTATTTTTGATAAAAAGGAAAAAAAATGACAGTGCAGAAATTAGATTGAATAAAAAATATAAGAAAAAAAAAATTTATATAAGGGTTGATATAGGACAGTGTTACACGTTGAAATTGCCGACATTCTGCAAGGTGTATTCCAACACTCTAAATCGGTTGATTGAGGTCGTTTTAGGGACATTGTTAGTAGGTACACAAAAATGAAAAATAAATTTTAATCGAATTTATTTTTTATTTTCAATTGTAAAGCATACATACATGTTCAAGTTTAAGTATAAAATAAAGGAGTAACATTTTCCTTCTTTTGAAGAAATCGCCTATTTGTGTTTTGAAATCAAATAATTGGACTGTTACAATTTTTATAGAACATACTTAATCGTTCAATCAAAATTTCATTTATGTTTTCGTCAAACTGGTACTCAGATAAAAAATTTTTAATAAGAATTCGGAAGTATAAAAATATGCTAAAAATTTTCAAGTAGGTATTATTTATTCAATTTAATAGTATTGAATGAAGAATGTTAAAAAAAGTAGGAATTGGGTAAGAAAATTGGTTCAATGACCCGGTAAAATACGATGCGTGAAAAAACTACAGTTTGCATTGCTTTCCCCATTGCTATCTTGTTATGGTTTGAGTTAGGAGGCTTTTAATGATAGATAATGATAATGATTACTTAATGATCAAGGAACTTCTTATTCCTTTAAACTCGATAAATTATATAAGTGACGAAAACAAGAAGAAAGCCTTATACCGCAACCGCTTCGTGAATGTAACCCGAACAAAATTTGTACGTCAAACACTTTCGAAACTCTTGCCGCTATTAGAATTTTTAATCTAACTGCCTTTTTTGCGAACTCAAGCTTGTATCCTATATCTAAATTTTAATGTCGCACTAAATCAGAAAAAGCTTTTCTCGGTAGGGACGCAATTCTAGCGGAAATTTGATCAGAAATTTAATTCATTCTAGAATGAGACTCATTTTCTCCCGAATAGTTTCACAAGAAAAGAAACGAATGAAAATTTAAAATCAACCAATCAAGCAATAAGAGGGAGACTAGTAAGCGCACATTTTATAAATCCAATAGCACCGAAGAAAATCAAAATCGAAAGAAAAGTTTTAACAAGCTAGAAATGCTACCAAAACCTTTATTCAAATAACTAAGTTTTTAAATAAGTAATATTTAAGCCACGATGCCAAAAACGTAGTTTGTAAAAAAAAACAGTAGTATACGTTCATATTTTCAACGAAGCAAACTCCGCTGAAAAACGTTAACTTTTTTCTGTCAGTTCGTTGGCTACTCAATACTGTTCGACTTAAAGAGTCGAATTTCCCTTAACAAAAACAAAATTAAAATCGAACGACTCAACTGATACAGGTGGTCAAAGTTTCCTTATTTTTATCAAAGAAAAACTTTTTTTATGAAAATTTTAAGAGTTTCTGTGAAAAATCTAAAAACCTAGCTCAAAAATTAAATTTTTTTATTGGAGCTTTTAATAAAGACTATTTTTATTACAGTTATGGCTGATTTTATTTTCCTCATGATCCAGATCAGATCATTGTTTTTGTCAGCTTTACAATAAAAGAAGGGTTTTGTTTTGTTATTGTTATTGTTTCGAAAATAAATACAACAATCTGACCTGGATCACGAGGAAAATAAAACACAACTTATGATCCATTTTCTTTTTCAAAAAATTTAAAGAATTTCGGAAAGCGTTCTTGACTCAAGCAAAAAACTAGCAAAAAATAAAAAAAAAAAAAATAATTTCAAGAGATGATACCTACACCCTGTGAACAAAATTTATTAAAACTCATCAAATTCATAATTGAAAGTTTTATGTTTATTTACCGAATAAAAAAAAATTACTCAACCCGTTCAAAAGTTATGAATTTGCAACGAAAAATTTAAATTTGGCCCACTTTGCATTGGACTAACTCGCTTCTGATCCTACAATGCTGAATGAGTGTCTGAACCTAAGGCAACAGTCTGTCATGTAGACGATCGATGCTGGTCATAGGGTCCTAATTGAGTGGACAAACTCGGCTTTGGGCTGAGCCTGTTGTTGAATAGGAGCCGGAACCTAGTATCTAAAGCGAAATATTTTTTTTTTCTGGAAATACCAAAAATTGTAAAAAAAAGCATGTGTGTACTATGTACACGCGATTGAAGTTATACTTCTAATTCACATGCTTCATGCATTTGCAACATGCAACTTGCCACATGTAACTTGCCACATGCAACTTGCCACATTTAACTTGCCACATGCAACTTGCCACATTCAACTTGCCACATGTAACTTGCCACATGCAACTTCCTACATGCATCTTGCCACATTCAACTTGCCACATGCAACTTGCCACATTCAACTTGCCACATGCAACTTACCACATGCAACTTGGCACATGAAACTTACCACATGCAACTTGGCACATGAGACTTGGCATATGCACTTCTACATATGTTGCATGCTGAATGCATGTAAAATGGTACCTGCCACATGCCACATGCAACTTGCATAATCCCTTTGACATTTCTTGTCAAAAAGTAAATTTTTGCTCCAACGCCGCATAAGAAGTATACATAACTTCAAAAAATTTACAACTAACTTTTATCTTATGATTCAAAGTGTATAAAGATGCCATAAGCCACATGTACAAAAGAAGAACTCTATTCTATTTATCGCACCGGTAGGTAGTCTTCTTCTTCTACACTGGTACGTTGATTAATTCGAAGCATTTTTGACTTAACAAAAAAAGGTGCTGCTGGTGTGTAGATAGATAACTTTAGACTTTACCCTTTGCAACAAAAAAAAAAAAGAACTTCTATTGATTCGACTACATATACCTACCTCTACTTTCTACCTTTTAACACAGAAGAGTTATAGTCAGTAGAGTCACATCACATTTTAGGAAGTGATTTATGGAAAAAGTATCACTTATAAAAATGTCGCTAAGTCATCGTTTTGTAGAAATTGAAAAATTTCTAATACCTAATTGAAGGAGTTTCTATTGAATAAGTCAAACATAAATAAAGGATAGTCAATTTTCTAAGTGGTTTTATTTCAACACAAACAATATTGATTGGATTTCTAAATTTTAGAAACTGAGACACAAAAAATTGTCTTGCGGCTAAAAAGATATCCAAGATTAATACCTCGATTTTATTTACAACTCTAACTCTCAGAGTCTCCAAAAAATTGTTTTTTCTTCATTTCTATCAAAATGAATTTCCATCAATCTCGCAAAAATAAAGGTGCAAGCAAATATTGGAACTCATATTTCATGACTATACGTAATTGAATTTCCTTTTGACCTGTAGCACTTGCAAAATTATTTCTTTGCCACATTCAATATCTATCTCTCTCTTTTACTCTCTCTCTCTCTCACTATCTCTCTCACTATATCATAGAGAGATATATAAAACAAATATCAAATTGACATCCTAGAGGCTTTTTTGCTGGGTAGAACCCAGACAAAAAACTCAATTTGTCCTCTTTGATTTCCTGAACTTGTGTCATAAGTTCTTCGTTTTCATTTATGTGGGTGCAATAGTGAGGCAATTTTTGCTAAAACAGTCTCCTTTTCTACTAAAATGGCAATTAAACCGAAAGAGGTGATCAATAAACAGTTCCGTTCCTTCCGTCTGCCATTTTGTCCAATGTTGTTTCCTTTCCTGTTTTTCTATTTTTTTTTTTTTTCTATTTTTACTGTTCTTCTATTTTTCTGTATCGAATGGTATATGAGTTCTATGAGTTTCGATTCAAGTTTTTGTGTGTTTTATATACCTTTGGAGATCTTTTGTTTCAAAGGCTATCTCCTAGGTAAGAAATAAGGTACACATCAGAGTTCACTTTTTTTTGTGTTGTTGTTGTAAGTATTTAAAAGGAATTGAAAGTAATCAATAGCTAGTTGTTTTTATATAAAAAGGATGGTTTTTTTTTGAGGATTTTCCCTGAGCGTGTATATTTATTTTATTTTACAATGAACTTTGGAAATTCCAATTTATATTTTCTTAATATTAGAGAATTAGAAAACAGATATGGAATCTTGTTGTTTCCATGGAACTGAAAAACAAATTGTTTTTGTTGAAGTTAAATTTTAATTAAAATAAAAGTTACATGGAGAACAGTAAAAGGATGTTTTTGAAAATGTGTACGGATAATCTTTGAGGCAGGTTAAGCATGTATGCTATTTGTTTTATTGAATATATGCATGCGTTATGAAGGTATAAAATCTTTATCTTTACACATGCAGTTTTGTTATCTCAAATATATTTGTAATTAGTTGTATCAGGTTTATAGAAGGTATAAAGGAAACAATTTTTAAGATATTTTGAAAGTATTGCTAAGGACATTCAATTACACATACAAATATGATGGTTTTGTTAAACTTCATATAAAACAGAATTCTAAAATAGATAAAGTAAAACATATCAATATTCTAAGATTTTATGAATTTTAAAGAAGAATTTTGTATTGTTTCTAAAAATTTTGGTTATTCTTCCCTTGAAGTCAGAATTTTTATTAATTCCAATTTCTGAAATTTTGACGTGATGTGTAGGTGTCTGGAGGATAATAATAATAAATAATAAAAATTCACCTGAAAAATTATTATTAATCTTAAATCAACAATTTGGCCTTCAATATTGTTCCGAAAAATTGGATTTGCGTAGGTATATCAGTTCCCAATGCCAACCGTTATTGAAAATTCTTAATACTTCCCGAAACTTTTTATCCGTAATAGAACTTAAAGTTATTCAACTAGGGTCATAATTTCTAGAAATTCATCCCACCTAAATCCATATAGATTTATTAAGTTTGATGAAATTCAGCAAAATCATATATTTCACAAAAATATTTCTTCAATTTTTTAAATTTATTAAGAAATTCTATGAGGCTGTATTTTGTAATATAAGATATTTAGGATTCAACTTTTTTTGCAAATCTGGATATTATTATTTCAGAAAAGTAATAATAGAAAATCAATAAAAAATGGAAGTTCTTAGAAAAGTGTCTGTTGACTTAACTATTTAATACCATTCAATATAAAATTAACTTAATTCTTATTAATTGAGTCATGACAAATATTCTTGTAAGTAAATAATGATATATTAAGATTCTGAACAGTAATGATTAATTTATTTTCATTAAACAAACGTATAAAAACAATACAACATGATAACATTAAATAAACAAAGTATTTTATAACAAAGTACAAAATCTCTAACTTCAACACCCCCACTAGATTTTTATACTTTTAAAAAACCAATAAATCTACAACAGTTGTTGCGTGTTTTGTTGCAGGAAGTCCTTTAGTCATCACGTCTGCAGGCATCGCTTCAGTTTTCAAATATGTTACTTTTAATTTCTTTTCTTCAACAAGATCTCGAACGAAATGATGCCTTATATCAATGTGTTTTGAACGTGCATGATATATGTTATTTTTAGAGAGGTTTATTGCACTCTTGTTATCACATTGTAATATTAGTTCTTGATTCCAATTTATGAGTTCTCGCAATAAAGATTGAAGCCAAAGCGCTTCTTGAGATGTTGAGGCTAAAGCCATATACTCAGCCTCTGTGGTGGAGAGAGCGACAGTAGGTTGTTTCTTTGCATTCCATGAAATAGGTCCCCCTTGGTATTTAAAGAGGTAACCAGTAGTGGATTTTCTGTCATCGGAGTCACTAGCCCAGTCAGCATCCGAAAAACCTTCTAGACATCCTTCATTGTCACGAGAGTATTCCAGTTTATAGTCTAGTGTTCCTTTTATATAACGAAAAAGTCGTTTAACCGCTCCCCAGTGTGATTTTGAAGGATTGCTATTAAATCTTTATAAAGCCCCCACTGCAAAAGATAAATCTGGGCGACTTACTTGTGCTGCATATAAAATGCTGCCGATTGCTTCTTGGTATGGAACGGTTTTCATATAATCAGTTTCTTCTTTACTTGGTTGACATGTTTCTTTGATGAGTTTCTGATTGATATCTAGGGGTGTGGACACCGGATTACAATCCTCCATATTAAAACGCTTGAGGATGTTTTTTAAGTACCGTTGGTCTATCCACAACTTTCCCTCTTCTCGATTGCGTGTTATTTGCATGCCAAGCACAAATTTAGCTTCTCCAAAATCTTTCATCTCGAATGATTTAGCCAAATTTTCTTTGATTATTCTTTTTTCATCTTTGTTGTTGGTAAAAATCAGTATGTCGTCAACGTAAATAGCGACAAAAGTCTTGTCTTTACTTTTCGTCTTGTAATAGATGCATGGATCGGTTTTAGATTGTAGAAGCCCAATTTGTTTCAATGTTTCGTCCAATTTCTTGTTCCAAACCCTGCTTGCTTGTTTGAGACCGTACAGTGATTTCTTGAGTTTACATACTTTATTTTGAACATTATCAAAACCTTCTGGAAGATTCATGTAAACTTCTTCGTTAAGTTCGCTTTGTAGGAAGGCAGTCACAACGTCCATTTGATCGATATCCAAATCATAGCGTACAGCCAAGCTTAAAAGTACCCTTATGGACGTGTACCTTACGACTGGAGAGAATGTTTCTTGATAATCGATCCCTTGACGTTGCGAATAACCCTTTACGACCAATCTAGCTTTATATTTTTCAACATTACCACTTGCATCTTTTTTTGTCTTGAATGTCCACTTGGAATTTATGGCTTTTTTTCCTTTTGGTAATGGAACTAATTCCCAGGTATCGTTTTTCATAAGAGCTGCATATTCATCGTTCATTGCTTTTTTCCACTCAGACATATGTTCACTTTTCATTGCTTCAGTGACTGTTTTTGGGTCTTCTTCACTGTCGCTAGCCATGTAGGATAGATAACCGTATCTTTTTGGTGGATTTGTTATTCTCGTAGATCGTCTTATTGCTTCTTCGGATATTTCTTCAGATATGATTCTTTCTGGAAAATCTTCATCGATGAAATCATTTTGTGCATCAGAAAAGCTATTTTCACTAGCCGAATCGTCACTTATTTGGATTGGTATTTCATTACTAGTATCTTCTGATGAATTTTCATTAACATTACTTATTTGGATTGATAATTCATTACATAACCTGATATATTAAGATTCTGAACAGTAATGATTAATTTATTTTCATTAAACAAACGTATAAAAACAATACAACATGATAACATTAAATAAACAAAGTATTTTATAACAAAGTACAAAATCTCTAACTTCAACAAATAACATAATTTAATTTATGAAGGAAAGAAAAATTACACTACTTGCAGGGAATGAAAATAAGGCACTTAAAATAAACAGAATCCGTTCAAACTCTGTTCAATTTAAATGGATTTTCATTTCATTTTAATAAGAATTTTCTCAAAAAAAAATCTACTTGAAATTTCTTATTACCAAACTCTTTTTGCAACCTTATTAATATTAAAAGGCTTTCTTAAAAAAAAAAATTTTTTTTGAGTGCAAGAGAAAGTTGGGGTCGATATTGATGTTGCAGTTTATCATAGTAATTTTCTAACAACTTGTCTTAATAAAAAAAAAGTACTTAAAATCCACGGTTTCGGTCATAATAGACATTGAACCCAGAAATAATTCGCATAGAGTTGAAAATTGATTCAGGGTATTGAGATGTCGATTTAAGGTAAATGTCAAAAGTCCCCAAAAGTTATATAAGGTTAAATGTCGAAAATGAAGGTTTTTCACATAATATAACTTTGAAATGGGCGAAGCTTTAAAAAAAAGTATGTGCAACACTTGTGGGTTTTTTAATTCCCTAAAAAAAAACGTAATGACACATGTTTTTCACCATTTTAAAATGGGTCAAATGTCGAAAAACTGTTTTTTATTATCTATTCTATTAGTTTTAAAAGGTGAGTCCCGTTGTAAAGTTTTTTGAAAAACTCGTAGATAATTTGCTCCTCTATTTATATAAAAACGTTTTTTGTTAAAGTAGTCGTTGAAAAAAAAATTTATTTAGTCAAAAGTCACAAACACTCGAAATCAAAATTCAAATGTTGGACGCAGACAAGTATTTTTGTAATCCAGATCGTTAAAGCGTTATTGAGAGTAGCAACCTTTTCAATATTTGTCATTAGCAAGTACCGTTAATTTTGGTCCAAAAAATATTCAATGTCAATACATACATATATCTACCTCAATGTGGTCCTTCGAAAAATTTATTGTCTCTAAGAAGATTTCATATCAGCTCTCTAATGAGTGTCCTAACAGGTAGTCTCAAACGACTTCTGTAGAAGTTGCTTTAATAAGGAAGAAGAAGAAACAATCCAACATCTTCTCTGCTCATGTCCTGCCCTTTCCAGTGGACGTAAATTATACTTGGAAGAGTACTTCTTAGAAGATACTAGTGAACCAATTAATACTGACATCTTCAACCTTCACCGCTTCATTAAAGGCTCCAACTGGTTTAATTACTGAGGAATTTCCTTGCAAAATCATGGTATCACAACGTACTAATAAGTGGTCTAAGTGTGTCAGTTGTTTTCCTGACAGCCATTTCTACCTAACCTAACCTAAGAGGGCTCTATATCTAACTGCATGTTCCAAATAAGGATCACCCTAATATACCTATATAGGTATTATAAAGCAAATTTATATGCTTCATTACTTATGGTCAATAAGCGTCTCCAGCCAACTTTTTAAATAACTAGCTTTTTCCCGTTGAGCAGGAAGCACGTCAAGATTTAGGTCCCCTTCACCTTGCGTTCGCCACCTTATGCGTGGTTTTCCTCTACGCTCTACTGTATTTTCTGGTATGACTAAAACAAATCAAAATACAAAAACAATTATCACATTTAATTTTCGTTTGTTTCGTCTATACTGGCAGTTAGGCTAGTGTCTTGTCAGTTTAAGTTTGCAGTCTTTAAAAAACAATTCCCTTTTTTTTGCCAAACTCAAAATTATTAAAACAGCGAGCGACATATAGGCAAAATTTTTATATTAATTTTTTTCCAAAATCTCAGTATCATTATTCTCCATAAACAAAATGAAACTTTTTTTGTTTTTATTTTATTTTATTTTATTTTTATTTTATTTTATTTTATTTTATTTTATTTTATTTTATTTTATTTTATTTTATTTTATTTTTATTTTATTTTATTTTATTTTATTTTATTTTATTTTATTTTATTTTGTTTTTATTTTATTTTATTTTAACGTAAAAATTGAATGAACCAAGACAGTTGTATTCTGAGTTTGAAAATTTTACAACGGCAACTTTTTGTATAACAGACAATTATCTATATTAAAACAAATAAAATTAAACAAAAATAAAAGTTAAAATATTCTAAAATATAAAGTAGGGAATTAAAAAATTTAATTAAAAGGCCGTTACATTTTTCCTGATTTAATAAAAATATAATTTAAAAATATTTAATTTTAAGAAAATTTAAATCAAAAAATATGTTAGTTTTCAGTATTAAGCCTGGATACACAAGACAGTTAATTAGAAAATTTTACCACATCTATATTTTGTATAGCATTTTTTTGAAAACATATAGGTATTGTACAGGTATATAAATCTTTGTGAATATAATGTTGAAATTTGAACTAATTTAATGAACAACCATGTATTTTCAACAAAAAAAAAAACCCACAAAATAAAATTAATAATTGAAAAATCTGTTTGATGCTTTGTCAACTGTAGATATTCCTACATAAAAACAAGATTTCGAAGAATCTACATTTCCACCATCAAACTGCAACGCAACAACCCTAGAAAATTATATCTCTCATATATACTTTTTCAAAAGAATCCTCTGAGGTTTCAATTAAAATCCTCATGTAACAAAGACGCAAGTTTACTACTGTGCGTTGTAAATTATTTTCTGCATTTTCAAACACCTATAAACACCCTCAAAAGAGGTATACATTTCATTCCAACAAGTCTTTTTTGTAAGAATTTTTTACACAGAATATTAAAATATATTTTCTATACGTTTTACATTTACACTCTTATACATTTTTATTCATATAAAATTTTTGTTCATTTTCTTGTTTGAATAATAAATCTATGCTTTGCTCATTTTTTTTGTTGTTTCATTTCTCTTTTTAATATTTATACAGATCCCCCTTCAGCACCTTTAATTTCGGGCTATGTCGAAGGACAAATTATTCCAGCTGGTTCTGTTCAAAAATTACTTTGCGTTTCATCAGGCGGAAATCCTTTGGCTACTTTAACGTGGTACAAAAACGATAAAAGGGTAAGTTATTATTTTTATTTTCATTTTTTGTATTTTTTTCTATAAAAAACTGTTATACACTTACACATGTAAGAGTTTATAACTTTGAAAAAAAAAAAAAAAGAAATGGGAAAAAGGAAAATTTTCAACTTGTTAAAGGTGTCTGGTCTATATGTAGGGTTTACTGGTTTCTGTTTGTAGTAATTATATACAAAAACTAGCAAATTAATTACACTTTTTATTTTTATTTTATTTCCACTTTATGAATGTTAAATGGCAGAGAAAAACATTCTTCGAAAAACTATTTTCTATTTTCAAAAGTAATTAATTTTTTTTTTTTTTTTTTTGTTGGTGTTTTTTGAGACATTTTCAACTTGAATGTAGTAGGCAGGGATAACATGTGCTGTTCTTTTTTTTTGTAGTAGATATAAAAGTGGTGTTCGTCCACATTGGAACATACAAAATAATATGCAAAACATACACACATAGCAAACTAAAGGGATAAGGACACTTAAATGTCCTTTTAAACTGTTTGCAAGTCTCTTTTTTATTTTTTTTTTTTTTTGAAGTATAAAAGTCGGTAACACACATCCATCTGAACAGTGAACATGGTTTGTTGGTTTCAACATAGTTTTAACAAGCTTCGAGGACGACATATCAGCAAGACAGTTTTTCGAGAAAATGATGTTTGCCCAAGTGTAGGACAAACAAAAGCCAACTCTTAGAATTTCTCTTCGAATTGTTGCCTGGTGAATTTTACGTAAAACAAATTACAAATCCGCATTGGCGTATATAAATACTTGCTAGGTTTTCAGTTACAGTACTGTGGAAAATTTAGAATATTAAATAACGCCAAAATGAAGTTCTTTATCGCAAATGAAAAAGTATGTTCTGTTCTGTGAAATGGAAAACCGATCAAGAAAGTGTGCTACGAGAATAACGAAAAATTCATAATTTAATTTTATTAACAAATTGTACTAAAGTGTTACATTTCCTACTATCTTCCTACTTAAATGATTAACGTACAATTATAGCCGCTAACCGCAATTTATCTCGTACTCCAGTTGTTCAGCAGTAGACCCTTTAATAATATAGAAAATTAAACTTTGCATTCATACAAGTCGCAGCGAGTTAAGTAGAACATGAATAATCGGCAAAATCGCGATAAGTCACGATTACATAAATTTGCGTTGATTGTCAGGGAACATCCGTTAAATTGAGAGGCTCTCCTGTTGATTTGTCTTTTTCGCCTGTTTTGCTGAATTATTCCGTTTAATTGCCGGGATTGTATTCCTGAATCAACCTGGAGTCACTAGAAGAATGACCATCACTTCTAATAAAATTGGTAGCCGAAAAAAATCCAAGGAACAATAAATCAGTGAACTCCCGAACCAGGATCTAGAAGAAACCTACATTAAGTCATCAAAATTTGTGGTCGAAAATCTGAGGCCGTAAAGAAGACACCTTATACAGCTTAAGTCTTTGAGACTGGGTTGCAAAAGTCGATACGATTGTACTTTTTTTGATACACTTGGCTTTGCTAAAGTACTCAAATACACTTTTACTAAATTCGACACAGTTTTGCACTTCCGCTTATATCAATGTAAAATGTATTATCCATCAATTTTTCCTTTTGGATTCATCTAAGATTTTATTGAAACTGCATTATTTGTCAACCATACTTTTGATTTAAAAAGAACATTCAAAGGTATATTTAAAGCCTTAATTCCAAGAAATTAAATTTACTTTTGAGGACATTTTCTTTCAAAAAATTGATAAATTTAAGGCTTTTTCATTTGTTTTTCCTTAGTTTTATAGCTATTGACGCTAAAGCGTAGTACGCAGCTTAAGCGAAACGAAAAAATTTCAAGTCTCCAAAGTCGACAACGAAAATGCTAACGAAAAAATATCATCGAGTTGTCTATCAAAGTCAAAATAAAGAAACCCAAATGCATTAAAAATCAAGAAAAAACTACAGAAAATAATTTTTACCACAAGAAATAAATGAATTAAAAGTGAAAAAAAAACGTCAAAACTGCTCTTGGAATCAAGAAAAAGGCAGAGGACAATAAAAAGTAAGTGGCAAATGAGTGAAAACTCTCCAAATTTTCCCTAAAGCTACGTACCAAAAAACGAAATTTTTTCTTTCAAGATTTCGTTATGAAATTTTTGTATGGAAACTTTCGTTTTGCTTCAGCTGCATACTACGCTTAGCAAAAAATTAAATCTTGTTATGTAAATATTTTTTTCCGAATTTTTGAAAAACAAAAATATTTTTTTTAATCTAAAAATTGTTTGTTCATTCAAAATTAATTTTTATTTAAGTTATTCTTCAATTAGGCCGTGTGTGAATTACGTTAAATAGTTAACACCGTGTAAAAATGTTGACAATATTGAGGTGAATAAAAAAATTTCAGCTGTTAAAAATGTATTGGGCTCTGGGACCTGGTTAAATTTGAGTTATGTAAATTTGTTTTGCAGATGGTTTTGTTTTTTTTTTTTTTTTAGTAAAAAGGAGTTTCTTGGCAGAAAAGAGGCAGAGAAAATTATTATTAAACAGAAAGCCATACCGCTGAAAATTTTTTATTCACTTCAATAGTGTCAACAATTTTACACGGTGTTAACTATTTAAAGCAATTTACACACGGCTTTAAAGTTGAAAGAATAAAAAAGTACAATTCGATACACTTTTTATTTCACTTTCGATGCTGAAAGACAATTTTTCATCCCTGGTTTGAGAACAGAAACTTTTAAAATTCTTGTATAAAACGGCATTGCCACAGCCGCCTTTATATCCTTGGACATTTAACTTGCTTCTTAAAATTTTGATTTCCAATTTATCAAAATTTGGATCTTAAAATTTTGAACTAAGCTATTACAATAGAAATCCGCCAGAGATGTAAACTTCTATGGAACGAAACTTAGATTTATGTTTTTGTATGCATTCTACTGGCAAAATTGAAATGGGATTACAGGCAGCAGCTTTCAAGTATAAAAAGAATTTTCAAAATCGGTTCACCCGACTAATTGATATACTCCTCCTATTTGAAGTCGGTTAAAAAATACAGAGGAATACGAGGTTATCAACCTCCCTCCTTCTTTGGGAAGTTGGTTAAAAACAAAAAGTTTTATTTGAAGTCTGTTAAGCAAAAGTTATCTGAAAACAGTCAAAAATCTTAACAAAAAAAAAATTAGTGATGCGTTTTTTGACCATTTTTAAAGCGGCCATATTTTTGGCTCCAAGATTTTTCAAATCCGGCTTCTAGCCTCTAAAAGATTTTGGCAACACGTTGTAATAAAGTTTGATAAAATAAAACCTTAAAATTGACTGGTAGCGTTGGCTAGAATCCGCAATTAATTAAAATTCTGTCTGGAAATTTTTCGATTAAGATTTTCCAATCGCTTAAACTTAAAAGTTGGGTTACGGTGACTTTAATTTGTGTTAACATCAATAACAAAGATGAATGTTTTCTTTTAAGTTTTTCAAAAGTCAAAAATGGGAAGAGCAACGTCACTCCATTCTTAGAGGGTTTGACGACATGCATGACAAAACTACCAGGTTTTCACCTGGAAGACCTTTGAATTTTGAAATATTTCGAACGCATCATTTCATTTCAATGGTTAATATTCTAATAAAAATAAATATTCCATACTTCTCGAAAAAAGCCATCGCTATCAAAAGTTTCTGGCCAAGTATTCTATAATAAATGCATAGTCGAAAAGTTCGCTGAAAAGTTCACGAATATATAAATTCTTTTTTACCGTGGCCGATAAGTTCAAAACAATCTTTCAAGAAGTGACGAATTTATTCTTCAACGCAATGCACTATTTTTCCGCTACCAAAATTGATGTTAAACTTTTGATTATAAAACTAACCCATTCATTCTAAAGTTTTCCTTCAAATATTCGAAGCCTTGACAATTTTGTTTATGAAGAATCAATTTTTAACAAACCTTTTCCACCTTCGCACACTACTGTTTTTATTTGAATACATTTTTATATTACAATTCGTTGGGAATGCACATGTGTTTTTTTGTTGTTGTTTACGTTGTTATTTCGTATGTGTGTGTGTGTGTGTGTATTTATGCCCTGTAAGTTTGCTTACACAAAAAAGTGCCACACTACACAAATATAATTGGAGAACAAAGGCAAATCTTGCCGTAGGACAAGGGATTACCAGCTTCCGTTTCAATGCTTTTGAAAAAAAAGGTCCTTTTATGAGGCTAAAGGTTATGTTTCTCTATTTTGTATTTATATTTTTTGAAGCTTGTTTCTGCTTATTTTTTTTGTATACCATGTTGTTTTGTTTTGAGTTCAACGTTTTAATATGTATGATACGTTAGAGGGCTTAAGGGGGGAGGGGTTTTTTTGGGGGGGGATTTCGAGATCAAAAGATGATTGCTTTTTTTTTATCTTCTTCTTCTTCTCATATTCTTCCTAAAATAAGATAACAATGTGAAAGGACTTCTTTTTATTTTTGTATATGAAAATGTATGTATTTATTCGATTCTATCATCATTACAGGTGAATTCTGTTATCCGGGCAGGCGATAAGACTGTATCAGCTGAAATAACAATATTGGCAAATGTAACTGACAACCAAGCACACTATCGATGCGAATCCCACAATAGTGCCACTGAAATTCCCTTATTCGAATCTACAACTTTAAGTGTACATTGTAAGTAAAAATAAATTGTTTAAAAAAAAAAAAACAAATTAAATTTAATAAAAAACTATATTGAAATTCTTTTCTAACATGACTTTGTATTTTGTTTATATCGTACATATAGTTGCACCAGAAACAGTCAAAATTCGTGTTGAACCTGAAGAACTTAAGCCGGGCAATGAGGCAACCCTTATCTGTGATTCCAGTTCAAGTAATCCACCTGCAAAACTATCCTGGTGGAAGGATGGTATTCCAATAGAAGGTATATATAAGATAATGTATTTGGTATTGAGATTTCTTTTGTTTGTTGTTATAAAATTGTTTCAGAATATTACTTCTTTCAGAACTTCACTTTCGTGTTGTATTTTTTTTTTTAGGTAGATATTTCTCACATCGTCAATGTCGAAAATCATAATAAATCTTAGGTCTCTATGCGCACAGAAAATCAAACATCATAAATGAAGGATATTTGAAATTGTTTCCTTGCAAGAAATTGTTTGAACATTTCAATCAAGTTTACAAGAAGGAAATGCAGAAATGTGTATTTATGCAAATCTTTCATACCTTTTTGATAGTTCGAGGATATTTCATAGGCGGATTTATGAATTTTTTTTTTAATGTTCTAAAAATGGCGCCCAATAAAACTAGGGCGGCCATGGTTCTTGTAAAAATTGTATACATTTTTACTTCATGTTTTGTTCAAAAAAATACTTCGTTTCGATATTTTCATTTTATTTATTGTTCACGGAAATGAAAAACTGTTCTACTGAAAAAGTATCAATATGAAAAAATATTATTATCCTTATTTATCATTAATATTGACCAACTTTTTAAAATTAAGATATCTTAAAATCTTTATCCTTAAACCCAAAAACTTGCAAAAAAAAAATCTAAAAATGTTTGATCCAGAATATTTGTGGAGCCTTCAAAAATCACAACCTTCGTAATATTTCATTTATCCTTGTGGTATAATAAATCCGCTAATGGTTTTTGGCCTTTACTGCATCCAATATGATATGATTCGCATGTTATTTCCCATGAGTTGTGCTGTCAAGAAGTTTATTTTTTCTGAAAATTATTCCTCTAAACGCATATTTGCTCTCAAAAAGTTTTGCTGCTGTTCTTTTTTTTTTGTTTGCTTCATGTGTGTGCAAATGAGAAATTGCAGTCAGTTGGGAATTAATATGTGCAGTATGTGTGCATATCCTTTATATCCTGGTTTGTTATGCATAAATATGTATAATATACCATAAAATTGTATAGCAATTGGATTTTCAAAGTTAGTAATACTTCTTTTTGGTTTTGGTTGAATTTGAAATCAGAACTCTTTTTGTACAGATTGTAAAGTTTTTAGTCGGGCGCCACTTAAAAAAGAAAATCAATTTCACAAAAATTCGAATCAATATGTTAAAAAGTTGTTAATGTAGATTCAAATACGCAAAACATTCAAATCTTTAACGAATTTTAAAAATGGTCTCATCGACTTCGTAAGAAAAGAAGTTTATTATGAGTCACTAGTATTTGTATTGCTTTTTTCTCCATCAAAAACAGTTTTCTTGGTTTTTTTAAGTACCTGTTCAAAATAGAAAAACATTTTTTTACCAAAAATATCGATGCGTTCTTGAAGAAAATTTTTACAATTTTTCAAAATGTATCTTTAATTCTGTGTGCTATTAGTTGTTAATGAAATAACGATGATCTAAGGCAGAATGATTTCTATTTTAGTCAAAGTTCAATTTATCAGCCAAAAGTGATCGAATAAAAATAAAGTGATGAACAAGTTTTTGAAATACATAGCATATTTTGTACAACCTTTTTGCCGTCCCATGGAAATTCAGTTTGAGAAATTCTTACAAAAAAATTTTAAAGATGCTCAATTTAAAAAAAAAATTAATATGAATTTCGCAACTTGTGAAGGCATACCAGTTGTTCATTTCAATATTCAAACATTTTTTTTCACCATACATTTT
Source organism: Episyrphus balteatus (assembly GCF_945859705.1). Classification (NCBI taxonomy): domain Eukaryota; kingdom Metazoa; phylum Arthropoda; class Insecta; order Diptera; family Syrphidae; genus Episyrphus; species Episyrphus balteatus. The sequence goes on along the minus strand of NC_079137.1, from coordinate 34,752,049 downwards.
GTAATTTTTACGATTTCTTATAGTATTAAAATTTTTAAAAAATTAAAAAATTGGAAAACAACTTTATTACACATTAACTGAAAAATCTATCACAAAAAAGCATTTCTTACAACATTTTTCCTCAATAGCAGAGTTTTTCTAAAAAATCTTGAAGTTAAAGTATCAACTTAAAAATGTTATAAATTGAGATTTTCAAAACCCAAAATTTATACCAACTGATTGTAAACTAGGCCATTAAAAAAAAAAAAACTTAGAAATCCAATATTAATACATTTTCTCCAAATGAGCTTGGTATGCAGTTTTAGAGACTGTAGAGAGTGTTTTTTTAAATTACTTGGACCAAAAAAACTGTAGGTATCTTTTATAGTTTAATTTTCCAAAAAAAAATAATCCCACAATAATTTTTATCTTTTACTGAGTGGGTGGATGAAATTTTGTTACGATAATTTTTTTGTAATTTCAAATTTTTGATTTTTTTTTTTTTGCTAGAATGAATCTTGCCAATACTTGTACCTCCCATACAATTTTTAAGTTATAGTAGTTTTCTGGAAAACGGCTCTAACGATTTTAATTAAATTTGGTATACGTTATGGTGTAAGTTGTCTGAATGAAACTGTGTTTTTAATTTGGATAGTGGATTTTTGTTATTTGAACATACATATCTCGTCCAATACTGGAACGATTTTTTTCAAAATTTACAGGCAGATATTTTTGTTTTTATATATATTTTTAATGTTTGTTTAAAACTTTTGCATAAAATTAGATTTAGTTGTTCTAATTACATAGGAAGAAAATTAAACCATTAATTCAAACAACCAAATTCATAAAATATTCAGAAATGTAAGAACGAGGATTTGCCACATTTGACCTAAAAACTTTAAGTAGGCTATTCTATTTGATTGAAAAAATTCCTAAATCCACATAAATTACATACCTATACTGACGGGTTAACCAGATTTTTTGATGATCTACATTTCCGCTCTTTGTATGCCAAAAAAGCATTTCAGCGACGGCGTCGCACGGTTTTCAGGTATTTTATTCGTTTAATGCCTATCTACTTCGCCTGTGACACGTCAAATAGTTTCGCTCCTTATTGGTGCAATGCGTCGTACGTTTGATATTCGTTTCCAATATGCCTGTAAAGCATATGTAATAGACAGACCAACAGGACTTGGATGATGAATATTTTATAAAACGTCTAGTTTCATTATTACCTTATTTAATTTGTCCTTTATATGAGAATAAAATGCAACGAAAACCAGCTCTTCAAAAATTTTTAAAAATTTCAGTTGAAGTAGGAAAATTCATTCTTCTTGTACTTTTTCTCAGAATCGTAGTGAATACCACACCGGCAATCGAAATCTCGCCGTTTCTGGGAAAAAGTGCAAAAGCAATGCATTTCTAGTCTTCCATTGAAATACTTAATAGTGTACAAGCAAAATTTTCGAAAAATTTCTGAATTCCATCCTGTTAGTTGTTCATCAGAATATAAAAGGAGCTTACAGGTTCCTGAACAAAAAAAATCTGTCAAAAGTGGTTTAAATATTTTAGGTCAGTATTGGTTTTAATTTTTCCAAGTTGTTAAATAATTTTCTTGGCGACTGTATCCCTTGAGAATTTGTAACACCTTATTAAAAAAAAAAAAAAACGAACAAATAATGACACTGTCCGATCAAGTCAAAATCTTTATGATTTTTTTTGTCAAATACTACAAAAAGTGAACCGCAAAATTATTTTGTCCTAGATCAAAAACAATAGCGTTTGCATTAATGCCTTCTAACAGACATCCTCTACACTGTGCAATTAGCAAGTCTTCAGTATTTCATCAGTTTTAACTTTCATTTGAGTAGACATACATTCTCGTAAATTTATAAATTTTTCGACAATTTCCAGGAAATAATCTACTACCAAAGCAATTTTCGAATCGAATCTATTCTATATCACAAGAAATTTTCATTGCATCACACACACACATAAAATATATGTATCTTTTATTCCAGGGAGCAAAAATCATTCAAAATCAGGATTATGGGGAGGCACTGTTTCTACATTGAAACTCAAAGTCAATGTTACACAAGAAATGAACGGAGTTGTTTACACTTGCCAGAGTTCAAATGAAGCCCTTCAACGAAGCGTACATGAGGCCATAAGCCTTGATGTCTTATGTAAGTATAAATGCATCCAAACACACACACAAACATATAGTGAAAATATATTTTAGACCTTTTGTGTCCTGTAATACACACATACACACAAAACTACATATAATAGAAAATATCATTCAACATCATTAATGATATGGTTTTCCTTTCCCAGATGCTCCGAAATTTGTTCCTCCACCTTCGTCAACTGTTGTAGGCGTTGAGGGCGAATCAGTTTATGTTCCATTGATGGCAAATGCAAATCCAATGTCAATTAAATACACTTGGACTAAGGATGGTCTACCTATTGTGTCCAAAGCCGGAGACTCCTTGGATCAACGAATATTTTCAAATGGCTCAACTTTGAATATTACAAAACTGCATCGTAACGATGCTGGAATATATAAATGTGAGGCATCCAATACTCAAGGAACTGCTGTCATCAATATAACTGTCATTGTTGAATGTAAGTTTATATCTTTACCTAAAAGTTTCCTTATCCTTACATATGAATGTCATTTCTGAACCTTGGCCTTTTTTTTTGTAAGGATATGAATGAAAAGTTGCAAAATTTCTCATTTTCTATCCAAATTAGAGAAAAAAATGAACAAAAAAAAAACTCAATTTTACACTATCCTTTTCCAAGAAATACGAAGAAAAAAATTGTAATAATGATGAAAAACATACCCTCTCTATATTCATATGTGTCATCTATTCTAGATGGAACCGCAATCAAATCGGTTTCTGAAAATGTCGTAGTGAATCCTGGCGAGGATGCAATGCTGTCATGCACAGTTGAGGGAAAACCATTAAACGAAGAACATGTTAAATGGGAGAGATTGGGTTATAACATGAGTGTAAAGACATCAACCGCATTCGCTAATGGTACATCGTTTTTGCACATAAAAGGCGCCCAACGCGAAGACGTTGGAAATTTTCGCTGCATTGCTGACAATAGAGTTGCGAATCCAACAAACAGGGATGTTCTACTAATAGTTAAATGTAAGTATACCTACATCCAGACATCTTCAGAGAGATGGTGGCAAGCTAGAATTCCCGATAGTCTTTTTTTTTTGTATTCATATCAACAATAAAATGTAATTTTATCTCAATGTGTATATATGTAGTTGCTCCAGAGATCGATAAGTCACCTACATTATTGCGCGCTGCTAGTGGAACTGGTGAACGAGGACGATTACCGTGTCGGGCACAAGCTGCCCCCAAGCCCTCATTTAGATGGATGCAATCCGGCAAGGAACTGAATATCAATCGAACTTATAAATATCAAGTCGAGGAGAAGAAAATTGATTCTTTAACGTACGAATCGATTTTGATTATTGAGAAAGTTGCTCCAGCGGACTATCAGGAGTATGAGTGTGTTGCTAGAAATGAATTGGGTGAGACACAGGAGAATGTTCGATTGGTAATAACATCACCACCTGAAACGCCATTGAGTCTTAATATTCTTAATGTGACACATGATTCGGTGACAGTTGCATGGACTCCTGGCTTTGATGGAGGACTGAAGGCTACTTATCGTGTTCGTTTCAGGTAATTATTTGTTCGTGTTGATTTTTTTGTGTGATTAATGATATTTTAATGAGAAATACAAATAAATATAGAAAGTAACAAATTTTTCTTTGGGCTGTTCGCTAGACGAAATGATTAATATTGATATTCACAAAAAAGGTTTTTAGAATTAATAGAATAGTGATCAAAGATAAAATAGAATACCAATTGTGCCAACGTGTGGCGCAGACTTTTTTAGAAGTGTGCATTTTCTTTAAGGCTTTAGAGACGTAAATCTTTTGCCTGAGTTATTTTGGGCTTAAACGCATAACTATTCGACTTCGGGAAAACAGACAACACAAATTTAAGTGGGTTTAAATCACACGATCTTGTTGGCTAAGTCACCCACTTTTCCGAAAAATGACTATACCCTTAAATAATCCCAGTAAAATGTGTATTTTGGGATCAGGTAGCTTGCGACTAACTGCAGCAATTATGAACATTGTTATTAACTACAACTGGGGCACTGTTTATAAAGTAGATTTGGTACTTGTTATATTTTTTTAGTACTTTTAAGGCATTTTGTGGACTGTTACCCCATAATTTGGTGAAATGCACTTTTGACCATTTTTAATTAAAAATGATGGATCGATGTAGCAAAATTTTAATTTTCCAAACATAGTCGATATCTAAACAACTTGTAACAAAATTTAAATGAGGTCACCATTTGATGGACGAAATTTCCTTCTGACGATTTTCATCAGTTTCAAAGCCATCATACACTGTTTTTGTCAGCAATTAGTTCTTAAGGCTAAAATAAACAAAGACTGAAAAATTTTTGTATTTTTTTTTTTGTGTGCATTTTTGACAACGTTAAGTTTGAGTTTTGCTGTCAACCTTCTGGCCATATACCTTTGGAAAGTTTTTCTGACTAGACTATAGTAACAAATAATTAAACAGTTGATTTTTGCTTCCTAGAGTCGCTGATATATTAAAATATATTATAATATTAAATGCACTGATTACGAAACTTTATTTAAAAACTCCGTAACACCCCCAAAATCTGGAGTTCGCGGCAAAAAACGGTTTTTTGAACCTTCACCCATTAAAAAAAAATCTAGCTTCGTCAAAATTTTTACCCATTTTAAATTTCCTTACAGTTTTTAATAGAAGACAATGTATAAAACATGTGGTTTGTTTAAACCACCTAGAATGTATATGCTGACAAAGTTCAAAACTTAACTTCTACATCAATTTAAAGTATACCTATGTTTTCAAAACAACATGCTGTTTTAAAAATGAATTCTTTAAAAACATTTATTTTCAAATGAAACGATGTATTTTTTATGAAAATTTGTTCAAAATTGGCTTGGAAACAAAAAATTTTATACGATTTTTACCCAGCTACAGAAATTCGAACGTTTAGGCGCCGAACAAAAATGCTATATAACTTGGGCACCAGGATTTGATAATGGGTTTTTGTAGAAGAGTTCAATATCATCATTTCATTTCATATCAATCATTTTTTACTATGGGAGGGGGGTCTACCTCCCCCCTTTAGCAGGGAGGGGCAATTTTATAAAAAATTAATTAAAATAAAAAAGATATTAAAAAACAACGGCAACACTTACTGTTATAAGTGATACCATTTCTAAAAGATAAAATTGTACATTTAATTCTAATTTTTAAACCAATTGTTTTTGAAATAATCAATTTCAAAGTTAAAAATAGGTGAACATTTTTTTTTTTACCCATTGATTACTATTTTTATCCAGACTGTGAATTTTAATAAATAATTGACTAATGCATAAAACTGCCTCAATTGATTCATTATCGAACAATGAAAACTATATGTTTCTTTGCCTTCTAGGCTTTGAAAAAATTAAAATAATTATTAGGCTTGTCCCATTGATTACGAAATTTTATGCATATATTTCACTATACCCCTAAAATCTGGACGTAGAGGTGAAAAAATTTAGTTTTTATGTGTTGAATAAAGTTTTTTAAAAATGGCATCTATATTTAAAAAAAAAAAAAAAAAATTGTGAAAAATCAAACCTCACACTTTCTCACATGAGCAAACAATTGTAGCCAAAACAGAAATGTATGAAAATACAAGAAACTCAAAAATGTATCTATTCTTCAGACCAAACATACAAAAACAAGGTAAACACATATAAAATCTTTTAAATAATATGTCATGTGACCAGATTTTATGAACCTAAATTTTCTAGCTTGAACCGCCTTCTCCTTCCCTATACATACATTGTTAGATATGCGGTTAAAAAAAAAGTACGTATACGCCACAGTGTATCAATTTTTAAGGATTTCTAAGGATTCAAACTTAAATTTAACTTGGATAGGATTTTTTTAAACAAAGGGTTTTTTTAGAAATTTTGGAATTTTGATTTTTTGAACACTCTAGGAGTATTCCGTAGACAATACATGCCTTTATGATTTAAAAAAATCATAGAAGTAAAATTTCTCTTTCCATTTCTACAATAAAAGCTTCAAGGGTTATTTTTCATCAATTTCAATAAATGTTACTTTATTATTTTCTCTATTAACCAAATTCCCAAAATAATCTTCTAATTATCAATTTATTTAATTTTAAAACGATTCATGTTTACTTTTCTAGGGAAGCAACATCCGAACAATACAAGTACATTGATGGACCACCAAACAGTCACAAAATTACCATAACCAACCTACGAATGGACACATTGTATCTTTTTTCAGTTATGGCCACCAACGAACTTGGCAGCAGCAAATATTTACCCGATCTCCAACGAGCCCATACAAAAGGTAATATTTGTTCCCACCACCACAATATCCCTATGAAAACATAATTTCTATAAACTAATCGCTTGTGTCAAAGACGTTAAGCCTCCGATTACAATCCTCAAAATCCAAAAACCTTATTATCAGGCTCAATCCATATTATTATTATTATAATTATATTGTGTATTATGTGTATGGTAAAATAAGTTGTGCAATTATATATCTTGTATGTGTATTGTAATTTAATTTTACTGCTGCATTAATATGTGGACTTGTATAGAAGCACCACCTCCATCACAGCCAGCCTCATCCCTTGGTGGTCCACCGACTACCAGTTCGACGCCAATAGGTGGCACATCAGGGATGCTGCTTCTTGTTGGTGTAGCATCTGGAATTATCGTAGTATTACTCAATGTTTTCATAATTGGATGTTGCTTGCATAAGCGCAATCAAAAACGGATGAAGCGACGAGGTAAAGTATTTTCTATATGATGGCAGAGAAATGTGCATTGGAAAGCTTTTTCTATTCTTTTGTATATGTTTTTTTTTTTTTATTTTGTCAGGATTCAAGGATTTATGTAGGATAGATTTATAATGCATAAAGAAAGAGAGTTTGAGGAAAGCAATAAATGTACTTCTTATACCCATGACATGAAATATTATCTTCATGAGTTTGACAGTTGCGATTAGTTTTGATTTTTCTTCTTTTCTTATGAAATTTTTCTTTTCTTTTGTTTATTTAATATTTTTTTTTTTTTGTTTATGTTTCTTTTTGTTTTTTTTTTATGACAATGATAAAAAAAAAGGACTTGAACTATTGCCAGCGGAGTATACTGGAACATCAAACACTCCGGATTTGGTTATAATTGGCATTTCTTTGGCTGCTTTTGGATTTTTATTGGTTAATGCAGCTTTAGTTGCATGGTTTTTTGTTCATCAAAAACGTAAAAGAGGTTTGTTTTTTTTTTTCATTGTTTTATTTTGATTTATGATTTTTTGTTTTTATTTTGTTTTTGAATTTGATTCTTAAGACAGAAAAAAAACTGTGAGTAAATTTTATCTTTATTTGAGCTATTTTTGAGTTATATTCCTGCATTGCGATGCAAAAAAAATGTGTGCTAAAGGAGTTTTCAAAAAAGGAAGAATACCGAATGTTATAAGAGCAAAGGGAAAATAAATACATAGGTTAAAATAAAAATAAAAAAAATGAATATTAGTTATTTATTTATTCTGTTTTGAAAAAAAAAGACAGCATCCAAATAAATTTAACAATTTTAATGAAATTATTTATTCCATATTTTTTCTTCATTTTTATTTTAATAGAAACATCAAATCAAACAAGCAAAACTGCCACTATTGAAATGTATGCACCGAGTTCATATAACGATACAGTCACAGGCGAGACTTTATCAAGTGTTTCAGAAAAAAGCGATTCCTATTCGAATGAAGGAAGTCAACCTGAATATATCGTAAGTACAAATTTTATTTTTTTTTCTTAGAAAAAACCTAGAATTTTTTAAAGATCTTTTTGACCAAAAAAATATTCTTAATATGTCTTACATCATTTATCTTTTATTTTTTTTTTTTTTTGTTTTCTAGGATGAAGCAAGGAAAAAAGCTGCCTCCACATATTTGGTTGAAAATGCGGATATGCCACCGCCTCGATACCAAAAAGATGGAACTCTACCTTCTCTCTATCCAAATAATTTAAGTAAGTTTTTGTTTTAGTAAAAATTTGTCGATAAAATGGAAAAAAGTTGATTCAATGTTGAAAATACTTACACAAAACATCGTTAAATTAAGGTTGAAATAATTTAAACGAAAAATTCAAATTGTAATCAGACTTGAGCGTTAGTTCTAGCTTTGTAGAGCCTGATTTAGATTTAACGATTGTTTAGTTTAAAAAAATTGAATATATGTCGTTTATACCTCTTAATTAGGTTTAATGTTTTTTTTTTGTAAAGCTACGTAAAAGATTAAAAAAAAAACAAGTTAACATCCACTCAACCTTAACTGAAAAAGTCGAAAGTAGGTCAAATATGTATCACCTTTCCTTTTCTGAAATATTTTTTTCAAAAATTACATACTTTCCTTCAAATGCTGGATGTTATATGTACATGCAGAACATTGCATGACCAATGAAACCGTTTGAAAAATCAACCCTTTGGTAAATTTCTCAACGGCAGAAACGCATGTTAAATTTTGCCCATAAAAAAAAATGCGCATACGCCACAGGGACCCCTGTAAGTAGTAATAAAAAAGTGTATCGCTGACTTAATAATGAAATAAATTTTCTACTCATAAAAAAACTGACTGTCACAATTACGACATTATGGTTCTTCACTCATAATTTTACATGTGAGGTCTAAAATCCTGAAGTCTTTACACGGAGAAAAAAAAAAAAACATATTAAAAACAAATGGAATGTGTATTAGCGAATTTCTGCATGGTTTCTTGCCAAAAAGACTGCCTTCTGAAAATAAGTGATACCTAAACAAAGCATCTACATACATCTCAAAATGTATGTCAAAATAAAATAATCTTTTTAAGTTAAAGTGAAAATCCTTTTATATTTGTTTAATATTTTAATTTAATTTAGAATGTAGATACAATGAGTAATAACTACTTCATTCTTAGCTGATACACTTACATTTTTTTAAGAAGATAATTGAATCGTCAGTTGTCCACTTTTTTCGAAATTGACTTTTTGATGCAAATTTCATCTTAAGGCGTAGACACATCTTCCAAGTTGAAAAAAAAAAAACAAAAACAAAATTATTTTGGGTGTCGAAGTTACAGGGGTTAAAAAATTATATAAGTTTGAAGAACAGAATAAATCCAGGATTTCAGGCTTTTGATTATATCTTAACTAAGACTTTCACTAGTTTTGATTTCAAAAAACGTTGAATGGGTTATAAGCAGAGACCAAAAATAACAGTCAACCTTTATTTTCAATCGGTTTCTCTCTGAGAGTTACCACATTACTTTAAATAGTTTCGGTTAAGGTTTGAGATTTATTTTTAAAAATCAAAAATAAAGGTTATCGGTTGAGATTTATTTTTTATTTTTTTAAATACATATCTCTCAATGGTTGAGATTTTTACAAAAAAAAATAAATGGAAAAGGTCAACCTTTAACCGTTTTCGCTAAAAATAAATCAAAAATGGTCAATTCAAAGGAAAATGTCGAATATGTCAAGAATGTCTTTATATTGCAAAAATAAATATGAAAAGCATGTTTTTTTCTAAGTTTATGTATTAAATATTGTATGAACTAAATAGACTCTCAAAGTTCCTTAGACCCAAGATTATATCTCTTTTCGTTTAAAGTAAAATCTAAAGACGAAAATGTGTTTTCCACTGTGATTTGAGTCGCTGGAACGACAAGCACAACCAATGCAATTTCGAATATTTCAGGAGACCGATGTTCTAATATCTAGGTCAAAGCGTTTAGCTTCCAGAAGCGTTTTCGCCCGCCCAAATTCAAACGGCTATATCTCGGAATTTTGATAAAATTAATTTTTTGATGCCAAAAGGTGGCGAGGACTCTAACCTACATTTGGGTACCTTTCCCATCCCTGTAGGTGCACGCGTTCTCAAAGCGGGAGAACTTAAAGGTAAAAAAAAAGTTAAGCCCGATTCTGGAAAAATAGGCATGATGTTTAACATAAAAGATAATTTTTTTAAAATCTGACAATGTGCAAAGCGTAGGCCCATGACACAAGCTATCATTTGGCATCACTCCCAAAAATTGCTCTCAAGCGGTTTAGCTTACAGGAGCGTTCAAAGATTTTTCGGGGATTTTTCGAAAAAATATGTTACCCCAACTTTCAAACGCGATTTTTTCGCAATTCAGTTTTTTGCGCTTTTCCAACAATTTTGCAGAATGGACTTATTAAGTTCTTACAACTTACGATTCAATTGTTTTAAAGATGAAATCAAGTTCATTTTAAATTGAAATTAAGTTGATTTTAACAGAGCTTAAACGGATTCCATTTATTTTTATAAGAAATCTTATTGTTTAAAAAAAACAAAAAGATAAATCTAAGTCCCTTACTTTTTGGTGTTTTTAATTCGCATGTAAAAAGAAATCAATAGTGCAAAAGTGGATTGAGCTGTTTCTCACTCATTTCATCTAGAAAAAGGTTTAACACTATTACATTAGTTAATAAAAATTAAAGAAAATCTATCCTTAATTAAATTACTACTATAGTATTTTTGATCAAAATTTCTAGAAATTAAATTGATTTGAAAGATTCATCGTTATAATTTAGGTAGTAGCCCTGTAATTATCAAATATGTCGTCATTTAAGATCCAATTAAATTCAATTCCCATAAATGGTGTTTTGACCATAAATTGTTTTAATCTCACAATGTAAAACGAAATATTTTTTAATAATAATTTTTAATCTAAAATTATCTCTTTTGCCTTTTTAAAAAAAATCTTTTTTTAAAGGATATTTTTTTGTCAAAACTTCTTTCTCATATTATAAGCTTCAAGGATTCAAAGATTTTGAATTTTTTTCGAGTTAAATGTTTTTTGCCAGAAACTTTCTTAAACAACGATTTCTTAAACATGTTTTGACTCAATGGACTAAAGTAACCCAGAAAAATTATTCTAATACTTCTAAGTTTTCTTTGCTTATAGGTATATCATGATCCATTTGCAATTCACTTCAAGTCTTACTTTTTCTATATTATCTTAATAAAATAGAATATTATTCTGTATAAATCATGTCACTAGAAATATCATTACTTCTTCCTTAATCAGTTTTCAACTTCTAATTGGAAACGAATATCCTTTTACTTTTTTTCTCTGATACCCTAGAACCCAAATTCAGTTTGTAATTAATTGAAATTTTACATTACTCGGTATCCTTTTATTACACTTCATTACAACTAATATCGTTGAAAATAGGTACAATCTGACGGAAATAATATTTTTTAACTACCTACAGTAGCGAGCAAAAAAAATGCAAACAATAAAAACATTTGCATTTTTTTGCTCGCCCAAAAACGCATATTTAGGTAGACTTTTGACAAAATAATGGCTTTGGAGTAAAATATTACACAAATTGAATCTGTTTAATGAAAATAAAACAGTTTCAATATGCCAAATTTGGTAACTTAGTTCTTGTTCCAAACTCTTTAAACTTTTTTCGTTTGCATTTTTTTTGCTCGCTACTGTACATAACGAGTTGCAAAAAAAAAAAGAAAAAAACAACAACCTGCATTGTCAAAGTGTGAATTAGCTCTCTGCAGAGAATTGTTAAATGTGAATTGGGAACAAAGGATAGAAAAATAGAATTCAGGCTTGAAGAGTATATACCGTAATGGGGGGAGTAGACTAAGCGGAAGGGGTAAGGCATAGAAAGGGTAATAATAAAAAAAATACAAATACAAAAAAAAAAGTCTACTACATTGCCTTCGCTAAAATGGAAAATCATAAAATGTACTATTTTCTTCTTACAAAAAAAAAAAAAAACTAAAAACAAAAAAATTAAACCAAACGAAAAGAACGAAACGAATGAAGAGCCGTCTTTTGTATTTTCTTTGCAAGGACCCCTGGGGCCAAAAAGTGACAACATGACGACTCCCGTTGAGATTTGAAAAATGAATAAATAGATGGATGAAGAGATGGAAAGTACCATTTGGTGCTTCTGGCTGCTATTTCTGCTGCTGCTCCAGCTTCAGCTACTGTTGCCATTGCTCCTCTTTGCTCTCTCGACGTGTTCCACATGAAAAATTATATGTTACCCTATGTTGTGTCTTTCAGTAGTTTGGTTTTTCGTTCGGATGGATGTGTCTGAGTTTTGCAATATATAGAATATAAGTAGCGTTCTCTACTGTCTTTCTGTTAAAATATTCAAGGATCTTCTTCTAAGTTTGACATTTCAACCCGCATACATGTACGTGTACAATAATATACTATACCTACATGTATCATATGTAGGAGCTTTCTAGGAGCAAAAGAGCATTCGAAATCCCGCCGCGCACTAAACAACTGCCATATAGTGTAGATACTGCTTCTACACACAAATCATGGGAAACTATATTTCCTGTTTTTCGTCTTCATATAGTACGAGAACTTGTTTTGATTCAATGAAATTAAGAAAACACATTGTTACATGTATTTTTTTTTCTATTTTTTCCTATTTTCCATTTCATTTTTATTTATTTCCTTTTTTTGTGGTTTAACATGACATTCAAAATAAGAGAAATTATAATAATATTCAGGATGTCAGTTTTTGTGGTTTCTGCAATGTAAGCACATTTTGAAAACTGCAAAAAACTTCTAAACGAAATTATATTTACTTTTTTTATGAACCAATCAAAAGATAGTTCTTTTTTGGTTATCTTGTTTGAATTTCAATAGAAATGTGCTCTGTAGATCAAATTATATAATTTTTTTTTTTATTTTCAGCAAATTCAAGAACATTGCCACATCCAAGACATAATACAACGAATCTTGACCATCGAGCACGTGATGATCAAATGCTCCTTAGTAAAGGAGTATATATTCCGTCCCCATCGCCGGCGCCACCGCCAGATGGTTCTTATTATAATATGAACAGCGATCGATATCTTTCCTATCCACCTATGGTAAGTACAAATTATCACCATCAAACATGATCAAATCATCGAAAATCAGAATTTCCAAAAAAAAATTCGAAAATCCTAATATTCAAGTTCTAAAAAGTCCAACATTTTCAAACATATATTCAGAAAATCGAACAAACAGCTATTATGAGTCCCTCAAATTTTGATATTAGGATTTAATTTAAGAATGTCAGATTTTTGGTGTAAGTAAATTATTAAATTAACCCATGATACTGCTTTGCTCTATAAAAAACGTTATGAAAAAATTTCGTTTTTCTTACTAATTTTTGAGAAGCTGTTTTTAAGTAAAAATGGTCGAATTAAATATTTAGTACAGAATTTGAAAGTTTAATTTCTTTCGGATCTTTTAGTAAACTGATTTTAAGAACTACCGTTATCACGTTTTAAAGAATAGTGCTCAACAAAAAAAAATAAAATTTCATTTATTCAAACAAGATCGACGCGACATCGATGGTCGATTGCTTTAGTGTCAAAATAACGGTCGGTTGAATTGAGATTCCTTCAAGTATATGAATGAAAAAAAAAATTATAGGAAATAAATCTTTCAAAAAGATAACAGTTTTCGAAGTGCATGAAAATTGTCGATAGTTTCTAGAGCCACAAATTTTATTTTGTTCGGTAATCAGATGTACTCAAAAAATTCCCAAAAGGAATGGAGCTTGTCCTAAATAATTTGTTAAAAAAAATCAGATTCGGTTTCGCGGAAATAAAAACGAGGTTGAGATTTTGTAATAGGTAAAACGTTTTTGTGGTCGCTCTAAATGAATCCGAAGTCCGTTTCTCTCGATCACGTCAGATCTTTTAGATAACCTCAAAAAGTGTTCATAGACACCATGAAAAGAACATCTTTTTGAGGATATCTCGAAAACCTGACTTGATAGGGCAAAATAAACTCCGTGTTTGATTTCAGCGACCCGAAAAACATAAAATTTTTCTTTTGTTTGCCTGTGACATTTTTTTAAGTTATCTCATATATCTGACGTAATGGGGCAAAATGGACTTCGGATTCGGTTTCATCTGCCTAAAAAACATATCGCACCCTCAGTGCAAAAGAGCGATAAGTCAAAAAATGACATTTTTGAGATAATGATGAGGAAATGTTGCTTTTTAAATTATCTTTCTTTTGAAGGGCTTGTTGTTAACGTAAACGAAAAATTCGAAAGATTATGACTGTTTTCATCCAATTCCTACTATATTAAAAGTCAAACTCTTTCCTAATTTAAACAATTTAAAAAAAAAATGTATTAAAACTACAAAATAAACATAATGGTTCTTGTAATAGAGCTTTGACATTATGGAAATTGCTGTCCCATGGAAAGTTATAGGGGAAAGTTTAGAGTCAGTATGTATTTTGCAGAAGCGTTTTCTCGAAATGAACTTTTTTGAGTTCTCGCTCTTTTGCACTGAGGGTGCGATATGATATACATAGTCTCAACCTCAGATTAGAACTAGTGATGGGAACTATCGAATGATTCCAACTATCGATAGTTAGTAACTGAATGATTTGAACTATCGAATAGTTCATTCATTCATTCATTTATTTATTCATTCGAACAAAAACTATCGAATAAAAACTATCGAATAAACTATCGGATAAAAACTATTCAAATGAAAAAACTATCGTTTAAGAAAACTATTCCAATGAAAAAACTATCGTTTAAGAAAACTATTCGAATGAAAAAACTATCGTATAAAAAAAAAACTATTTAAATAAAAAAACTATCGTTTAAGAAATCTTTTCGAATGAATAAACTATCGAATAAAAAAACTATTCGAATGAATAAACTATCGAACAAAAAAAAACTATTCGAATGAAAAAACTATGGAATAAAAAATTATCGAATGAAAAAACTATTCAAATGAAAATAGTAACTAAATGAATGATTTCTTTCTTTCAAATGAATGAATATTTTACAACTACCGATAGTTTGATAGTTTTTATTCGATAGTTCCCATCATTAATTAGAACTTTGTTTTTTGTTTTTTTGTGTGGCTATGTAATGATACACAAAAAGTAATAAAGCCCTTTCTCCACAGTTCTTATTCGCTTGTATCAGTTTAAACTAATTAGCGAAGTAGTTTAAGCTTGTTATAGCTTAGCCCGGACAAAATTTTTCAATTTACCGCGACATAAAATATTTCACAACTAAATAAATGTGGAAAAAACGTTTCATTCAGGATTATAAAATTATGTACTTTAAAACAATTTTTCATATCCCCAGATTTCATAAATAAAGCTAGCTACATCAACCGTCTTCTCTTCCCCCACTCTTTCACATGCAGTATAAAAAAAATCTAGTAAATAAAAATATAAAAAATCACGTATACGCCACAGTGTACGTTGGCAACTTGCAAATAATCTTAATTACAACTTTGGCCAAAGTGTCAACATACCCAAATTGATACTAAATAATACTTACACTTATAAAATGAACGAAATATTCCTCCTCTATTTAAATAAACCGAAAAAAAACCTTTTGAGTCGTTTTCGAGAAAATTGCAATTACTAAAAATTTTTTTTTGGAGGTATGTACATACTTTCTAAGTGGGATATTAAAAAACGAACAAAAAAAATCTTAGAAATTACAAAAACAAAAAAAAGCTTGAACCTACCAAATTTTAAGTTTTTTTTTGTAAACGGTCCTTAAAAATTGTTGTAATCGAGAGCGGTGAAAGTTTTTTTTTAACTTTCTTACTTGAACTTTTCGTAGTTTTACAGATTCATCAACTTTCCCTGGATTCCGAAATTTTGCAAATTTTATGCTTAATTTTACTCGACTATTTATTTGAATTTGATAATATTTTGTGAAAATGTTAATTTTCGTATTTTAAATGATTTTTTTGTGATATTTTTTTAAATATTACCAAGTTGAAAACTAGTTACTGAAAAATTGTATTTTTTTTTTTTTTTTTAATTTTTTGTTGAAAATTTAAATTTAAGATCCAATCGATAGATAGTGCCAGTAATGAGGGATTTTTCAATCCTAAATTTTCTCATCACTCATATACTGTAAATAATTTTAACAACTTTTGGCCTTTGAAAACTGGTTTCACACTGTTCTATGTGACTCAGATGAAATTAATATTTTGCGCCAAAAAGCTTAGGTACAAAAAAGTTATAAAATAGATGCTTCTCCATTTTATGTGTTCGTGTCCAAATAATCACTCTTAAAGTTATAGTTCAGGTTTAAATTTTATGAAAACCAGACACTTTGCAGTAAAGTATAAAAATAAAAATGTTAAATAACCAAAGTTAATCCAACAAAATATATCTAAAAGCGTAACCATCATGCAACACCTGCCAAATGTTTTGAGGTGATCACTGATGCATATACATATACCTACCTACACTATAACACACCCCTCAAACTCGTATAAATTTATCCCACAGAAGTATGAATGTTATCAAGCATGTATTAAGAGAGAAGTTGAGGTGCTAGCTGCTAGTATCTAGTTATACGTTACACATTACAACTTTTTCACAATTCCGTACTCTTTGTTTTACAAAGGATATCCACCACTCGCATTGCCACAAATACTTACCTACAACGCCGCACCTTCTAGTAGAAATACACCTAGAAACTAGATGGGTTACCTTCGTCCTTGTATATATTCTTTGTGCCGGAAAACACGCAAATGTTCGATTTTAGTTTGCAAACGTAACGTTAAAAATGTTTTTTCCCCACATAAAAAAAGTTCATATATGTATGTATATAATGCTCGTGGGGATTTTGTTTTCTCTATTTTTAATAACTGTACACATTATAACCCCCAAGAGGACGCTTTTATCCTTATCCCATTCCATTCAATCTCATCCCATTCCATCCCATTCCCATTCTATATATCTATACGAAATATACCAATCCCCCATGCATTGCACATCAGGCACTCTGCAAACACAATGTAGCAGTCTAACCGTCTGTTTGTCTTTCGGCTCTTGCTCTCTGGCAAAGTTGTTTGTCCAAGGACTAAGCTTCCAAGGGGAACGGGTAGTGCAGTGCACCCATTTTGAATAAGTGATTATTATGCTGAAAGAATATTGTAACGCCCATGCATACAACACACACATATAGCATCATCTAACTAACCATAGAGGATTGCAGTGCAGTTTTGCAGTACACAGAGAACAGATTCTAATGTCTCTGAGTTTTATATTATAGTTTTTATACTCACTCACCTTACTACCAAACCAGGATATTGAGGATATTACACTATAATATCAGGGTGACCATATTTTTCAATGTTAAACCAAAAAAATGCAAATCGATTTTTAATTGAGATAGGTGTCATGCGGATTTGTAGAACTTGTGATCCCAATCAAGCTTGACATATTCATAATTTAGAATGGAACAAAACAATGATGACCTGGGTTTAAGAATGATTGAAAAAGGTACAATTTAGATACTGTAGGATGCTGGGATAGGAGATAGAGCAGAAAACAGAACCAAAAAGAAAATAAGATAGGATCATTGGCGTAGTTTCTTCTAAAGAAGAGGAAGAACGGGAAGTAATTTTGATTACATTGCCAGACCAAATACATATTCATTTTTGTCTACGAAATGAATGAAAACGATGAAAAAAATTACCCCGCGATTATTTTTAAAGAAGTTTATTATTTTTTTCCTTTGGATAGGCAATTCCATAGGGTTCACATTTCAGAAATTCCTCCAGGATTGATATTTTTTATAAGGTTCTTAAAATGAAACTTGAAATTGTTTAATGAAAATTCCGAAAAGACCATAATCAAGGTTGTCCAACAATCATTTTAAAGTTATGGCACTTAACAACTCAAATACGGCTTACGGTTTACAAATGAACCACAACATATTATTATTACTGCTCATATTTTCAGACGGTTTTGCTTTACTCAAAGTCTTGTAACCTTGTCGGTTCTATAGAAGATGAGCGTACCTGCGTTAAATTTGTTAGTACTGATTTTTGGTAGAGTTGTTTATGGCTAGGGGCCAATCAACATTTTTGGTTTTTGGAAAAAAAAAGTCAAATGCCTGATTTTCAAAAATTGATGAGAGTTAAAAAAATACCCAAAATATTCAGTCTTTGATTATGTAGTACCCCGTGGCGAGATGTTTAGTCCGATAGACTACATATCCCTACTAACAAGTTTGCTTCTATAATGCTTTACAGAAGCAACAATTGCATCTGTAAAGCTTTATAGAACCAAAATTGTTTGTAGGGATAGTGCCAGAGATCTG
Source organism: Episyrphus balteatus (assembly GCF_945859705.1). Taxonomy (NCBI): domain Eukaryota; kingdom Metazoa; phylum Arthropoda; class Insecta; order Diptera; family Syrphidae; genus Episyrphus; species Episyrphus balteatus. The sequence goes on along the minus strand of NC_079137.1, from coordinate 34,733,785 downwards.
GGTTCGATTTCTAGCCTCCACCACCAAAAATAAATTTTTTTCAGGGGTGCTACCGCTTTCGATGATTAGCCCTTCGGAAAAGTTGGTCCCCGTGAAATAGCTATAACTCAGACCTACAAACTTGGTGGTAACACACAGAAGTTGTTGTTGTTCATTCAAAACGCAGCAACACTGCGCTTATGAAAGAGCAACACACAAACCCCTTCTAAAGTTAGTCATGTTTTCGTCCCTGGCGTATAATGTACCCAAGTTTATTCAAAGGCCTCTTCTACTACACATGCTTAAGTCCTTGTCATTCAGCGAGAATGATGTTGTTGACGAAAAAGCCTAAAAAATGCTTTAAACTGCAAGAAATTTGCACTTGGAAAACATTTCACAACTTGTACCCTTATCTCTGCAAAAACAATGTTTTTAATGTTTGCATTTTTTTAATTTATTACACTGTGTTACAAAATAAAAATCACGTCAATTACTTTCTAAATGACCTAGCAGAGGTTGAAGGTGTTACTGAGTACATCATATTTCGGCACTTGAAATTTTTCGTAGACCTTAAAAATTACTAGTTATCGTCAAAAAAACGTTTTTCAATGGGGTGTAGATTTTATGGGCTGAATCTCAAAGTACAACCTTTTTTTCATCGTTTTTTAGAGTTCGGAGACCGTTTTGCTACATTTTGTGTTTTGGAAATTTTTGTATTAACAGTTTTATTGTTCTATTTATCTGAAATTGACCGAAAAATGGCTGAGTAAAAAATCGTCCAAAATCTGAAAACATTGAAAAACGGTTTTTTGACTATAGCTTGAAATTTTGAGGGTCTACGAAAGTAGACCAAAGTAATTGACATGATTATTATTTTGTAACACAGTGTTATTTTTTTTTTTTTTAATGTTCAGTTAATGCCCAGTCTAGAAGGTACCACATGATTTATACATTGTTGAAAAGGTCTTAATGTCTTCTTTTCAAAACAATAAAAAACTTAATAAACCCCTTCTAAAGTTAGTCATGTTTTCGTCCCTGGCGTATAATGTACCCAAGTTTATTCAAAGGCCTCTTCTACTACACATGCTTAAGTCCTTGTCATTCAGCGAAAATGATGTTGTTGACGAAAAAGCCTAAGAAATGCTTTAAACTGCAAAAAATTTGCACTTGGAAAACATTTCACAACTTGGACCTTTAAATGTGCAAAAACAATGTTCTTAATGTTTGCATTTTTTTAATTTATTACACTGTATTACAAAATAAAAATCATGTCAATTACTTTAGAAATGACCTAGCAGAGGTTGTAGGTGTTACTGAGTACATCATATTTCGGCACTTGAAATTTTTCGTGTTATTTCAAAATTTCAAGTTATCGTCAAAAAACCGTTTTTCGATGTATTCAGATTACAAAGATTTTTTACTCAACCATTTTTTGGTCAGTTTAAGATTTTTTTACAGTTCTAAACAGAGGAATACTTGTTCTTTTTGAAAATATTTGTTTATTATGCTCAAGCACCAAATTGGGTGTAGATTTTATGGGCTGAATCTCAAAGTACAACCTTTTTTCATCGTTTTTTAGAGTTCGGAGACCGTTTTAAGCTACATTTTGTGTTTTGGAAATTTTTTTATTAACAGTTTTATTGTTCTATTTATCTGAAACTGACCGAAAAATATCTGAGTAAAAAATCGTCCAAAATCTGAAAACATTGAAAAACGGTTTTTTGACGATAGCTTGAAATTTTGAGGGTCTACGAAAGTAGACCAAAGTAATTGACATGATTTTTATTTTGTAACACAGTGTTATTTTTTTTTTTTTTTTTTTAATGTTCAGTTTATGCCCAGTCTAGAAGGTACCACATGATTTATACATTGTTGAAAAGGTCTTAATGTCTTCTTTTCAAAACAATAAAAAACTTAATAAAAGTGAAAATTTGACGAATCTAGATTCTTTAATGGATGAAAAAATGGTTTTTGGCATAAAGTTCAAATTTTGGGGGTGTTACGAAATTTTTACATATATCTTTTTTAAATCGGTGCAAATGAGCCACCTCCTTAGGGTTTGCGGGTTAAAATATTTCCCCAAACCTTAAAACAATACGGATTTCCGCTTAAAATAAGTGGAATGCACTTAAATTCTGCTAAATTTAAAGTGAAACTCATTCCATTTAATACGAGTTTTCTTCTTAAAAAAACCGAAAAAAAAAATTTTTTAATTATCGTCAGACTTCAGCTTTAGGTACAGTTTATCATACTTATTTCCAACAGTGTGATAGGCTGATAGCAAAGCACTTACCTTGTTAACCAACACTGAAGGAAAAAATAAATTGAAGTTGAAACGTCTTTGTTTCAAAGATGAACTATTTTGAAATTTATGTTGTTTTAAAATAGAAAACCACAAAAATTAACCTTATTTCCACGTTGATTTTAAAATGTTCATCTTCAACTCAAAATCATTCCAAATAATAGTTAAATCAATGTGGTTTTTATTGATTTTACGTTGTTTTATGGTGGCTTTTGCCTCAGTGAACAGTTGAAGGATCGATCCTTAGTGGCTGATGCCAGTTTTTTTTTTGTTTTTATGTTTTAATTAAAATGTTTCCACATAAAAATAATATGATTTTTCGCTTAAATTAAGTGGATTTCTTTTAAATTTAAGAAATTAAGATTTGTCCGCTTAATTTAAGAATTAAGACAGAAGTCTTCTTGGCAAAAAATCATGCTTTCCGCTTTTATTTAGGAGGTCATTTTTCTCCGTGTAGTACTGGGATGGATAGGTAAGTATAATAATATGAATTTTTTTGTAGGATAAATAAAGTCTGCGTTTATTTTTTGCATGTGTATGTTTTTTTGCCACCATTCGTTTAGAAGATATATTGCTTTTCAAAGAAATGTATAACTCGAAAATCAAGCCGAAATTGGGTTTTTTTTTATGTTAGAAATTAATACAAAAATAGAAAAAGTTAATAAAAAAGAATCTTAATTAAATATTAAAGATATGAATTCTTCAATTTGTTTTGCTAAATCGATAACTACTACAAGCAAGGCTTTGACAGATAGAAACAAAGCAAATTGATATTATTTTTCTTCAGTTTTTGCTCGAAAGCATGTTTTCCTAATAAACAATTTTATTGTTAGTTACCAAATTTAACCCGTTCGTCTGCCTTTTTATATGATGTCTCAGTTTTTATTTTTCATAATTATTATTTAAATTAGATCAACGAAAATTCTCCTAGTCTAAAGGGAAAGGGACTTGGGAAATTAAAATAAAAATTGATTTTTTTTTTTTTCAAGGGCAAATTAAAATTCTCTTGAAAATAGACAGATGGTAACCAGAATTTTAAACTAAAGTGTCGTCATCGTCATTTTTGTCGTCCTTCCTTTTATCCATATGAACGAGTGCAGTGACTCGCATCGGTTTTTTCTTTTGATTTTTTTGTTTTTTTTTTTTTTATTTTAACTTCTTCTCATCTCCACCTACTGCATTTATGATTTTAGCATCTTTAATGTGTCCTTTGGATCTGCTTAAAAAATGCCTCACAAACATTATGTGCATATGGGCTGCTCACATGCAATTAATGAGAATTTGCCCTATTATTTCATTGCACTCTGGCGGAGTGGCGGAGAATGTTTGTTTGTTTTTTTTTTTGTGTTTTTCCACTCATTTTCAGAAGAAAAAAAAAATTATAAATTAAAGTTTAATATTTATGAGAGTCATAAAATGCTATAAGTACAAAAGTGCAATTTAAATATTCGACTTTCGGAACAGCCATATTATTATTTTTTAACTCTTTTTTCCTCATTTTTGACACGAGAGGTAAAGATATAGGTACCCATAATAATAATAATAATTCGAGAATGCATTCCAGCACACAGAAAAAAAAAAAAAAAAACAACGATTTTCAAAACTGATGATGAGGCTTCAGATATCATATTTTTTCTTTACTTTTTTCAAAAGGCTATAGGGTTTTATGACGAAGGATTTTATTTAATAGCACCATCGTAAAAAAGTTGTATTAGATTTAATGATGAGAAGATGCTGAAATATTACACTGCTCATCGTTTCTATTCTTGATAAATGATGGTGGCAAAGGTTGAAGGCTGTCTTGTATAATTTTAAAGCATCGAAAGGGTTGAAAGTTCGTTAAGGGCGGGTTACACAAATTCACACTTTGATGGAAATACGAGACATCGAGAGTAGCCGTGTGTTTTAACTTGCCAACAAATTGTGTTATGTTGAAGTAAAGTGAAGAAGGTGTGTATAAAATGCTATGTAAATGGACAGGGACACAGAAATGAAAGGCAACATCACAGGGGGATAAAATGAATACTTTCAAGTAATAATGTGGATAGGATTGGAGTCAGGTGCTTTGTCTTATGGCTCAACAGATAAAGTTTTAGGATTGTGTAAAATTAAATTACAAAAAAAAAAAAAAAAAACTGAATGGAATAGAATTCCGAAAATTAAAGTTTGAGAGTTAATTATGTAAGTTTTTCATATTTTCAACATTATGTGTGAATTTGAAATCCTTTAAAAACCGATCAAAAGTCTATAAATCTAAGTTTCTTATTTCAAAATGATGATGACTTAAAATATAAAACTGATTGATTGTGCTTCACGTATATAAGGTGCCTCTTAGGGTCAAAGATATAAATTATTGAAAAATTTGTAAAATCAAAAAATATTGCCTTGGAATTGCATTTAAAAAATTGTGAATTTGTAATAGCATATATTTTATTTGATGCAATTGGTTTGAGATGAATTAAATTGGGAAAATCAAAACATGTCAAAAAATACTTGGTATTGTTCCTTTTTTTTTAATTTTGATTATTATTGAATTTTGGAAACAAAACAAAACAAAAATTGTCAATTTTTTAAAGAAAATATATTTTGAAAACTAAGATAAAATTAAAAAATCGGCACGTAGCGATTGGAGCCCTATTTACTACCTTAAAATTACAAGCATATTTCTATGAACTCATTTTCTGTAACTCAGGAAGTGGGCGTCCATTTTTTAATTTTTCGCTTCTTTGACAAAACCTGTCACTGGATTTTCGGAATAGAACAACAACAAAATCAAAATTTAAAATCGGCCAAACAAAAATTAAAGGTGACATTAGGGTGGAGCGAATTTATTTTTTATTTTCGAATTGTCATAGTAATAAAAAGTTGAGCCATTTAGAAACGAACAAAACTGTATTCTTAAAATTTTTAAATAATAATTTGGTGCCCCAAGCCATTTTTTTCACTCGGAGTTGAACATAACTTGAGAATTTTTATATTAAAAATTCTTAAGTTATGTTCAACTCCGAGTGAAAAAAAATGGATCTAAATGCTTAAAAAGGGCACTTTTTGACTTTTAAATTAAATGAAAAAGTTTGCATTAAAAAAAAATATTTATTACAACTGAAAAAAAATTTGCATTAAAAAAAAAATGTATTGCAACTGAAAAATATTGGCATTGCAAATAAAATTTTTATTGCAAATAAAAATATTTTACAGTAAAAAAATTATATTGCAAATAAAATATTTTCTGAATGAAAAAACTTTAGCTATTTCACCTACCTAATGTAAGGCCAAATAGTCAAAATTGTAAAAAATTCGACGAATATTAAAAAAAAAAAAAACTATATTTAGTGCATACATGTTGCATTGAATATTTTTTGAATTCAGAAAACTCGTATTTGCAATAAATTTTTTTTTATGCAAAATATTTTTATTTACAATAAAAATTTTATTTTAAATGCAAATATTTTTCAGTTGCAATAACATTTTCTTTTAATTCAAATTCTTTTTATTTTTTTTAAATCAATTTTTTTTTAGTAGAAGTGAATATTTTTTTTAATATTTTTAAAATTTTGTAAATACAAATCTTTTGAAATTATTAGACAGTTTCAACTGTCATCCCTGGAATGTTGGATAAAACAAAATTCTAGTTTTCTCAACAAATTTTATATGTCAAAATTTAGCTGGGAATTTAGGTGATGTTTAGAGAGAAAAAATTCAGCTAAAGTTTTCCGCAATCTGCATTCTAGGCTTTAATTAGAACAAAATTACATTCGAAATTTTTGGCTTTCTGCTTTGAAAACATGTTTGATATGAAAACTTGAGCTGAACAAAAAATGCTAATAATTGACAAATAATCCATAAAGTTCTAAAAATTATTTTTGGTAAAAGGGTATTGTTTTTTTTTTTTTGAGGAGCTGATTTCTGTGTGAGAAATTTTTCATGACAGAAGAAATAAATTTTGTTTATGTTATAAAATTGGTGAAAAAGTATTGTTTGTTATAAGATGAAAGATAGACAGTCTTTAAAATTATCTTTAGCGAAAGGGTGTTTTTAGTATCAAAAAACCTTTGATACCCCAATCAAAATTGGTGAAAAGGATTAAATTATTACAGAAACCAAAAGATTCTAAGCAGTCTATAAATATATCATAAGTGAAAAGATGTTTTTTTTTATAATAAAGAAAATCCACGACAAGTCCCAAAAAATTAACGAATTTTATTGAAAATGTTGTCTTTGCTATGTGAACTACGAGTATAGTAAAAGTCTACATTTTTGTATGTGAAAAGGTGTTTTTTGTTTAGGTGTTGTGAAAATTTCAAAAAACAAAGTTCCTAATAATAATGGTACCGTGTTGCATTCCAGCTATGTTACATTTGGAATTTTTACCATGCATCTAAAGTGGTAAAAAGGGAGTTTCGATTTAAAAAATGGTGAAAAAAGTAAAACGAATAGATTTTGAAATTATATTATTTTGAATGTGTTACATAATCAAGGTAATAGGCATTTAAAAACCAAATAGGACTTTAATATCTTGTTCATGAACTCTTTCCTTGTTGTTTGTCTGAGAAACGACATTGGCATTGACTTTTAAAAATAAGCGATATCCCTTACCATAAATTCATTTTCAACCGATACATAACAATTTATTTTACCCGTTCAAAAAATTTACGAAATCAATATATTTATTTATACCAATTTTATTTTATTCTTCTTCCAGGACTATCCTCAAGTTGATTTCCCAACTCCGCCACTGCCTCTCAATCATCTGCAGCAAAATCAAGCAACAATGATTAGCGGCGGTGGTACACTAAGACGTGGAATAATGCGCGGCATTGTTGGCGTCCCACCCCCCGATGTCACCCACCATACGAACATTCATTTGGGTCATCCACATCAGCAATTAACGCTCGATCATTTGCACTTGGGCAATACAATATCATCGTCAACACAAACTTCTACATCGAATGGCGGCTCTGCCCAAATGAATAATTTTTCACAAGGGCCACCACAACAACAATCACATAGCACACCAACACCAAAGCTGCCACAAAGTATCCTCAAGGATCCAAAACGTAATATGCAATTACAATCGCAGCCACCTTTAAATCACAGTACAACTGGTCAAATAATGGGCATTGGAGTTAGTCCTGGGATGTCCCATTCGACCAGTGGGACATCGGGCAGCATGCAATTACTTAATATACAAAATTCATCAGGTATTAGTAACAATCTATTAGTTGGAGGATATGATCCAAGTGCGCATATTTTAAGTACATTCAATACATCACAAATGGGCTATACGGATGCCGATGGTCATTTAGTGTAGTAGAGAGTTTTATTTTTCTGACAATAAAAAAAAAATAAAAAAAAAAAAATTGCATAGCATTATATAGCATTTATAATAATATAATTTTAATTTAATTAAAACAAAAACAAATTTTTTAATTTTTTGTTTTTTAATAATGCGTCAGAAATAACAATTCTCTCCATTTAAACAAATTATATATAGATTTTAAATTAATTATTTTTATTTTGAAGAAGATTGTGAAAATAGAAAAAGACAAAATAGAAATTACTGAGTTAAATTCAGGTCCTCTATCTCCCCCTCAACAAAAAAAAAAAGTAGAAATGAAAAGAAAAAAAGAAATGTTTGAAAAATTGTGATATATGTATTTTCCTTGACGCTAATTTTGAAATTTGCATATTAAAAATAGTAAACACGTAACTTATAAATTTACTGACTACTGATGATAATTCAATTGAAGCCAAACAAAATTGATTGGAACCTTGCTCTGCTTGTCGAAAGTTTCAATTTAATTTTTGACAAACCAAATTACGGTACAACTCTTAGCTGAATAACACTGTGTCAATTTCTTACAAAATTGCCAACGAACAAATTCTCGAAATGTTGATGAGTCTTTAAAACAAATGAGATTATCTGATGAAAATCAAGCTTTTTAGTATCTTTAGAAACCTGTCTGTAGAAACCTGTCTTCGAGATCATACTTCATATTCTTAGCGACAGGGTTATTATTTCTCAATGTCGTTTTTAGAATAAGGAAACAACGATTCAGATAAGTTATTTTAAGCTTGATGTATTTCGTTTCTGGGCGTGACAGTGTACCTAAATTCTTTCTTTCACTAAGATTTCTTCAGCATACATCGAAGAAGTTGTGTAACTTTTTAATACATTGTATGTGATGTGTCTGCTGTTGTTGAGCGAAAGAGTCTGCTCCTCTACTGAGCAAAGAACAGTTGCGATTTCTCTTCAAAATAGCTGCTCAATGCTCTGCTCAGTACTAAGCCTTACAGAAATTAAAAACCCTATCGAATTTGCTGTAGGTATTCATTTTTTCTTAAACATAAAACGAATCGAGTAAACAGGGAGAACATTATGATCTGAAATATTTCACTGCTTTTATAAGCAAAAACTGCTCTCTATTCTTCATTACTAAACTGCTCTGCTTCAGAAAATGTTCTCAGCTCTTTAAAATTGCACTTATTTTTTTTTTTTTGTGAGCATTCATATCATATAATTTAACTAGCTGACCCGGCGGACTTCGTTCCGCCATTTTTTGTATTTATTTTTAATTTTCGACTCTATAATTAGTTAACATTTTAAATGAAAAAGGGAATCAAAACTTGAAAAGTTCGTAAAATGAGTTTAAAAATATTTACTTTTAAACTTTTAGCAAAAGTGACCTATGTAAAATATGGCCTATGTTAAAAACGGCCAAAAAACTTGGGATAAAAAAACTTGTTTTTCCCGTTACTCGGTCAAAAATCATTTTAAAAATTTTAAAATTTGTAAATGCTTGCGCTACTCAAAAATGTCCCTAAAAATTAGTTGTTTTTCAAAAATTCAAATTTCAAAATACAGGGCCTATGAAAAAAATCCGTAAAAGACGCCTAAATTTTTTTCTTAGTATCTTTCCAATCGTGTAACTCAAGTTTCCGTAAAAAAATTTCCCTACCTTTAATAAGCCTTTTGTCGAAGTTCTACCAGATGTTTTCACTGCACAAAAACCTTCACAACTTAGTTTTGAAATTTTTTAGAATTTTTGCAATACCTTTTTCAACCTAACAATAAATGTATCTATCATTTAAAAAAAAATTCAACTCTCTACAACTTACCGTTTAGAAAATAGCCTCTTTTTTCAATGTCGTGTTACTCCTATTTACCCTATAAAATCTTAAATTTTTTTTGCCTTAAACCTTCTCCTCTTATACCTCTTTGATTTAAAAAAAAAATTAAGAAAATAAGTCAGCCGGTGTGGCCGGTTAGCGAACGTACACAAAACCAAACTTTAATATATATAATAGATTAATTAATTAGTTCATATCTAATGATTTAATTATAATGATGAAAAAATAAAAGATGTAGAAAAAAGTTTACCATGATGACTCAAGGAGTTATTTCTTACCTATAAAAAAATCAAAAATAGTTACTTTCTTTTTATTTATTTTGTATTCTTTATTTACAATCATATTGCAAATCAGGAAGAAATATAAATATTAAATTACGGCTTTTACTGTTCTATTTAAAGAGTTATTAAATAACAGCTTTAAATAGCTGCTCAATGCTTTCACAGCTCTTTTTAGAAGCGCTACTTACCACACCTCTATAGTATAGATATAGACCATATCCTGACGAACTACAATTACAGAATATTTTGAAGCTGATTACTGACTGCTTTGAGTGACTAACAACTTATTGGCCTAGTCCAATTTCATAGCCCTTTTCTTGAACAGTACATTGTAGATAGCCGCAGGCTAATTTACGTTATTATAATCTACGAACATTTTTACGTCTGGAAGTCTCAAGGCCATATTTCTGCAAAATAAGCGCAATGGCTGTTGGCTATTGAAGTTCCGAATAGGGCTCAGTTAGTAACTCTAGATTAATTACTCGACTGTTCTACGACATGAGCTTCTCAGTCTTTCGACTTTTCAACCCTTTTAGGTGAGCGGTTTGCACTGCATTTGGTTTGATGTCAAAGATACGTAGTACATCATCAATAAAAACAAAAATTGGTGACAGTATTCGTCTGACAAGCTTTTTTCAATAGGAAAACGGGACAAGATTAATAAAGTGTAGCTTGCAGAACAAATTCTGCTATTATATTGGCAGTTGCAGGCAGAATGCAAATCTCTCTCTGGTTTTTGTAATTCGACAGGTCTTCCTTTTTTTAAAGCAGTGTATTAAAAGTATGTACCTACATTAGGGTGGTTAACATTTTGTTATTTTCGAAATTTCACGTTGTATAAACTTGAATTAGTTCATAATAACCAAACAAAAATTCTCTAATTTTTACGGATTTTTATTTCAACTACTAAGTCTCCCGGTAAAATCCGCGAGTCTAATGGAATACCCCAAATAGAATTACTTATACAAACCAAAGGAAATGTTTCAAGACGTTTACAATGTTTAGAAGACGGTAAAAGATTGACTCACATAGAAGTTAAATTTCGTATCCCAAGCACAGCTTACAAAATTTGGTTTCAAATTGAATTCATATTTGGCTAAGATTCCTATAAAGCTTATTCTCATTTTAATATACTTACGCCAAGAAAAATATCTCAGTAAATTTCAAGCAATTTCGCTCCTTTTTCTTCAAATATTTACCCTCTTAAAAATTCTATCAAATTTAATTTTGTATATCATCCCATAAAGCAAATCCGTATTTTCCATTCTAAAAAAAAAGCTCATCTTAGCCCCCAAGAGATCAATAGAAATCCACTAAAATAACATTACAAAAAAACACAAACACACACAAAAAAGTCGCTTAATGATATATCTACAATAATACAAATTTTGAATGTGATCAAACATTTAACAGCTTTTAAGTATGATACATGTAAAATACTAAAAATAAGTATACATACTTTGTAGTCCACAAAAAAAAATACAACAACAAACAAAACAAAAAAAAAAACAAAACAAAAAACTGTTAAATCGACAGTTAAAAAAAAAAGATATAATGTAAATAGTTAAATTAAAAATTTAATTAAAAAAAAAAAAACACCTTAACTTAAATGTTTCAATTTTCTAAGTTTATAATAATGTTAGTAATAAAAAAATAATAACAAAATAAACAAAAAAAAAACTTAAAACATCATCAAGACTTCCGCAAAACATAACAAAACAAAAATAATTAAAACAAAATCTAATTAAATTAACAATATCAATGCCAAATTCTTATTGAAAATATTAAAAAAAAAAACTTGTGAAATTGCAGATAATAATATTAAAAAAAAAAAAAACATAGGTATTTGCGTTTTCCACCAGAAATATAATGCATTTTATGTATTTTTTAATATCATGAATTGAAGATCAAGTCTTCCTAGAGAGAAACGTAACGTTATAAATGAATTAAAAGAAAAACAAAAAATAAAACAAACGAAAATAAAATTTAAAAAAAAAAAAAACAAAAATATATATAAATAATAAAGCTAGTGTTAAAAAAAAAGTGAAATGTTATTGCCAAAGAAATTATTGTTTTTAAGTCACCTCTTCTTGTTATTGTTTAGTTTTAAGTATTTTTAAATCCATACTTTTTCAGTTTGTTTTTTGAAAGTAAATAATTAAAATTTTTGATTTTATTTTTAAAAACCTTAAAAAGAAAAATCATTGTGAAAAATAATCATAAAATAAAATTAATAAAAAAAAAAAAAAAAAAATATTTTATGATTTAAAAATGTGAAAAGAGATAAATAATGGATATATATATATATAAAATATAAAACAAAGAAAAAAACTTTTTTGATTACTTAATTGAAATAAAAAGTATTAAAAATATAAAAAAAAAAAAAAACACTAAAAAATAACATCACAGAAACATATTTAATGAATATAAAACAAAATGAAAAAAAAAAAAATATTATTAACAATTTTACATCTCAATATAATAAGACTAAATCAATTTAGCTTAATTGATAATTATTAATTAAAAATTTATAGAAATATATGGAGTGAATGAATGGATTACGATTTTTTAAATCTGTTAATAAAACTATTTAAAAACAAAAATTAAAATTTTGTTTCATTTAATTTATTTTCAGAAAAGACTTTATTAGGATGCATTCAACTGCGAAACAAAAAATGATAAGGCTATATTGTTATTAAAGCGGTTTTACATCTGAAGAGAAGAAATTTACTATAAAAAAAGACATAGTTCTATCAATGGCAAGTTATGCATAGTGTCAAAAAAGTAATGGATCAAACAAAATAAATGCTGATAGGCCAACTTAAGGGCTCTCAGAATTGGGTAACTTTTCGAAAATCTTAAAAAAATAAATTAGTAATTTTTTGCGCTGAATGCAAATCCCTGTTCACTGTGATCTCATATCTGTAAACCAAAACTTGTTTCTGGACTTTGATCCGAAAATAGGAACAAAAAATATTTCGATTGCAAATAATTCAGCAACCCGAAATCCTACAAACTTTTGGTTTTCAGTTATGAAGAGATTCTAAAGAGTCCTTTCTTTTAAATTCTGATTCGATGGATTTAGAGAAACTTTTTGAAAACTCAGAATTTTTAGACAAGGGATAATTTTCGAAAATCTTAAAAAAATAGATTTGTAATTTTTTTAGCTGAATGCATGGGCCTTTTCACTGTGATCGCATATCCGTAAACCAAAACTTGTTTTGCGACTTTGATCCGAAAATATCTGCTTCCGAATGAAGGAAGAAAAGAATTTGTTGATTGCAAATAATTCAGCAACCCGAAATCCTACAAACTTTTGGTTTTCAGTTATGAAAAAAGTCTAGGGAGTCGAAAATCTTAAAAAAATAAATTTGTAATTTTTTTAGCTGAATGCATAAGCCTGTTGTTGAATAAACAATAGTAAAAAAAAACATATTCTTAAAAAGAAAAGCCAAGATCAAAGGGGCCCGAATTAAGTCTTGCCCATGCCCAGGTGTGCCACAGCAGCTGAACGTATTCCAATTGCCTATGGTACTAATTGAATTTATAATTTAAAAAAAATATTCGAATAAAACAACCTGTTATATAGTGGATTTGTTTTTTTATTCAAATATAAAACGTTTTTATTCTTTAATAAAGATTGTCAACAAGTTAAAAAGTATTTATATATATTTCTTCTTTTATTTTTTATAAATCGAAAAAATGAAAATTAGTAAAATATGTTTTGTTTTTTATTTTTTTTTTTTTATTTAAATAAATTAATAAATATATATTTTGAAAACTAATAAATCGAGAAAAATTCTAATAAATTGATATTTCTTTTATTTTTTATAGATTATGTTTTTTATTTTTAATCAAACATTTTCCATCTCCTCTCCCAATAATACTCTAATTCGTTCAATTCGTTTTAACTATTAATCAAATTTTTCGTTCAAAAGAGAACCAATTTTACTAAAAAAAAATGTTTAGCCTCCACTGCCACCAGACAATTCATCTTCATATTGCTTACGGAAGCAATCACCAACTGGGAAGAAGTCCCAACTTCTTTGTTGATACATATTCCAAACATAAGTTTCTTGTCCCGTGTACTCAGTGTCCGGTTTATTGATAAGATGCATAAGGAAGAACATGTAATTGGCCAAATTATGTTCTTTCTGAACGTGCGTATCAAAACCATGCGGTACTATGTCGAAATAGTCCTTTCCAATACCACATATAAAGCAATTTGACTCCATATTTTCTTTCACCGATTCCAATTGATCACGAAGCTCACCAAAAGCATCAATAATCAAACCTTGAATAATAGCCAGCAGAATAATAATGATGAAGAAGAAGAATGTAATATCGAAGATAATACGATAGAATTCATAATCATCACCGTCAGGATCACCGATCTCATCACCAATACCTCCACCAGCTCGTACACCCTTGTACAAATGGAAGACAAAGCACGTCAACATGCCATGACACTTTTTGTCAACTTCATCATCTTCTTCTTGAATATAGAACTTACGGAAGAAGTTGAAAGCAATTACGGTGTAAATGTATACGACGATAGTCAAAAGTAACACTGTCAATACCAACTGTTTGCCGTTATGCGTTACAGACTGCAAGATTGTTCGTAAGGTCTTGAAACCAACAGCTACATCCAGCAAATGGGCAGCAAAGAAGAAATTATTGAAATTACCCATAACCGAAAAAGTGAAATACCACAGTGAATACAAGAAAGCATTATCAGTAATTGTTACTCCAGCCTTCCACACCTGATATCTCCAATCAATGTTAAAGATGTACTTGATGAATCCGCCTTCTTCACTTTCTTGCGCTGTAAAAGCACTCTTTTCCATACCCAAGAGATTCGATATCGAGTCAAAATCATAGGTCTCTGAATACTTTTGACGAACCTTCTTCTTGACGAATTTATCCCAATAATTGACAGGGAACGATTTAGCTGATATCACCAACTTATCCCAATGTGACTTTAAATCATCATCTTCCGGTTGTTCAGCAATAAACAAACCATCGAATTCTAAACGTCTAGCAATTTCCTTTTCCCTCTTGAAAATAGCCAATGGAACCTTGAGATGATAGTAAGCAATCAACATCGCTAACGACACCATACTATGCAAGAAAGCTGCTATTCTGATAACGTGTTCCATATAGAAGTAATCTTCATCAACATGTACCAATTCCGGTATATCATCAATATCTTCACCATCTTCACCTGAACCCTCTCCCGAACCAAATCCAGATGACGAAAGTCCTCCTCCTGAGCCCGATCCAATGATAAGATCTTCATCGCCTGAACCGTCTTCATCATCGTCAAATGATGTAACCTTATAGAAGAGCAACATAAAGTTGATACTGAAAGCAAGAACCAAAGCAACATATTTCAAATTATAGAAATTCCTAGCCAAGAAACTGACAGCACGATGTGTGTATTGTGAGAAATCGATTTGATGAACAGCTGGGGTTTCTTGAGGTGCAGCAGAAGATTTCTTTGCTTCAGCTTCAATTGATGCCATTGCTGCTTCTTGGGCTTTTTGAGCTTCTTGACGTTCTTGAGCAGCCTTTTTGGCAGCATCGCCACCAAGTAAATCAACAATCGACATTGGTTCCTGTTGTTGCTCATCAATTACTGCTTCAGATGTTCCCGTACCATCTTCAGGGCTAGATTCACCAGTTTCTTCCATTGACGAACTAGGGCTTACACCCGGAGACTCATGGGGGGCAACCTTATACTGGCCATTTTCTTCTTTGCTAATATCCAAACCAAATGCTTGAACAGTGCCTGGAGGTTCTTCAATTGGTAATGGAGGAAGTGATCTTCCACCAAATTTGTCTTCTTCAATTGGTAACATAACTTCGGGCTCATCAGATCCAGATCCACGCATAAGATTCATGAGAATTCCAAAAATATACTTAACCACGCACACATTTCCATATCCGGTGTAGTAGAACATGTAGAAGATGATCTTAAAGAAGCCAACAATCAATTCCGGTATCGACTTGGTTTGCATAACACCGATTTGATGTTTGATATTTGCCGGACTTAACATGTGTATAACAAATTTGATACCATCTTTGACAGCTTGAATACTCCTTCGGATTGGATCTCGAGCTGCACGTTCTTCTTCCTCCTCACTCATGTAAGAACTATAAGATGATTCCCGTTTAATATTCGATCCACCATCATCGGTAGCCATTAATCCAGAAGCATGAGTCATTTCAAATATAGCATCTTCACAGAAATTAACGAAAGCCTCAAGCTTCTCCTTGTCGCCGCCTTCTGTAACAATTGAATAGAAGAAGGCTCGTTTCGATTCCTTAATTTGGGGTTTCTCCCATTGTTCGATATTCGATTCCTTAATTTCGAAGTAAACACGTTCGATACGTTTTGAACTGCCTAAAATTTCAATACGACCCAAAAATGGTTCGAAGTAGTTGAGAACTGAACCGGCTGTTTCGAGGAAACGAGCTAATCGAGGTTCATTGGGCATATGTTCGCTAAGATTGGTCAATAGTACAGCCAAGTTGAAACCGATTTCCTTTGATGGTTCATGGAAACGGTCGACGAAAGCTCCGTAGTCGATTTTCCCTTCGTGATTCCGTTCGCAACATGCCAAAAGGAAATCCATTTCTTCTCTGTAAATTTAAATTTAAAAAAAAATTGAAATTCCAGATTTTAAAAGTTTTTTGATCAAAAAAACTTACGGTGTATAATTTTTCGATTGTTCCATTTTATCTCTAAAATCTTTTGGTGTAACCCATCCTTCATTTTTAATATCAATTTCTTGGAAGCTTGGTGATTCTGTTAGATCTTTCAATTTCAAGAACATATCGAAATATTTCAAAATCAATTCCACATTCGATGCTGATTCAACCAAAGTGTCTACCATTTGCTTTCCAATAGTTCCTAAAAAAATTTGGTAAATAGAAATATTGCCTTTTTCACTCTAAAAGTCAGTATTCTAACCGTTTACAACATTTCCTTCTAACATAGACAACATCATAGTAATCATGTCCTTTTGTAAATTTAACAATTCCTTTAGAAGATCAACCTGACTGGAATGTTTTGATAGTTTCTCTTGCATGTGTGAAAATAAGAATAAGAAACCACCAACAGCGTCCCACAATCTTGAGTGAGCCAAAGCCTGTTGATTGAGTGTACAAGGACCTTGAATTACTTCAGTTAGGGTGTTGAAAACTTGACTTGCTACTCCGATGGCTTTGAAGAAGTTTGCTTTTCCGGCGGGATCGATGATTTCCTGAAATATTAAAAAAAAAACAGATTTAAAATATTAATACAATTTATTACGTTACGTTACAAATTCATATCTAAAAAAAATTGTCAACTTATTCTCACTAGCTTAGATAAAATGTTAGTTGAAACTTTGAAATCTTGACTGAGTAAAAACGATAGTATTTAAAGAAAGTGTGATTCTATATTTAAGTTACATAATAGTGTAGATCAAAATTTGTATTTCGTTAACTTCCACTTAATATCTTTCCACCTCTTCGTTACGTAATGGTGTAGAAAACAGTTCAGAGAAATAGAAACAGAAACTTATAAGTAATTATACTCTTTGCTCAATATTTAAGCAAAAAATAGATTCAAAGTTTTAATAACGTTTGCACCGTTACGTTACATTCCGATTTTAGAAAAAAATATTCATGAAATACTTTTCATTGATTTTGATAAAATCACAAACGAAACTTCAAAAATTTGTGGAAAGCATAAAAACTATAAAGAGTTATATTTCTTTAGTTTTCACGTAATATCGTTCCATCCTTACGTTACGTTGTAGTGTACATCACAATAAGACACAACATAAAATAGTTAGCTAATTCACTTATATTTTAAAGTTACTTTTTTTTAATAATAATAATTAAATTCTACACTCTTTGCTCGGTATTTGTATATTTAATTGTGTTACGTTACTCTATTTTACGTTTCGTTTAAAATTTTTAAGAACACCTTTTTCCTATTTGCTAGTTTACTCTGCCGTTAACATTCTTACGTTATTTTAAACATAGATAAAATGATGAGAATAGTTTCCTTTTACGTTACGTTATACTTAAGGAAATTAAAACTAATGGCAAAACAAACTACGTGCAAAATATTACCAAATCATATTAATTCCCATACAATTTTAGATTAAAATGTTGTTACAATGTTTTACGTAACATTACGTTATGGTAGTTGAAAATTTGTTGAAATTTTTGTGGAACTTCTTGTTGGTTAGATTCTTAATTTAACAACATAGACTAGCATTTAGAACCATTTAATTTTTTTTATAATAATACCTATTGCTTTTTTCTACAGGGTGTCCCAAAAGTAATGGATCAAACGAAATATGCTGATAGGCCAACTTTAGGGCTCTCAGAATTTGGTAACTTGTTCATCCCAAATCCTTATGGTTTTCGATTTAATGCAGTTTTTGTGAAATTTCGAAAAACCCCGACTTTGCAACAGTATTTTGCTTCCTCCGCTCATAATTGATTTTTGTTTTTCACAATTTTTTCACTAAAACATTGCCTAATAATAAGAAATAATTAATTTATCAAAATATTTTTTTATTTCATATTAATCCAGTCAAATAAGGGTTTAACCTCGGAATGAATGTTAGTAGAAATTTTTTTTGCTCAATATCTTCCTTTTGCCATTCTATAACATATCTCAAAAGTCTAGAAAAATCTCATGTTCGCTTGTCGCGATTTCAAGGTCAAATCGCGAAATGGAGATTTTCAAAATTAGCAAAAATAGGCTATGGTATTATATACACATATGATACATGATTTCAAGGTATTTTTTAATGCTGATTCCAAAAAATCTAAAATCAAGACAATCTGACGTCTCTTTAAAAAGTTATACCTGTTTTTCATCTGTCAACTCATATTATTATAGCAGTTGCAAACTTACTGCCGACAAACCCTTAAAAGTTATGGTAGATGAACCAAATTTTGCATGAAGATTTTAGAATCCATCATTATTAAAAATCAAAACAATCCATTACAAAAAATATATATACCTACGAAATAATGGTATTTTTTGATGGAGCGGCAAATTTTAGGATATGCACTAAAGAAGATTCTTGTTCATCTAAGGAATAAGTGCTAATAGGCTAATTTTTTCATTTTAATCTTTGTTTGGATATTCTTTAACTACCCTCAAAAATCTAAAAAAATCTCATGTCCGCAAGTCCTAATTTTCTTGGTTTGAAAATAAGGTGCAGATTTTAAAAAATAATAAGAAAAGTTTAAATTTGTATATGTATACCAACATAAGCGACATGATTTAAAGGTATTTTTTAACTTTTATTCCAATAAAACTCACAAACAAGTCAACCTGACCATCCCTGAAAAGTAATGCACCTTATTCATGTTGATCTGACACAAATATCTGAAGTGAAGTTTCTCAATCTTTT
Source organism: Episyrphus balteatus (assembly GCF_945859705.1). Classification (NCBI taxonomy): domain Eukaryota; kingdom Metazoa; phylum Arthropoda; class Insecta; order Diptera; family Syrphidae; genus Episyrphus; species Episyrphus balteatus. Next base: position 34,714,664 of record NC_079137.1, on the reverse strand, counting down.
AAAATCTGCACCTTATTTTCAAACCAAGAAAATTAGGACTTGCGGACATGAGATTTTTTTAGATTTTTGAGGGTAGTTAAAGAATATCCAAACAAAGATTAAAATGAAAAAATTAGCCTATTAGCACTTATTCCTTAGATGAACAAGAATCTTCTTTAGTGCATATCCTAAAATTTGCCGCTTCATCAAAAAATACCATTATTTCGTAGGTAGGTATATATATTTTTTGTAATGGATTGTTTTGATTTTTAATAATGATGGATTCTAAAATCTTCATGCAAAATTTGGTTCATCTACCATAACTTTTAAGGGTTTGTCGGCAGTAAGTTTGCAACTGCTATAATAATATGAGTTGACAGATGAAAAACAGGTATAACTTTTTAAAGAGACGTCAGATTGTCTTGATTTTAGATTTTTTGGAATCAGCATTAAAAAATACCTTGAAATCATGTATCATATGTGTATATAATACCATAGCCTATTTTTGCTAATTTTGAAAATCTCCATTTCGCGATTTGACCTTGAAATCGCGACAAGCGAACATGAGATTTTTCTAGACTTTTGAGATATGTTATAGAATGGCAAAAGGAAGATATTGAGCAAAAAAAATTTCTACTAACATTCATTCCGAGATTTACCCCTTTTTTCTCCTTATTTTACTGTATTATATGCCATTTTGCTGCAAATTAATTAACAGTTCCATATTTTATAAAAACTCAATTTCTTTCTTTTATTTCAGAGCAACAGCCTGAAAAAAATTTGTATGGTGTGGCACTGGTTTATTATTTTGAAAACTTGCCGTGTTATAGCAGTTTTCAAAAATGTATTAAAAATTCCAAAGTTGCAAATAGAACGAAAGATATTACAATTTGAATGCAAAAAAACAGACGTTTTCAGAGCAAAATAACAAACAAAAATCGAGGCTTTTGTTCAAAAAGAAATAAACAAACAACACTCGAGAAACTGTGTTTATTTTTCTTTGTTATTTTTCTCTGAAAAGCCCTGTTTTGTTGCTTTAAAATTGTAATATCTTCAGTTCTAACTTCAACTTTGGAAACTTTTATACATTTTTGAAAACTGCAATAACACGACAAGTTTTCAAGATAATAAACCAGTGCCACACCATACAAATTTTTTTCAGGCTGTTGCTCTGAAATAAAAGAAAGAAATTGAGTTTTTATAAAATATGGAACTGTTAATTAATTTGCAGCAAAATGGCATATGAAATAAAAAAATATTTTGATAAATTAATTATTTCTTATTATTAGGCAATGTTTTAGTGAAAAAATTGTGAAAAACAAAAATCAATTATGAGCGGAGGAAGCAAAATACTGTTGCAAAGTCGGGGTTTTTCGAAATTTCACAAAAACTGCATTAAATCGAAAACCGTAAGGATTTGGGATGAACAAGTTACCAAATTCTGAGAGCCCTAAAGTTGGCCTATCAGCATATTTCGTTTGATCCATTACTTTTGGGACACCCTGTATATAAAAATCATTATGAGCTCAGGTTCACGTTGCGTTTTCCCTGATGTTCAGAATGAATGATATTTTTGAGACATTCCCTTACAGCATTTAATACATACATAAAGAGTTCCATGGTAAATACCCTTATGTTACATTACGTCATATAACGTTATGTTACGTTACGTTGCGTTACCTTACGTCAAGCTATAAATAATGTTATAACCTTTTTTTTTCTATTTGTATAGCTGTTAACATTCTTCTTATACAAGACATATATTTGTTCTATACTATTCACTTTTGACATTGCACTATATCACGTTACATTACGTTACCTTGCTCGAGTAATGCCAGTAGAAATCCATGATTGACTCTTGGAGTCGCAGTAGATAATCAACAGTGCAAATAACAACGTTCACAGTAGTTGTATTTCCAGCTTGAGTCCTCAAATAGTTTTGCCATTCTATAAAAGAAGTTAAAGAAAATTGTTTAAGAATATGGAGATGGAGAGTTTATATTTTTTTGGAACCTACCCAAATTGTGACCCTCGCAAGTCAGTTGGATGAATCGAAACAGGGCACACGTAAACTCCGCATCATGCATATTCTTCTCGCCAGCAGCTCCCTCCGAACCGACACCTAGACCTGCACCCGCACTTGGAATATATTCTTTTTGTTTTTTCGAATATTTTTTTTTTTTTTTGCAAAGTACAATTAACAAACAGTCAACAGGAAAAGCAAGGAGCGCCATGAATTGTAATATTTTTCATGATAACACAGGACACACGCATATAATTATGTATAATGGTGCATTTTATATTTATTTTTTTTTTTTGTGTTGAACAGGGTGTTATTATTAATTGATTTTAATTTATTTTTTTTAGGACATTCGTGCATTTTATTTTATTTGGTTGATCAGGGAAAGGTTTTTTGATTGTTGCCGATCGTTTTGGTGAATGAAATTAGAAAATAATAAAAAAAAACAAAGATTTTAATTTGGTTTTACTTGAAAAAAAAAGAAAAACATTAAAAAAAATATTAATATTGAAATTTAGAGCGAATTAAAAGAATAATAAATTGCATTAAATAGACAACAACACGAAGCAGTTTAATAAAAAAAAATTAAAAATGTGCAAAAGAACTCACGAATATACTCAAAAAAATAAAATGAAATCGAATGAATTACCTTCAGCTTTGGTATTACGTTCAAAAGCATCCAAATCTAGGACACTGCATGAATTCATTAAACCAGCAATCGAAGTGAAGAAACCTACATCCTTTTTCTCCTTAAGATGATTTAACATTCCCATTTGAATGTCAATGTTACCACCTCTTAGAATTGAAATTCCCAAATTAAGTGTTGTCATAACCATTTCAGAGGGAACTCCTTTAGATGCGGAAATATGAAGTAGAACCATTTCAGCTACACCACGATTCGATAAACGTGCTTGGTGGAATAAGAGTTTTTGTTTTTCCATTTCTTGTTCCTTTGAAAAATAAGTTAAATAATTTAAATTAATATTTATATTTTAGAGTTAGTTTTTAAATAATGAATATATACATTGTGTAGAATTAAAATTAAAACAAAATAAAATTTCAATTGAATCTAAAATTAAAAAAAAAAATAGATAATAATGAATTAAATATAAAATAAGTATTTACAAAAATACATTATGTACAAAAAAGACCTTAACCTTATTTTCATAAGCCGACGTGACTCGTATATAAATTAGTTTAGCTTTAGACAAAAGATTTTAAACTTGATCACAATTGTTGCACTTCAGAATATGACACCTACCACAAAAATATTAAATAAGCCCTTTACAAAAGAAAATTGAGTTTTGACTGAGTATACCTACCTAATGTCAAATTTGAAAGTTTAGTTTTTTAAAAAGTCGCTACTGTTTTTTTTTCACAATTTTAATTTCTTAAAAACCGCTCGATTCGATTGAATTGAAAATAATATTGGGTTGACAAAAACGTTTTTCGACTCAAATGCACAGAAAGTATGAAGTTAGTTATTTTTGAAAGTTTCTCCAGGTTGTTCCTGATTTGTTCCATTTTTTTTTTTTTTTATTTTCAAAAATGGGAGTTTTGGAGCCAAAATATCGTTCTTGACCAAACACCCCTTTTTTCGAAAATTTAATTTTTAAAAGTTGTTCGGGGATTCACAAGTTCTTTCTAAAAATATTCCAATTTTTTGTACGTCTGGGTTCAATGTTTTGAAAATTAAGGGCATTTTTCCAACTTTCAAAAATTGAGGTCGCAAAATTTATACTTTAAAAGATATCGTGTTCAAAACTTTTTTTCAGTAAACTCACAAAAAAAATCCCATTTTTGTTTTCCAAAAATTTGTTTCGAATTCGAATATTTAACCATATACAAATATTCGGAGTGAGTTTCAATATTTTACAATAAGAGCATCAACTCGAAAATGTACTTTCCATGTACATTAGGGCGTTAGTTATTTAGGTTTTTTTCCGGAATCAAGTTCTTGTGGAAAAACTGTTTCTAAATAATAGAAAAAAATCCCCTAATTTTTTCAGATTTTTTATTTTGACGTTAGATGGCGCCCCAAGAGGATTAAAGTTTTTTCTCATTTGAAATAGGCCATTTTTTTTAGATATAGCCTAAATGTAATGTAATGATGAGGTTCTATTCTATTTATATCAAATACCCTTTTCGAAAAGGTATAAATCATTTTTCTAGGACTAGGGGTTTAGTCAGTCAGGACATGTATGTCTTTTTTGGGCTTATTAAACCAAGCATGTTTTATTAAAACAAGCATATGAGTAGCATGAAAAATAAAATAAAACAAAAAAAAGACATGAATGTTCTGACTAAAACCTTAGTCCTAGAAAAATGGTTTATACTTTTTTGAAAAGGGTTTTTAATATAAATAGAATGGTTTCCAACACAGTGGGGTTAGATTTTACTAAAATCTGTTTTTTTTTATGTTTAAATGACTATTTCTTTATTTTTTTTTAGCTATTTTTGGTTTGGCTTAAGAAATTTAAAGTTTAAACAGTTTGAAAATTTTCAAAAACATTTTTGAAAAAAAGCAGAACAACCTGCACCAACTTAAATATCAATTTCAAAAAATTTGCGCAGCTTTGGGTTGTTAACTTTATTTAGTTTTAAATATTTCTTCGTTTTATTTTTACTGGAGCTGAATTCGTAGACAAAGGACAATTTTGAAAAATAAATCAGCTCAATAGTTATCTATCAAAATATGTAGCATCATTTCTGAGAAATATTACACAATCATGTCAGTGGATCAAGACGTGCTTCTAGTTTTGCGGAAGTTCTCGTCGCCGGACGTTTGCTTTCTATGTTTGAGGTTTTCGGTCACAACAGGTAAAATAACAGGTTTTAAAGTTTAAACCATTTAAAATTTATCTCAGAACTTCTTAAAAGCATAAACGACAGTAAAAATTTTCAAGTTGGTCAATTAAAGGCGAAAACTTTGAGAACTTTGTTTTGTTAAAAAAAAAACATCACTTTTTCGAAGGATATTGCTGTGCTGAATTTGAATCCGTTGGTATATTCAATTATGCTATATACGATACCACACTTATCTTTCGATTTACAAAATAAGTATTCCAAGTTAACTCAAGTTCATTGTTTAACAGATTTAATCAAAAAAGTAGAATAAAAAAAGTACGTTCGTAAAACGTAAGAACAAACAAGAATCTAATATTGAAAAGACCAAATGTTTGCGGTCTGGTTTCAGTAAAAATGACAAAAAAAAAACTGCAAAGCTTCTGAGGGCTTATAACTAAACATCTTATGTTTTCAAAAAAACAAAAAGAAATCTTGATAAACTTTTTTACAAAAAATATTAAGAAAATCAAAAATAATTTCAAGACTTTTTCCTTGACAGTTTTGACTGGATAATTCAATCAAAACAAATTCTTACCATAAGTTTATCCATTTGTTGCTTTAATCGTAACTATTTTTGTTGTTAGTTTAAAAATACTTAAACAAATTACAAGAACAAATAAACTTACATGAATACTAGTTCTTTCGCCTTCTTCACCACCCTCAGCTCCACCTTCTTCATCGCCACCTTCCTCTTCTTCTTCACCACACGATTTAGCAGCAATTTGAGCATAAGACATATACAAAAGATCCTCTTGCAAAGCTCCACTTCGTTCTGTCATAGCTCCACGACAGAATGTTGTTACCAACTGAGTCAAAGGATCTGGCTTTCCTTCCTCTTCTTCGGCATCCTTCTTTGATTTTTCTGACTCCTCGAATGTTTGTGTTAGATCTTCAATCATAACTTCTTGGCCAACATTTTCCTCTTGTAACCATTGTTCGTGGTAGGTTCGGGCAAATATATTACAAGCTCGATGTCTATTGTTAAAATTGAATTGTATAGTTCAGGAATAGGAATATAAAGTTTTTGGTAACGAGAACATTCAAAACGTTAGCACAAACAAGACAAAAAACTTTGGTTAGTAACAGTTAGTTAGCATTAACAAAGCAAATAAAGCACCTGCTTAGTCGATACAGATGTTTGGCTCTCAAACAGCGCATTGCCGCTTGGCGCCTTGCCAACGACAACCTTGAGATCCAAGAATTACTTCTCGATTTAAATCGACTAGCCTAAGGGTAGGGTTAGATGCAAAAAATGACATTCATTAGGTTTTTTAATGGGTTTTAGTTATTTTGTTTTTTAGATAATTTGGTTAGGTACTTCGTTTTTTGTTATAAAAACATTTTTTTTAGTGCTGTTAAATTTTTATAGTTTGGTGTTAAATAATATATTGATATTTTTAACAAAATACAAGAGCACAATAACATTAAAAAAAAATTAAAGCTGATATGTTAATCCAGGTTATGAACCAAAATTTTGTTTCAAAAACTCTTTTTTTCAAAATTTTTGAACAAAAACTTTGATTTTTTTTACACAAATAGGTACAAATACATTAATAAAAATAAAACAAAAATAAAATATAACCTTGGAAGTGAATGCAGAGACGTCTGTCGGAAGCAAGCAATAACTGCACGCTTTCTCTGAATTGACACACAACTTCTGTAAACATTTTTACTTTGTTGTTGTGGATGATCAATCTGTCAAATTAAATTTGTGTATATGATAAATTAAATGAATTTTCAAATAAAGAAAAATTATAAATTTAAATTATTTAAATTAAATAGGTATTATAAAAACAAGCATATGAAGAAAAATATTACATTTGTGAAAATTGAATTATTATTTAAATAAAAAATTCTAAGATACAATAATAGATAAATTGAGCTACATAAGGTATGTTTAATTAAAAAAAATTAATTAAATAGAATAAAATAAAATTAAGTTACGTATTAAAATAAGAATAAATTAATATGAAACTTAATTTAAATTAAAATTTGGAAATAATTGGAAATGCCGACGTAAGAGTCCTCACACTTAAACGAAATATCCACCTCTTCATATCAAAAAAGCGTCCGAAACGCGTCCTAAACGCGTCCGAAACGCACCAAAAACACGTCCTAAACGCGTTCGAAACGCGTCCAAAATGCGTCCTAAACGCGTCCGAAACGCGTCTTAAACGCGTCCAAAACGCGTCCGAAACGTGCCCAAAACGCGTCCGAAACGCGCCCAAAACAATTCACAAATTCTTAAAGAAATATTTAAAATAAATATATCATAGGTAGATAAAAATGATGATGATCTTAAAACATTAACTTTCATACACTGTCTCCAACTTGTACAATTTCTTGTTTACCCTTAACTTTAAATAATGAAATCACAAAAACTACAACTCAAACTTACCATATGCAACCCAAAGAGCACCTTCGCCATAGCCACAATCCTATCGACCGTTTCCTGTGTCTTATCTTTCTTTTCATTTTGATTAGATTTCTCCACCAAAGCTGCATCTTCTTGTATCTCATCTTTTTTGCCAAGCTTTGAGTACAAATAATGCTGCCATGACATCTCATCGGACGGATCAAGTTTATCAGGTAAAGTCAGTTGCATATGAGCAAACTCAATAACTTCATATTCAGGCATTTTCTTCAAATACCTATCCTTACAATGTTGCACCAATTCTTGTTCACGTCCAGCAAACAAATTAAGACCCACCGGAAGCAAACGTTTAAGACAAGCCACCATAAGACTAGCTTGAACTTCCTTATCTTTATCACGTTTCTTATCACGATTCTTCTTCTTCTTTTTAACTTTCCCACCTGTGACTGGAGCGCCATCTGTAATTGCAGCTGATCTACGTGTTGCCGTTGGCATAATCAGCGCCATGTTATCAATTTCATTTGCTGATATAAAGTTTTGTTCTTCTTTGAGGAAATATTGACTCTTTGACCAAATATTGAATATTTCAGCAACATGATTGTAAAGTTCTTCAGCTTCGGGAACGTTATCCTTTAGCCAATGATTACGTTGCAAATCAACGTATTTAATCAGCAATGGATAGAATGAGTAAATATCGCGGACCAAAAGCTGCCAATCTTCCTGAAGTTGGGTCTCAACTTGAGAAGTATCATCGGTCGCTGATTTTATGAATCCTCGCATACTTTCTTCTTTGTGGAACATGTTTTCTGTACGTTTCTTGACTCTTTCAGCTAATGGCAAGAATGGATCCTTCAGAAGCTCTTCCGAAGTATTGATGATAATTTGTTGAGTGTAGGCGGCAATTCTTGTCATCCATGGAGCATTATCATTGCCAATATTCTTCTTGATCATTTTCAAGACATTTTTAAGAAGAGAATTCATATGATCAGCTGTAACCATTGTTACATGATTTCCACTTGTCGGACTAACATTATCCGGTCCTTGAGCCCACCAAAACGGCAAATACGAACACAAAAGTGGCAAAATTACATCAATGATAAAAGGTGCATCGATATAGGTCTTATCCGATTCCACAAACTGATCGACTTCTTGCAGAATAGTCTCAAGATTTGGCATACTGCTCTCCATTTTGACCATAATGTCTTGAGCTTCTAGCGAATGATCAGCAATTCGATTAAGAAGTGAAAACTGATTGTGTTTGTTCAAATGAGGTTCTAAAAATGCCACTGGGAAACATGAACTGTAAGCTCCCAAGCACGACCCCAAAGCTGGACGGTGACGTTCAATTTCTGTCTTGAGATATTTTCTCTCATGAGTCAAAGTCGGATCAGTACCAAGATTGTAAAGTGCTGCTAGAATTTTGTACGAAGCTACTTGAATTTCATCAAGCAAAAGATCACTTCCATAGTCGCATGCAGCTAAATGATCAAACATGGCGGTTAGTACCGGCAGAATCACTTGATTGACATAAGCAAGTGATGTTGATGTCTTGAGATGTGTGCCTCGTAAATGACTATATTTGCCATCTTGCAAATTAACAATGGTATTTCCCAAATCGTCAGCTGTTTGATTGAAGAATGTTAACATTGAAGTTCGAATGAACTCAGGGCAGTTCTTCACCAAAGACTTGGCATCAATTCCTTTAACTAACACTTGAAGACAGCGGACTGTAATTCTGACATCTGGTCCAAAAGCTGCCAGTCGATTTCTTAGCAAAGATGCTAGTTTACAGAATATCGATGCAACCATTTCTTTTTCTTTCAAAGATGCAGCACCGATATTATTTGTGGCAGTGGCAACGGCAATGAAATAATTTCTATGAGTGGAGAAGTATTTCTCCATCAGAGGAAGCACGACTTTGGAGAAGAATTTGATATCTCGCGAGGCGGTCTTGAAGGAACTTCTTCGGCTAAATGTTGTAGACGGTTTCAATAGTTTCATGTTGATAGTGGCTCGGTCGAGATATTGGATGAGTTTCTCTAAGAGAGAATAGGAGAATCTTAATTCGACAGCGGCTTGAGTGGCGACACCTTCACCTTCCATAGCGCCACCTTTAGTAGGCCTTGAGAAAAAAAAATATTATACTTTCAAACTTAACATTTAAGATGTTTTAACTTACTTGTGTAATTTGTATCCTTGATATTGCATATATTTCAAGAACTCTTGTGAACGTTCACGATCCTTTCGTTTCTCTTTGTCAGTTAACAAATCATAAGGAACCAATTGCGAATGAATGATACCTCCACAAGTATTTAATTCTTCCTTCTTCTTCTTGGCCCAAATATCATGAGAGTTTTCGGCCAATCGTTCAGCCATATTTTGCATTTCTCTGCTTAATGTTAGATTTGTCATATCCACAGGATGTGGATTGTAGTTAAAGGCATTTCCTTCATTCTGAAAATCATTCTAGTAATCAAGAACCAAAAAAAAAAAAATACAGGAATAGGGGAAGCAGGGATAACAGGTATTATGGACACAAAATGGAAATAAAAGCAAAGTAATATGAGAAAAAAAAAAAAAGATTTGTGAAAATATATGTTTAGTATTGACGGACATCACTCGATATGTATATTTATTGTAACATACGATTTGTGGTTTAGAGGTGCGTCTTGTTGATCCTCCGCGATTACTGAGTGGTACATCTAATTCGGAGTGTTCAATAGTCCAGCCGATGGAAAGGAGAGCTTTAAGGCTTTCACGAACTGGGTCTCGATAACGTTCTCTTTCCTAGAAGTAAAATAAGCAAAATGATTAAGACACTTGAATAAAATAAAATAAAATAAAATAAAATAAAATAAAATAAAATAAAATAAAATAAAATAAAATAAAATAAAATAAAATAAAATAAAATAAAATAAAATAAAATAAAATAAAATAAAATAAAATAAAATAAAATAAAATAAAATAAAATAAAATAAAATAAAATAAAATAAAATAAAATAAAATAAAATAAAATAAAATAAAATAAAATAAAATAAAATAAAATAAAATAAAATAAAAAAAAAGTGTTGAGCGGATAGGTAAGAATGCAAATTAAGAATGTTTCTTAAATTATTTATTTATTATGAGATCTGCCTAACTTTGTTTTTTGACGGGCGCATAACTTATGTTTTAAATATGAAAATGATAGAGACCATCTCTAAAGGGTTACTATAGTAAATCAGACATGATGTGGCTCGAGTTCAAAAACATTTCTTACTCGTTTCTACACAATTTTCTTCACGAAAGAATTCAATATTTTGAAGTAAAGTACGGGATGATAATTATCTCAAAATCTGACCGAACACCTCCAATTTTTATGAATTTTTTAACGCTAGTTATTTAAACTTCTATAACATTTCTGTCTGTATCGCAGAAAATTCATTCAAAAAATTCCTTAATATTTTTTTAAATAAAGTGAATGATATACAAAGTTCTTTTTTCAAATTAATTTTGAGGGAATAGGATTATTTTCCCATAGTTTAGGTTGCAGAAACAATTTTCATCAAAACATCAATTACACCTACAACTCAAAATACAGTTCACTCCCTCTAAGTCGAAATTCCCTCTAACTCGAACAAATTCTTTAAATTCTTGGACTATTTTCAATCCCTTTTAGTTGAATTTTTACTTGCTCTATAGGGAGGTTATTGGTTTCATGTCAGAAAAAAATATCATAAGTTGTATGAATTTTTTTTCAAAATTGTCCGTGTCATTTTTTGTGCAGTAACCTTGTTGTTTCTCTACGGAAGAATGCACGTTGTAGTTTTGTTTTTATAGAGTTGTTTATAGTAATAGACAAAATCATCGCAAGATTTTCTTAAAACATTTTTGACAAAAGTGTCAAACGCATCATTGTACCTACATAAATACATAAAAAATTAAAATACCCACATTTTTCAGTCTTTGATGGTTTTACCTTTTGAGGACTATTTTTTAACAAAAGGTTTGTATTACGGCTTTTAAGTTTACAAAATTTCCCAAAAAACGCGATTGTAACCCGAATGGTTTCCAAAATATTGATTACAAATTTCGTAGATTTCTTTGAAATCATAAGTACATTTATGTATGTTTCCAAACTGTTCTTAGCCAAAAAGAGTGGCAGCGCCAGAGGGTAGTTTCGCTTTTCAAAAGATTCCAATTTATGTACAGACTTAAAAATTCGGGTTTTTTTTACACTTTATGCATTTTTGACTCCAAAGTAAAAAATTAGAAAAGACAAGAAGAATGTAACAATCTCTAAGAATTAAGATCGGAGCAAAAATGGAAGATATCAACACAATTTAATTGTAGATGCAATTTTTGACTTTCAACAAATTTTTTAAAAAATATTTTTTTCAAGATGACTCAGTGTTACTCTCACCTAACATATATTTAAAAATTTCTTAAAAAATATTCCATTACAAAATTTCTACGTAATGCTAATTAGGCATTACTGGATTTGTACAAAAAGTTAGTCAAATGTCATACTTATAATTTTTTTTATCGTAAAAGGGACTGAAATTCACATTTTTTTTTTACAAAAATTTTTTTTTTACTTTATGGTTATAATTTTGAAAAAAAGATAAAAAAATGTTAATACAGAAAGTGTTTTGTTTTTTGGCTCAGAAGAAGTAGCATACATTATCGTTCTATAAAAAGTTATTTTCTCAGTTGTACGATTTTTTTTTTTTGTGGTCATACATGTACATGTAACATGAGAGTAACACATTAGTTTTACTATTTATTATTTTGGGAAAATAACTTTTTGCGGTTCATATTTCTTAGTTGTGTTGTTTTTGACACGATAACTTGGGTTCGAAAGGGTTTATCGTTTTCATTTTTTCTGTTTGCCACCAACGAAAACTATTTTTTAAGATAGAAATTTGAAAATTATTAAATTTTATTAAATCGTTTCAAATTTTGAGCCTATAATTGAGGCTATGAGAATAATAGTGGCGTAAGCCATAAAATTAAGTTTTGAGCTACTAGAGATTTAAGGTACAGGATTTTTTAAAACAACATTTTTTTAGTGCCATCTAGTTTTGAGTGTATCTAGCTGCATAAATCTATTTTTTGTATTAAAATAGATATATTAAGAGACCCATTTTTATGAAAAACTCATTTTTGAAAAAAAAAAAAATGGGTTACGCCACTATTGTTTTCATAGCCTCAATTCTAAACAATTGGTTTAACAAAAAAATAACACTGTGATAGTTCAAAAAACCGACAGAGGGCTCTTATGTCTACTAAAGATAATTCGAGTATGCTGAACACGATGGCGTTCTTAGTTTTTCTGGATTAGGTCAAATAAGAAAGATTTTTGCGTTTGAAATTTTGTTTGCACATGCCAAAACTGAGGGTATAAAACACCATATATTTTCCAATTTTTGATTTTTTATCGATGAAAAATGATGGAAAATCTATTTTTTCGCAAGTGTTATTCATAAAAGAAGTTATTTGAAAAAAAAATCTGCCGAATGACATTTTAAATCATTATTTTATGGCAAAAAAACGTCGATTTTTCTTCAATTTTTCTAATATTTTTCGTATTACTTAAATTTAAATGCAGCACTCGGTGGCAACGATTTGATGTTGTATTTCAGGATAGAATATGGCTTTGTTTACAAATACGAATAGGCAGTTCCTACCTATCTACAATATTGGTTAAGCTTAAGAGTGAAAAAGTAGCAGTAAAACACTGTTTTTTTTTTTTTAATTTTTAAGTTTATAAAATAAAAAAATTACAAAAAGTTTAAATGCAATACTGCCCATAATCTCGTAAAGGCCCTAACTACAAAATTTTCGATTTTGATTTTTTTGCATATTTGGAGTTAGGGAATTGTCTCTGATTTATCCTCATTTATTTTTTTAGCCTAGGTCTTCAAATAAATCAGAAAATTCAAAATGAACTTTTGATTTTTTTCATTTTTATATGCAAATTGCGATATTAGATTTAGTGTTTCCCTCTATAACTCAGAAGTAAGAAAAGTGTAGTTAGGGCCTTTACGAGATTATGGGCAGAATACATATGTAGGGGAAGTGGGGGCAAAACGCCCATGGGCTCAAGTAGCATAAAAACCCGCTTAAGAGAAACCCTCTTAAGAGAAAAACCCGCTTATCTGAAACACGTTTCTGATCTTTAAATATTTTCTTCAGTTAAACGGGGACTGTGACAAATATATTATGTGTTGTGTATGTAAGCTCATATAACGCAGATGGAAGTAATAGTAAATATGTTTTAATTTTAAAACAAATTGAAAGAAAAATGATTTTTTGAACTTAAACAATTAAATAAAAATATTGATACCATGCCTGATTTTTTAATTAAATATCTACATCTACATATGTATAATATTCCAGAGTACTAACACATACAAGGTGTGTACAAAAAAATGTTGAGTTTTCGCATACATTTGTACCTTTATAGTTAAAAAATGTAAGAAAAATTGAAGAAAAATCGACGTTTTTTTTGCCATAAAATAATGATTTAAAATGTCATTCGGCAGATTTTTTTTTCAAATAACTTCTTTTATGAATAACACTTGCGAAAAAATAGATTTTCCATCATTTTTCATCGATAAAAAATCAAAAATTGGAAAATATATGGTGTTTTATACCCTCAGTTTTGGCATGTGCAAACAAAATTTCAAACGCAAAAATCTTTCTTATTTGACCTAATCCAGAAAAACTAAGAACGCCATCGTGTTCAGCATACTCGAATTATCTTTAGTAGATATGAGAGCCCTCTGTCGGAAAAAAAAAGTTCCATTTTCGAACACAGTGTAATTAATAATCTTTTTACTAGATAATAACATAACCTCTTAATAAACTACTTTTTGATAGCTTCCACCGCTTAAGAGTTATAGACGGAAAACCGGTCGTTATTTATACATATATCTTGAGTAATTTTTTTGCAAATGTCGGATTGGTAGCGACTTTTTAGTTTTTGCAATCCATTTTCAATAATGAATCAAGGGTTTGTGCTGATTTTAACCCCGCTGTTAAGTTTGACCTTTTTTATGAATTTCCTGCTCTTATATTAATTTTCTTAGGATCCTAGAAGTTATGAAGCTCGAAACATCGTGGAATCAATTTTTTTTTTTGTACGTCAGAGTAATTCCCTATTTGACTTCAAAACTTATTTCGTTAAATTTTCGAATATTTTCTAACCGGTATTTTGATCTCTTATAGTTTTTGAAAACTGTGTTTTGTTTCGCATTATTTTCAGAGAATTTTAAATAGAGACAAAAATTTGATGATCCTATATTTTTTTAAACTAGGTATCAAATTAAAGGTACGAAAGGAAAGCAGGGTTTCCAAAATCAAAACTTACATATTCACTCAACATATTATACGGCTTCAATCTAGGATGTTTTCTTTCCGAATCCGATCGAATATCTCCATGCACCCATCCACCTTCCAATCGACGACTTGCCCAAGCATCATGATAATGTTCACTAAACTTCTGTACCAATGAATTCAAATCATTATCCAAATGAACCACTGACGTATCAATAGGATTTGGATCATATTGTGGTTGATCTGGTGCTCCCGTCTGTCTTCCATAATAATCTTCATCGGTATTCTTTGACAAACTATAATCAGGTGGCAAAGCACACCCGATTGCAATTAAACATGGCAAAGCTTTGCCAAACAATTCCGGATCATAATCCATATTGCTAAGTGAATCGAAAATATTCGAAAATAGTAACATTGTAAGACGTTTCTCTTCATCCGATGAAGCACCATAAGATCCTTGTCCTTGTGTCGAGCCATAATATTTGGCACAACGATCAAAATGAAGTGTTAAAAGCTAAAAGTAAAAACAAGTCAAAAGTAAGATTTTGGTACCAATTTGTTTATAAAAAAAAAAACTGTGATGATCGATGATGAAATTAACCTGTTATGAGAAAATGGAAATTAGAATTGAAATTAAATAAAAATTATATTATTATTGAAATTAGTAAACAAATTATTTTGAGGAAAAAAAAACTGAAAATTTGTACCAAAAAATAAAAAAAAAGTTTTCCAAAAAACTGAAAAACCAGAATGTTTAAAAATCATGTTTGGATTAATGTTTTGATCAAAATAAAAATCCAAAAAAATAATTATGACATTGCCAGAAACAGTACTGATCAATCTAAATTTTAGCCCTTTTAAAAAAAAAAAAAAAATAAAAATCTTCTAAAAACTCTACCTTCTATTTAAAAAAAAAAAAAAAAACTTAGTTCCCAAAGAAGCAACTATTTAAATTGATCAGTATTATTTTTGACGTCAATTTTCAAAAACAATTGTATCTTACTCTTAAAGCCACTGTTGTGTACTCAGAAAGTTTCGAGACATCCACAGTCAACTTGCGTAAAAGTTTTAACAACATCGCAGGTTGCATCTGAGATGTCAGCGCAACAAGAAAATCTGATACAGCTTCTCGTTGACCTTTCGTCAACATACGATTTTTCGACAATCTATAAACCGTATGTAGCGTAGCATCCAATAAGCTTGCATAATTTTCAGCTTCATTATAAAACTTTGAATGTTTTATCAAAAGTGGCAGAATTGAATTGCCAATATAACGATTCATTGATAATGCCATATCACTCTCCGAACCATCACTCTTATCCAACATAGTAGCAGTTCGTAAATCTGGCAAGAAGGCATCTTCCAAAAGCCTATAGAAGAGTTCTTGCACTTCAATACCATAAACACGCTCCAAAAACAACACTATACTCTGTTTATTATTTGGCAACAAACCCGACGGCATATCTGACTTGGGTTTCTCTTCACCCGGTGCTGTTTGCGTTAGAGTAAATTTCAAACTTAAAACACCTTGAAGATCTTCAAGTGGCACCAGAGATCTCAAAATAGCTCTAGCCCTCAGCGATTCATTTTTGCCCTGTTCAATTACTGATGCATCTGGTGCACATCTGCCAAGAAGATCTACCAATGTACAATAGAAATTCAAGATAGCAGCACCAGTGTCAATGTAATCTTCATCTTCTTCGCCTTCGGGCAGGGGATGGGTAAAGTTGAGGCCAGCAATAGTACCTTCAGCTTCGTCTTGTAATTTGCAACGATCGGCAATTTTCTCGGACATCTTATTGGCCTCAACAATTGCTCGAAATAGACCTTCCCCTTCTCCTCTTAGAGCCGGCCCTAAACATTCTGGACGTCGGATAAGAAGACGAATGACAAGGTTAGCATTTTCTTCAACGCTTTCTCCATTTACCCATACGCAATAACGAAGGAAATCTAAATAACGTTCACCCTCAACTGGGTCCCAACCCAGATCTGGATATCCTTTTTCGACAAGTTCTGAGTTGCTTTGTAATCCACACCTGGATAGGTACACAGCAATTTTTTCCAAATAGTGTTCTCTAAGCGCCAGAGCTAATTCTGTGTTCTCCATTAAACTCGAGTATGCCACATCTAATGGTGTGGAACCGCGTAAGCTCGGACGAGCTAGCAGAATATTTGCATTATCTAACAGAAAATCAAAGTGATCGAACATGGCTTTTTGATTTTGACGGCCAGTTCGGCAGAAATAGCAAAGGAAACGACAACATGCCACAACCATTTCGTGGGATGTGTCTTTTTCTTTGGGCGGTGCACCTTCGGTGCCTTCACTTTGTGCCGGAGCATCACTTTGTGCTTGGGCACGACGTCCTAGAGTATTCATCATTACGGCCATAACGTTTTCATGAACCCTGAGTATGCGAATTAGATCAGGATGTTGGAAAAATGTAGCATTGTTAACTAATTTCCAAAGCCTCTTCCGCATGAGTTCTTCTTCTTCTTGACTCATTTGGACCGGAAGAAGGGCCCGAATTTGGCTCAAACCAACCCACATTTCAGCAACATCATCGCGGGCCTTACTGTTAATGACGTAAGTTTTTTCTAAGGCACGTACTAGCTCGCCAACTGTATCGTATTGACGAACTAGTAAGCTAAACATTTCTCTGACAAGTTTTGGATTTTCTATTTGTGACTCTTCAGCCCATTGTACTATTGTTTTGATGAGAACCTTGCGGAAGACCTCTTCGGGAGTTTTCTTTTCTGGTTCTTCAGGTTCTTTTGGACCTTCTTCGAGTTCTTTGACAGTGTTTATGAAGTTGAATATTTTTGTTATTGGTCCCGTTTTGATTTCTTCGATGGCATTAGCACCGTCTCCTTCTTCGGGCTCTTGTAGAGCATTTAGGGAAACTTTGTTCATTAGACTTTCATGGAAGTCGTAGAGACTTCCACGAAGATCAAGACCGCATGTACAGTTTTCTTGATCGTCAGGTTCGAGATTTTTGAAACATAAGATCTGATTCATTTGTTCTCGCGGTGGACAACGGAATTCCTTGGTCTTTTTGGCAGCAACGGCACTTGGAAGATCGGATTGTTTGATTTCAATGTAACGACGGAGCTGATCAGCTTGAAGGTCTCCAACGAAGTCGTGTGAGAAAGCTATGATACTTTCAACCCTGTGTCGCAGTTGGATGTCATATAAATGATGGAGTAGATAGCACATTTGCAGTTTGGCACCCTCGGCCATTTTCATCGTCAGAAGACCTTTACGGTGCTCATCTTTACCATCTGGAAGGTTAAGTGAATAATTTTGAGACTTACTTCTGGAGAAAGATGAAGATACAAACCTTTTTCGAAGGAACTGTCCCAGGTTTCTGGGTTAACCATCACGAGAAGCTTTTGAACATCTTCATCTGTTAGAACTCCAACCAAAAGAAGGCGATCCGTTAGTTTAATCAGTGGCCTGTGTAAAAAAAAAATCGATTTGCTTAATCAGGAAATCTTCTTGAGAAGTAAAACTTCAACTTACAAAAACAAATTTTCATTCGACCAACCAATCGGATCACGATTATGCACCTGATTCACTTCGACAGCCTCTTTTAAAGCCTCCATTACAAATTCACGGACAACTTCCAAGGGGAATTTCGGTGAATATAGCTGCTCGATCGTCGGGATGGGTTCACTGGAAGCACTTGGCGCTAAACCAATTGTTTGAGGGCTTGTGGGGGGACTGGATTGTTTTTGGTTTTTTTTTTTTTTTTGATAATGTACACAAGTGCAAAATGTGGGGGGCATATAAAAAGATTCAAATGCATCATAACATTAAGAATGAAAAGAGAGTAGTTAAAGTATAGGATAATGTTTTTTTGGAGGACCATCACCATGATTGTATAAAAAGAAGTGTTGAAAAGTGAAGTTTCTTTTTTTCGAGTTCAAAAATCAAATAAAAAATAGTTTTTTTTTTGAAAATGTTCTGTTTTTTTTTTTAGAGTGTGTTCTTTTGTATGGCAAAAATTATAAGAAAAAAAGCAAAAGTTCAAGGTCTTCAAGAGATAAGTTCTCAAAATTTTCATAATTAAAAAAAATATTTATTACATCAAGTAAAGCTTTTTCGTCGTTCCCATATGTATTCTTAGTCAGCCAAACGAGGCTTAAGTTTTTCTTTGAAGACTGTTTTTGGGAGGTATTAATTCTATGATTACTATTTTTTTAATCCAGTAAATATCTTAAACTAAGATGTTCACTGAACTAAGAAGTTCTGCGTGCTCAGGTTATTATTTTTGATAATTTAAATGGCGCCCGGGAAAGGATTTTCAGTTTAAAGCAACCAAAATAAAAAAAAAATATACTTATCTTGGTTCGAAAATTCGTTTTTGTGAAGGTATGGAAATTTTACATCAAACAAAATCTGTCATTATGTACGAAAGCTAAATTGGCACCCGGCCATAAACTTTCGTATGATATATCTACCTTCAGAAAAAAAAAGGGCTAAACTAATACAAATCGTGTCTACCTATCTATCAAATACCTAAATGGAGCCCAAGCCTGGCTCTTTAGTATCGAAAATAGTGGCGACCAGGCACGGACTTCCACGAACATAACAACCGACGCTTTAAAACTACTTTTCGACAGCTAATGATAAACTACACAAGTGGCTACTGAGCAAAGATCATTTGTTATTCAAATAAGTAAATGGCGCCCGGTTACGGAGTTCCGTATTATTTAACAACCACAACTTTTAAATCTACCTGTTTTTTGGCAACTTTATGTTAAACTAGTTAAATGGCGCCCAAGCAGTGAAAAAAGGGACCAGATCACGCATTTAAATGTACCTTCAAGAAAAAAAAAAAGAACAACAACTAATAAACTGTGTTTTTGGACACATTAATGTTAAACTACCTAATGGACTCCGGTGCAGATATCATATCTTTCGAAATAACTGGCGCCCAGGCACGGACTTATGGACAACGAAAACACCCAAACAGTGATCGTTGTTTTCGAAAGAAAGTGGCGCCAAGGCACGGACTTCAGTTGAAATCACAACTACGGCTTAATGTTAAACTACTTGAGTAGCACCCGCGCAAAGGGTCCAGACTTCCATGTTATTAGCAACCACGAGCTTTAAATTTTTTTACAGCAAAAAAAGAGCTGAACTAATTAACTACTTGTCATCAGCCAAATTTTAAACTAGTTAAGAGCGCCCAACCAGAGATCATTACTATCAAAATAAATGGCGCCCGAGTCGGGCCCGGATTATAAAAAATCAATAACTTTTAAATCTAGCTCCAGGAAAAAGAGCTGAACTAATGAATTGCTTTTAGACAGCTTAGTTTGTAACTTCTGAAGTGGCGCCCGGGCAAAGAATACTTCTGTCTTATATAACAGTACCGAGAAAAGGACTGAACTTATAAACTCCTTGTCTATAGATATAAAAGTAGCACCCGGGCAAAATTCATCACAACCGAAGTGGCGCCCGGGCACAAAATTTGTTGTTATATAATAATCACAAATTTTTAAGTGGCGCCGCCGCCGGTAACATTATTATTATATTGTTATATAAAATCGACCCTCAGGAAAAAAAATGCAATTATCAACAGCTAAGGTGGCGCCCGAGTAGAGATCAATAAAATTTATTGGAATAAAAGCTTTACTTGTGCCAAAAACCAAAAATAGAAAAAAAATTAATTCAATTAAAAAACCAAAAATCCAATCGAACTTTGAGAACAAACCAAGTTGATAGAAAATATTTCAAGGTAATTTTACTCACTCGTCAAAAAATATGAACAAGATGGTGGGCTTCATAGAAGTTCAAAGAATGTTTTAAAAAAAATATGTTTTACTTACGTTATTTCAGTCATTCTTAACTGTGGTCTAACGGACTCTGTTACCAGAGAACGCAATGAATGACACATCTCTTCATCTCCATACAGTTCCTTAAGTTCAGGACCCAGAGGTGTAATATATTCATTTTTGCAAACTTCCATAGTAGTTGCATGTGATTCCAAATGCAAAGCAATCAAAAGATCATAGAATCCTTGTCTCAATGGTCCACTCATGTATTCCGAACGAATAGCATAAAGAAGTTGTTTTTGATCGACATGTTGACACAAAGCATGTGCAGCTCGATAATTTGATTGGTAACATAAAGCTGCATACAGGGTTAAAGTGTGGGAATGGAAAGATAAACTCTTGTCCATTTCAATCAGTTCTAAAATATCTATGCAACGATCTTCCTCAGGGATGTGGAGAGCCAGCATTGAAACTGGATCTTCACACAGCATTGACCAACCACGGATATCGGAAAGTTTTAGAGCATGAACCTGCAAAGCTGTATTGGGAACTCGAGCCCATTGATGAGGCTTCAAACATTGCACCTTCAGACGAGGTGGTGATTGAGGATTAACGTGTTTGTCACTTGTTGGAAGAACAGCTGCTGAAAGTGGAAGAGTTGTTGGTGTCCTTCCCAATTCGATTTGAAGGATTTCCTTGCTAGTAGCTTCGACAAATATCGCCGGAAAGAGTTTTGTATCCGGCTCCATTAACCAACGATGAGAAGTTTCTTTACCTTCACAGGTAAATCTAATTATACCCGTTGCTGTATCGACAAAACATCCCACAAACATTCCCTGTGAAGCACCTTTTCCCGATGCATCCTGAGTGACTTCATTGAAGAGCTCATCAGCACGAACAACATAACAACTTTGACGATCAATATGTTCCATTATTTGCTCGTAGTAATCTTCAATAACTACAGAAGCACAACGGACTTTGGACTTGTTGAATTCTTTGCTGTGCAAATGATATTGTGTTGTCACCCAACCGACGTATACATGAGTTGGATCTTGTCCGGGGAAAATTCGGACTCCATAAAAGTATTCATTGATGAGTCTTAAGCAATCGGCATCGAACATTTCATTGCCGGAAGATTCCACTGATGGATTTCCTAAATTTCCACCACTCATTGCTTTTGGGCCAGCTTGACGTTCAGGAGCTGCTGGAGGTTGTACGCCACCACCTTGCTCGTTGGTCTAAAAGAAAAAAGAAAATCTTGAATACTGAAAGATTCAAAGCTTTTGAAACCCAAACTTACGTTTGTTACCCGAACTGTAGGATTTCGGGTTGTCATTTGGGAATTTACAACATTCCTTCCATGAGCAACAGTATTCCTCCTCTCCATTGGAGAAGTTTCCCTTGGCCTAACTTTGTCTTTACTTTGATCTCGGGACTTTTTGGAGAAAAATTTAAACGGACTTCTTCCACGTTTTTTCTTATCTTCAGCCTCGTCTAAACCATTCATCATGTCCAAGGCAGTTGTTGATCCTCGCATATTGTCAGACATACCGTCTTCAAATGTGATATTCCTTGTTAGTGAACCCTTTCGTGGGGGTCTTGACGGACCATTCATATTATCTTCGGCTTCAGTATTATCGTTATAATTTCTATTTAAACCCTTTATATCGTTCATTGTAAAACCACTCTTTAACATATGATCAACATGAGCAGCTTGTGATGGTTGAGGTTGCATAGCTTCTTGACTGTCTATCATAAGACGATATTGACGAATTTTGATTTCTTCCCAACGACGTGATTTTTCACTTTCACTATGAACCAAAGATTGATTTTAGATAATGGTACAATATAGAGTATTTTGATATTTACCTGATAAATTCACTCATACAAGTAACAGGAAGTGATAAACGCAAAAATTCCCAATTGGCTTTTTCCATTGTTTCGAATGTATTGTGTGAAATTTTCAAATGAGGTGGAGTATCTGCACCGCCAGGAATTCGAGTAACATCAATACGACAATCGGGCATTTCTTCGGTATTTTCGAATATTGGCTGATCCTTAGTGTACCAATGTGTAACAGGACGTCGCATGTTGCTAGAAGAATTAAACATATTTATTTAATTTCTATTGATCACTGACAATAGGACACATGAGGCTATTGGTTTTTAAAACACTCAGTCGGGACCGAAATTCTGTCTCTATGCCCTTAATTTTTAAGGACCAACACTAATTACACTGGTCGGCAAAAAATTAAAAAAAGTCGGGAGCAAGAACTTTATAAGGTAATTTTGATTGACTTTAGTGTGCTGAATTTGTTTTGAAACTGTTTACAGATTTTTGCTATCACGTCTAGTTTTTGAGCTATACTCATCACTATTTTTGCTATAAAGCTTCAAAAACTAATTGAGTTTTTTTTTATGTTTAGTCAAAAATATATATTTTCCGTAATATGTTGCTCTTTATAAGTCCAAATCAGAAGACGCAAGATGGAATTTGATTCAAAAAACCATTCATTACTTTGAAAAAAATAATCAAGATTTTGAGATATCTATCATAAATTTCTTTTTTCAATATCTTTGAGAAAAAAAATTGTTTTGAAAAAATATAAATACCTTTAGGACGTGTTAATATGGCGTTTTGAGATTGCATAAGTAGTTTTACAAAAAAAAAAATTAACGGTGATGTAATTCGATGTCAAATGTACCCAAAAAAAACGCGTTTTTGACCTATTAATATTCAATTATTTCAAAAACGTGACGTGCCAGTGAAATTTTGACTTCAGATTCGGACTCAGCACACAAAATTCCTCTCGAAAAGTAGTGTTTGGTTCTTGCTCTATATCCGTTGCCGACCAGTGTTATGCACGGAGAAAACAAGAGAACCTAAAAATATGATGATGCTCACTTTAAATCCCAGTTTGAATCAATAAAAAAAATTTGAATCCGCTTAAAAAATTCTTCATTTAATTTTAATAGGAATTCTCATCATTAGAAAACTGACTAAAAATGTAATGATTCTTTATTAATTCTATGTGCATACGTTGGAAAACGAGGTGAATATGATAAAAATTAAAATAAAAATAAATTATTAGTGCAATTTATAATTGCAACATGAAATCTTACGGTTTTTCAGTAATTAAAGTGTAAATTTTAATAAATAGGCCAAAATGTTAAATAATGATAAAAAAAATTTTCGAATTCAAGCTTTTTTCATTTTTTGCATTTTCCGAGAAAATGTACTATAGTGTGAGTGCACTAATGTAAATTTTTTCTTTCACCATCTAAAAGTAGATATTTCAACGAACAAAATGCCCACCGACTTTTTGAAAAAAAAGCTGATATTTTGACACGTGAATTTTCGATTGAAAATTAGGGTGTTTTTTTATATTAAGTCAAAATAAGGTGAAAAAATAAATATTTTAAATCAAATAAATTACAGTGTATTTGGACATAATAAGGGGATCGGGTCAAAATTCTGGCTTCAAAATTCTGCTTTTCAAAATTCTGCTTTTTCAGCGAAAATTCTGTTTTTCAAAATTCTGCTTTTTTTCTATTCTGTTTTTCAAAATTCTGCTTTTTAAAATTCTGCTTTTCAAAATTCTGCCAGCATTATATTTGAACAAAAAAATTCTGCTAATTCTGTTTTTTTTGTATGGCATATGCGCTGGCTAAAGAAAAATACACCTCATTAATGTAATTAAACATTGGTACTTTCCTAAATTTTTTTATTTAAGTGTCGCAAATATTTTTTGAAATGCATATACTGACTTTCTTTGAAATAAAATATGTATACTAATTGGAACCGATGTTGTATATTCCTTTTCTTATTCAAATTTTTGAATATTCATCTTTATTTGATAAATTAATAAATTTTTAGTTATTTTCGGAAATGTTTAATATTAAAAACCTTTTCTTAATATTTTCAAATGTATTCATTTATAAAACAAAAATTAATTCGCATTTAAAAAATGCCAAATTATGTAGGTAAGTAATCAAATAAGCAGATAATTTTTTCAAAAAGATGATTTTACAGAATTCTGCAAAAAATTAAAAAAGGGTTTGGAAAATGTTAAAAAGCGCGCGCTTTTTAACATTTTCCAAACCCTTTTTTAATTTTTTGCAGAATTTTGAAAAGCAGAATTATGAAAAGCAGAATTTTGAAAAACAGAATTTTGAAAAACAGAATTTTAAAAAGCAGAATTTTGAAAGCAGAATTTTGTAAAGCAGAATTTTGAAAGCAGAATTTTGACAAAAGAATTTTGACCCCGGCAGAATTTTGACCCCAACCCTATGTAAGTTTTCACAAAATTTCGTACAAAAAAAATTGAAAAAGATAAAAATAAAAAACCAAAAACTCGTTTTTTTAATTTTTCACCTAAATTTTGAGGTTATGTGAAAAAATTATACTTTTTTCCATAGGACTTGTAGTTTTGCCGGAAATCGAGATATACCATTTCTTACCATTAAAAACTCAACCCACCCACTTCCCAAAATCGGCTCGCCCGTAATTTATTTTTCCTTTCATTTTTTTCATATTCATCTCTTTTTCCAATGCGTTTCGTTCTACTATGATTTTTTTGTTTTCAAAAATTATTCACCCTGGGCTAAAAATTGGGATATGCACTAAAAAAAATTGTTTGAAAGCTACATAGCTATGTACCGGCAAAAGGAAAAAAATTAAAAAGGAATTTCTTTTAAAATGTCTCCACTGGTCTTATCAAACCGGATGTTCACTTTTTAAACTTAAAATTGAAATACAAAGTGACTGAGGGAGAGCCACAAAATTAAATTTTGCACAACCAATTCGTATTTAACAAATTAAAATTTTGTAGGTACATCGAAAAAAAAAAATTAGGTAAATGACAAATGGGTGAAACTCTCCAACCTTTTTAATTACCACTTTTCTCGCCTTATGACTTTTCTTGGCATCTAGCAATTTTTTTATACAAAAATGTGTTTTTTTTATAAAAATATTTTTTTCATTTCGGATCGAGATTCTTTGAAAATTAAAAAATGTACTTATTAACAAAACTTAAAGGGCTGCAAATCATCTTTGAATGGATGTGTTCCTTAATCCTCCAGTTTTTCGAAACTTTTTTTTATCAAAAGTGGTCATTTAAAAAGTCATCTTGTAACAAAACAGTTAAAAATTGGACACTTTTTGGTGTTAACTTAAACGTACCGTAGAAAAAGTCTAAATTAACAAATGTGAACTTAATACCTACAATCCTACATAACTTCATGTATTTTACCTACCCATTTCAATGTCTAGACATTTTAGACAAAAGTACGTCATTATCCCTAAAACGACTCTTCCTACATAAAAAATTAAACTCCTTTACCGTCCCTTAACTTAAGTGATATTTGTCCCCCAGTGCTATTTGACATTAGAAAAATATCAAAAATTAAAAGAAAAAGTCCAATATATGTATAAACTCCCGTAGGTATACAAAAAAAAACCGTTGTTTTGCAAAATTCTCAAAAAAAAAAAGTTCAAAAAAGACTTATTCCAAAAAAATTAACTTACACACAGAATGGTTCGTAACCCTCTTGCAAACCACAAGTGGTAAAGAACTTCAAAGAATCAACATCTTGTCCATAAATCAATCGAGCCTTTTGACCAACCTATTTTAAATAAATAAAGTTAATTTTTTTTTAATTCAAAAGTTATTATTAATTTCGGTCTCCTTACACCCAAAGTACAAGCTGGAACAAAACCAACTCCATCAGCTGTAACATCAGCAAAAGTCGTTTCACCACCTAATGCATCCATCAAAAGTTCACCATTCAATGAGAAACCTTAAAAAAAACGCATTATAAATATTAAATTAAAATTAAATTTAAGGCCTACAAAAAAGCTAATATAAAATATTTTTTTTTACAAAAAAAAGTTAACACTATAAAAAATATTAATAAGCGAAAAACGCATGCTGTTTTTTGTTATGAAAACTTTGTCGAAAATATTTCAGAATCAGTATTGTTTTCATGAATTTTTGATTTTATTTAAAAAAAAAAAAAAGCTAAAAATTTCTATTCAAAAAAATGATTTAGTATTTAGTGCAATTTATTCGTGGATTAGTTAATAGTCGGTGAATAGATTAGATAAAAAATTAATAAACACCAAGGTTTTTTAGTCAAAAATGTGTCTGTTTCAAACCTTTTTGAATTTTTTTTTATATATGTATATATTTTTTTTTGTGTTGGGACAGAATTACTCCATTGTCAAAATAGAAGCACATAAATGCATGTTTATTTTTGTGTTTTGTTTAAAGACGAACATTGAATACGATATTGGTTAAAAAAATGTATATGTAGGTTTTTTTTTCTTATTTTTTTAATAAAATGTATCACTGCAGGATATCAATGATTTCGATACTTTTGTGTTCAAAAAACGAAAAAATAAATCAAATAAAAATGAAATGCAAACGTTTTTTTGGGAAAAAAAATCCGTTTTTGGCGTACCAATTTTTTGTACTTATCTATAATAAAAAGCAAAATATTGAATTCGAAGTGGAAAAAAGAAGGGTTGCATAAGAACTGTTGTAGATATTTTTTTTTTGTAAGGAAATAATACTAAGCAGGATACGAAAAAAAAACGCCTCATAACTATTTTTTTTTTTTTAATATCTAATAAAACAAAACTTTGACTCTTACTAATATTGTGATCAGCGAGATCGAGAAACACACCGACGATATCACCAGGTCCACATTGTTTACCAAAGGACTCACTTGTCCCGCCAAAGACTTTCTCTTCCTATAATTTGATGGTTGAACGAAATTGTGCGGAAAAAATTTGTTTGGCACATTAAATATAATTTTTATCAATTTTTTTGTTTGTTTTTTAAACGTTGAAAACCCTATATTTTGAAATATACGTATTTTGCTTTTTTTGAAGAAGATATATATTTGTATATGCAAACTGACCTACTACAAAGTTAGACACAAAATTTCATATTTTTTCGCAGGATTATTACAGTCGTTGAATTAATAAATTAAATATAAAAAAAAAACAATCGAGTTATATAAATATGTAAGAGAAAAAAAAAAACGTTTACAGAAAAATTATTTAAACACAAATCAACTATAAATGTAGATGCGATTTTTTTTTTTGCTTTTTGCGATTCTTACTTATAGTTTGTTCCTTGACGTCTATAAAACAACCAATTACGTCGCCTGCTTCATAGCGAACACCAAAATGTTCAATCGAACCTCCATGCACCTTAGTAACCTGTTTACATTACGTGTTGATAATTTTTTTTTAAATTACGTTTAAATTTTTTTTTAACAAAAAAAAATAATCCAATAGAACTTTTGAAAATCATAAATTTTCTAGGCGTATCTCTATAGCGACCGTTAAGTTCCAAAATGACCCTTTTTCTCTCTCTAAAAACAAAAAATAAAACAAAAACTCAAAAAAAAAGCTTACATTGTGTCCATCGAAAGCCCAACTGCAATCGTCACTGCCCAACATTGCTCCTGGATGACAATCGGCACGGGCCCATCCAACTCGCATTGGACCTGATGTCAAAACTTCGAATTCGAAATACCATTTGCCCGATGTGACAGCATAGTTTTTCTCCACTCGATATGTCCTGAAGGCCGCGAATTTTAAACGAAGGGCTTCAGCTAAGAGAGCTTCATTGCCTTCTCCAGTTGGTGGGTCAAGTACATATCCATAAACCAAAAGTGTTCGAACAGTTTCTGAAGCTGTATCACGATTAGCCTTCTTAATAGCTTCATCGACTTTGGAATATGGAACCAAATGAGGACTTCGATGGTTTTCCGAGTCTTCATTCAAGCCATAAGTCCAGCCTTGCTGAATTCTCTCCTTAGCCCAAAGGTTATGGGTATTTTCAGCTAATTGATCAACCAATTCTTCCAATTTCGGTGTCAAAGTCACAGCACTTAGGTCCAACGGAGCTGGCTTATAGCCGTTTGCTTGCATGAAAATTTCATTTGGCAAACGTACCGGTCGGATTCTAGCTGGTGGCTTATCCATTGTGATGTAGTAACCCAAAGATATGATAGTTCTGTTGAACAAAAAAAACTTTTATCCTAGAACCGAAAATTTTCAAAAAAAAAAAACCTACTTCAATGTTTGTACAGCAAGTTGACTATCATAACGTTTTTCAGCTGGTGGAAGTTTCTCAAATTGCGTCAAACATGGATGTATACGATGATAATCATCGCGATGTTCACCCCACGACCAGCCCGATTCGATTTTATTCAAAGCCCACATTTCGTGTATGTTTTCAGCTAATTTCTCCTTGATCGAGTCAACGGAAGATGGAAGAGATACACCTGACGTATCAACTGGATTTGGTACGAAAGCAGTGTCATCCTCTATCATCCATGGACCAGCAAGGACATTTTTATTTAAATTTCCAAAATAGAAACACGGATCGAGACTTAAAATTTGATGGGGCATTAGACATTGTACGAGTGGGGAGAATCCAACTGGTGGAGGGTATTTCAAACGACCATGATCTCCACCGAATAGGAAACGACAACTAGAATTTTTAAGTTTGAATTAAGTTTTGAGTAGGGATTGTTCAAGACAAACCTTAGTTTTGATGAACAACTCATAACAGGGAAGAACATTCCATCTAAATTGAAGCCTCTGAAGCTTCCTCTAACTTTCATGCCGTTGAAAGAAAATGTGATAATTGGTACTGCCAAGTCAAGGGCTACACCGATAACATCTCCTTTCCTAATAAATGGTTCTTCTGGAAGATTTTCAACAATTTGGGTTTTTCGACCTCC
This sequence comes from Episyrphus balteatus, assembly GCF_945859705.1. Lineage (NCBI taxonomy): Eukaryota > Metazoa > Arthropoda > Insecta > Diptera > Syrphidae > Episyrphus > Episyrphus balteatus. Next base: position 34,685,581 of record NC_079137.1, on the reverse strand, counting down.
AGTCCAGAAGTAAGCTCCGTCAAAACCGAAGGAGTAAAGATCGTCACCAACTCCATTACCACCCCATTTCTTACCTCCGCCAGGGTATGGTACATAGCTGGAAAATAATTAAGAATTTAGAAAATAATCAAAAATTACTTGTTTAGCGCGATTTTTTTTAACGGAACTACAATGCTTCGGGCATTACCAAAAATTGCTTTTTCGCAGAATTATCTCCGCACCACGGTCATATAATACTTATCCGCCGAACCGATTTTGCCAAGTTGTTTACGGCTATGGCCAAATGAGCAAGGGTTTTTCAAAAAAAAAATTGAGACAACTGTGCAGTTGACTGTTCCCCCCAATTTCGGAACTGAGAAATCGATTGGCATCGATTTATCGGTACCACTTCGAACAAAATTTTTTTCGGAAGTTTTTTCAATAATTTTAAGCATTTTGCCCGGTTTAAAGTCATTTTTCTTGTTTATATTGCTATTTATTCGACACAATCGTTGTTTACTACCAGCATAAAACAAATAAACAATTTTATGCAATTTATTTAACAATTTATCAAGTTTTTGTTGAAAAAATTCAAAAAATTTGGATTTTTTTGCATTGTTATCGTTTTATTATGTTTTAGTGGAGTAACTAAAGCAAATTACAGATTATAATCTTTGAAGAGTCATAGCTTTAAAGTTTAAAACCATTAGACCAAGAGAGAAGATTTCAAGCTTCAACCATTGGATTTTGTTTAAGCTTTTAAACTGTGTTACATAATTTTTGTAGAAAATATTTCGTTAAATTGACGATTTTTGAAGAGCCAAATCTTGGAAACCATTAGACACACCATTAAGCTAAAATTTATTTAATATTGTAATCTCGACTGTATAGGTAAAGTTATTTTAAGTCAACTCAAAATACTTCGCGATATATGTAGGTAAGGGCATGTTACAAAAAAGACCCAATTTTTGGAATAAATTAAGGGTACCTGCCATACAACCGTTTTGTTTTTTTTTTTTTTGTTTCTGAATATCTTGTAGAAGACAAACCCGGTTTCAACGAAAATTTTTATGCAAAAGTGTTTAAGTAACAAAAATATTAAAATTTTCGAAAATTAACAGCTGAAGCGAAACGAAATTTTCCATACAAAATTTCGTTAACGAAATCTTGAAATTAAATTTGTTTTGGTTTTGCTTTAAGACTTATTTTCAGTTTTTTGAAAACGGGTTATGACTAGACATTTTTGTCAACGTCATTTTCTGAACCAAAATTTAGACAGGCAAGTAAATCGAGTTAGAGATCGAAAGATTTATTTTTGACAGTTAACCAATCAGAAAAGTGAAACTTGACTAAATATTTAGTCCCTAACAAAATATCTTATCTTAACATAATATTTTGAAAATTGAAATAAAATAGTACTTTAAGAAAAGCCAAACTATCTTATATCATATTTTAATGATTTTTAATGGAAGGCAGCTTTGCTTTACCTTTTCAGACGAGGTATACCTAAGCTTCAAAACCGCGTTAAATAATTTTCGCAAAAAAATAGTCTTTATGAGCTTAAAAAAAATTTAAAAACTCGAATATTTTGCATTGCACATCTGACAAAGTCTGCAAACTAAGAATGTGCAGCGAACAGGGTTGAGAATGAAGAAGCTCAGAAATGGACTACGCAAATGACTCAGAAGTTGGCTATGAAATATCGCCAAAGAAGTTTGGAAGGTGCTGAAAGTAAGTTTAAATTGGTTAAAGATTGTTTTCTAATCAAAAATTCGAAGCTATATGATCTGCTACAATATTTAAAAAGAAAAACCTAAAATCAGGTTTTTAATTCAGCTCTTTCGTTTTAAAGATATTCTTAACCCAAAGTTGATTTAAATTAATTTTTTTACTATAATGCTTCAGTAGTTATACTAAATATGTACCAAATAATTTAGGAAGTAATGAATTCAAGTTCAAAAAATTCTTTTTTAAGTATAAGTTCAAGAAAAATTATTAATTTTTGTTAAAAAAAACTTCCGAGTTGAAATAAAATTTTTAAAACCATGTCCACCTTGTAAAATCAACCACACAAACTGTAATTTAATGTTTCCGATTAATACAATTTATCAAAAATTCACTGAAAAAGTAGTTTCCATTCATATGAACACTAAAAAGGCAACCTAAAACTTTCTCGGTCTTCAAATAAACAACTGCACCAAATATCAGAACTACCGGATTTTAGGAACGGTCTTATATAAAGGGTTAATGAACTCTTTTGAATTATGAATCTTACCCAGCAGTATTGGCCCAACCAATTCTAAGATGCGGCATCATGTGTGTTGTCCGTTCAATATGATCCATAGTGACTTCAAAATACCATTTCTGATACATAGCAGAACCTTCAACTCTTCCAACAAAAATATTTGGTCGAATACTAGAAATTAAATTATTATAAAAAGTTACAAAAAGTCTTAAATAATCAAAACCAACCTCGCAACATGATCAACCAGCTGGGTTTGTAGAAGTAAATTTTTACCAGGCAACAAATAGTCACAGATATTATTCTGAGACGATCTCACTGCCACACCATTACCAACGCACAGTGAACACAATACATCAAGAACCTTTGGATCTCTTCCATGCTTTTCCAACAAAGATATAATAACTTTAATATGTTCATCTCTCATCATATTCAAAGCTTCTGGCGAATCAATCAACACACAATGAAGTACATCCAACATTCCGGAACCTTCACTAGATGCCTGCGATCCCAATCGAGAAAAAAGCCAATTCAAACGATTGCTATTGGCAAATTGAGCACAATTTGTATGATTGCCTTTGATAATGGCTGCCAAAAGTTGATACAAATACGTCGATATTAAATCCCAACTTTGACCAATTTCATCACTGGCAAGAAAACTTGCCAAGAAGCCTTGCGATGTGATGATGTTAATTTTATCAATAGCCTCTAGAATGAGATTTAGGACGCCCTCTTCTTGGAACAGATCTTGACGATTTCTCAAGGCTCGGAATTTGTTTTGTTTCTCTTCGTGTTCCATATCGTCTTCGGGCTGGGAGAAGTAATTGATCAAATCTTCCAGACACATAACCATTTCGCCAAGATTGACTTTTTGGAAGAATATCGAATGCCTTCGGTTCGATTGTAAAGTTTCTAGGCCACTAGAAGAAAAAAAAAATATACCATTAAACCCTTGTTTTTAAAAGACCTTTTATTGAAACTTACTTAATAAACTGCGTAAACAAACTACTGCACTTTCGAATAACTCGAGCAGTTTTTGATTCTTCTTCTTGCGATCGCGAAAAGTCTAAGCAATCGTCCATTTTTCCTTCTTCGTGTAGAATGGCTTGTTTCTCTTCGACTTTTCCCACACCTTTTTTCTTTGTCTCATAGCTTTTATAACTGAGCCATAAGCTTGACTCACAATGCTGAACAATAACTGTTGTATCACCATATTTGATAATTGGAGCTCCAATAATTTCCAAATCCTTATCTTCGAGGACAACTTTTTGATCGTCTTTTTCTTGTCTTAGACAGAAAGTTGTTGAAGCAATTGTTGCATCTTCTTTTTTAACCTTTTTTGAAAAGAATGTTAGGTTATTTTTAAATCTCAAAATTTGTTTTCAAATAACTTACCAAATTCAATTCATTATTCTCATTTACACCTAAATATCTGCCAGTTGTAATGTGTCTTATTCTCATCGGATGTAACCAATTTATAAAACCACCAGTCCATTTTGTTCTTGCCAATTCTAGTCTCCAAAGTGATCGAGCTTGGGACATTACAGAACCTCCTTCATAAACCACAATACTAAAACAAATGGTGTTAAATAACTTTGTTTTGTAGAAGAAGTAATAAATTTATATACTTTTGACCAGCTTCTCGACCCCAAGTACTTGGTATCGTAAGACACTCATCACCACCATGAAAGAATCTCAAGACATCACCACCAAAAACATAACCAACATACTTCATACGAGATATACCAGTACCATAGGGTTGCACCGACCAATGGGTAACATGGAAGCTTGCATTTACAATCGATTGTTCATTTTCCTTAGTTGTGTGCTGGAAATCAGAAAAAAATTAAATTAATAGTATTTCGCGATATTATTAGCTTCTAATTTCAGTAGTTCAGATATATTTTATATAAATAGACAAAATGGTAAAGAAACAAGGGGGAGATTTTTTTTTTTTAATTTTTCATCAAGAAAACCCAGAATTCCGAAAGCCCAGAGTCAAGATTCCCGAAAACCCAGAATTCCGAAAATTCAAAATCCCGAAAATCCACAATAATCTGCAAATCCAAAATTCAGAAAGGCCAAAATCCAGAAAATATAACAGAAAAAGTAAAAAACTTTTCAAATTTTGGGTTTCGTTGATTTTGGATTTTCGGGATTTTGGGTTGTCGGGATTTTGAGTTTTCGGTATTTCGTGTTTCAGGATTTTGGCCCCTATACGGAAAAAACGGAACTATGGTCTGGAGAGATTATATTTTTACTCGGCGAATTTTTCTGCTTTTGGGGGGCTTGGTAAAAACTATTTTAAGGCTCTCAGACCCCCGATATGGTGATGGCTACAGTCACTGCATCTACCCATATTTAGATCGAAAACTTCAAATAGATAAATTTTCAATAACAAGTTTTTGAGGAATTAGGCTTCAAAAGTAACAAAATTTGGGACTTACTTATTCATTGATTGACATAAAGAAATACTAGGAGTTAAAGTCTTGTTATAAAGGTGAAAAAACATAAAACGAAATTAAGGACGCCTTTTGAATTTGAATTATTATCAAATATAAGAGTCTGTATTAATTGTGTTTCCAATTAAAGTATATCGGATCTAACCTGCATATCTCACCAAATGAAGATGGAAAGTTGAAATCTGTTTTGATCAAAACAACCAATTTTACAACCAATAGAGATTATTAGAACCTTGCGACAAAACCTTTAACAGAGGAAACAAATTCAAAAGCATTAACATTGTTTCTATGATGAAATGCTATAGAAATTCTTCGTTTGGCTGTGAATGTGCTCATTTAAATCAATCCAAAATGTGGAATATGGTTCAAAAAAAACTCAAAAGGTTTTGAAAGTTCAGAAGAAAGAAAGAAAATCGCTTGTTAAGAAAGAACAAAAAACGCAAGGTCTCAAATCCTTGAATTGAAAGTCACGCAAGATGATACGAAAAAGAAAATAAGTTTCCATTTTAGCAATTAAATGAATTTTTTAGAGGTTATCTGCAAACGACTTGGCCTACAAATCAGAAACTGAGAAAATTTTTTTGGTTTAAAAGATATTTTGAATCCTGTACAATGAGGGAAAAAACCACTTAAAATCAACGAAAACCACGTTGATTCAACTATTTTTCGGAATGATTTTGCGTTGAAGACGAAAATTTTAAAATCAAAGTAGAACATAGTAAGTTTAAAGTGGTTTGCCGTTATAAAACATTTTTAAATCAAAGTTGTTTCAACTTTGAAAAAAAAAAGCATCAATTTATAAAAAAAAAAAAGAAAAAATTGGCAGCCGCGAATGCTTTACCAACGTGCTATCTCACTGTTGGAAATAAGGGTGATAAAATGTTACAAAAGCTGAAGTCTGACAAAAATAATTAAAATTCTTACTTTGTTTCAATTTTAATTTAAAGATGTTTCATGTTAGTTTTTTCAACATTTAATCAACGTTGAACATATTACATTTTACGTTGCGCTTTTTTCCTCATTGTAAAATATGAGGTGAAAAGTTTTATCTAGAATACAGAAAAATGCAAATGTAAGCGACCTCTTAGGTCTCTGGCACGAGTATTTATTAGAAATACGGTTTTAAAAATGTTTGCAAAAAATTTTAAAAAAAATTTAGAAAATGTTAGAAAACGCGCACTTTTTTACATTTCCAAAAATTTTTTTAAGTTCTATAGAACTTTGAAAAACAGAATTATGAAAATCAGAATTTGTAAAAACAGTATTTTGAAAAAAAAAGAATTTTGAAAAGCAGAATTTTGAAAAACAGAATTTTGAAAGCAGAGTTTTGAAAAAAGAATTTTGACCCGTGCAAAATTTTAATTTTATTAAATGTGATTTCCGTATAATGAATAACAACCTCAAAACCGATAAAACGGGGTTTTGAATCTTTATGTAAAAATATTTTTTCGAAACTGTGACCTATTATAGACTTTTTCTAACTTCTTCAGAAAAACAAAAAAAAAAAAAAAAAAAATAATCTTACCAAATATCTCTCAGTTGCAACTGACACCAAAATAAGATCATCACCGACACGGACTTTCTCACCCTCCGAACGCTGTTTGCTTGCGGGATGAACAGTCCACCAACACGCTTCTCCCTGACTATGCTCCTGTAGACCGACATCAAAGGACAGCTTATCATTCGATGAAGACGTTGAAAGGCACGCTAAATACTATTTGAACAAATTAATAACAACATTTATTTTTGCTGACGATCTTTATTAACATTTAAACTATCTTACCATATCACTGTTATGATGACGAAGAAGAATAGCATTGCCATATAAAAGTGTTCTATGGCCTGAACCAGTTCCTTTACCCTGTTTTAGTACAAAAAAAATGACAAACAGAAAAACAATCATTTTAATAATAATATTTTTTTATTTATTTTGATAAAAAAAACTAAAACATAAAATTAATCAAAAAAATAAAAAAAAAATGTGTGAAGGGGGTCTAAAACGACTCAGTGCCAAAAATGAAAAAAAAGGAAAAAAACTTAAAATTGTACCAATATGACTCGGTTCAAAATTTGTTGTTTTTTTTTTTTTGATTATATTTTGGGTTTTTGTTTGGTTAGGTGAAAGCATAACACACCGTTATTTTTGTTTGTGTAGCACATTAAGTTAAAAGGAAAAACTTGATCATAATTTTGAAATTTCATGTACAGAAATTAGTCATCCACAATATTGTTGTTCAAAATTGTTTTTTTTTTTTTTTCTATATTTTTTTGGCTTATTGTAGATTTTTAAAAAATTGTTGTATACTTACAAAAGTCTTGTCCTTTTTTGCGTAACGGTTTTTTATTTTGGATTTTATGTATATTTTTGGTTTTTGATGGATGGAAATATTTTGAAAATACAATGTCATTGTTTTTTTTTTATATTTCCAAAATTTAGGAAACAAATTTTGACGTTTTATATGCAGGTGGTATACCGCGTGGGGATGAGATCGGAAATAAAAATTTTGGTAAAAGCAACCGGAAATTGGAACAAAAAAAAAGAGAAATATAGAGAATCAAACGAATGAAGGTATGTTTTTGATTTTTGTTTTGTTTAAATGGGTTTCAAAAATAGCAAAAAGTAAATGCAATAAATAATATTTAAAATAATTTTTTTTTATATATCCTTTTTTAGCGAATTGGTATATATTTTTTTTTTTAATTTTTGTGAGTTGATGAAGGCTTTTTAATAAAATTGTATTTTAAGAAACAACTTCATCTACACAAATTTTATAGACTTAAATTGTACTTGAATTTTAATTGAAGCTTTCTAATTTTGTATTTTGTATATTGAAAACTAGCTTTTTTGTTGCTTTATGGCAAAATGAGAAAAAATAAGAAATTTAAAGAAACGTACGGTTTCCGATCCAGCTGCTGTAACCAACTCCTGCAAGGCACGAACGGACAATGCTTGTTCAATAACAAAAACACATTGCGATAAATCAGGAGGAATATTTTTATCAGCTATATTTTCCAGGAAACAATGTCTGTTACCAAATCCTTCAGCTGCAAGACAAACTCTTTCACCAGTTGCTGTACACGAAAGACACACCATGTCTTCCTGCAAGGATATTATTTTAATATTTAATTAATGCATATAGAATAGTGCAAGTAAGATGTGTAGGTTATAAATTATTACTTACCGTACGCAAGAATGAAACATCATCCTGCTCTGAGCTTCCTTCTGCCTCAGCCATAATTTTTAATTACAACGAGGATGTTTAATATAAAATCCGCGATGTTAATTTATAACTTTTTAGGTTGTATTGGCTCTGAGACATTACCTGACCTTAAAAACTTACGAGACAACCTCTTTTTCTTATTTAGTTGTATTACTATCCTGTGAATGAAACAAAAAAAAAAAAAAACATCAAAATAAAGTAAAAATTGAATAGAATTGAAAATATATTTTTTTTTTTATTGGAATTAAGAGTTATTAATATAATAATTAAACTTTTGTTCTTAAGTTATAAGTTCTCTAAAAATCAAAACAATACTTTCAAGCTATCACGTTTTAAGCCCTTACTATCTATTTAACAAACTACATATTTGTCAATTAAGTTATATTCTGAGCCATTGTTGTTAATTTGATTAGATACATTTGGCTTTTTATTTGACAAACCACCTCGAGATTCTAATCCCAACATAACTATGGGGTGAAACTTGGTGAATTATTTTTTTTTTTTAAGTTTAATGTAATGCCCCAATCCCCCATTGAAAATAGATATTCCATTGTGTAGCTTAATACTGAAAACGGGATATTTCGAAAAAGCTTTTGCGATTTTCCAATTTTATTTGAGCAAACATTGTATATTTAATAAGTTTTTTACTTGCGATATAGGTAATCAAGTTATGCATTCGTACAAAAAAAAAAGTTGAGATAACATTTTTCCATGACATTACGATGATAGAGAATGCCAAAAAAGTGGGTCCCGGAATCCGTCTGTCAGTCTGTCTGTCTGTATACGAAGTAGAGCTCTTGATTTCGACCGGGTAATACCCGTCCTCACAAATACCCGGGTACCCGGGTACCCGAGTTTTCGGGTATTACTCGAGTACCCGGGTACCCGGGTATTCGGGTACCCGGGTAGTTCGGGTACCCGGGTACCCGGTAGTTTCATGTATCATAATACCCGAATACCCGGGTACCCGGGTACTCGGGTACAATAAAGCCATTTGTTTGTTTTATTTGGAAGTGTTTGATTTAAGAGTATTAGGGCCATGGGATCTATGATGGGTGGAAAATTTTTTTTGATTATTTTTTTCTATGAGAGCTTTTTTCAAACCTCATTTTCTCCGCTTTTTTTTTTTGATTTAATATTTTGGAAAATTTTTATGGATAAAAATCAAAATAAACAAAATGAAAGGTATCTTTGCACACGGCAAGGACCCTTCTCCGGTGGGAATAGTTCGGCCACCCAGAGGAATGGAGACGATGCGGATGTTGCGTCTTTTGCTTTTTGCTAGTAAAAGAATTTAAAACTCTTTTTGACGACGATTCTTTGCTTTGACTGGAGAACTGTTTTGAGTTTAATTTTTGCCTTCAATCTTATACCTATGGTGTGTTATTTACCGTTTAAAATGCTCAGTATTAACAATTTTCCTAACAAATCCTTTTTTTTTTCTTTTGATACCCGAGTACCCGGGTACCCGGGTATTCGGGTAACTAAACAACCGGGTACCCGGGTACCCGAACTACCCGGGTACCCGAATACCCGGGTACCCGGGTACTCGAGTAATACCCGAAAACTCGGGTACCCGGGTACTCGGGCGAGTACTCGGGTATCCGGGTATCAAGAGCTCTAATACGAAGCTACAGCCTAAACGGATGGAAGGATTAATGTCAAACTTGGTATGTTGCATTATTTGGCGACTCTCCAGAGGGGTTTTAGGAATTAATTTTTTTGAACCAAAAATAACGGTACTTGTCATATACTGATTTTAGTAAAGTTGAAATTGCTCAAAAACAGCTCCAACGATTTTGTTTAAAAAATTAAAATATAAGTTTTAAAGTAAGGTCTATCTTCTAATGAAAAAAAAAATTTGAAAATCATTATTAACGGTACCTGCCATAGAACCGTTTTTAAAATCCGATTTGTTCCGAAACTGCTTATTCGCATTTATATAGTCTCAATATAAGCCAAAAATAAAATTAAGAAAAAAATAATTTTTGGATTTTTAAAAAAATTTTGAAATTTTTTTTTTTTTTTTTGAAAATCAAATTTTCGAAAACGGAACATTGAATTTTTTTGAAATTTTGTTTTTAGGTGTTAATTAGTGATTTCTACAAAATGGCATACCAATTTTATTTTAAAACTTTTTTTCGAAAAAATTATTTAGGGATACAAAATTAGTTTTCTTAAAAACGGCTCTAACGATTTTGAATTTTTTTTCTAAAAATGCACCTTAATATATCAAATAAAACTGCATACTTTTTTCGGAGGGAAATTTGATTTCAGATTTATTATGTTCATAATAACCGCTACAAAACTTACTTTTTCTCGAAAATCGTTTTTTCGTTTCTAAGTCCAGATTTTGGAGGTCTATTAAATATTCAAGGTATAGAGTTTTATTAATTACTTTTATTACTTTTACTTAAGGTGTTATAACCATAATTTTTTTGTATTATTCTGTTTTATCCACAGATCCGCAATAGAGCCAGATGGTAGGCTCTGCAGCTTTTATAAAAGAAATCAGGAAATTTTTTTAGACACATTTAGAGGTGTTATGTAGCTTTCTCTTTTTTACGCCCATGTTTTGTTTAATCCAAATAAACAATGTTAAATATGTTTATTCTCTCACTGAATGTTCATTGTCCAGCATATATGAATATAAATGGTTTTTCGGAATTTTCAACGAGTCATGCATTTACCAATACCTTAGTAATTTTGGATTATAAGCTATATTTTTGGCTAATCAGTGGAACCTCCTTTGTTTTGCTACTTCTCTAAATAATTTTATTTTAATAATAATTATAATTAGTTCCACCAGCATACCTAAATTAAATAAATGTGGCACTGTAGCTGAGCAACGCAGTTCTGATTTTGTCCACGAGTCGCCTAAATTTCAATAAAACTCAACAAAAAATTGATTTATCAAAAAAAAATTTTTGAAATATGTATGTATTTTTAGAATATCCAAAAATGTTTGAAATATTTTTTATACCTAACGATTATTTTAACGGAACGCGATGTCCACAGGGTCAGAAAAAAAATTATAAAATCTCAATAAATACTCATAACTCAGAAAACCATTGTTCTGAAAAATTATGAAAACCCAAAATCTCGCAAATTCTGTATTCGATATCTCCAAAATATCAAATCAACATCCCACATTCGAAAATAAATAAATCTTGACTGTACAAACTTTAATCCTTAAAACTCCAAAAGCATAAGCCTTAAAAATATTAAATCTCAAAAACGGGGAATTCCAAAAACTCAAAATCTCCACCTAAAAAAACCGAAATCCAAAATAGCGAAAGTTCAACAAAAATAGACGAGATCCTAAATTCCAAAATTCTGAAAGCCGTTAATACCGGAAAAACCTTTCATCCTAAAAACCCAAAACACCAACATTCCGAAACCGGGAAAACAAAAACTTCGAAAATCTAAAATGTCTTAAACGCAAAACACTGAAAATTCAAAATATCGAAAAATTTAAAATAAGAAAAAATGCAAAAATGTTGGAAATACAAAATCTGGAAAACTCTGAATACCAGAAACCCAAAATCAATCATGACATGTTACAATAAAAACCACAAAAACATAAATTCTATGTAACTTTGGCACATTGCAAAAATAAAATTCAAAATGTGTGCTTCATTTTTAAAAAATCTAAAAATAATACATTTCAGGAAACAAATTTATTTTTAAAGACCGAATGTTGTGTGTCAACGTTCAACAATTATTTTTATTACCAAAAATAAATTTTTCATTCATCTTGATATAGACTATTTATATATATATATATAGATATAGACTATAGCTTAAAAACCTTGGCAATGAACTTTAATTATAATTATTTGTTTACGTTTACCTATCCGAGTCATTGAACCTCATAGATGTGGTGAGTTATTTATATCAGATTGTTTATTTATTTTTAGCCACCGGCTTTTTTCATTCACAAATAAAAAAATGTGTGCCAATAACCTTTTTCAAAACATGACTTTTTTCACACAATAGAACAAAAAACATGAACATTTGTTATCAAACAATTTAATTTCTCTCGAATAAACAAGTGTGGTGAAGGTAGATTATAAATTGAGAATTGAGAGGTAATTACCACATTCCGAAAAGAGAATAAAAAAGAGCCAACTTCAATTTTCCGAAAGAGAGTGAAATTATGTTGGTGGTTGTGAGAGTACACGGTGTTGTGTTAATGTGTATTGGGAAAAACCATGTGGTTTTATTTATCTGCAATGGAGTTTTGAGAAGAGAAAAATTGAGATACCCAAACGTCATCATGCGATACCTGGTGGGTGAAAAAAGCATTTAAGTTAAAAATAAAGCAATTTTAAAAATGTTTTGGAAATTCATCAAAAAAAAAACTTTAAAAATAAATTTTATTCAAAAATATATTTATGTAGATACTTATTTAAATAATATTTGTTAAAGACTATAAAGTATAAATACAATTTTCATAAGGAATAAAATCTATATGCAATGTTGCCATTTTTATTGGAAAAATAGGGATCTTTGAAACACCTGTTTAATCGAAAGATATATTTATAATATTCTCCTGCAAGATGGCATATTATAGATACATATCAACCACAAACTTGTAGATATTGAATTGTATATAGTTCAAGTGGGAAACAGAATATCCTTTTTTCTTTTTACCAATGCAATTCAAGTTATTCTGAAAGGGCAATTGTAGGACAAGACGCAAAAGTAGGTATCTTATAAGCAATTTTGTATATATTCTGTGCTGCACAGCGAAATTAAAATCGATATTTTTTTTCTTTTCTTAAGAAAACAAAACACATGCCTATAACGTTTTGCTAAACAACAACATGATTAAAAAGGAAGGAAGTAGGTACTTGGTCTTGGACTGGAGGTCGTTTTGTGTATAAAATTAGGACAATTTGAGTTGTCTTCAAAGTACAATTGACGACTGAAACAATTAGAATAAATGCACTGTGCCTGGAAAAAATTTATTTATAGGTAAACTTTCTGAAAGGTCAAAAGTAACTTTTGACGTCTTATAGTTTTGGATTTTTTATTCGTTTATATTCGTTTATATAATTATGTTAAGAATTATACTAAATTCTTTTGGAAAATTTTAAATAGCTATGAACCTTATAGTTTCCTAAAACACATAGATATAATAACCTTTGAAAAGTGTCATTAAAATTAAAATATGAGTCCTTAAAAATAACAACGGAAAATCATAGAAATAGGTACTTTATAAGTTGGGGTAGTAACACATTTTATAACTCAAACACGACTGATGATGTTGAATGGAATTCTTTTTTCTCATACCCATTTCTTAATTGATTTACGTGGCTTGTAACTACACAGTTTGTTAAAAAAAAGAGGTTGTCTGTAAAGCCGGTTTACGGACGATGATTTTACGTGATAACGTCGTCAGCAAACAGGTTGTGTGCTTTTGTTTAAAATGAGTCAAGTGAAGCGTTTACTTTTTTCAAACAATCATAATTTACTAGAAAAGGCTAAAAAAAAAATACCTTTTTTATTTTCTCATTACCTATATTAATTTTTTTATTTTAAAAGCTTACAAAAAAATTATGCAATTTAAAAGCCAAGTATTTCTTCTTAAGAATAAAACCATTTTCAATTTTTTACAATGCGCAAAAAGTATAAAAATAATTTATTGAAAACAATCATTTTCATCAAAAAAAAGCAAAGAAAACATGAATAGTACAGGAAAGTTAGTAAAAAAACAGGCATTTTGTGGAACGAAATACAGGACGGCTGAATTTTTCAAATCTGAAAAAGGGGTATTAGAAAAGCTTAAGTCCTGGTTTTCGGGACGCCACCCCCCTGGCGAAATCCGCCATTTTGGAAAACGCGAATCACTCTATATCTCCAAAACTATGGGTCCTATAGAAATGGTTGTCAGACCAAAGTTCTTGGAAATTTAATTATCTTTTTCTTTGTAGTACATTATTTTTCTCAGGGGGCAATAGTTTTGAGGTTATGTTGTTTTAATTTATTTTTTTTTCGGTTTTCTTAAGATTATAACAATCCCAGTACTAGTTACATAATTTTTTAAACAGTAAAAGTTATAGACCATCAAATTTCCAATAATTTGGTATATTTTCAAAAGTCATGCGATGTATGAGTCGAAAGTTATTGAATTGAAAACTATAGTCTAAGTACAGGAAAGTTAGTAAAGAAATCAGGCATTTTGTGGAACGAATTAAAGGGAGGCTGATTTTTTCAAACCTGAAAGAAGGGTATTAGAAAAGCTTAAGTCCTGGTTTTCGGGACACCAACCCCCTGGCAAAATACGCCATTTTTTAAAACGCGAATTGGTCTATATCTCCCAAACTATTGGCTTGATCGAATAAGTTACTGAACCAAAATTGTAGGTAATATAAATATCTTTTCTTGTGCATGCACTGTTTTTCAGCGAGGATATCACTTTTTAGGTTATGTTGTTTAATTTTTTTATTTTTTTCTGTTTTTTTTTTTCTTTAATTTTTCTCAGTAGAAGATAGAAACAGATAGAAACATAATTTTTTAGCATCATAAAAGTATGATGTTTGACTTAAAACAAAATATGTGTACCTCAATATTGTAAGTTTTACCATTACCCACCATAATAACTCCCCCTCATATCATATTTTTCTTGTTTTTACATTAGGTTTTTACATATTAGTATATTTTTTGAAAATATTGAGAGGGATTGCTCTTTAAGTTCCGTATCTTTGGTTTGAAAAGTCATATAATCTTCAAAAGTATCCCAAATTAATGTAAATTTGATGTTCTACAACTTTAATGATGCTACAGAATTATGTTTCTATCATAGAGACTGAGAAAAATTAAAAAAAAAACAGAAAAAATAAAAAATAAAACAACATAACCTAAAAAGTGTTGTCCTCGCTGAAAAACAGTGCATGCACAAGAAAAGTTATTTATATTACCTACAATTTTGGTTCAGTAACTTATTCGATCAAGCCAATAGTTTGGGAGATATAGACCAATTCGCGTTTTAAAAAATGGCGTATTTTGCCAGGGGGTTGGTGTCCCGAAAACCAGGACTTAAGCTTTTCTAATACCCTTCTTTCAGGTTTGAAAAAATCAGCCTCTCTTTAATTCGTTCCACAAAATGCCTGATTTCTTTACTAACTTTCCTGTACTTAGACTATAGTTTTCAATTCAATAACTTTCGACTCATACATCGCATGACTTTTGAAAATATACCAAATTATTGGAAATTTGATGGTCTATAACTTTTACTGTTTAAAAAATTATGTAACTAGTACTGGGATTGTTATAATCTTAAGAAAACCGAAAAAAAATAAATTAAAACAACATAACCTCAAAACTATTGCCCCCTGAGAAAAATAATGTACTACAAAGAAAAAGATAATTAAATTTCCAAGAACTTTAGTCTGACAACCATTTCTATAGGACCCATAGTTTTGGAGATATAAAGTGATTCGCGTTTTCCAAAATGGCGGATTTCGCCAGGGGGGTGGCGTCCCGAAAACCAGGACTTAAGCTTTTCTAATACCCCTTTTTCAGATTTGAAAAATTCAGCCGTCCTGTATTTCGTTCCACGAAAAAGTCTATCTTTCCTGTACTAGAATTTTTATCTTCTAACGTCATTAATTTTATACAATCTGAAAGCTTATTGTCTTAGCTCAAAATATATATATCGATCAGGTCTATGAGACATCTACAAAAAGAGCTAGAATTTTTTGAACTCGATCAAATTTCATTAAAAACATTTATTTTTATGTTCTCAAGCTATGGAATCAATTTTTTTGTTTGACAACCTTTAAAAAGTATATATAATCCAGTTAAATAAGGGTTTAACCTCGGAATGAATGTTAGTAGAATTTTTTTTTGCTCAATATCTTCCTTTTGCCATTCTATAACATATCTCAAAAGTCTAGAAAAATCTCATGTCCGCTTGTCGTGATTTCAAGGTCATATCGCGAAATGGAGATTTTCCAAATTAGCAAAAATAGGCTATGGTAGTATATACACATATGATACATGATTTCAAGGTATTTTTTAATGCTGATTCCAAAAAATTTAAAATCAAGACAATCTGACGTCTCTAGAAAAAGTTATACCTGTTTTTCATCTGTCAACTCATATTATTATAACATTTGCAAACTTACTGCCGAAAAACCCTTAAAAGTTATGGTAGATGAACCAAATTTCGCATGAAGATTTTAGAATCCATCATTATTAAAAATCAAAACAATCCATTATAAAAAATATATATACCTACGAAATAATGGTATTTTTTTATGGAGGGGCAAATTTTAGGATATGCACTAAAGAAGATTCTTGTTCATCTTAGGAATAAGTGCTAATAGGCTAATTTTTTCATTTTAATTTTTTTTTTTGATATTCTTTAACTACCCTCAAAAATCTAAAAAAATCTCATGTCCGCAAGTCCTAATTTTCTTGGTTTGAAAATAAGGTGCAGATTTTAAAAAATTGGAAAACTACACTTCAGATATTTGTGTCAGATCAACATGAATAAGGTGCATTTCTTTTCAGGGTTGACTTGTTTGTGAGTTTTGTTGGAATTAGTGTTAAAAAATACCTTTAAATCATGTCGCTTATGTTGGTATACATATAAAAATTTAAACTTTTCTTATTAATTTTTTAAAATCTGCACCTTATTTTCAAACCAAGAAAATTAGGACTTGCGGACATGAGATTTTTTTAGATTTTTGAGGGTAGTTAAAGAATATCAAAAAAAAAATTAAAATGAAAAAATTAGCCTATTAGCACTTATTCCTAAGATGAACAAGAATCTTCTTTAGTGCATATCCTAAAATTTGCCCCTCCATCAAAAAATACCATTATTTCGTAGGTATATATATTTTTTGTAATGGATTGTTTTGATTTTTAATAATGATGGATTCTAAAATCTTCATGCGAAATTTGGTTCATCTACCATAACTTTTAAGGGTTTTTCGGCAGTAAGTTTGCAACTGTTATAATAATATGAGTTGACAGATGAAAAACAGGTATAACTTTTTCTAGAGACGTCAGATTGTCTTGATTTTAGATTTTTTGGAATCAGCATTAAAAAATACCTTGAAATCATGTATCATATGTGTATATACTACCATAGCCTATTTTTGCTAATTTGGAAAATCTCCATTTCGCGATATGACCTTGAAATCGCGACAAGCGGACATGAGATTTTTCTAGACTTTTGAGATATGTTATAGAATGGCAAAAGGAAGATATTGAGCAAAAAAAAATTCTACTAACATTCATTCCGAGGTTAAACCCTTATTTAACTGGATTACAAAAGAAATCCCTTTTTTATAAATTTGTAGATTTTAAATCGTTTGACATTGTCCTATAAAAATTTGAAAACTTTGAATGTTAGCAAAAAGAGGCAATAAAAGTTTTTATTTCTGCAATGCATTTTGGTAAGAGTATGATATGATGTTTTGAGTCGCGACGACACTCCATGAAGTGACTTACAATTTTTAACCATTGTGTGTGTGTGAAGGGGGAACTCTAATATGGTAATATACCTACTACAATATATTAATGTGTCATACTTCGATTAGGATGAAAAATATTTAAAGAGATGTTTTTGAAGTTATACTTCTTTTGTGGCGGTGAGCCATGAAAATTTACTTTTTGACAAGAATGTCAAAGAGATTATGACGCGATCGCCATCTCCTAGACTGACAAATGGGCAGCAGGGCTGTCGTTTCACCTTTGAAGTTGGCAGTACTTGAGTATTAAAAAATGCAGTACGCCGCAGCATGCCAAAAAAAAGACACATAACACGTGGCAAATTGCATGTTTCATGTCGCAAGTTGCATGTGGCAATTTGCATGTTGCTACTACTAGTACTCGAGCACAGACAATTGTCATAAGAATAACCATATCGTACATAGGTATGCGCGATTCGTTTACTTTCGTTAAGCATATGCCGATCGTTCTGAACCGCCGATATGAGTAATTTTCACAGAATAAATTGAAAACAACATGGATGTTAGGGAGATGGAAGAATTAATTTAGTGTTAAGTTGATAAATATGTAAAAAAACGAAGTGTGGATTAATTTAAAATTATCTTTAAAATATTTTTGTGTAACTGAACGTGCTTTTTTGTATCAAAAATAATGGAAATCAAAAATGTAAATACCCAGAAATAAAAGGAAAAAAAAACAACATAGACTAAAATTAAACCTGTATTGAAGAAAGGACATCAATCGTAGATAAAATTTAATTTTTTTTCTCAAAAAAATAGTCCTGGAAATTGGTATGAAGATTCTTAATTTCCAATTATAAAGATTTTTTCTTGCATTACTATTTTCAGGGAAGTCAGATTGTCTTGGGTTAAGGAGATCTAGCATAAAAATTTTCTACGATCACTATAAGCTAAGATAGTTAAAAAGTTACGCTATTTGATTTAATTAAAATATAGAACAAAAATAATAAAAATTAAAAATATCAAATGGAATTCACTTACATAGTGAGTGAGAAGTATAACTTCAGTCGCGTGTACATGCGTACACACAATTTTTTTTGTAATTTTAAAATTTTAATAATTTTTTTTTTTATTAATTTCAAATACAAAAAATTAAAATGTATTAGTTTCAAATAAAACAAAATTTAAAAATGTACCTAATCAAAAGTATTGAAATATAAGAAAATTTGAAATTAAAACTAATTCCTTTGCACCTAAATTACAATTTTATCTGGTAAACAATTAAAATAAAATACTCAAATTTTAGTCAAACTGTATAAAAAACGTGAACGAAAATGGAAGCCGTTTTAAAAAGAAATAAATTTTGTATGTCTGGATTTAGGGTTATCGCTGAAAAAGTACCTTTATAAAACAATTTGGGTTCAGAAAAATGCATTTAGTAAACTTTTTTCTTTTAATAAATAAAAATTTTATCGGCACTAAGATTCCACTTTACATAATTTGTGAAATAAAAATTTGTGAAAAATGGTGAGTAATCACGTTAAGAAATGTTTTGTTTTATTTTTAAGAAGTAAGAAAGAAAATACTTAAGATAATAAAAATAATAAAAAAGTAAAAGAAAGAAATATCATTATAATAAACTGAAACTCTAAATTGAGAAATACGTCCTTGATTTTCAATACAAAAATATTTAAATTTCAGTAAATTTTGTATTAGACTCAAAAATGTATGCAATCAAAGTATTAAATTCAAATAATATTTTGGTGTTGCCTAACATGTAACCAAAATTTTCGTAGAATCTTCACCCAAATTTTTAAACATGAAAGTGGGCTTTTCTCAAAAAAAGTACCCGTTGCGCTTAAAATAGTAACAACATTGAAAGGACTTTAGTAGTCACTTGAAGTAGTAGCTTAAATTTTAATTTTGTTAGATTCAGCATACAAATAAGCTTGTTTAGGCTTTCAAATGGCCAAATTTTAGGACTTTGGGTATGTGAGTAAGGGGTAACGAACAAAGTCCACCAATCAAAATGCTGTATATAATTTTGTCCCATTCAGGCCTCAGGATTTTATTTTTCGAATTATTTACTAACCCTCATTACAAAGGGTATAGGAAGATTTTGATCATTTAATAAGTACAAGTGTAATTTAATATCGATTAGAGTATTTTGGCACCTAGGCCAAAGCTGCAATTCACATTACATATTTGCATGTTGTCAAAGTTCACTGTGGCGTATACGTGCTAGTTTTTGTATTTATATGTTTTTTTTTTTATGTATGTGAAAAAGTGAGGAAGAAACGACGATTGACTAAGCTAGAAATTGTATGTTCATGTATCTGGCGAAGTGATAAATTATTTCAAAATATTTTATAATGCTGAATGGAACGAGAACCTACCACTCTAAAAAAAATTGTGTGTTAATGTAAGGTACGTGCAAATTTTCATTTTTAGTAATTTATTTTGTTGTGTAAAATTTCAAATACTTCGTTTATTTTAATATTCTGATACAAGCAAACAATAAATGTGGAGATAAGGCTTTGTCCCTTTATGTCCATTAAAAGAAAATTCAAATATTAGCAAAAAAATTGTTAAAATTGATGGCGTGGTATTAGAATTTGGCATAAAGATTTAATTTTACATGCACATAAAGAATCAATAAAGTCCATTTTAGAGTCTCACGTGATAACGTAGATATATTTTGAGGGGAATGAGAGGATTTGCAACTATTACCGAAACACCTTGTGAATAAAATGCAACCCTTGTGAAATTTTTTGAAAGTGTTGCAATTGAAGTGATAACCAGGAACCAAAAAAAGTTTTTACAAATATTCAAGGTGGTGGTTTTTGGATAGAAATGAAAAAGTCAGATTGAATTACTAGAATAACTTAAATTTTACTATGGAAGAATTAATTTACCTCTAAGTCGAATTTTTACGCGACACAAAATTTTTTTTTATATTTTATTTACTTATAGCATGTTTTCACTACAGCATGAGAATTTCTCAAATGAGGTCAGTTCAAATTTCAAATTAATTTTTTTTTTTTATACGATTTTGCATTCGAAATGAGATAATTTGCGAAATTATTTTATTATTTTTTTTTAGAAATTTGACCCTCCAGGCTAAATGGGGAGGATAGATTCCCCCCTCCAATACGATTTGTTTCTTTTCTCAACCCAACCTAAACGCTCTAGCTTTTTGGCACATTCTTTCAGAATCACCCTTTAATGGTTCTTAAACTAACTTAAAAAAACTTTATACTAATTAATACACATAGAGCAGAAGAGACTTATAAAAAATGTATGTATATAATATTGATATTTAGAAAAATTTTACAGTTTTGTTCCACTCCACATACGTTAGAGTGTCCACTACTAGAAAAACTAGATTTATTTTATGAATAAAAATTTTACCAAAAATTCTTATTATGAACTTATTAATTTTTGTTGGAACTGTCCTGATTAAATTTCCAGCTTTTCTTACTCTAAACATTTTGACTTGACTTTTTGTTCAAATTTCATATCTATCATCTAGGTAGGTACATTCTAACATGAAAAATATACACACCTATTCAATTTTCTATTCAAACAATTTTTTACTTGCGATATAGGTACTATAGGGCAAGTTTAGGATTCGTAAAAAAAATCGAACTCGAGATAACAATTTTACATGACATAACGATTATGGAGAATGCCAAAAAAGTGGGTCCGGCAATTCTGTCTGTCTGTCTGTCTGTCTGTCTGTCTCTATCTGGAGCTGCAGCCTAAACGAGTGAAGTGATTTTCTTCAAACTTGGTAGTTAGCAGTTTTTGGTGATTCCCTAGAGGGGAAATTGAAATTTTTTTTTTATGACCAAAACTAACGGTACCTGCCATATAACGGAAATAGAAAAGTTAATTTTTTTCAAAAACGGCTCTAACGATTTTGATTAAAATTTTTGTGTGTAGTACAACACATAAGAGCCAACTTTTTAAATAAAAAAAATATTTTTTGTACCGTTATTAACGGTACCTGTCATAGAACGGTTTTTTTCGTTTCTGAATATCTCGTACAACATTAACCCGATTCAAATGAAAATTTTTATACAAAAGTGTGTAAGTAAAGATAATATTAAAATTTTAGAAAATTTTCAAAAAACGCATTTTTGGTTTTTTAAAAAATATTTCAAAATTTTTTTTTGAAAAATCAATTTTTTGAAAACGGATTAATGAAAAATTTTGAAATTTAGTTTTAATGTGTAAATTAATTATTTCTTCAAAATGGCATCCCAACTTTTTTTTTGAAAAATGTTAAAAAATTTTTATATATAAAAAACTATTTTTTTAAAAAACGGCTCCTACAATTTTCGAAAAATTTTTTCTAAAAATTCTTTTTATACAAGAAATAAAATGGCATATTTGTTTTTTTTTTTTTAAGATAATTTAAAACGGAGTTTAATTAATTATAAAAACAGATTTAATTTTTTTATACAACTTATGAAATTTCTTCAAAATATCAAATTTTTAATTTCTTGAATAAAAAGCTTTAACATTATAGTTACTTTAAGCATAAGAGCAAGTACATACGTGCGACCCCAGTCGTGCAATTTATTTCTTCTAAATTTCATTTCAGGAGTAGGTACACATTTTTACGACTTTCAAAAAGGAGGAGGTATTCAATTCGTCTGTATTTTTTTTTTTTTATAGTTTGTTACTTCACCAGAGGGTTGGTTTCTTTTAGATTTGAAAAAATCAGCCTTCCTTTATTTCGTTCCACGAAAAAGTCTATCTTTTTTTTTACACTACAGATTCTTTGACGCAATCAGCTTAGAGCAAGTTGTATACCTACTACTATTAGAGGGCTCATTATTAGTGCATGTGTTAGTAATTAGTAGGACAAAAACAATTAAATACTATGCACATGCACAATATACAAATAACAGTAGCTAAAAATGATATAGGTAGGTACTAACATAAATACAATTCACAATTTCCTGTACTATAAGTCCGTCTGAAGAAATTTTTGATTTTAATTTGAAAGGATTTTGTTTTTCGATTTAACTTTTAACACTGACTACAAATGGGAGGACGATTTATTCATATAATAAGTGCAATGTTACAAGAAAGAAAACAGAAAACGAAAATATTATTAGAAAGGGTACAACAGCATCTAACTGATGAGAGCAACTGTTGTACCTGGGCGAAACACATTTTGGACTACAGGTCATAAAAAACTTTTTAAATTGAATTGCAAGTGTTAATTTATATCGATTAAAGTAAATTGGCACCTAGGCCAAAGTTATAATTCACATTATTTGATCTTTGTCCACGTACACTGTTGCGTATACGTACTTTTTTGTTTTATTGTATTTTTTTTTTTAATGCATGTGAAAGAGTGGGGTAGGACAAGACGGTTGATCAAGCTAGTTATTCACGTGAGAACGTTTACATATTTTTTGAGGGAAATGAAAGTCTTTGCAACTAGTACCAAAACACCCTGTGAATAAAATGCAACACTTGTGAAATTTTGTGATATTGTTGCAGTTGATAATATAACCAAGAACCAAAAGAGTTTATGAAAATTTTTAAGATGAAAGCGTGCTTTTTGGGTAGAAATGAAAAGTTAGATTTAATAAGTTAAATTTAATTTTGGAGACTTGAATTAGGTATGTTGTTGAATTTTGATTTTGAAAATAATTTTTTTTGTTAAAAGAAAAAAAAAAAACAGATTCGAAACAGAATAAAAGACGAGGGTTTTAGATTCTTAGGTATAGCGCTAAATTGCAGATGAAACCGTTGATTTTAATACATTTTTCAACAAATAGATTAAATTTTTTTAGATAATTGCCTCTCCTGGCTGAAGGGAAATAGGAGGATCGCATGGGATTTTTGTCTCAACTCATCGGACACATTCCTTCTGAATCACCCTGTATAAGTCCTTAAACGCATCGCATCTTAATAGGTAATAATAAATAGAGGCATCTTCAACCTACTGCACCACCACTCAGAGACTTAAGTGTCACAAAAAATAAACCAACAAAATTTATAAAATTCAAGTACCTATTAGTAAAGATAAACTTTAGATGCTGTGCTATTATGTATATTGAAAGAAAAATTTTACAATTTTGTTACACATACACCAGAGTTTCCCAAACTAGAAAAACATTATCTAAAGAATGATTTACGCCATAATTGAGTAAATTATAAAACCGTATAATTGTTTTATAGGTACTATAAATCTTCTTGGAACTGAAATCGTTGAATTTCCAGTTTTAGTAGCGCTACATTTTGACTTGAATTGTATTTTATTTAAATGTTATATCAACTTCATTCTTACATCAAAAATTTATATTCAATTTTTAATTCAAACTATTTTTTTTCTAAATTTCATTTCAGGAGCAAACATTTTTACGAACTCTATTTCATCACATTCGAAAACCGGAAGATATTTTATTTTCTTTGCTCCCCCGGCAATTTCATTTAGTATTTTTTGTTGTTTTATATTTATTTTTAGATTATTTCAAAATGCTCTAACCAACATTTTTGATTCAGTGAAATTTTCTCAAGAAAAAAATTCATGACCAATTCAAAGATTTTAGTAAATATTCTTAATATTTTCAAATATATAATGAAATATTCGTACATACCCGTTCAAGTTGTTAAGATTTACAGACAAAATATTTCTAAAATAACCTAATTTTGACAAAAAGAGAAAAAAAATCAGCAAATAATTAACATATCCGTTTCTATTTATAAAAGGAAACACACAGTAATTTGCACATTTCAATTAAAATCAAAAATGTGCTATCAACAATTTTCGTATCCGGATCATAACCAAAAGCACTTTTTCACTTCAAAGATAAGGAAAACTTGTACCGAACAGGCTTTGACTTAGGGGATTTTCAAAAATAGATACAGACAATATTTTCATTTTGGCAGAATTTTATTTTTAAATTAATTTTACACTTTTTTACTTTGAATATTTTCTGAAGTTAAAAAGAAAAAAACCGTAATCCAGGGTCGGCTTTTTCCTTAATTCAAAGATTTTTAAATCACTTTTTTTTTTTTTAATTATTTAACAAAATCAAATTTCATATTTGACAGTGGCAAACATATTTTCTCTTAGTTAAAATTTCAATTTGTTTTAAAATTTGAAATGTGCTATCACATTTACCCACACTCTGCACTTAGAGCCAAAAATAACACATTCCCATTGCCTGGGAGGAAATTATATGAATAAATTTTATTTTCACTAAAATCACTAGAAAATCAAATAAATTCAAGAATATTCTTCCAAAATACCTTAAAAAAGGTCCTTAAAATCATAAATCACTATCTTTTTTCAACTTTTAACTCTTAATTCCAATAGAAAATTTACATATATATTTTTTTCAAAAATACATATAGATCTATAGACACTTAATTTCACAAATGAATTTTCTTTTTCACGGAACCCAAACTTACTTGTCGTATCGAAATCTCGCCGAAGACTGAATAAAATTAAATTTTAGAAATAGAATCAAGTATTTCTGGTATATTTTGAGGACTTTTTTTGAGAAAAAATAGAACACGGACCTGCGCTGTTGAATTTTAGAAGTTGTAATTTTTAAATCGCATGCGTTTGGAAATGTTTACAAGTTGATTTTTGAAATGTTAGTTATAAACAAACGTGTAGGAATAGGGAAGTTAGAGTTTTCGGAGTCCGTTTTTGGAGTAATTTCTCATTTTGTTCGAATATGAGTGGAGTCAGTTGGAGAGGAGAGATATTTAAAAGAGAGAATCGTTATTCTCACTTAAAAATTATTTGTTATTATTATGAAATGGAAATTCATTTTCAAATTTAAAAATGTGCTTCATTTTTATTTTGAAAACTTTCTTTTTGAAGTGATAACGTCTTATAAATCGATGAACCATGGCAACAACCATGAAAAAGTGACGCCATTTTTTTCCGTTCCATCTGAAATTTTAAGCAGTTAAAACTATTTGAGATACAAAAATCTTCTATAGCTTATTTGAAATATAATAACTTAAAGCTGAGTACTAATGAAGGATTTTTAAAAATTCAATCACTAAATAGGGTAAATAGGGGTAAAACAAAATTGCAAAAAAGTTGCTATTTTCAAAACGCGACGTTGTAGAAAATTGAATTTTTTTTTAAGTGATCAATAAATTTATTGTTAGGCTAACAAAGAATGAATGAAAAAGCGTTGTTTTTTCGGATGAAAACAGTATAACCTTGACACCCCCGATTGTTACAACTTTTATTTACATGATTAAAGAAAAGAGGAACTAATTTTGTGAAAACATCACAGCCGTATAGACGACACTTTTTTTGAGCATTTTGACTCTTTTGGCCGAAATTTCTTAAAAACGGTAAATAAAAAAAAAAAAAACTAAAAAATGGCGTATCGAGTATTTGTTTAAACGAAGCGATAACCGTTCAGTTTTTTTAAAATCAGTTGAGTTTTACGGCAGTGGCAGAAGTCCAAAGACCAGCAGTGTTATGGTGTGGGGAGCTATCACTTTTCACTTACTATGGCAAAATTGAGTTGGAGTTCTTTCTACAACAATGAACGGAAACAGCAACAAATGTTTGTTGGAAGGGTCATTTCCAAAGATGAAAAACATTTTGCCTTGGATTTTCCAACAATACAATGCCCCCATCCACACTTCCAGGGTTGTGAAAAGCTGAATTTCCTCAGAAAACGTAGAGCCTTTGCCATGCACACCCTATTCACCAGATTTGAACATAATCGAAAACGTTTGGTCATGGCTAGGTACATATATCGAAAAGTTTATGAAGGCGGTTTACAATTTGAAGACAAGGACACCTTAATTGAAGCTATCCGTGATGCCTGGGACGAGATTTCGCTAGACTATTTAAAAAAAACTTTATGATTCAATTCCCAACCGTTTTTTATTTCGTGACCACCTTAAGAGCTTCCTTTACTATCATCTCATTTGCAACTAAAGGATATAGAAAACACGAACCTTTTTACCTTTCACGCAATAAAATATTAAATATTCTAATATAATAAAACAAAATATTAAATATTAAACAAATGTTAATACAAAAAAATAGCAAGTATACACCACGGTGTACTTGGACAGAGTGCAAATAATGTGAATTAGAACTTCGATCTCGATGCTTACACACTCTAATCAAAATAAACAGTTGCACCCAATAATTGAACAAAATCTTCACCTTCTTTCCATCTAATAAATAACAAAAAAAAATCCTTTCAACTTATTTCACTAGCCAGATGAACCACAGTTAAGGCTTATTCCTATGAATAATTTTTTTTTAATATTGACATTATTCTTCTGATAGTCTAACTGACGCGACGATTGAAAAATCAGGGCTAACACAAAACAAGACCAATACAAAAAAAAAAACAAAATATAGTTACTTAGTAATCAAAAATCATTATCAGGGATTTTTTGCTAACGAATCTTAGAGGATATAATAAATGGAGTGCTTGTTCCTATACCTAATACATTGTAACGCCATATGCATGGATAGGGGTCGCTGCCTTCGTTTTTCAGTGTGAGTCTGGTTCCGCAGCTGTAAATAAACACGCTTGTTGATGACAGTCATCAAATGAAAATAAAATGGAGGCATGCACTCATCGAAAAACTTAAAGAAACTAGAGCCCTCTATAAAAGCTTCACGGAACTAACAGCAAAAGCACTCCATATATTATATCATCTAAGTAACGAATACACAATTCTGAAAAGCGACTCTAGCGCCACACCAAATCAAAGCGGATTTTTCCCGGTGTTACTTCAATAAATAGTTATTTAATGATAATAATACTATTTTTTTAAATATATCCTACCAAGCCGTATCATGCTATTAATTTCAGGAATACATGTAGGTATAATTAAATCATATTTTTAAATTTATAGTTATCTATTACACAGCCACACAAAAAAAATAAAAGTTCTTATCTGGGGTTGCGACTAGGCTTTTAATATAGTTTTTGGGTCGCTGAAACCGAATCCGAAGTTTATTTTGCCGTATCACGTCAGGTTTTTGAAATATCCTCAAAAAATTTTCCTATCTGATATTTTTTGAGGATATCTCAAAAACCTGGCGTGATACGGCAAAACAAACTTCGGATTCGGTTTCAGGGACCCAAAAACTATATGAAAAGCATAGTCGCAACACCTTATAAGAACTTTTGTTTTGTTTGGTTTTGACATTGTTTTGATGATATCTCAGAAACCTGACGTGATAGGGTGAAATTGACTTCGAATATGATTAACATATTCGCAGATCCAGATCAAAGAAAAACATTTTTTTTTTTCGTGACATTTTTTGAGGTTATCTCGAAAACCTGACGTGATGGGTCAAAACGGACTTCGGATTCGGTTTTAGCGACCCAAAAACTATATGAAAAATTTAGTCGCAACCCCAGGTCAGAACTTTTATTTTTTTTTTTTTTTTTTCAATTAAATGGTTAAAAAATATTTTTATAATGCAGTTTTAACAAGCACATACATATGAGGCGTTCAGAATAATATGGGCCAAATTCATTCGATCAATTTTAAATTCCAGCCAAACCATTCGTTCAAAAAATTTAAAACTTTACAGACACAAATTTAATAAGTATAGCTATCATGTGAAAACTTTTCAGATTTTTAATTGTTATAATTTTAGAGATTTAGCTTGGTAAAAAAAGTCATTTTTTCAGACTTTTTCAAAAATCGCTTTTTACACGTTCAATGCCAAAAATTTAAAAAACATACATTTTTATTCACAAATTGATCGAACAAGGTCCAAGAAACCCCATGTTATTCCCATAAGAAACTTCAACCGCTTGGCGGCACAGGTTAGAATTAAGTTAGAGACTTGAAACTTGGAAAATATTTTTTTTAGTTTATTTCCAACCATATAAGATCCTAGGAGCATAGAAATTCTTATTATTTTAAAATAATGAACACCCTATTGTGCACCTTGCAATTCACATCATGAAAAGCCACATTTTCTATTTACGAAAAAATAGCATAGATTCCGCAGTTTTGGTCAAATTCAATAAAAAATACGCCAATTTGTGCCTAAATGTATATTCTTTCAGAATATAACCTTACTTTATTTTTTTGTTTGTTTTATTTTGCAAAAAAAATTGGGTAAAGTTGAAAAAATTGGGGAAAAAATCACTTTTTCAAGATTTGTGTGATAAAAACCTACACTTAGAGCCCCCGCACACTACAAACTTTCTATCGGCCGACAGTTTAGTCGGTCTCTTAATCAGAATGAAAATGTATGAGAGTGCGCACACTACAACGATTAAGTATCGGCCGATCAAAAAGTTTGTTTGATCGAAAAAAAAGTTTGTTTTGCTACACAATTGCCTTCAAACTAAATTGTATCCTAGCGATCCGACTGTTTAGTCGGCTGCCTGTGCGCACACTAGGAGCCCAACCCGACTAAACTATCGACCGATAGAAAGTTTGTAGTGTGCGGGGGCTCTTAATTTGTTTAAACAATAGACTTATATACATCATTCAAAAGGTCTGGAAATCCTCTTTCCAAAAACATATAACATATTGAGACTTGTTAGAAAAATGACTGAAATATTGATAGATTACATCGTAAGGTCTGTAAAAATGGTTTTTTGTAAATTAAAAAAAAAAATGGAGGGTTCCAAAAATATAACAAAAATATTTTGATGCATTATTCGACCATACGAACAGCCTACACTATGTTATTTCTCGGGTGTATTTTTTTTTTTTTTTTTTCATTTTGTAGCAGTGTTATATTTCTTTTATGAAATCACTAGAGGAGCAATAGAGAAGTTTATTTACTGCAATTTCGCTTTCAAATAAACTTTACCCCTTAAATAATAATTATTTTTAGGCTAGATTTGATGCCATTTTTAGGAGTGACTTAGTCCCCTTTCATAATTAAGGGCACATATGTATATTTACCTGAATTTTCAGTGTCCTTATCAACATTTTTCACAACTCTTTTCAAGGTATTGTTTAAACTGCCAATCTTCGGTGCCTCTGCTTTTTATTGAAACATTTTGATTATGATTCTCCCTAAACATTCATTCACTGGAATGGAATGTATTTATATTATATTATTAATAAATACATAGTTAGTTAATATAATATTTTTTTAGACGCTTTAAATCCACAATTGGCTGTTAAGTTTCATTGAAAATAGTGTCAATGAAATTTTCATCCAATTCAGTTATTAAGTTTATCATTTAGGAATGAAGCCACTCAGACATTTTCAAAGATATTTAAAACATGACACTTTGACATCGATTTTAAGCACATAAGTGCATACTTGTATTAGAACATGTTTTTAAATTATTATTTTAAAATTATATTTATTTTTTATTCCAACGATGTGTTTTCATAAAAATCAATTAAAAATTGACTGAGAAAACATAACATATTTTTTAAAATTCGTTAAAAATATTCCATTAAATATTTTTTTAGGTTTCGATGGCTTTATTGAAAGATAATAATGCCTAGTTACTGAATTATTACAAAAAGTTAGTCAAATATCATACCTTTAATTTTTTTTCATCAAAAAAAGGAATGAAATTCACATTTTTTTTTGCAAAAATTTTTTTTTGTATATGGTCATAATTTAGAAAAAAAGATATAAAAAATGTTAACGCCGGAAGTTTTTGTTTTTTTGGCTTAGAAGAAGTACCATACATAATAGTTTCATAAAAAGTTATTTTCTCAGTTGTCCGACTTTTTTTGGTGGTCATAGGAAGTGCATGTTACTTACATACATGCAACATGAGAGTAACACATTAGTTTTGCTATTTATTATTTTTAAAGTAGCTTTTTGCTATTCATATTTCTTAGTTGCGATGTTTTTGACATGATAATGCTGAAAAAACATTTTTGAATATTGATTTTCATAGCTTGGGTTC
Source organism: Episyrphus balteatus (assembly GCF_945859705.1). Classification (NCBI taxonomy): domain Eukaryota; kingdom Metazoa; phylum Arthropoda; class Insecta; order Diptera; family Syrphidae; genus Episyrphus; species Episyrphus balteatus. The sequence continues at coordinate 34,655,368 of NC_079137.1, read as the reverse complement.
GAAAGGGTTAACGAATACAAAAACACAATTTTAAAGTTTAAGTGACCGCAACTCCAAAGCGTTTCGCCCAGATACGTTGCACTTAAAATAAAAATAAGTTTTTATTATTTCTTCTTCTTCTTTTACTGGATCATATTCAATATTTCCATTGAAGATGTAGCGATTTTTGGCGCACCAAGGAGTTAGCACAGGGGTGAGATTCTGTATGGCGAAAACAAACAAACGTTTTCGTGTGTGCGAAAGGTTTGATTTATACAACTTGAAAAACGAAAGAATTTGTTCTGTATCTGTCGCAAATTTTCTTTCGTTTTTCAAAAACGAACGATCGTTTTCGTTTCGTTTTTTATAGAATGTACCCCCAGGTCTTTCGATCTAACCTAACAAAAGCCCAAAAACTCATTTCATTACAGTGCATTTTTTTTCCGTCAGAAAAACCTACAAAACCGATGCAAAAAGTTTGAATTTTTGTCTCTTAATCTAATTATTCGGAAACTTCCCATTAAAAATCATCAAATTCACCCAAGGGTGGCAACGGTGGTTTAATCGAAATCGTTAGAGCTTTTTTTTATAAAATTAAGCATATCAAGCTCTGTAGTTTCTTCGCGCCTCTGTTTTAAGGTTAGAACTTAGAAGCGGATGGCAATGGTATATTGAATGTAGTGCTTCACTACAAACTTCTAGGTGTGGGTTCGAGCCCAACCTTAGGCAGCATTCTTTTATCGATCCCCCACCTTGGATACCACCCGAGAGATAACACTGGTTTACAAGGGTTTTGTTGCCGAAACAAAAATATACTTTTCTGAAGGTTTTCGGTGTGTTGATCTCGAATCCGAAGTCAGAAACAACTAATCAGCTCCCGTTTTTGAGATATTACCGTTAGAAAATGCAAAAAAACGTTTTTTTTTTAGTTCTTCGGACCTTATTCTTTTGTATAAGAAAAATTGTTTGAGCATATTTAGTAACGGTTTCTATAAGAACTGTTTTCCAACTTTCGATACCTGTTTAAATCTTTTCAATATCTTTTGTATTGCCCGAGATATCTTAAAATGAAATATGTGGGTTTGGCTTCATATATCATAAAGGAGATAATGACGTTATAAAATTTATAAAAATACCAAACAACTGAGGATATCTCGGGCAGTAAAAAAGATATCGGAATGATTTAAACAGATTTAAAACGGTGGAAAATAGTTCTTAAAAAAACCGTTACTAAATATACTCAAACAATTTTCCTTTATAAAAGAATAAGTTCCGAAGTACTGCACATTCTAACGGTAATATTTCAAAAACGGGAGCTGATTTTTTTACTTCGGATTTGAGTACAGCACACCGAAAACCTTCAGAAAAGTATATTTTTGTTTCGGCAACAAAAATAAACTGCACGACTGGGGTCGCACGTACTTGCTCTTATGCTTAAAGTAACTATAATGTTACAGCTTTTCATTCAAGAAATTTAAAATTTGATATTTTGAAGAAATTTCATAAGTACACCGAAAAAAAAATTTGATAATAACAGCTATCAAATTAACATTTTTCAGTGACAAAAGTCGTCCAACAATTAAAATATCAATTTTGATATTTTATCATATCATTTTGACATTTTTTAATTTCAGGTGGGATAGTGAAAATTTCACTTTGACAATTAAAATATCATTTTGACATTTTTTTAAGTTGAAGTGGATATTGAAAATTTCACTTTGACAATTAAAATATCAATGTGGACTAGATTTTACGTTTTAGTTTATTATAATGAAACCTATTTCTTTCCTTTTCTTTTTTATTATTTTTAATATTTTAAGAATTTTCTTTCTTTTTTCAAAACATTACTGAAAGGGAATATTCTTTATAAAATAGTAATGATATTATTTTTTCTATTATAGGTGATATAATTGTTTTGTAATTTTCTCCCAAACTATGTAAAGTAAAATCTTAGTGCCGATCAAATTTTCTCAGTAAATCATACATTTTACTTCGAAAAAACACAAAGCGCCTTTAAATTAGTACACATCAAGAATTTTGTATTTAATATTTTTCAATAATTTGGAATGAGAAATTGATATGAAAAAATGATAATAAAATATCAAAAAAAATTTCCAAAATGTGACATTTAAATATCATCCTGATAATAAAAATGTTGTTTTAACATTTTAAATATCATGAAACACATTTTATAGAGCATTTTTGGCTGATATTTAAAAAATATTAATTTGATATTTAAAAAATGTTAAATTGATATTGGTTTTTTTTTTCGGTGTAGTATAAAAAAATTAAATCTGTTTTTATAATTAATTAAACTCCGTTTTAAATTATCTTAAAAAAAATAAAAAATATGCCATTTTATTTCTTGTATAAAAAGGTATTTTTAGAAAAAAATTTTCGAAAATTGTAGGAGCCGTTTTTTAAAAAAATAATTTTTTATATATAAAAATTTTTTAACATTTTTCAAAAAAAAAGTTGGTATGCCATTTTGAAGAAATAATTAATTTACATATAAAAAATAAATTTCAAAATTTTTCATTGATTCGTTTTCAAAAAATTGATTTTTCAAAAAAAAATTTTGAAATATTTTTAAAAAAACCAAAAATGCGTTTTTTGAAAATTTTCTAAAATTTTAATATTATCTTTACTTACACACTTTTGTATAAAAATTTTCATTTAAATCGGGTTAATGTTGTACGAGATATTCAGAAACGAAAAAAACCGTTCTATGACAGGTACCGTTAATAACGGTACAAAAAATATTTTTTTTATTTAAAAAGTTGGCTATTATGTGTAGTACTACACACAAAAATTTTAATCAAAATCGTTAGAGCCGTTTTTGAAAAAAATTAACTTTTCTATTTCCGTTATATGGCAGGTACCGTTAGTTTTGGTCATAAAAAAAAAATTTCAATTTCCCCTCTAGGGAATTACCAAAAACTGCTAACCACCAAGTTTGAAGAAAATCATTTCACTCGTTTATGCTGCAGCTCCAGATAGAGACAGACAGACAGACAGACAGACAGACAGACAGACAGACAGACAGAATTGCCGGACCCACTTTTTTGGCATTCTCCATCATCGTAATGTCATGTAAAATTGTTATCTCGAGTTCGATTTTTTTTACGAATCCTAAACTTGCCCTATAGTACCTATATCGCAAGTAAAAAGTTTAATTTTGTTAACCAGTGTAATAATTCTTCAATGGTTCAATTCACTGTAACTAAAAAAAAAAATCTTTCCTATCTTTCTATTCCTTCCTTCTTACTAGTGCCGCGCCATATGCATTTAAAAAACCTTAGGTCTTACATGCATATGCCTATAGATAAAATTATTATTGTTAAAATTAATATTATTATTAAGAAAGCGAATAGCACGGTAGTAGGTGTTTATGTACATATGTAAATCAATGTTTTTATTTTTCAATCATGTTCTTGTCAATATTTTATCTCGATGAGGAAAGAGTTACTGCATTCGCAGACTGCCCTGTAATGTTCTAAAATCAAAATAAATATCTATTTTATTTAGTGAATTGTTTAAGTTTTTTATATCATATATGTAGGTGTTTTTCCCCACATTCTCTCTTTCTGACTAACTGAGAATACAGAAAAATTAATCAAAGAAAATAATAGATTTACAAAACAATAAATTTCGCACCCATGGCCCAATCAAGGGACAACATGGTACATATATATTTAAATTTCAGACCCTTTCAGTCTAGCAGTCTGTTTTCTGTAAAACGATTAAAACATTTCTCATAGCAATTAAGTGCGAGACGTTCTAGTCTCATGTCTCATAGTTTATTTTTATAAATTTATTTTTCCAGTTTTTTTTTTATTTGTCCAAGGTTATCTTAAGTTTGCTACAAACAAAATTGTTAAAAGTCAGTGTTCGTATTTTGAAGGATATTACCTTACCTTAAGTCAATTGTTTCTTCTTCACCAGCAAACAAGTCAAAATCTAGAACAATTTTCTTTTTCGTCGGTGTATAACGCCTATGTTTGATACCCACTGCATCGAGCATCCTTTTAGAAGCATGATAAGTAGGTTTTTCATGATGTTTGTCGGATATATAAATTACTTCTTTAATTCCAGATTGAATAATGATTTTTGTACATTCGTTACATGGAAATAGCGTTGTATATAGTAAAGCTCCAGTCAAGTTTGCACTGTTTTTATTCAGTATTGCATTCGCTTCAGCATGTACTACATACATCTTTTTGTCATTAAAAGGATTTTCTTTGTCCTTACACCATGGAAATTCCTCGTCATTGCAATTTCTTGGAAATCCATTGTATCCTACTGCTAGTATGAGGTTATCTTTGTCAACAATACAAGCACCTACTTGCGTGACCGGATCTTTGCTGCGTTGTGATGTGAGCAGTGCTGTTGCCATAAAGTAATCTTCCCACGATAAATAATCAGTTCTCTGAGACATGTTTGGTTTTTGTGCTAAGTACTACTAAAATATTATTGTGCATTTATTTAATAAAGAAGAGATAACCTACCCAGCGTTTACTTACTAGTAAATAAAACTACAAGCATCTAAAGTGGAATATTTGGTACAGAAAAATATGCCACGCTGATTTTGACATATGTGACACAAAATTGTTGGTGTATTCCATGCATCAACAAACAAAAATATATATCGTTCTCATTGAAAACAACAAACGCCATTTTTATATTAGCAGGCAAAACGGGAAAGCAGTTCACCAGCTTTAAAGAAAAAAAAGTACCTATACTCTATACATGCATTTCTCGTTTTTTACCTCAACATTTTGTATACGTTATTAACGGGGCCTAATTACATTAAAGAATGCCTTAGTTAAGAAAAATACATATTCAATAAAACCGCTTAAGAATTCATGTACCAATGTTCTGTACATAATTTTATTCAAGTTCTTGAATAACAAATATAATGAATAGGTACCTATTTTAATTTCATATTGATAAGTTCATACTTTTAATAGAATGTTGAAAGTTTAGGTATTTTTCAATTTCAAATATTCTTTTGGGTCTGAATTGGATTTTGTTTGAGATGAAGATAAATCGAACGCATTCGTGAGACGTCTTTGCCAGATTTATTTGACTTTGGATTAAAGTCGCATAGTTTTGCAATACGCTCCCATTCAGTTCCTGGTTCTATATCTCCATTTTCAAAAGAATCCTGCTTCTCAGCTCCCCGACTTGCAGCTTTAGTCTTGGCAATTGATTCTTCAGTTTGCCTCAGCCAGTCTTCCAACTCAACCTTAGCTTGAAGACGAAGCTCTTCTTTTTTTCGTTCTTCTTCCTTGTCTTTTTCTTCCAGACGAGTCTTTTGTTCTTCACGCCATTTGCGAATTTTTTCAGGTTCAACACGGGCTACAGCTGGTTGCGACCCGGAATCAATTGGTTCGCCTACATTTTGGATGATTTCGAAACTGCCTGTCGACGACTCGAGACCGACACCACCTGTATTAACGCTGTCTTGTAACAAAGTGTCTTGTGCTGGTGGCAGGACCTCGTCCTCTAAGCCAGCCAGAGCGCTTTGTTCACGAGCCAAAAATTCAGCTGCTGGATCGACATCTTTGGGTTCAAAATCATCACCAAAATCCATTGTAGGGCGTTTTATCAGTTTGCTAATAAAGAAGGGCGTATATTGCAGTGAATTGATTTTTTCTTTTATTTTGAAGACGAAGATATTATTTTTTCAGAGAATCTTGTTTTGTATAAATACAATTCGAAGCACTTACCTGCTAAATAAGTTTTATAGTTTACGTTTTTTCTATAAATTATTTTATCCAAAAAGATGACGCAGAACAATAAAAAATATATTTGGTTTTTGACACAAGATATAAACGCAGTCTTGCATGGGACTTTTGTGCTAGTGTTTGGATGGTAATAAATTATCATCCAAATTACCATCCACAAAGGAAAGCAAATAAGAAATCGATCTTTTTCTCTCCCTTGTTCTTATGTGCCCAGCTAACAATGTTGGTGATATAAAGCTTTACAGAAGCAACAGTTACATCTGGAAAGCTTTTTAGAAGCAAAATTTTTAGTCGGGTGTCTTGTGCGTCTACGTCTTCGCGTAGAAGTCGTCTTTTAGATCTATGGAAGAGTACTGCACTGCCTCTGCAGGTAGAATTCTTGGTTACATTTTTTTTTTTCATAAATGAGCCGATATAGCAAGATTTTCCAATTGTGTAACAGGCTGTTTTGAATAGAGCCCAAAATTTCTATTATCAAATCGTATCGGAATTTATTTCATTTAGACTGTAGTGAAAACAGGCTATAAACAAGATTTTAGCTAAATTGAGTATTTATGTAAAGAAGTTTCACATCTCTTGCAAGTACATATTTAAACATTTCCAAAAAATAATTTTTAAAGTCGCGAAGAATATTACGCATTCGAGAGAATTCGCACACATAAATGGACACGCCTTATAAACAAAATAATTCTCCGCGTTCAACGCAAGCCACATGAACTTAAGATCTGAATTTTCAGAGGCTCTTATTGGTCAGATGTCATAAAAAGTTAGGTGGCATTTAGTTACGTTTTTTGACATTTAGTTACGATTTTCAGGTGGAAATTTTTATCTGAAAATTCATGTCGTTTTCTATTGACGAATCTCAGAATGAGATTTGTGAATTTGACAGCTGAAAGGGGGGGTGAAGAGGGGAAATAGTGGACAAATCTCGGATTTCATGATCTATTTGCGTCCTGAGATTCAAAAAAATGACAAAAAAATGAATCTGAGATTCAAGAATCTGATTCTGGATTTTTATCAAGATTCACGCATACAAACACAAGCACTTTCACATGCACACAATTACAAAACTAGATTTCATATTCTATTTGCAGTGGAAAATCTGAGAATTTTACACAAAAATCTCAAAAGTCAATAGAAAACGACATCAGATGGGTGTGTTTGTGTTGGTGAAGTTGGTAAACGTGCCTAATGGGCTACACACCAAAATTGAACTTTGTGATTAATGCAAGTTATAAATGGATTTGTTATTTCTTTTGTGTTTGGACATTTGTTGCGGTGTTATTGTTATTATTTGTTGATATGATATTACAATCCATATGTAATTAATATAATTTTGTGTTTTCCCTCCTCATGTTTATGTGCAAAAGTGGAATAATGAAAATAAATGAGGAAATCAAAAAAAACAAACTAATGAAGTTGGGGACCAAAGCAACATAAAACATACGTAAGTGGATAGCATATAGCAGAAACGGATGTTATGAACCCAACTACTTAATTTTTACAAATGTGTACTAAAGTGATTTCATTGAAAATATTTATTAATAACTCTGTTTTTACAATCACTTGAACTATTTTTATTATTCTAGAAAAAAAATGTTCTTTTTTTAAAGTCAATCCAAGTAAAGAAAAAAAGTAGATTCTTCGTTAATGTCACCTGAATTTCAGATGATTTTTTGCGTTCAACGTCAAAAAAAATCTGAACTTAAGTTCAGATGTTGCGTTGAACCCGGCCATTTTCAACGTTATAACGTATACGTTGCGTCACTTGTCACTCTTCATGCTACGTTACCTTTATAAACGTCAATTTACTGTCAGTTTATCCTCCCACTGTCTCAACATTTCGTTTCTAAGAAGTCAAACTAGGAGAATGGAATTATCGAAAATTCTCTTAGCAAGCAAATGTTCAGTGGCGTTTATCCAGGAAACCCACTTAAATAATAGGCATAAAGTTTACATCGACAATTATAATGTTCTCAGAATTGATGAGCTTCAGGGGCTCGCCTCTCTTGTCAAAAAAAGACATCATTTACGAAACAGTTCATTTCAGACTGGGTTCTCTTGGGACAACGTGAACTATCTATCGCCACTCGGTATTTTCTCAACGGATTTTGATCCCACCGAGATCTCCCCTCCATAATATTACTTAACTGCCACGCCAAACCAAATTCGTGGCTATTCCAAATTCAAAATTTGAATTTTTAACATTCTACTTTAACTGCCACCACATGATCTCGTATGAAATTTTAGAATTTTAAAACAAATCTTATCAAATCGTTAAAAAAAAAAAAAAAAAAAAAAAAAACCAAAAAAAAAAAAAAAAAAAAAAATCAAACAGCAAAAGACAAAAAAAAAAAATTCAAATCAAAATACTCTACATTTCCATATACAGGAGGGCAGTACTTAACCCTTAGGTTAAGCTATTCCCTAGTACATCAAAAATACTTTAAAACATATTCGCCAGTTAATTGATTTAATTTCATCTAAATTGAATGTTTTATTGTTTGCTACAATGTTATTGTTCTCATCCTAGTATCTATGTAATTAAAATTCTGTGATCTATTTTGTATTAGTGTTGAGCACATTCATACTACTTTACTGACTATTTCATTTTGTACCTCCTACCAAATGTATCTATACTATTTTATAAATTAAGAAGAGCTATCGCTCGTAAAGATAGAGAAACAACATCAATGTATACCAAAATGTATCTTCCTCTCTACACCATTAATCGAATCTTTCACTCAGTCACCCTAAATGTATATCTCAATGTTAAAATGTTGCTCATACACTCTCGTATACTGTGATTTTACTTGTATGTTTAATGTATATATGGCGCTCTCGCTTCATAAACTCAAAAGAAACAAAAAAGAAAAGAAACGAAAAAAAAATAAAAATCTCAAGCAATATGTTAGATATTAAGCATATCACTGCACTGGCCAGTTTTCGTATATATGTAGTTTTAAGATAGGTTAAGTTTATTGTATATATGTATTCGTGACTACCGTCACAAACAAATTCAACTAAATGCTTATGAGCAAAAGCAGTCCAACCATATATTTAGTTTTATATAAATACTGACAGCCACGAGGCTTTACAAAAAAAATACTCGAAAAAGAAGGCAATACTTTATAGCCACTTTAGTACAATAAAAGCTATTGTTAGAATAAGATATAAAATGTATCCTCCCACTGTCGAAAAATAGTTTTGTAATATGTGAGAACTCAAATTATACCCGAAAATATTTTATTTTTAAAAACCATTCTAGCAATCAAATCATCTGCAATGGCAACTTCAATGATTATGAAACAATTCAAGACTGAGGAGAAAATTGCTAGTGAACCCTGGCCAGACGATGCTGTCCTCTATCAGCCTTATGAAATGGAGCAAATACTTTTAGCAGAAAATGCTAGTTGCCTCGCTGTTAAAGCTTACCTTAAGATGTGTAATATTCCTTATTCTGTAAGGTCGACTGCTAATGCTGAATTTATGTCCCCTGGTGGAAGAATGACGAAGTTGCCATTTATTAAAGTTGGAGCATTTATAGTTGCTGAATTCGAACCAATTGTCAACTTTGTGGAACAAAAAGAGTGTGCTATTGGTCAGTGGCTAAATGAAGATGAAAAGTTTGATTTGCGTTCGTACGTGTCCCTGGTAGAGAACATTTTTACCAACGCCGAATTGTATATTTCATTCTTGGATAATGAGGTTTATAAAACTGTAACCGAACCACGCAATGGATGCGTGTTCCCGTGGCCATTGAACACAATCCAGAACTTTAAAAAACGGCGGCATGTATTGAAACAACTTAAAGTTTACCAATGGAGCGATATGAATCTGTAAGACGTTCTAGAGAAAGTTGTCAAGTGTTGCGAAACCCTCACAAGCAAGCTGGAAGAAAGTGGCGGTGCATTCTTTTATGGAGATGAGCCTATGGAATTAGATGCAATCGTGTTTGGTCATCTATTCACCATATTAACAACTACACTCCCAAATAATCATTTGGCACAAAGCATTCAAGGGTTTAAAAAGTTACTAGACTTTTGCCAAAACATAGATAGTAAATTCTTTCAACTGTCATAAAATTTTATTTCAAAGAATATAATAAAAAAATAATTTAAAAAAAAAAATAATTTTACCATTGAATAATTATTATTTACTATAATTATAAACACTATTATTCTCCTGCTGGTGTTTCCACTGTTGCTGATGCTTCTGATTGTGAATTTGAATATGCTGGTGTTGCTCCTCAAGTTACGACTACAAACAATGTCGATGAGCATGAACAGAATCAAACGACTCCTGCAACAACGGGCGTAGGAAGACATCAGAGACCTGGAAGACCACTCACGGCGATCCAAAGGCCATAGTCGAAATGGCAAAAAACATGAGCAAAGTGAATAAAAACTTAGAATCCTTGAAAGAAATAAAAAAAAAAAAAACTACAAGAGATGCAAAAACACAAGAAGCAAGAAGAAACTTAATCGATGTTATAAATTAAAATGTGAATTAAACTGTGATTTAATTTTATTTTTTTATGTTTTTGTTGGATTAAATAATAATTTATTATTTAGAAAATAGTTCCTGTGAATTTTTAAGTATTTTGAAATGTTTTTTTTTTTTTTAAATAAAAGTTTATGAAAAATAATCGTTGAGTATTTCATTTCTAGCGTTAACAGCTTGAGTGTTGTATTGTGATCGCTGAGTATAGTAGTCATCATTTTCTTCTTGGATGTTCTCTTGATCGCTCCTTTCATCAAAGTTCATGTCATTTTTAAAATAGAGGCATATGTTATGCAATGCACAACATACGTTGAAAATTTGGACTGCTTTTTCTGGAGTGTAATGCAGTTGTCGAGCTGCTAACAAACATCGGAATCGGTTTTTGAGTAAACCAATTGTTCTTTCGACTACATTTCGGGCTCTAGAGTGGGATTTGTTGTAACGCATTTGAGGACTATTTGGTGGCGGAGTCCTAAATGGAGTCATCAACCAAGGTTCTAATGGATAACCTGCATCTCCTAGCAAAAAAAATCAAATTTGCAAAATTTATGGATTTTTGGAAGTAATATACTACATACCTATTGCTAATACATATTCGTCTCTGACACCGTTTTCGTATCTTTGTTTAAAATGAGATCTTTGTAGACTGATATTCCATATATGGGAATCGTGATTTGCCCCTTGGAAACTAGCTTTAAACCGCGAATCCACATTTTATAATCGCAAATCTAAAGAAATATAGAAATTTTAATCTACTCTCTATTAATTTTACATAATGCACATTACAATTAGAACATTCAGGGAATAGTATCCCTCTCTGTTATAGAACAAAAGTTTGTCATCTCTCGGGAAAACTCAACGTTATATTGTAAATCAGGTAAGAGCTCAAACCAATAAGTCGATTTGGCTCAAACCTTTTGTTTATTTTTGATTCCAAGGAGGGGAAATTGAAATTTTTTAACGGTACCAACTAGAGATACTGCAAATAATGATTCGGCCGAATACCGAAAATTCGACCACTCTTATACATTTACCTACTATTGCGCCAAAGAATTCTGAATAAGAATTTTTATTCACAAAAACTTATCATTAGTAAATTTTATTTTCTACAGCCCTAACCAAAATTTAAATTTAAGGCTGACTTTAATAGTTAACTGAATTATACATATTTCACCCTACCATTAAACAATTTAATACTCAGGTACAAGGCTAACGCTTAGCTAGATTTAATAGTTGACTTTCATAACCATAAAATTTAACCGAGCGTTAGCTTTTAACCTGAGTTGTTTTTATACACTAGCCCAAAAAGTTAAAGTAACAAATCAAAATTCGTGATAGCTCCAAAACAAGTACCTATTCGATTTGATTTCTTCTACTAAGATATATTTTTAGAAAAAAAAAATTTCAAAATCGTTGGAACCTTATAAATAAATTAAATAAAAATTCAAAAATAAAATTGGTATGCAATTTCGTAGAAATTACTAATCAACATTCAAAACTTAAATGTCAAAAAAAAAGAAAAGAAATGAAAAAAAAAGAAAAGTATCCAAAAATGATACGAAAAGATTTTTTTTTTTTTCAAAATTTAACATTTTATAAAAACTTTAAATTTTCATTTACAGCTGCAAATTTGAACAAACCCGTATATCAAAAGTTCTTGTTCGCATATACATACATAAATCAGTTTAAGCAAATAAACGAGGTAGTTTCGTATTGTATTAACTGGACCCTTACCTACTCTTTCATTTTGCGGTTTAAGAAAATAGTAAGTATATGCCACAGTGCATGTGGACAACATTCAAATAATGTGAACTACAACTTTGGCCTAGATGTTATTACAAAAAGCACCCTAATCAAAATTAAATAAACACTTCCACTCTATAACTGAAGAAAATCTTCTTGTCGTTAATAAAAACAAAAAACAAAATCCTTTCAAATATATGTACATAAGAATCAAACGTTCAAAAATAAATTCAATTGAATAATTATATAATATAATTATTCAATGATATTGTTTTTTTTTTCCTTTGAAAACGAATTTTATTTTTTTTATATATATAAATTTTCTAAATTTCTATATAAAAACTTTTAAGAATTGCAACTTGAACTCTAAGAACAAGTTCGTGCGACCCAGTCATTTATTTCTAGAATGAATTGAACAACCTCACTCTGTGGAGATGGTTGACACTCGCCTAATAGCTCAGGGAAATTAGTCAAAATATGGGCATTAAATCGCATTTTTCGCGGGACAAAATTTTTTTCATGAAATGTGTTCGGGTGGTTGTCCTTATCATAAAAGTCAATTTGTTGGCATAATTGGAGGTTGGGAACAGCCGCCATCTTGGAAAAGAGATTGGTATCGTTTTTATTGAATAGCTCCATTGTTATTCATTTTAACAAAAATTGACAAAGGTAAGACTTAACAATAAAATTATCTAAGAAATCATATACAAAACAATTCCGTGAGTTGATTAAATAAAATTTTATAGTTGGTCAAAGTGCGGGTTTGTATCGCAAGGTTGGGACAAAATGACATTTTTTCATATATCTGACGAACTTTTGATTTGTTTGGATAATTCTTCAAGAATGAATTGTAGTACTTATAATTACCTATAAAATGAGCCCACAATCGTTATTGTCACCATCGTATTGTAGAAGTAATCTAACTCCGAATCTCCCCATGTACTAGTCAAAAGTAAGAAAACAGCTGTTTTTTTGCTAGTAGGTCGAGAAAATTTTGGGAGTAGAGGTATAACCAAAATATAAGTACGCAGTTTTGCAGCCATACGCGTGTTGATGTCGATTTCGAAGGTCTGACAACTCTAATTTTGTGCTTTATACGGTTTTTGGCGGGTTAAATAACGTAAGTTTTCCAGTTAATGTGAATGGGCTAAATTTATACTATTTGAAATTATGAATATACAAGCTGATGCTCTATTATTTTTCCTAAATCTGGATACCTCAATCTCGGCTATGGGGTTAATAGAACTCACGATATAAGCTTTTTTAACTAACCATATCAGGCTTTTCAATTTAAATAAACAAACAAAAATCTAAACAAAAAAAGCTTCTAAAACATAATCGTATAAACGGCTTATATATAGTTCTATTGGTCACATCCTCAAGATTGGGGTGTTCAGATTTAGGAAAAATAATAGAGCATCAGCTTGTATATTTATAATTTCAAATAGTATAAATTTATCCCAGTTACATTAACTGGAAAACTTACGTTATTTAACCCCCCAAAAACCGTATAAAGCACAAAATTAGAGTTGTCAGACCTTCGAAATCGACATTAACACGCGTATGGCTGCAAAACTGCGTACCTACTTATATTTTGGTTATACCTCTACTCCCAAAATTTTCTCGACCTACTAGCAAAAAAACAGCTGTTTTCTTACTTTTGACTAGTACATGGGGAGATTCGGAGTTAGATTACTTCTACAATACGATGGTGACAATAACGATTGTGGGCTCATTTTATAGGTAACTATAAGTACTACAATTCATTCTTGAAGAATTATCCAAACAAATCAAAAGTTCGTCAGATATATGAAAAAATGTCATTTTGTCCCAACCTTGCGATACAAACCCGCACTTTGACCAACTATAAAATTTTATTTAATCAACTCACGGAATTGTTTTGTATATGATTTCTTAGATAATTTTATTGTTAATAAGTCTTACCATTGTCATTTTTTGTTAAAATGAATAACAATGGAGCTATTCAATAAAAACGATACCAATCTCTTTTCCAAGATGGCGGCTGTTCCCAACCTCCAATTATCCCAACAAATTGACTTTTATGATAAGGACAACCACCCGAACACATTCCATGAAAAAAATTTTGTCCCGCGAAAAATGCGATTTAAATTACTAATTTCCCTGGGCTATAATAGAATACAGCTTAGGGAAAGCAAGTGTTCATGTTGATATATTTTATTGTACTTTGCTATATTAATGCAAGGATAAAATGGATTTTCTAGTGGAAAACAAAAGACAGAGATTTTTATTAACACACCGTATAAATAACACACACTACATAACAGCACATTTGACGACGACATTTTTCTAGAAAATTCCCATCGAAAAATTAAGGCACATTCCCAGTGTGAGAGTCACAATGGATATTATTAAGATGGCGAAACAAAGATAGTTTTGCTGAATTGGCATGCGGAACAATTTCGCGGACATATTCAATGATGATGCAAAAAGTAGCGTAGAATTGAGATCATCAGCTGAAGTATTGCGATAGACAAAGGGTCGAATGCGAATGTGATGGCCATTAGCTTGTGCCAATTGACAAACACGTGTAACAGATGATGCTGTGAAGAACGGCATAAGACCCATTAGCAGCCAAAGGAGGACGTTTGCGATATTCAAAATGACCACCTTCAATTCGGTGTATTGAAAATCAAAGTCCTTGAAGAGAAATATCATTCCTGCTAAGGCGTTAGATAGATTCATAACAGTAAAGAAGCAGACCGGTAGAGATAACTTGTTGTTAAGATGATCCAATAGTTTTCGAAATTCCAAAACTTCCTGAAAACAAAGATCAAATTAATATAGAAAATGACGATTTGTCAATTTTATTTACCCTCATCCAATCCAGGCTCTCTATGGAATGCATAAGAAGCTTTTGAGAAAGCGTCTGCAAATGGACCATCAGTAAATAACACTCTATGCTGTAACTTGTCAAGATGACTATTTCCACAAGATCCTGAGTGAAAATTGTACACAGAAGAGTAAGCTAAAAGATAAATGAGAAAAATGTTATTTTATTTATCAAAAATTCATTTCATGAAGTACATTAATATAAGCATGGAAATGTAAAACGATAATAAAAGCCAGTAATAATAGACGAAAAATTGTCAAAGAATTGAAAAAATGTGGTTTACAATCTGTGAAAAGTCCTGACCCCATTACAAGGGGTCACAACATTTTTTATTTTAAAAACGGTAAGTTTTAGACAAAAATTACGTTCTACAAAACTGTAGTAGCTGAGGAGGTTATTTTACAAAAAATTGTCATATACAATTTGTGTGTACTTTACACAGATTGTAAACCACCCTAACACCAAACTGTATACCAAAAATCAGCCTGTTACAAAATCTATTTTTCCTGGGCATTTAAAATTAAAATAAAAACATGATTTTAATTGAAATTCAAACCACAAAATCAGGTATGGCCCTCATTTCACTTCTTATTATTTTTTTCAGATTTTGACTCTGTAGAAGGCGATAAAAATTTCAGAAACCAGTTCTTGCATATTTTTACTTTACTGACCTGAAATCTTCATTCGTAGTCAATTTATGAAGTCATTAAGACATGAAACGTTTATGATTTTAAGCTGAATATTTGTTGCCTAGACATCTTTTCGATATCGAAACCTTATTTCAAAATGGTGAGTTTTATCTAGACCATATTGCATTTAAACTAAAAACTTCAAAAAACCATTGATTGCATTGATATGGAAATATTCACTATGGCGTATACGTAACTTTTTTTTCATTTTTTATTCGTCGTCCAAACGGGTATAGAGCACAGTTTATAAAAGCACCGATAGTGCCTGTCAGCAAGTGTATGCTGTAAATTAAACATCTTAAATGAAGGCAACCCTGAATGCCAATCAAATTCACTTGGGTGGAGTATTGTGTATCGCTTAATTTAAAATATGAGGTAATATTTAAATCAAACTATTTAATGAAACCATGCTTAATTATTTTTTGTCTTTATCATTTTTTCTCTTTAGAGAAATAAGTTGTAGGATTTTTAAATCTCTTAAAATCTTGTGAAATTGAACATACATATTATAAGCTCTCATTAAAAAATTATACTTTTTTTAACTTAAAAAAACCTTTTCATCTTATTCTATAGAAATTTATATTCTTGGGTTGTTACGGTCAGTGGCGTAGCGAGGAGGGGCGAGGGGGCGGACCAATGGGCCTTATAGATCGCAGAGTATTAACAAAAAGTAATATCAGTTGTAGATAGAGCGTTACTATAGAACAATTTTTTTCTTAGAATATAAATTTTAAAGAAGAAGAATCACCCCTTAAATTTAAAAATTTAAAAAGTGCAGGAAAAAAGAGATACAAAATGTCAGCTAAAATTAAGCTCGATCTGCTTTTAAAAAAAAGTACCAAAACAATAATTCTTACAGTGGTTTTAAACTCCAAACCAAGTATGCAATTTAGTGACAAAAAATTTTCAAAATTATTGGTACGGTTTTAATGGTTTTTATGTACCTATACAAATTTTAAAAATAAAAAATTGGTAGATATGCCATTTAAAAACAAATATTAATCGACACATATGTAAAAACAAAATTTCATTGGTTCTTTATCCTTTATTATTGAATTTTCAAAAAAAAAATATTTTTTTTGAAAATTATCATTAGCACTTAAAAAAAATTAAAAAATCGGTTGTAGGTTATTCAATTTTTGAGATTCCAAAATTTTCTTATGGTAAAGAGCAAGTAAAAAATCTTATAATTATAGAAAAGTGGAATTTCATTTATTTTACTGTTTTTCATTTTGGGGGTGACACCATAATTGCCGCCCCGGGTGCCACCCATGGTTACGGTTAGGTACTAAAATTATTCTATAAAAAAATGTTCGATTAAATCCTTTGATTAAGAGCCAATTTTTCAATCTTCTAATAAACAGTCAGTTAACTGTTCGACAAATAAAGTTATTAAATTAAGAGCCAATTTTTCAATCTTCTAATAAACAGTCAGTTAACTGTTCGACGAATAAAGTTATTAGGCTCATAAACAGTCAGATAAAAACATTGAATTTTTCAATCAAGAATAATTTATTCTACAGAATAACAAAAAAAAATTGTCAAATTCAAAAATATTTAAAATTAAACGTCATTTTTATTCATGATTGTTTTTGTTTTCTTGTGTTCCACTGTATTTTTTTTTTAAATTCTTTCAAAACAGCTTTGACAACTGACACAATATTTTTGTTGAGATTATTCCTTAGAATAATTTTTATTCGTCTCCGAAAGAAGCAGATAGTTTTATTCTTAGGAATAAGCTATATCTGCTTGTTGAAAAATTGATTTTTTCTCTATCCTTAGGAATAAGTACTAACTGACTGTTTAACTGACTATTGAAAAATTGGCCCTAAACATTAAATTTTTCAATCAAGAATAATTTATTCTACAGAATAACAAAAAAAAAATTGTCAAATTCAAAAATATTTAAAATTAAACGTCATTTTTATTCATGATTGTTTTTGTTTTCTTGTTTTCCACTGTATTTTTTTCAAAATTCTTTCAAAACAGCTTTGACAACTGACACAATATTTTTATTGAGATTATTCCTTAATAATTTTATTCGTCTCTGAAAGAAGCAGATAGATTTATTCTTAGGAATAAGCTATATCTGCCTGATTTTTTCTCTATCCTTAGGAATAAGTACTAACTGACTGTTTAACTGACTATTGAAAAATTGGCCCTAAGTCAGAAAATCCGAAATCAAGAAAATAAATTTATGATCTGTTTTTGACAAAACTTCAATTTTCCGTATTGGCTATTTGGCAATTTTGAACCTTTAAAAAATCAATTTCCCTTTAACTACTTATAACGTTAATGAAACCAAAGGGTTTTCATAAGCTGATGGGAAAATGAAACATTTAAGGTTGTATGCAGTAAGGCATATAAAACTCAAAATAAACACAAAAGCAATCGAATTAAAAAGAAAAATTACAAAAAATCGAATTTAAATTATACATTTTTTAATCATTTCTTATTAGCAAAAAATTGCACTGGAGCTGATTATTTGGTGTGTTTTAACCCTCTGTCGGTACACGGGTGCGAATTTGGCTGGACAAAAATAAAAAAATACGATATTTCAAAAAAGTGGTCACAACAAAAGTCTCTTTATAAGGGTTAAAAATATATTTTTTTTGAAATTCTGAATACAATATTCGAATTCCTCGAAAAATTCTACATCAATTTCATATATGATTCTCTATAAAATATTGAGACCGATAAAAGTTTTAGCGACATCAAATAGTTTGACCAAATTCGCACCCATGTGCCTATCACGGTATAAAAAAGAGGTGTGCCTGCAGAAAGTTAAGAATAGATACCAGAAAAGTATAAAACCAAGTTTGGTTTTCAGATTTACCTTCTTCAATTAGGTTCCTAGTTACTTTTTTCATTAGAATTTATTTGCTAAAACAGAAAAAAGTCTAAAAATTTCACCGTTTTTCGAATTTTAATTATAATTTAAACAGGGCCTAGCTACGCCACTAATACTAACAAACTGACTAAAAGCAGCTTATCAATTTTTTATTATTTAAGCTTAGTACGCAGCTGAAGCGAAACGAAATTTTCCAAACAAAATTTCGTTAACGAAATCTTGAACGAAATTAAATTTGTTTTATTTTTGGTTTAAAACTTATTTTCGGATGTTTTTTTATGGAATTTTTTTATTTGTATTTTTATTAATTTTATTTTGGTATTTTTTTGTCAACATGTTCGCTGTTGACTTTGGAGACTTCAAAATTTTTCGTTTCGCTTCAGTAGCGTACTAGGCTTTAGATTTAGACTGATAAACTGATCAGTCCAAAAAATTAGATAATACAAAATAGCAAGGCAATTTTTGTAAAACAATGGTCAGGTTTAGTTAAGTTATGGGCTAAATATTTAGTCAAGTTTGTTAGCTGTAAAAAACAAATCCATACAATTTACGTTATTTTATTGGAAAGTTATGCAAGATCTCCCTAACTCGGTTTACAAGTCTACCTTAATTTCAGGTCAGAAAATGACTTTGACTAAATATTTAGTCCCTAAGATTTCCTGAACGTACCCAACAAAATAAACACAAATAAAACCTTCAATCTATAGCCTTATACTTTACCTTTATTGGCATTTCATATGGTACTAGTTCCACTGGCATCCAATCAACTTGTACAATCTGCATCTGCATCAACACCGAAGGTATGACGTATGCCAAGAGAAGCGTCAGAAAACCCAATCCCAGTCCGACATAAACCCAAAGAATCGTACATAGTCGTTTGGGTTTCATTGACATCAAAAAAACTCGCTCAATCAGATTCTGCAATTGCTCGTTATCGATGACCTTACATACAAAAATTGCCGTTACAAATCCAATAAGATGCAGTGCATTCGGTATGATATAACCGAACACTATTTCGCCCCAATTATGAAGGCTCATCAAATGGAAGCTCGTAAGATTTGAAGCTTCTTTTCTGTCATTTGTGAAACCTCGATCACCTCTATAATGAGATAAGGCATTTTTTGTTTCTTTTACGTAATGAATATATTATGTGACACACTGATGAGTTCATTTACCTGTATGAAGCTAAAAATTGAAGAAAGTATCCAAAACATATGATGACCATAATAATCATAGCTTGAAGATAGCTCAAACAAGCTTTCAATTGCGTGG
This sequence comes from Episyrphus balteatus, assembly GCF_945859705.1. NCBI lineage: Eukaryota > Metazoa > Arthropoda > Insecta > Diptera > Syrphidae > Episyrphus > Episyrphus balteatus. The sequence goes on along the minus strand of NC_079137.1, from coordinate 34,635,709 downwards.
TTTCTGTTGAGATCGGATTTAACCCAACTAGCGCGAGTATTGTCATATAAGGGCGAAGAAACTGCAATATAAATTTTGCAACAAAATCATATCACAGCACGACACACAAAATATTAACCAAAACCCTCACCTTCCTTTTGCAATAGTCAAGGATAGCCGAAGTTGGTTCATTATCACTGGGAACATCGTCCATCTGATTGTTGCCAACGTTAATAAAAATGAAAGAACTATTAGATGTATTTCGACGCATTTTTGAATTTCGATCTTATCACATCAACAAATGTACACACAGATAAATTAAAATTTAAAATTAAATGTATGACTTAAAGCAAACAATTACGTACAATAATCTCGGTCATACTGTCTTCAAAGGTCGTTGAAGAAGATGCCATTCTAGAGTATCCGTGTCGCTCATTATTGATCGAGTGAAGTGATCTTTGATGTTGATTCGGTGAGCTGATCGGTTGATGCTCTCGATTTCGATCCTCTGAATCACAAAGTTGTCCGTTGGTGCATTCAATTGAGGGGCCAAGGAATTGAGGGGAACTGGGAAGGTTTTCGTCGGATCCATTATACATCGTGTTGACAGTTTAAGAGTGAACAATACAAAGAACGTATGGAAAAACAAAAAATTGCCAAATGATGATCGGAGAGCAGAATATCACACTGATCGTGCTCATATTAGCCGGTGCACTGTTTTCTACTGTTGCTGCTGATGTAGGAGGGCTTGCCATATTGGAGCGATAGTGTTGCACTTAACAGAAACTATATGTGATTAGCTCTGATTACAGCTTTGAGTCTTTCTTTGTTTTGTTTATTTTTTTTTTTAATAGCATCAACACATGTTTGAGAAAGACAAAGCAGTACGAGGAGATCTGCAGTCGCACTTTCTCCACTGATAACCCTGAGACTGAGTGAGGACCGATAAGGTATTGTGAGAGTGTGCAGACTCGACTCGCAAAAGTGATAATAAGCGTTGTATGAACTAGTTGAGTGAGCAATATTTTTTAATTGTTATTTTTTTAATGAAATGCTTATTGCTGCCTAATCAGCAATATTCAAATATTTTGGTGTTTCACTTATCTAAAGTATCTGCTAGAATATTTCCTGTTTTTTTAATTATTGCTATAGGCTAAGTATTGGTTTTGCATAAAAAAATAAAGTACCTATCGTAAAATTGGTTCTGCAGTAATTTTACATATACATAATTTCTTATTTACTGCATTGGTATACAAATAAAATATATGAGAAACCTACGTCTAATGCCAACTTTTCACGAGTCGATTTTTGCGGCAGATGACTAAAGTGACAATCTCCATAGAAAAATCCTAGTCGACTTTAGCCGTGCGACATATCGTGCAGCTAAAATCGACTCGTGAAAAGTAGGCATAACTCAATTATTATTCTAACTCAATTTCCTCTTATAAGAAAAAAGGCAGAAGCCGCATATGTCTTGAATAAATCAAAAATTAGTTTTTTTCATCAATGGCATTACTCTCATCATAAATAATTAGTTTTTTTATGGATTTTTTTTCCTGCACCACTTGAAGATATTTTTTGATAGTGGCACTGTAAAGCCAGAACTATAATTGGCGGATGGAGTCGGAAGCTACTGTCAATTGTTGTTGTTTTCCATAAGTTTTCATCCCACGAGTGCGCTCGCAACCGCACTCGACGGATGAAAACTTATGGAAAACAACAACAATTGACAGTAGCATCCGACTCCATCCGCCAATTATAGTTCTGGCTTAAATGCCAAAGTTATCGAAAACAGCCAATAAGATGAATATCAGTTAAGAAAGGAGTTTTAGATTTAAAACTATTATATTCGCGATTACACATATTTATTTAATTAACTGAACGGACTTACCGCGATTTTTTGTAATTCAAATTAATTGAATATTGATGCCCGACGTTTCGACAAGATTCAACTTGTCGTGGTCTACCCGTGAAATTATTAGACCCGTTTTTTTTAAACTAATTTTTTATTAATAATTTTTTGGAAAAAAAGTTTTAAAATAAAATTGGTATGCCATTTTGTAGAAATCACTAATCAACATCTAAAAACAAAATTTTGTTTTTGGCTTATATTATATTACAATTATATAAATGCTTCTTCACAAAAAATTTCGTTGAAATCGAATAAGCACTTTCAGAGATAATCGGATTTGAAAAAAAAACGGTTCTATGGCAGGTATGTACCGTTAATAATGATTTTCCAAAAAAAAAAATTGTAATAGAAGATAGACCTTGTCTTTAAACTTACATTTGAATTTTTTAAACAAAATCGTTGGATGCGTTTTTGAGCAATTTCAATTTTACTAAAATCGGTATAAAATTTAATTCCAAAAACCCCTCTGTAGAGTTGCCAAATAATGCTACATACCAAGTTTGACATCAATCGGTCCATCCGTTTAGGCTGTAGCTTCGTTTACAGACTGACAGACAGTAGACAGACGGACTTCCGGGACCCACTTTTTTGGAATTCTCTACCATTGTAATGTCATGGAAAAATGCTATCTCAACTTTTTTTTTGTACGAATGCATAACTTGATATATAGTACCTATATCGCAAGTAAAAATATATAGGAGTGAAGAATCTTCCTTCCAAAATGTATTGAAAAAAATTCAACATTTCGTTTTTAAAACTTTTTCGTAATAGAATATGCATTTATTTTTCAAAATTTTCTGGCCATATTAATGGTTATTTGAATTTATAAAAAAATGTCAATATAAATTATTGTTTTTGAAAAAAAAATAAAAAGTAGGTATATCATTTTCGAAGAACTTTTTAAAAAATTTTAAAAATAAATTCATATCTTATTACGAAAAAGTTTGGAAAAAAGTCATTTAAAATTTTTTAAATAACATTTTTTTTTTAATTCTGAGTTTAAGACCATTTTTTCAAAAACTCTTCATTAAATTTAGTAGATTTTAATTTAACAGTTTGGAATGAGCTTCTAGCTTTTTAAGTTTTGCCGTTCTGTTTAAAATATATTTTCTTGTGTTTGAAGTCAGTTTGTGAGAAAATTTTAAATACTTGGCAAAACAACTGAACACTGTGAAAATTAATTTTACACCTGGATTTATAAAGTTAAATAGACCTCTCCAGAGAGTAGTTTAATTTTTGTTTGGATTTAACGATATTGGATTTAAAAAATTGGATTTAAGTAGTGAATATGTATTATGAGTTTGGATTTATTTTTGACATTTAAATTTGCTTACATCCAGATGTATTTTTTAAACTAGTGAAGACCGTAAGCCTTGCGCAGTTTGGCACCAAATTTAGAAAAAAAAATTACTTTACCCACTACTCTTCTATGTTCTTTTTGGGTGCATCTGGTTGAGTGTTGCAACACTTAAAACGTCTGTGGCTCAAAATTCTTAATCAAAGCGTAGACTCCATTAGATTACTTTATTTAAAAAATTTCAACCTGTAACACAACTGATTTCGAAATCAACACTCTTACACCTCAACGTACACGCTAGTGAATTTTTGTTTTACATTCAAACCAAAAACTTGCTATGCTGCATGGAATGATAAATAAGTCAAAGAATAACATTGTATATCCATCCACATTGTGAAGAAGCATTACTATAGAAGTATTTGTAATTCTTTTGGAATGAGTCATTTCCATGGTGCCAGCACGTAACTTGGTACAACCTTAGTTAAAAATGGTTTAAATGTGGATCAAAATTAAATTGGAACAAATTTTTTTTTAATGTTTAAAAAACAAATAGAAACAACATTTTGCCATAGAGAGATAAAAGTTTTTCAAAGTCAATTTCACGTTATCAACCAAGCGAATCTCAAGATTCACGTGGATTGAATATCAGAATAAAGTTGTAAATCTTAGAATGTAGCTAGCTTCTAATACAATAATAATTTTATTCTTAGTGCGTTTACTTAAATTTTAACAAAACTTCACGAAAGTAAAATGATTTTTTTTCATTGCACATCAAGTAACCAAAATAGCTTAAGAGGGGTTAGTATCTTATCCAACATAAGCTCTTAAAAATTTCTTCCACGAAAGGAGGATGGACATTTTGGACGTTTCGCGGTATCAAATGAAGGAAATGTAACTTAGGCAAAACTTTTACTATGGACGTTTCGCTGTATTGCATTAAAAATGTAAGATATTGCAATATTAGTATTGTTAATGCATCGTGCAGTGTTTAAAGTAATAATTTAGTTATATTTTCATTTTAATCATAAAATATGCTGTTCTGTTATTTTCCCTGAGCCTGAAAATATCAATCTTGAATATCCGACCAATTGAACTCATAATATTAGCTTTTTAACCAACAGTTTCGAGTCTTTTTCGAGAGTTTTCAAATGTTTCAAACTAACAAAAATTTGAACAAAAAAACTCTCAAAAAGGCTATGTTCTGGTATCTATGGGTCGGATATTTAAGATTAGGGTCTTCAGGTTCAGGGGAAATGACAGAGACATCAGCATTTTTCATTTAAAATTCTATAAAGTGTTAGATGCAAAAATGCATTTTATCCACCGTCACATTGAAAAAACTTCTGCACAATACATTTACGGCTTAACTACCTACATCAATAAATGACAAAATCATTCTTGGCCGCGCCACGTCCACGTTGGATACAAATTTGCCCATTCTTTTTTGATATCAAATTTGATATTTGTTTTAAAACGTGTGTTATTGTACCACGTCATTTTTATATCTGATAATCATCGAAACATACCAACTGACAATTTGTCAGTTACTTTTGCATGGAAGATGACAAAAGGCTTAAGTTATATAAAATAATAAAGAGACTCATTTTTTCAATTAATATTTAAACTTTGGTTTCTCTTTACTTTAGCATTTACAATTAATTAAAGTCAAATCGTTTAAAACGAAAAAAACATACTTTTTTATAACACAAAAACCTTAAATGGTGTAGTAGTTCGTCTTTTTAATGGTCCGTCTCCAGCAATTGCAGAAGGACTCCTACGTTCTGCATTTTTTATAAATACACTACCATCCAAGCCATGGGGGATGATTTATTTTATGTGGCGGTATAAAAGTCAGGTTCACAGGAAGATTGATTAAAGCGAACGTTCGTTTAAGTTTCCTCAATGTACTCCGAATGGCCATGCCATTTTTACCCAATAAAAAACCAGCTGGAATATGAGCATCTTTGTCCGAGTTATCGTGTACCATTTCTATATAAAAATCAAACTCATTGGACTCGGAATTAAATTCTGTGATAATAGTAGCTGCAGCTCCAGCTTGTTCTGCATTTACTGTTTTCGTTAGGAACGAACATTCACTAAAACAAGTTTAAATTAAATTTTAAAACAACACAAATTAGAATTAATCATACCCTCTCTCAATTAAGGCAACATTGCCACGTAAATCTCGCTTGTTTGTTATTGGACTGCAAGCGTGCAAAGGCACTGTCGGCACTAAAGCGACACCTTCAAGTTTAACATTGAAAGAGCCACCAAAGTCTTTAGCTGGTCGCAAACGATACGTGTACTCCAACTCAGGGGGTTCGATTATTTCAAAGAATATATCACCAGCAATGATGTCTTGTGTTGTTATTGAATCTGCTAGTTGGTAAGATCCTAAGTGGAATTTGTAAGAGTGCATAAAGATGTTTGTTGTTAAATGAATTTTATCAACTTACCGCCAACAATTTGTATGCAAAATTTGTCAACTGACAATATTGCTATGAGAAACCAAAGAAGGACACTTAATTTCGCACTTTGTATCATTATTTTTGTTTGATTTGTATAGAAATTCATTTAATTTTTAATTCATTGTAGATTTCTTAACAAATTACATGGTTCAAGTTTTTTTTTATTCCGGCAAAAGTGATGATGGTGACAGTTGAATGACGTTTCCGTATAAAAAAAAAAAACTTGAAGACAGGTGCAAACCAGTAATACCAAAATACATTTTTTAAGTCGGCAAGGTAGTGTAATTTATTGTGTATTTGTGATCAGTTTACACTTACCATACTTCTGAATTTAGAAAAATTCAAGTAAAAATTCATTTAAATTTTTTCTTATTTTAATAGCTTTTGAAAAGATACCATATGAGACCACAGTACACTTATAGAAGGAATATATAGCGCAACTGGTCACACATACCAACAAAGAAGATCAAAAGTGAGGAACTGTCAAATTCCATGTTTATAATAAAAAAATCTAATACTACTAATAAAAAAATTGTAAACAAGAGAGTTGACCAATAAAGATCACAGAAAAGTAACAGTTCCTCTCTTTTGAGCTCCGATTTTGACAACCTACATGAACTTGAAAAAATGAAAACTCAGAATACTGTTGTATGAGACAGTTTCGATAATTATCTCATTTTCAATGTCAAATCGTAAAGGAAATTATTTGATTTGATATTAGAAATTAAACAATTTGCGAAAATTTTAGCTGACAAATTTACATTCGAAATGAGATAATTTGCAAAATTATCTCATATTTAGGTTCTAGTGAAAACAGGTAATTATGCAAATTATTTCATTTCGAATATAGGATTTCCTACACGCTTTGACATTTGCAGTCCTATTCTGGAAACCTCTCAAGTCACAAGCACCTCACAAGGTGAGCTGAATTTGATTTTGTGAGCTTTTCGCATTACAAAAACTTTCGTAATTGTGATCTGCTCTGTGGTCTTTTTCACAAAATACAATTCACTTTTTTTAACCAATTTGTAACTTTTTGTATGTATTTAAAAGTTGGTGGAACAGAATTTGTCAATTATTTTACATTTTTTGTGAAAAAAGTACTTGTAAATTGTAGGATTGTGAAATAGGCCCCTGGAGGAGGTCACAACTCACAAGTTGAACTTTTGCTGGAAAGAAGTTTGTGAGAAATAAATCCTCACAAAATCGAGTTATGATCAACTTTTGAGGTTTTTGTGACTTGGAAGATTTGCCAAAATAGGGCTGTTGAAATGAGGAATATAGTTGTAATGAAAACAAGGTTTAGGCTGTATTTTGAAAATATAAAAGTCGAAATCGACGATTACATCTTTCTACCCTTGTTATATAATTCTCATTATTCTATTTTAATACAGCAACAAACAATTATGTTATTATGTATATAAACCCAAGTCGTTCAGCAAATAGGGTATACAAAAACTATTCATTCAAAAATATGCAGTGCTACCTGCTTTTTTTTCTACCGGCAATGTAGTTCGATCAGCAGGTTATCTTTCAAGATAAAAAACAGTTCTGGTTGCAAGGTCGCCCTTGATCTTCTTATCAAGTGCAAACAAAATGCATTTGTTTGTTTACATTTGTTGTTTATTTCACGTGGTTTCTTCGCAAAATGACTCGTTTCATCTTCTTTCTCGGTTTTGGACAAACACCGGTTTCTGTCCATTAGGCAACATTCAAAATACGCCTATTTCAAATTATCTTCTCTCCAATGAAATGAAAATCCATTTACAACTGATTGGAGCTCTGCCGAATGAAGCTCTATCAAATATACGAATCCACTGGCTGTTGGAACTTATTGAATTGGTGGAATATGAAAAACATCATATCCCAAAATATGATTTTTCAAAACTTGACAAATTCATTTGGTGGTTGGATCGAGCTGAATTATATCTGGGTTTTGAATTGATGGGAAATCCTAGTGAAATATTTACTAAAAACCAAAATGAATCAATAATTGAATTCCTTTGGGAGGATTTGGCTTTTCAAATTGGAAAGAGATATTTGAGTATGCAAGATGATTCATCAATTCTCTTTCCTTAAATGATTTCTTTTTTTTTCTAAGATCGGTTGGGGCCCAGCAAATTGAAACAATGGAGATTTGAATCCTGGAATGAACCCGATTTAAAAAGCTATAACATTCTTCAATTTAAGACAAGAAGTAAGTAGTTTTGCTTCAGTTCATTTATAAAAATATTTCTGTTGATTATCCTATCTTTTAATGTATGGTCTCGTTATGAGTAGTCTTAAGAGAAACAATTTCTTTTCCTTTGCACTTACAACCCTCGATTTGATTTGATGAATTTGGTATCATTACTATTTGATTTATTTCTTAGCATTTGAAGATTACCTCTTCGCCATTCGTAGAGGTTTAAATGCAGCTGGGCGAAGACCTTTAAACGGTGTTAATTTTAAGCTTCATGGACCAGCTGGGTTGTTTAAAAATCTAGACCACCATCCTTTATGCTGGCAATCCCTTCAAAAATGCAATGAAAATCCAAAACACTGTCCATTTGATGTTATTACTTATCACCACAAAGGTTCGGGAATCAGTAGCGAAGTTGCTTCAGGTGGGCAACGTTTGATTAAAGAAATTTTTTATAAATTTCCAAATCTGAACAGCATGCCATTTGCAAACAAGTAACAAAAGTAAGAAAGTGTTTGTGATTATTTGAATCATAATTTTTAATATTTCAGTGAAGCTGACCCCATCGCTGGATGGTCAACTCCGAGAAGCTTTCAATCAGATGTTCGTTATGCGATTTCAGTTATTTCAATTGTATTTGACCATTGGACTGCAAAACTGAATACCAAAGAGTTTCAAAATTTACAATTTATTAGTCATGACAACGCCTTCATTAGTTACCATCCACATGAGTTTTCCCAAAGAACTCTATTTGCACATTTTCGAATGAATAATTCCAAGCCACAACCGTATTCGCAATTTATTCAGAAACCAGTGTATGCTGTCTTAGGAATGATGGGTAATTTAGGAACACATGCGGCCGATATTAAAATTATGCCCCAATCAATAAGGGTTTTAGAAACAACAGATAATTACGGTAGATCTTTTCTCAGTTTAATAGCTATTTCGGATGGACAACCTGGAGAGCAGGAACGTTTTCAAAAAGAAATTAGCTTAAGAACTATGATTGGAAAACGTTTCTCTTACATTGTGGAATTCCTTGAATACCAAAATACTGATCCAGTTTACATTTGGAATTTGTACGGTTCGCCACCATTTCCAAATAGCACTATTAGAGAAGCAATGCGAAAAGATCAAGGACCAAAACTCTATACAACTGGAATTTTGAGTCATCCATTGTTGCATGTTAATCTTCCAATTCGATCACCGTGGGTTGTTCATGTGAGAATGTGTTCTGATTTAACGCCATCTCCACATCGACCTCAGAGACTTCATATATATTCCATCACTTCTAAGGAGATTCTATTGATTTGGAAGGAAAAATACGCCCCGACGAGGTGTGTGGTTACCTACCAAGTGTGGTTTCTTCGTTTAAATGGTACAACACGTCAGGAAATCACTGCTGGATGGCATACGCCGTTTCTATCATTTCACTTTGCACCTGAGGACCGTAACGTTAAAGGTAAATTCTTAAATTAAACAAGAAATGAAAATCATTTATAAACTTTTTGATTTGTTCAGGTACCTATGCTGTCCGCAGTGTTGACACTTTTGGACGTTTAAGTGAATTTTCAAAAACCAAACAACACATTTAAATAAATTTTAAAAATACAAATAGACGGTCAACGAAATTTTCAATGCGTTGACACTCTGAGATCACAAAAACGCCATCTTTACGCTGTCAATGTAGAGTGGGAGAGTCTTGTACCTCATTTTTAAACTAAAGAGTAACGCATTGATCATTTACATTGACCGTGTCTAATCGCACAATAAGGATTTTAAGTTTAAAATTAAATTTTTATTTTAAATTACAATACAAATCAAAGGTAAATGCCAAGCATTTTTGTTCTATAAGCAACATAACAGTATTTTTTTTTTTGTTTTTTTTTTTATAAATGAAAAACTATAATAATGTCAATCATTTCATAATATTCAATAAAAAATAATGCACGATGAAGAGCACTTCTATGTATCCAAAATTAGCCACTTTTCATTAACATGTTCGATTTGTTTAGTAAGAATTGGATTCCTAACTCTTATTTTAATTTCCAGTTTGCCACCAACAGTTTTTCGTCCTTCCATCAGCTGTGAAACAATTTTATGGATAAAAAACAACTTTTATATATTTAACTATTTTTGAACTTACATCATATGTATCGTGTGTTTCACATTTGGTTTCTAGTGGCTGCAGTTTTGCATTAACAGTTCCAATAAGTGTGTCCGAGCGCAGGAAACCGCTGAAACAACACATTGGCAATTTTCGACAAATTCCACAGCATCTGGGGCATGATTTTAGTTTTGCTTGTTTTTTTTTTACAGTTTAACAAAAAATCGTAGCAATTTTTTTTTACTGTTAATCAATGAGTTAGTGATGGCAAAAGCAAATGATTTAAGCAAGAGAGTAAACTTTGTATGCTATGTATTGAAAGTTTAGTCTCATGCTTATAGCCACAATTCTACGTTTGAACAATATTACATGATTTTGTGTTATTTAATTGTGCAGGAAGAAGAATACCAATATTTAACTAATTGAACCTTTGAGAACATTTGGGATGAGTTGTGTCGTGCTTAAACCAATGAGCAGTTTACGGTCGCCAATTTTAATGCAGAGTTTGCGATAAACCCCATAACTGAAAAAAAAAAAGTATCCACACATCCTCTCAAATCGTTAAAAATAGGTAATCTCTTGTCGTAGCGTTCATAACAGTGATATTGGTATCTCTGAAAAACTGATAGGATTTTTGGGATAAAATTGAAGAACACTCACTGTCACGTCAAAATTGAACGAAATTAATCAATTCGAAATGACTAGAAGGATTCAAGAGTGGTGTCAGTCGAGAAGAACGTGGTCTCGATGGGCAGTAAAAAAAAGTTAACTTCTTATAGCTTTTAAGACAAAGCAAATATCTGACTCTGTTTTAGTCAAAATTAGGTCTATTTGCAAAGAAATGAATGTTTGAAATGGCTGCATTGAAGTCACATTGTTTTAAGTGTACATATAATAACACTGGTGAACAAAACTGAACTTTTTTTTGTCACAAGAACCAAGATATAATTTTCTAGAGGTTTTTGATGTGCTTAACTCAAATCTGAAGTCAGAAAAATTTGATTGGCCTCCGTTTTTGAAATATTACCGTTATATAATGCTAAAAAAACGTCATTTTGGATGTTTTTAAGTTTCTGTTTTTATGTGGAGTATTTCATTATAAACAAATTTATAACGGTGATTATAAGAACAGATATTATTCTTTCAAAAACTGCTTGAACTTTCCCGATATATCTTTTATTGCTCAAGATATCTTAAGGTTTAGTAAATAAGCCAAAGAGAAACTAAAAAAGTCACTGGTCACAGAATTTTTGCCATAGGAACCAAAATATTTTATATTCTCCTCCTGAAGAGTGCACATTTATGTTAAAAATAGTATTTTTTTTTTTTTGATAAATAAAAATGATGATAGAAAAAATTTTAATTATTTTAAGCTATGTATGTACATTACACATAAAAACTTCCAGAGAGCAGAAAAAGAGTAAGAAGCATTTTACAAATGTTAATAGATTATTATCTTAAACTAAATAGAAATAACCCAACACAAAAAAGAAGAAAATACATAGTTCCCATAAATAAAGCATTTCCAATAATTTGTGCAGCAACAATAATTTGCTAACAAAATACTTACCCTCTTGAATAGACTTCAAATTTTACTGCTTGACGTTTAAATATTCTTTGACATTGCCTGTTAGAACGTAAAATATCAACACTAAACCTTTGATTATATTCCGGACTGTCTGTATCACGAACAAGTGAACTTTTAGCTTTGAAAAAATCATCCTACCAAAATAAAGGTTAACCCATTAGAATGTAAATCATTTTAGTAAATAAATAAGTTACCTGAGGATATGGGAACTCAATTTTAACATAAGTATCTACATCTTTTGGATTGGGAACATTATAGTTTATTCCTCGAACAACCATAATTTCAACTTCATTATCAGTTAGATCTGTATTGCAGTGAACAATATTGAAACTCTTTTGTTCATAATGAAATTTCGGTAGTGATAAATTTTTCCTGAAATAAAATTTAACATTACCTACTGACTGTTTTCTCATTAATTTCAAATTTCTTTACCTTTTCGAATATCGAAGTAGATCTAAATCTTTTTGAACAGTAACTGCTAAATTTTCGAATCTATTCATTCCAGCAATATCACCCATGGCCTTGTGATGATCTCTAGTATTTTTGCACATCATAAGTTGCTTAGCCAATTGCTCTTCTAATCTAACACTTATATCGGATATATCATCATTTGGATCACAGTCTCCTGGATTGACAATTGCAAATGATGCTTCTAGGTTTTCTCGTTGTGACGGTGGCAAAGGAAGCTGTGAAAATTGTTCAAAGCATCCAGAAATTCAATATAAAGGTGTTTTATGTTTAAGAATCCTTAAACGAATTTTCGGCCTTATCATGAATTTTATTCGTATCGAAACTTTGCTACGATTCTTGAAAAAACAATCACGGAATTCGTTTGAAATGCAAAATTTCATACAAATCGTCACTACGATCGGATTTTGTGATTGTTTTTTCGGGAATCGTAGAAAATTTCCTATACGAATGGAAATCGTGATAAGGTTGAATGCTTACCGTATTCAAATCGACCGGAAGTCCACTGCTAGCAGCATTAAGCAAACCCTCGAAACCTTTATATATTTTAAGATACTCCTTTGCCTGATCGATTTCCCCCGCCTTCTTTGCTTCAATAGCCGCAACTTTGAATTCCTTTTGTCTTTCCAAAAGAATTTTCATCTGTTGTTCGGCCAAATTCGTACTATGTTGATTTCCAGACATTCGAGTAGTCAGTTCTTTTTTCGGTGAAGGTTTCTGCGATGGTTTGGGAGTTTCTTCAAGACTATCACCATCTCCTTCGGGAGTGACAACTGGTGCCGGTTTAGGTGGCAGTACTGGAGATGTGGCTGCAGGTGTAGATGGTGCAGCTGGTGGTGCATCACCACTTCCAGGTAGAGGTCCGAACCCAGGTGGTGTTGGTAGTTCATCAAAGGCAACTTGCCTACCCGCTTTATAGCTCTTAATAGCATCTTCGTACTGTTTGACTATACGTCCAAAGCGTCTAGCTTTGCTTGAGTTGTTTTCAGCTTTAGCCCCTTCTTCAACAGACTTATACTTTTGAAGACGCTGTTCAAGAGCTTCAAGAATTGTAGTGGCTGTTGTAAGTGGTTCTTCAGGTGTTGGTGGTGCCGGAACTGGCGCCGGTGTGGGTTCTTCTACTTTAGTAGGCTCTTCAGCAGCTCCAGCTTGCATTTTGGATAGAAACTCTGCAAATTCATTAGGAGGAGGTGGCATATCACTTAGATCGACTTCTTTTCCCTCCTCGCAGAGTTTTATAACCATATCAAATTGTTTGAGGACTTTAACAAACTGCAAAGCCAAAGCAGTATCTCCAGAGCGTTTGGCTGTTAGAGCAGCAATCTTATACTCTTGCTTGCGATCATTGAGTTTCATCAAAACCGGATTTTCTGGTTTAGGTTCTTCCAGAACTACAAGTGGTTTTTCTTCTACTGAAGGTGTTTTCTCTACTGGAGGCGGAGGTCCAGGTGCTGGTCTTGATGGAACTGTTGGTGCTTGCCTGGCAGGAACCTTTGGAGGTTCTTGTGCCTCTGCAGATGGTTCCTCTGGAGGTTTTGCAGATTTAACACTCACCTCTGGGGGAATATCATCTACATTTATAGAGTTTCCAGCAACAGATTGCTTAAGCAAATCATTAAGAGTTTTCAGTCCACGATTAAACCGACGAGCTTTGGCTGATTCACCTGCACTTTTGGCAGCAGCTTCAGCTAACTTGTACATTTCAATACGCGTCTTAATGATTGAAATGGTATCTGTTGTAGTTGTTGGGAGAAACGTCTGCTGAGCTTGTGCTTCTCTTTCTTCCGATGGACTCGGTTCGTCGGCTTCTAAAGCGCCCCCAGCAATTCCCTGCAATTCTCCCAAGAGTTCCGGATCGTCATCATCATCGGACATTTCTTCATCGCTACCTATGTCTCGCATACTCTCAGAAATCATCTTGTCTAAATCTGATGCTGGAATAAGTGTAGGTTTTGGTTTAGCTTTGGGTTTTTGTTTACCACCGCCACCCACAATGGCGGCGAGTTCAGCCTCAAAGTCACTATCACCACCATCGTCGTGTGCTCCACCCGATGGATCAAAATCATCTGGTATTTCTGTCAAACCAAACTATAGACAACAAAGGAGGTATAGAAGATTGATTTATTGGATAAGGTCGTTATAATAAGTGTAAATACAAAATGACTCATGATTTTTAGTGGGATGTAATTTTTTGAAATGATATTTAAGAAGTTATTACCTGAGACAAATCATGATTTCGTCTTTTTGGGGGTTCGGGTTTTTTTCTACCGAACATGGCACAAAATTGATTTGTTCAAAATTAAATTAAAATTATTTTAAAAATATTATTTTGCAAGTATCTTGGTTTTTTCCACTTTTGTTTTGGATGACATCAACCGTTGACATTTCAAATGACATTTCAGTTTGTTGGGAAAATGATGCCAAGTTTCTATTTTCTAATACAGATCTTCCCAAACTAGTGCGACACAGCGACACGACTTAAAACGCAAGCGAAATTCTTTTTGTATGAGGGTATTCACTTGCACTTGTTGGTATAAAAAGACTATAGCCAAAGTGGGCAGGAAATTTTAAACTCATTTAAAATCTTTGGACATAGCTGTCAAAATGAATTGGCAGAGTGAGGTCAGTGTGAACTGTGTCTATGGAAACCACAGTAGCGCTGGGCTGGCTTTCTCAAATCAACGCGTGAAATTTTATATTGACTTTTCACGAGTCGATTTTAGCCGCAAAATATGTCACCTGTCAGAGTTTTTTTTTAATACAAAAAGCAACGTTTTTGAAGTTATACATCTTTTGCTCCATTTTACGAGTCGTGCCATGCGGCGAAGCCTTTCGGCGTAGGTCGACTTGTGTCACACAAGTCGACTTACGCCGAAAGGATTCAAGGCACGGCAAAAATCAACTCGTAAAACAGCGCAAAAGATGTAAGCTTCTAAAATGTTGCTTTTTTGTATAAAAAAAAACTCTGACAGAAGCCTATTTTTTGGTGCTGGCACACCAGAAAGATAAACGGAAGCGGTACAGGTACAACGTAAAACCGATCCTTTAAGCTAAGGTATAACTACAACCGCCACTTTTTGCAAAAAGTCAAAAAGTGAAAATTTTCTAACTCATTTTGTGACAGATTCATTTAAGACTTTTATCTGAAAAGTGCATTGCGTATATCTCGAGATATTAACATTTCAATGCAACCATGTCAAACAATTTTTTGATTATTTTTTTCTATGAGAGTTTTTTTCAAACCTCGTTTTCTCCGCTTTATTTTTTTGTTAATATTTTCAGATATTTTTGTATGAACACAACAAATAAAGTACCTTGGCACTACTGTTTTTATCGAGAGAAAGTAAAATCTGGATAATTATCTGGATTTTTCAAAAATCTATACAGATAAAGTTTTTGTTGTATTTAACACGTAAATTGTTTTGATTTCAAAAATCTCGATGTCGTTTTTTTGCACAAAATCTATATAGATAAACAAAAAAACACACCTATTGTAACGCCATATGCATGGATAGGGGTCGCTGCCTTCGTTTTTCAGTGCGAGTCCGGTTCCGCAGCTGTAAATAAACACGCTTGTTGATGACAGCCATCAAATGAAAATAAAATGGAGGCATGTACTCATCGAAAAACTTAAAGAAACTAGAGCCCTCTATAAAAGCTCACGGAACTAACAGCACAAAAGCACTCCATATATTATATCCTCTAAGCTTCATACCCACACCGCTTCCACAGTACACATAATAAGGTAATATATTCCGAACGTTGTCAAAATTTGTTTGTCAAAAATGGGCACCAATCTGTCAGGTCGGCCTTTAATTTTTATATTTCAATCGCAGTAAACAGGAAATTTGTTTTTGTTTTAATTTATTATTATTATTATTATTTATTATAACCATAAATGTACAGTATAATGTATATACATAGCCTTTAGCTGCCGAGACTTGAGGCTGGAGATAAAATGAGTATGTTGATAAAAAATTGGCAAAATAATCCGTGGGGGCGGTCGGAGAGCCCACGACAAAGCCGTCGAATCCCGGACCTATTGGGTGTGATTGCGGCCTGACGTGGGTCCCCCACCGCCCCACGGATTATATGTTCTGAGTATTAAATTTTTTCTACTATTTTAAATTTTGTCAATATTTTGTAAACTTGTTTAATGTTTTGTTCTGAAGGAACGAAAAGAAGATTTTTTAGACATTGTTGGTTAGCAATTTGGCTACATGCTTCGTTGACTTTTGTGCAATCGGTTGTAAGGTGGTTTATGGTAAGAGGTTGGTTTGATGTGTAGAGATGACATAATGGGGGTGATTCTTTGTTGAGCAGGAAGCAGTGTGTCAGGTTGGTGTGCCCAATTCGGAGCCTAAGAAAACATCGATTCATTGCTGGGTTTGTAGTTGTGGGGTAGATTGCTTGTTCCCGTTTCGGATTTATGAAGGAATAATAATGATTGTATTGTGCCCAATCAGTCTTGATTTTATTTTTCCAATTCGCGGTCATATATTTTGAAAGATCATTTTTGGTTGGCTGGAAATAAGCGATTTCTTGGTTGTTGTTGTTGGCGACGGTTTTGGCTTCCAAGTCTGCGTGTTCGTTGCCTTTTATTCCAATATGCCCTGGTACCCAGACAACTTTCAAATATGAGCAAAGATTAATGATATTATCCCTTGTTTCGCTTATAATTGTTGACCTGTTGTTACCGCCATCAACTTAGCAGCACTTAGTGGGGATTTTCAAAATTTATTATGCAAATAATTAGGTGAGAATTAGGTGAAATTTAGTGAATCAGTTTTACAATTTGGTGAATCATAGTTTAAAAGTTATTAACAAATTACGTAAGGCGTAAAGTTAGCAGCACTTGGTCATGAAATTCAAAAAAAATTTCTCCATAATTCAGTGTCAATTTAGTGAATCGTATTTCATCAGTTTCATAATTTGGTGAATCATAGTTTATTAAATAATAACTAAAATAGAAAAATTAACAAACGTGACGTAACGTAAAAAAAGCATTTGTTAATCATGGACACAAACCTCACGAATGAGAATGGCAGAGTTCAACACACCAAAACTGAACCTAAATTCAGATTTTTTTCACATTGAACGCACTTAATATAAATGTATACTATGACAATGCGTTCAGGTGACGTTTTTCATTTACAAGATACACTTTGATTTGAAAATTTCCAATGCGAGTTACAACAAAAATGCTATTTTATAATACAAAAAAAGTTTGTTTACATCTTCACTAGCCCAGAACTAACATTCAGTGGAAGTTACTCACAAGAAAGATTTTGTTTTTTTTTTTCGCATGAGTCTTGGACACTGATCTGTCTTGGAACATTTTTGAACTTGCGCAGATGATTGCTTCAAAAGTATGATTCACCAAATTCTGAAATTTGGAACATTTATTCAGAAAAAGACCACAAGCAATTTGGTACATAATTCATAATTTGGTGAATCTTAATTCAAGAGTTACATGCGATTTTCTTTTTTTCGCGTGCGTCTTGGAACATTTTTGAACTTCCGCAGATGATTACTTCAAAAGTATGATTCACCAAATTCTGAAATTTGGAACATTTATTCAGAAAAAGACCACAAGCATTTTGGTACATAATTCATAATTTGGTGAATCTTAATTCAAGAGTTACATGCGATTTTCTTTTTTTCGCGTGCGTCTTGGAACATTTTTGAACTTCCGCAGATGATTACTTCAAAAGTATGATTCACCAAATTCTGAAATTTGGAACATTTATTCAGAAAAAGACCACAAGCATTTTGGTACATAATTCATAATTTGGTGAATCTTAATTCAAGAGTTACATGCGATTTTCTTTTTTTCGCGTGCGTCTTGGAACATTTTTGAACTTCCGCAGATGATTACTTCAAAAGTATGATTCACCAAATTCTGAAATTTGGAACATTTATTCAAAAAAAGACCACAAGCATTTTGGTACATAATTCATAATTTGGTGAATCTTAATTCAAGAGTTACATGCGATTTTCTTTTTTTCGCGTGCGTCTTGGAACATTTTTGAACTTCCGCAGATGATTACTTCAAAAGTATGATTCACCAAAATTCTGAAATTTGGAACATTTATTCAGAAAAAGACCACAAGCATTTTGGTACATAATTCATAATTTGGTGAATCTTAATTCAAGAGTTACATGCAATTTTGTCTTGGAACACGATACATGTGTACAAAGGTATACAAATAGCTGTGTTCCTTTGGCCTTAAGTATCTACTGCTAAGTACTTTTGGTTGTAAACAACTCCATTTCTTCTATAGAAAAAATAGCCGTTTTTTATTATCACTTGATCCATATAGATCATTAATTAAAATGTATTACAACAACTACATGAGATCTTGCTTTTCATCAGGATCACGAATCGTGATCTTGCTTTTCATCAGGATCACGAATCGCGATCTTGCAAGATCTCATGTAGTTGTTGTAATACATTTTAATTAATGATCTATATGGATCAAGTGATAATAAAAAACGGCTATTTTTTCTATAGAAGAAATGGAGTTGTTTACAACCAAAAGTACTTAGCAGTAGATACTTAAGGCCAAAGGAACACAGCTATTTGTCTACCTTTGGACACATGTATCGTGTTCCAAGACAAAATCGCAAGTAACTCTTGAATTAAGATTCACCAAATTATGAATTATGTACCAAAATGCTTGTGGTCTTTTTCTGAATAAATGTTCCAAATTTCAGAATTTGGTGAATCATACTTTTGAAGTAATCATCTGCGGAAGTTCAAAAATGTTCCAAGACGCACGCGAAAAAAAGAAAATCGCATGTAACTCTTGAATTAAGATTCACCAAATTATGAATTATGTACCAAAATGCTTGTGGTCTTTTTTTGAATAAATGTTCCAAATTTCAGAATTTGGTGAATCATACTTTTGAAGTAATCATCTGCGGAAGTTCAAAAATGTTCCAAGACGCACGCGAAAAAAAGAAAATCGCATGTAACTCTTGAATTAAGATTCACCAAATTATGAATTATGTACCAAAATGCTTGTGGTCTTTTTCTGAATAAATGTTCCAAATTTCAGAATTTGGTGAATCATACTTTTGAAGTAATCATCTGCGGAAGTTCAAAAATGTTCCAAGACGCACGCGAAAAAAAGAAAATCGCATGTAACTCTTGAATTAAGATTCACCAAATTATGAATTATGTACCAAAATGCTTGTGGTCTTTTTCTGAATAAATGTTCCAAATTTCAGAATTTGGTGAATCATACTTTTGAAGTAATCATCTGCGGAAGTTCAAAAATGTTCCAAGACGCACGCGAAAAAAAGAAAATCGCATGTAACTCTTGAATTAAGATTCACCAAATTATGAATTATGTACCAAAATGCTTGTGGTCTTTTTCTGAATAAATGTTCCAAATTTCAGAATTTGGTGAACCATACTTTTGAAGTAATCATCTGCGGAAGTTCAAAAATGTTCCAAGACGCACGTGAAAAAAAGAAAATCGCATGTAACTCTTGAATTAAGATTCAAAAAATTATGAATTATGTACCAAAATGCTTGTGGTCTTTTTTTGAATAAATGTTCCAAATTTCAGAATTTGGTGAATCATACTTTTGAAGTTATCATCTGCGGAAGTTCAAAAATGTTCCAAGACGCACGCGAAAAAAAGAAAATCGCATTTAACTCTTGAATTAAGATTCACCAAATTATGAATTATGTACCAAAATGCTTGTGGTCTTTTTTTGAATAAATGTTCCAAATTTCAGAATTTGGTGAATCATACTTTTGAAGTAATCATCTGCGGAAGTTCAAAAATGTTCCAAGACGCACGCGAAAAAAAGAAAATCGCATGTAACTCTTGAATTAAGATTCACCAAATTATGAATTATGTACCAAAATGCTTGTGGTCTTTTTCTGAATAAATGTTCCAAATTTCAGAATTTGGTGAATCATACTTTTGAAGTAATCATCTGCGGAAGTTCAAAAATGTTCCAAGACGCACGCGAAAAAAAGAAAATCGCATTTAACTCTTGAATTAAGATTCACCAAATTATGAATTATGTACCAAAATGCTTGTGGTCTTTTTTTGAATAAATGTTCCAAATTTCAGAATTTGGTGAATCATACTTTTGAAGTAATCATCTGCGGAAGTTCAAAAATGTTCCAAGACGCACGCGAAAAAAAGAAAATCGCATGTAACTCTTGAATTAAGATTCACCAAATTATGAATTATGTACCAAAATGCTTGTGGTCTTTTTTTGAATAAATGTTCCAAATTTCAGAATTTGGTGAATCATACTTTTGAAGCAATCATCTGCGCAAGTTCAAAAATGTTCCAAGACAGATCAGTGTCCAAGACTCATGCGAAAAAAAAAAACAAAATCTTTCTTGTGAGTAACTTCCACTGAATGTTAGTTCTGGGCTAGTGAAGATGTAAACAAACTTTTTTTGTATTATAAAATAGCATTTTTGTTGTAACTCGCATTGGAAATTTTCAAATCAAAGTGTATCTTGTAAATGAAAAACGTCACCTGAACGCATTGTCATAGTATACATTTATATTAAGTGCGTTCAATGTGAAAAAAATCTGAATTTAGGTTCAGTTTTGGTGTGTTGAACTCTGCCATTCTCATTCGTGAGGTTTGTGTCCATGATTAACAAATGCTTTTTTTACGTTACGTCACGTTTGTTAATTTTTCTATTTTAGTTATTATTTAATAAACTATGATTCACCAAATTATGAAACTGATGAAATACGATTCACTAAATTGACACTGAATTATGGAGAAATTTTTTTTGAATTTCATGACCTGTTGCGGACGCCTGTTGAACTGCCCCCTAGACCTAGAATGAAAAAGAAAGAAAAGAAAAAAAAAATGTAAACAAATGTTTGCAAACCGATATGCAGAGTACTCACTTGAATGCTAATGAATATTTGGGCCTTTTGTCCGATGCGGGCAATCTGAAAATATAAGAAAAACTTAATATAAGTATTCATTAACATTTTAGAACAATAAAAACAGATAGGGATATAAAAGTAATTAGGAAAATTAAAATAATAAGTTTAGTACTTACCCAGTTTTTCCGCCATTTAATGTGTTTTGGTTATGCCTTGATGTGTCATAAATTATAGTCTATGGACTGACACCGACCAACCATTGTTCAGACTTCGTACTTTATATGGTTACATGAGGGTCGAGTTGAATGAGCCGATTTGTGCCTACCTTCAAGCAAACAAGTCCGAATCCGCTCCGACTCGGGTGGAGCTGAGTCCGACTGCGGCTCAGAAACGGGTCCGACGGCGGCTCAAATTAGTATGGAAATTTTGAGGAAAGGAGACGGATGATAGAAAGAGAAAAATTTAATTATCTAGATTTTCATTGATGAAATTAAAGAAACAAATAAAATTAAGATGATTTATTATCCTCGTGTGGTACATTATACTTCTTATAGAAGTAAATGTATGTTAGTAATTTTGTTTGCTGGCAATGCAATGTAAACCCACTTTAATGTTTTTTTATGAGTTTTGACATGGAAACCATACAATAATTAACGTTTACACGTGTTGATTTTTGTTTTTATTTGTTCAATACGTACTTTTTGTCGATGTTCATGTTGCGCGTTATAATTGTAGTTTTACGTACAAACCAAACTTAAACCTCCAATAAGCCAATATAATCACACCCTTAACCTTACAATGGCCATCTATTGGTGGATGGTTGCATCAAAGTAATTTCCCTTTTTCTGAACGTGCCCCATAATTAAGTTCGAATTCGAAGGTAGAAAGGGGGGATATAGAAATGCTCACCAATACTTACAAGAGTGTATATAAAGTTTATATTGAGAGATGTGAATCGGGTGATGTTTGTCCAGTTAGATTTAACATGCGGTACCATTTTTTTTTGAGGTACTCCGCCAAATGTCAAAGTGGTTTTCCCTTACTTTATTTTTCACATTGAAGATCGGGCTTTTGACATCTCACCGAACTCGTGTCATTCGAAAGTTAACCCAGATACCGATCGGTTGTGCTATTGCTGCCAAAGTTTTTTTTAAGGCAAAACAAGAAAAAAATTTAAATAAACTGAACTAATTTCAAATAAAAATTTATTTAGAAAAAAATTTAAAAAAAAAAAATTAAAAAAAATAAATAGTGGTGAAAAGTTCATTTCGGTAATTTTTTTAAATAGAAAAAACCAAGTGTTGAGTGGTTTGTTAATGTTTTATTTTGCCATTATTTTCTTTAGAACGCAATCACTGATCTTTGTGATTTGAAACTTTTTTTGGAATTGAATTTCCTATATGAATTTGTGGTGAACAAAATTATAAATTGCAAAATAATAAAAAGTGGTGAGTTCTGCGAATTTGTAGCAACTTTTTTATAGTTTTAAACCAAAGCGAATTTCCTAGGTTTATTATCGGCGGTCCCAGATTGTCATAAAAGGACTGGGCCGCCGCACCGTTATTAAAAATTCATTATTTTTCAACCTCTTTTTTTTGGATAAAAAGAAAGAAAATTGTGTCCTGGTCCACAGTCAACTGACTTCGACACCGCTTTGCGAAGGGAGCCTTAGGCCGTCCATCGAAGCACCCAGTAAGACTTGAGGGCTGGTCTATACAAAAGTACCCCTGAATTGCCCTAAAAAGAAAACGAAAGTACTCGCCTGCAATAATAAAAACAAAGGTCGCAGTGAGTTTTTTTTAAACAATAAAAAAAATCAAAAATACACCTAAAACAAAGGAAATCTACCAAAAATATAAAAGAAAGTTCACCCCATCTACACGTGTCCAACAAAAACGGGACCGTTTTTAAAATTTATGTGTTTGTGTTGTTTCTATTTATTAATTATTTATTTTTTTTGGCGTTTTAACTACATTTTTTTCAATATATTTTGTTTTGGTTCTTTTTTCTTAAAATTCAAAAATATTAAAATTTACATTGTAAGTGATAAAAAAAAAATAATTCCACAGGGGTCCACGCGGATTTCGAAATTTTTATTTTCCTAGGGTTAGGACCTCCAAAGAGCTCTCTAGGGGTTGGGGATCCTGGGACGTTTTTTTGTGTATTTGAGTAGGTACCACAAAGGGTATCCTGATTGTTTTTTTTGTTCATTGCCTCGAAAAGGAATCGTTTTTTTTGTTACATTTTTCTTTTGTTTTGCTTAGTTTTTTTTGGTTTTCTTGGTTAGTTAATTTTTTTTTGTTAATTTATTTTTTTTCTGTTAATTTAAGTTATGTTTAAAATTATTTCTCATCTGATAAAAATTATTTTCGTAAAGAATAAAAGTTGAGACGCCCATGTTAAAAAGAACAAGTGATAATTTGTTTTGTTTTGTTTTTGTTTCACTTGAGTGAAACGATGGTTCATTAAAGAAATTTTCAGGGGTGCTGATGGTAGCTGAGTTTCAACGATGGTAAGGACCTGATTTCCAGTGGAACGACAACGTATTTGGGAGAATCCAAAATGGCCGAGGATTCTCATGGTTGGGTGGGTAAAAGGCCACACTGCAACAACACCGGCAGTGCCCTTGGGGTGGTGAACGTCCGTCCGGGTCCAATTTTGAATTTTGTTCTGTTCTCGGCCTGATTTATGTTTTTGGCTGCTGGTGAAGTTTACTTCCGGGAACAAGATCCCCCCCACATCCGACGAGCTGAAGCTGCGCACAGCAAGCAGGCCAAGTTCTCGGGAGTAGACACTCTTTCCCTTTTTCACTGTGTTCCTCTTTCCTTTCCAGATGTTCCTGCCACGGTATGGTAGTTTCACTGCCATATCAACTCTTCCTTATCCACGCTCCTCTCCCCTCCACTATCCAGCAACAAAATGGCGCCCAACGTCTAAGGCATTCGTCTTAGATTTTCGTAGTATTCGTTTCTGTTTTTTTATGTTGTTATAGTTCTCAACCACACTTACTGAAAATTTTTAATTTTCGTAAGTCTTTACAGGGAAGGTCACTGACGGACTCATGTAAATTGCGACGATTCATTGAAAATTTTCAGTGACTGCGGTTGATATGTGTTAGGTGTTTATCTGAATTTGCAGCGATTTCTTCAGGGTTCAGTATGTCTTCATCTAGGAAGTCTCAGACATGCTGGATTCGAATTGCGACTGGCTCTGGGAAGTTGAAGTAAGTTTCAGTTACCACCTTTGTTTTGTATACCTTTTTCCTAATCCTTTATCTTTTTTTACTTTTCTATACCATTTTCATTTTCTCATCCTTTTGTATTGTTTTAGATAAAAGCATTTTTTGAAATAGTGACCATGTTTGGCAGGTTGTCGGACATCGCAGCATGATTTTCATCAATGTTTTTTGTGAATTTTTTTTATTATTCATTTCTCTTTTTTGTGTGGTTATTTATCCAACGCCATGACTTTAACGAAAGCCCTAGAGGCAGACTTGAATTGCGGGTATGGAAAAAATAACTTCGTAATGTAACTTGTTGAATTGTTCCTTATCCTTCCATTTCACCACCCAGAGGGAAGTTGAAATTAGTCCGTCTGAAGTCTCGAAACCCTTGTAATTGGTTCCATAAAAGTCGTTCCAGGTCTTCGGGTCAAAACATCGTTGAATAAGCTACCTGAAGCACCCCGTATGCTTATGAGACAAAACCGTTAACAAATACAATATAAATAGTTAGTTCAAAGTAAGCTAACAGTTGAATTACCTACTTCTCAAAAATTTCTAAAATTAAGTTTTTGGGTCTACTTAATCAAAATAAGAATATTGGCGATACTAAAACTTAAATACTTAAAAATAAATACAAACACACAAAACATACAATAATACAAATAAACAACACATTTCTTAAGTTAAGTTCAAAAAAGAATATACATACTTTTTTTGATCTTTCAACATCTGTTTTTCGTTTTTCGTTTTTTTGTTAAGTTTTTTTCTTTTCTTTGAGGATTTTCTCAAAATAGTTTAAGTTTTTTTGATAAAAGAAATTTTAAGCACTATTAAAGAAAAATACTTAGTTTGTTCTCTATTGAAATTTATCTTTTTTTTTGATTGAAAAAAAAAAGAAGTTTTAAACTTTCAGTACTGAAACTAGGAATTAAGTAATTATTTGAAAATTTTTCAAAGTTAATATTCTTCCGTTTAGTGAAAAACTTTGGTTTTCAGTGTAGAATTTTTTTTTTGTTTATTTATTTATTTGTTAAAGTTTACAATTGTTTCTTTTCTTAATTTTTCTAATACAGCTATTTTCGATTAAATAAAATTCTGATATTAGAGATTTTAGAAATAATTTCTAATAAATTTTTGTAAAATTTAAGTTTTTTAAAGATAAATTACTTTAAGTTTTTCAAAAACATATAATTTAGAAATTTGTTTTAGTGTTAGTTCTTTTTGTTACACAATTCCTTTTGAATTATAAATTATTTTTCAAAACTTGTTTTTGAAAATTATTGTAGGTTTAGTTTACTAGTTTTTGAAAAAAAAAAAAATAATATATTTAACTATAATTTTTTTGATTTTTCAAACTCATTTTTTGAAATTACATTTAATTTTTTTGAAAATTTCGAAATTTAAGTTTTTGGATTACATTCAAATACTTTCAAAAATCTTGAATTCTTAATTAAACATTTATTTATTACAAATTTTCGTTCTTCGTTATTTATATTTATTTTCTTTCGTTCATTTAAACATTTTTCGTTATTTTTTTCGTTATTTATTAATTTATTTATTTATATTTATTCAGTTTTTTGTTAATTACATTTTTTTTTGTTTTTGATTTACATTATATTTTTTTTTGTTTCAAGTTTAAGTTTTTTTGAATTTTGGTGAAAGGTTACAGTTTTCTTATTAATTAATTTACATTTT
This sequence comes from Episyrphus balteatus, assembly GCF_945859705.1. NCBI lineage: Eukaryota > Metazoa > Arthropoda > Insecta > Diptera > Syrphidae > Episyrphus > Episyrphus balteatus. Next base: position 34,609,908 of record NC_079137.1, on the reverse strand, counting down.
TCTTTTTTTTTCATTACCATTTCATTATTTTTTTGATCAATCGAATAATATTAGTTAGTAGTTTTTTTGAAAAAAAAAAAGTTTTCGAAAAAAGAGGGAAAAGAGAAAAAATTAATTAGTTCAAAACTCACCACTTTTGTAGAAGTTTATTTTTCAAATCCGTTCACATATTCGTTGTTTTTGTTGAATAAGTTGATTATAATTTTGAAAAATGGCACACGAAGCTAACCAAGAAGAAAATGAACGTATCCAGCGAATGATTAGAGATGCTGAAATAGAAGAAGAGAGAATGTCAAGAAGTATAAACACAGGTGCAAGGCGCAGAGTCGTACACTCACCACCTCCAACTGATAGACAAACCCGATCCGCATCTCGAAATATAACCAGTTCTAATGGTGTAGCCCAAACTGTCTCGACTCCGATAGTACCAAATGCAAATGGTACTAATCCAGTCGCTCAAAACACAAACGATTCGAATGTTAGTATAAACACCAGTTCGATCTCAACCCCGACTTATAGCGATCTTAGTGGGGCCGGGGTCGACGAAACTGTTAGGCAAGCTCCAGGTCCAGAACTTGATGATAGGGCAAGTGGTAACCATACCAATGAGGGATCTAGAGGTATCTTAGATACTCTTATTCGTTCATGGCCTACAACAAAAGAAAAGAAGGTTATACCTGAGAATTTAACAAAATTTATACAATCTGAAATTACCAGAAACATGTCCAGTTGTCAGGAAACGTTGCAACATAATGTGGAGAAAGCCATCAATGAAAGTATCCAGAATCAACTAAGTGGTTTTCTGGAAAAGTTAACTCTGGCAATGCCAGTTCCACCAGTCAGTATTCCAACAACTAGTCAACCACCTATCGCTACAGCGCAGCCACCGGTACCAATTCAAGTTCAAGTAGGTCCACCACCAATAGCTAATTATAACCCTGCTCCTGCAGGGCCACCACCACAGTATGCGATTCCTTTGGCTGATCAAGGTAGAGGTGCGTTTGTACCAGTAGGGCATCAGGATAGAAGAAATCCAGGTCAGACTGCGGCTTCGGAAATACCATTCCAGCCGCAGCCTAATCTTCCAGTTTTTGGGAGTTATCAAACTCCATATACATACACACCATTTCCTTATCCACCACCAGTTTTAAGTCCGTATATGACTCCTGGATATCGCGCTCCAACAAGGTTAGACAAATGGGGGATAGGGAAGTTCGACGGTCTGTCAAACAACCTGACAGTCGAAGACTTCGTGTTTAGAGTTGAGAAACAGCAGAAGCAATATGCGTCTCCATGGAAGGAGGTACTGAGAGACTTCCACCAATTGCTCTCAGGTCCAGCATACGAATGGTTCTGGCAGTACCAAGTCGATAAGGATTTAGACTGGCCAACCGTAAAAGAAGCTTTGCTTAGTCGATATAAGAACCCGATAACTGATATAGAAATCGTAGCCAATATTATAGATCGTAAACAATATTCTTACGAAAGTAGCGAGGAGTTCTTTGTAGCAATTAATAAAATGAGGTATCAATTGCGTATGCCAATTCCTGAGGTCCAAATGGTTAAAATCATTAAACGGAACCTCAACGAAAAAGTGAGAAATTTAGTGTTTCCTCAAGCCATCTCTTCCCTTGATCAGCTGAGGCACGTCTGCAAAGAAGCAGAAGCTGCGTTTCCGAAGAGAGATCGGGAACTACCGAAGCCATCTGGTAGGCCTTCAGCTAGGTTTGGTGTGAACGAGCTGGAGTATGAAGAAGAATACCAGTTCTCGGAGGAACAACTAGCGGCTTACCAGCTCGGTCAGGCAAGATCCAAAAATCCTCCTCGGAAACAAGTCGATGCTTCCACACTCGAGTGTTGGAACTGCAAGGAGCAGGGCCATACATGGTTCAATTGCCCCTCCGAAAGACGCATTGTTCATTGCTACAATTGCGGTCTTGAAGGTTATTATACAACCAACTGTACGCGATGCCACTCGGAAAACCGAGCGAGGGACGCGAAGGCTCCGGGGGAATCGCGTGCAATCCCAAAACAGAACCCCCAATAAGTGTAGAAATCCAAAACCAAAATAAAGAATCTGAAAAAAAGTTAGTAGTAGATATAGTTCCCTGTGAAAATGAGAAAAAAATTACAATTTTAAAACGAGAAGAAAATAAAGAAACAAACATAGAAAATAAGATTATACAGAATTTTTCAAAAATTAAGCCGTTACATGTACGTATAAATGAGTACAACAAAGCGAAAAATCGAATTTTTAATAGTAAAGGGTTTACCCCGCCGAAAAATATTTTAAAAGCAAGAGCCCGATATAAAGCCCGAAAAGAAACGGAAATGAAAATTTCGTCTACCATTTTAAATCTTGAGTCAGATCCTAGACCGTATGCAAAAATCCAACTAGGGTCAAAAGAATTTTTAGGTTTACTAGACAGCGGAGCCAGTGTTAGCATACTTGGCAAAAATTGTATGCAACTGGTCAAGGAGCTCGATTGTCGAGTAATGCCATTTCACTCAGGAATTAAAACAGCAGACGGAAAAAGTCAGTCCATTGTGGGGAAAGTAGTGCTTAACGTACAGTATAAGGAGAGAGAAGAAAGACTTACCTTCTTTCTAGTCCCTAATTTAGATCAGGAAGTCTACCTGGGCGTAGATTTCTGGAAAGTGTTTCAGTTAGCCCCGAACATTATAAGTAGTCTTTCGATGGATGATCCATCTGATCCAAATGCTCATCAGTTGAGTTCTGAGCAGCAAGCCAGACTAGATGCAGTGAGGGATCAATTTTTATGCTTTGAACGCGACGGTTTGGGAAAGACGACGTTGATGGAGCATACCATTGATACAGGAGATGCTCTCCCTGTGAAACAGCGTCACTACCCTGTGTCTCCAGCGATACAAGCCATACTATACGAAGAATTGGATCGGATGTTGAGTCTCGGCGTTATTGAGCAGAGTGAAAGTCCGTGGTGTTCGCCAGTGGTTCTCTTACGGAAACCGGGAAAAAATCGACTTTGCCTCGATTCTCGTAAGGTGAATGCACTGACGAAAAAGAACGCGAATCCTCTTCCTCATATCGAGGGACTCACCAGCCGACTTCCAGATGCCATCTACATGAGTAGTATAGATTTGAAAGAGGCATTTTGGCAAATACCGCTGGAGAAGCGGAGTAGAGAAAAGACTGCCTTTGCGGTACCGGGAAGACCCTTGTACCAATTCACTGTGATGCCGTTTGGGCTGTGTAATGCTGCTCAACGGTTAAGCCAGCTGATGGACAAGGTGATTCCTGCACGACTTAGGGAGCGTGTCTTTGTGTACCTCGATGATCTGCTTATCATGGCGCCGGATTTCGAGACCCATCTCTCATTGCTGAAGGAAGTAGCCGAGTGTTTGCGTAAGGCTAATCTCACCATCAACATGAAGAAATCAAAGTTTTGCTTTAAAGAGTTAAAATATTTGGGCTTCATTGTTGGTGGTGGGAAATTCAAAACCGATCCAGCAAAAGTGGAAGCAGTAAAAGATTTTCCGATCCCAAAAACTCTCAGACAAGTTCGGAGGTTACTCGGCATGGCAGGGTGGTATCGGAAATTTATAAAAGATTTTTCCACCCTGACCGCTCCTCTGACCGACTTAATGAAGAAGAAGAACGCAAAATTTAAAATGACGGAAGAAGCGTTGAAAGCTTTCGAAGATTTGAAGGAAGCGTTGATTTCTGCTCCGGTTCTTTCACGCCCTGATTTTTCCAAAAGATTTTATATCCAGTGCGATGCTTCAGACGCGGGTATAGGGGCGGTATTGTCGCAAGTAGACGATGAGGGAGAAGAATACCCAATCGCGTATTTTTCCCAGAAATTTAACAAAAGTCAGAGAAACTACAGTGTGACCGAGAAGGAGTGCATGGCAGCAGTGATGGCTGTGAAGAAATTCAGGCCGTATGTCGAAGGCATGGACTTCACCGTCATTACTGATCACTCCAGTCTTCAATGGCTGATGAGTATGAAAGACCTAAGTGGGAAACTTGCCAGGTGGAGTTTGTCGTTACAAGCCTATGTCTTCGACATACAGCACCGTAAAGGTAGCCAACACGTAGTACCGGATACTCTTTCTCGGGTACACGTAGATTCTCTGGCTCTTGATGATGTTGCTCCCTTGATCGACTTGGATTCTGTAGAATTCCAGTCAGAAGAATATTTAGATCTCATAGAAGAGATATATAATCGCCCCGACGAGCTTCCTGACTTAAAAATCGAAGATAAATACGTTTATAAGAAAGCTTTCAGAAAGTTAGGTGAAGAAGAGATGCTAGAGCATTCTTGGCTTCTTTGGGTTCCGTCAGGTCTGACTGAAGAAATCATAAGTAGGGCCCATGATCCCCCTAAGGCTGCTCATGGCGGAATAGCCAAGACTTTAGACCGGATCCGGCAATATTTTTACTGGCCTAATATGACTGTGCATGTTCGCGTATATGTTTCTAATTGTAATGTGTGTAAGCAATGTAAAGCGTCAAATCAAGTAACCCGTCCCCCAATTGTAACGTCCTATTGTAGTAATCGTCCTTTCGAGAAAATATACATTGACTTTTTAGGGCCTTATCCTAGGTCAAAATTAGGAAATGTGTATGTTTTTGTTGTTTTAGATCATCTGTCCAAATTTGTGTTATTAAAAGCGTTAAGAAATGCAACTTCGTCGAAAGTGATAAAATTTTTGAAGGAAGATGTTTTTAATATGTTTGGAGTTCCGAACATAATCCATTCTGACAATGGAAAACAATTTGTTGGAAAAGAGTTCCAAAATCTTATAAGCAAATACGGCATAAGGCATTTTAAAACGGCTTTTTATTCACCGCAATCGAATGCGTCGGAAAGGGTTAACCGCTCGTTGTTAGCTGCTATCCGATCATACCTTAAAAATGATCAACGAGAATGGGATACGCATCTTAGCGATATAGCGTGTGCGTTAAGGAGTGCAGTTCATAGTGCTACTGGTGTATCCCCATATTATGCCTTATTTGGCACTAATATGATGATGCACGGTAGTAGTTATGAACTTGCGAAGAAGTTGAACGCGATGGACGACAACGAGTTGTTAATTCTTCCCCCACAAAGCCGATTGCAATGTATTCGAAATCAAATTCGTGAAAATATTTTAAAAGCAAACGAGAAATCGGCGAAAATATACAATGTCCGAACGAAAAATACAAGATATGTGCCTGGACAAGAAGTTTACCGAAGGAACTTCATATTAAGTGATTCCTCAAAATATTTGTCATCGAAACTTTCGCCGAAATATGTTAAATGCCGAATAATTAAACAAATTGGAAACAATATGTATGAATTAGAAAATCTTAATGGCAAAAGAATTGGAGTATTTCACGCGAAAGATTTAAAACAATGAAAAAAATTAAAATTTTATTTCAAAAACGCTATTGAAGACGATTGTTAAAATTGTGTTGCATTTCTTATTAAAGTCCCTAAGTATTATTTATTTATTTATTTGTTTTCATTTGTGTTGCATGAATTTATTATTTACTTTATTGTTTTATTTATTGATTTATATTGTGTTCTAATTGTTGTTAACTAAATGTAAACGTATGTGTTAATAAACCGAGCTAAAATGATTTTTAATCTGAAGTTCGAAAACCGATTTCGGAAAATTTGCCGATTCCTAACAATTTTCAAACGTAAAGAAACCTAATTTTAAGAAAAAGTGGAGGCAATAACCGAAATCTAAGAAAATCTAAAAAGTACCTGAAAATGTTTGATAAAAACAAAGAAATTTTATGTTTTATTATAAATTTTATTAACTGCATGCTTAAAATTAGTTTTACTTATGTTACTTAATGTTATTTATTGATATTTTGTTATATGTATTGATTAGAATTTAAATTATATACTTAGGTACTGTGATAAAACTAATAAGCATCTGTGATTTTATAAATTTTTGATAATAAATTTTAAAGACTGATAATTTAGTTAAATTTTTTTTATAATCTGTGATATTTACTTAATTTTAGTTTAGGTGTAGTTTAGTTAATTATATTTTTCTTAATCTGTGATATTTACTTAATTTTGGATTAGTTTTAACATAGTTCATTTTTTTTCTTTTTCGATCTGTGATATTTATATTTTTTTTTATTTTCTTGACATTTTATATAACTGTGATACTAGATTTAAGTTTTTATTTTTACCACATTTATTAATTTATTTATTTATTGAAATTTATTTATTTAACTGTGTTGTTTTGCATGCTTGACTGATTTATATTTTTAATAAATAATACTTAATACTAGAATACGTAAATAAAAATACTTAAAAGCTCACCAGTTATATGTGCAGTAAAATAGGTTGTAAAGATGGTCCACAACTCAATGTCAATGACTTTTGTCCCCATATCACTCAATAAATACAATCTGTTGAAAATGAATAAAAGAAAAAAAGTATTAGGTTTGAATACGCTATAAGAGAGTGGTACTAACCTTTACTGAAGCGGCGTCGGATGGGTGTTGGAAAGAAAAAAAAGTTGACTATACCTTGACACCTTTTTTTTTGTGCCCGGCTTCAATCGTGGGTTTTTCCCCACAGCGCATAAAAAAAATAATGAAAAGAAACAAAACTTTAAATCCACAAATGCCACTTAAAATAAGACAAAATGATGTACGTACCTGAATTGAATGAATGCAAATGACTCAGTAGTCGCTCACTTTTATGGTCCTGTTTATGTCGATGATCCATACCCATTTTTCTGTTGTTTTTGGTATATCTGTTTTGTTTTGTTTTGTACTTTTTTCGGTTCTTATTTGTTCTTTAATTTATTTACTATCCCGACTTGGACACCATGGCCGATAGTATTTACCTTTCGTTGATGCTGAACGTCACACTTTATGATGCTGAAAACGAACAAACAAAAAAATTAATCAAAGAGGGAAATTAATTTAAAAAGGAAATGTGCCGTTACATACCTTTACCTGCGTTGCATTCCGGTATAGGAAGTATCGTAGTTTTTTTCTGCGACCGCCTAGAGCATAACCATCCACAAGTTTTCTTATGTTCCAGGCGACCGACTTCACTTCGTTTATTTTTACTCCTTATTGGGAATATATCCCAATAAGTAGCAAATTTTGTTGCGGACGCCTGTTGAACTGCCCCCTAGACCTAGAATGAAAAAGAAAGAAAAGAAAAAAAAAATGTAAACAAATGTTTGCAAACCGATATGCAGAGTACTCACTTGAATGCTAATGAATATTTGGGCCTTTTGTCCGATGCGGGCAATCTGAAAATATAAGAAAAACTTAATATAAGTATTCATTAACATTTTAGAACAATAAAAACAGATAGGGATATAAAAGTAATTAGGAAAATTAAAATAATAAGTTTAGTACTTACCCAGTTTTTCCGCCATTTAATGTGTTTTGGTTATGCCTTGATGTGTCATAAATTATAGTCTATGGACTGACACCGACCAACCATTGTTCAGACTTCGTACTTTATATGGTTACATGAGGGTCGAGTTGAATGAGCCGATTTGTGCCTACCTTCAAGCAAACAAGTCCGAATCCGCTCCGACTCGGGTGGAGCTGAGTCCGACTGCGGCTCAGAAACGGGTCCGACGGCGGCTCAAATTAGTATGGAAATTTTGAGGAAAGGAGACGGATGATAGAAAGAGAAAAATTTAATTATCTAGATTTTCATTGATGAAATTAAAGAAACAAATAAAATTAAGATGATTTATTATCCTCGTGTGGTACATTATACTTCTTATAGAAGTAAATGTATGTTAGTAATTTTGTTTGCTGGCAATGCAATGTAAACCCACTTTAATGTTTTTTTATGAGTTTTGACATGGAAACCATACAATAATTAACGTTTACACGTGTTGATTTTTGTTTTTATTTGTTCAATACGTACTTTTTGTCGATGTTCATGTTGCGCGTTATAATTGTAGTTTTACGTACAAACCAAACTTAAACCTCCAATAAGCCAATATAATCACACCCTTAACCTTACAATGGCCATCTATTGGTGGATGGTTGCATCAAAGTAATTTCCCTTTTTCTGAACGTGCCCCATAATTAAGTTCGAATTCGAAGGTAGAAAGGGGGGATATAGAAATGCTCACCAATACTTACAAGAGTGTATATAAAGTTTATATTGAGAGATGTGAATCGGGTGATGTTTGTCCAGTTAGATTTAACATGCGGTACCATTTTTTTTTGAGGTACTCCGCCAAATGTCAAAGTGGTTTTCCCTTACTTTATTTTTCACATTGAAGATCGGGCTTTTGACATCTCACCGAACTCGTGTCATTCGAAAGTTAACCCAGATACCGATCGGTTGTGCTATTGCTGCCAAAGTTTTTTTTAAGGCAAAACAAGAAAAAAATTTAAATAAACTGAACTAATTTCAAATAAAAATTTATTTAGAAAAAAATTTAAAAAAAAAAAATTAAAAAAAATAAATAGTGGTGAAAAGTTCATTTCGGTAATTTTTTTAAATAGAAAAAACCAAGTGTTGAGTGGTTTGTTAATGTTTTATTTTGCCATTATTTTCTTTAGAACGCAATCACTGATCTTTGTGATTTGAAACTTTTTTTGGAATTGAATTTCCTATATGAATTTGTGGTGAACAAAATTATAAATTGCAAAATAATAAAAAGTGGTGAGTTCTGCGAATTTGTAGCAACTTTTTTATAGTTTTAAACCAAAGCGAATTTCCTAGGTTTATTATCGGCGGTCCCAGATTGTCATAAAAGGACTGGGCCGCCGCACCGTTATTAAAAATTCATTATTTTTCAACCTCTTTTTTTTGGATAAAAAGAAAGAAAATTGTGTCCTGGTCCACAGTCAACTGACTTCGACACCGCTTTGCGAAGGGAGCCTTAGGCCGTCCATCGAAGCACCCAGTAAGACTTGAGGGCTGGTCTATACAAAAGTACCCCTGAATTGCCCTAAAAAGAAAACGAAAGTACTCGCCTGCAATAATAAAAACAAAGGTCGCAGTGAGTTTTTTTTAAACAATAAAAAAAATCAAAAATACACCTAAAACAAAGGAAATCTACCAAAAATATAAAAGAAAGTTCACCCCATCTACACGTGTCCAACAAAAACGGGACCGTTTTTAAAATTTATGTGTTTGTGTTGTTTCTATTTATTAATTATTTATTTTTTTTGGCGTTTTAACTACATTTTTTTCAATATATTTTGTTTTGGTTCTTTTTTCTTAAAATTCAAAAATATTAAAATTTACATTGTAAGTGATAAAAAAAAAATAATTCCACAGGGGTCCACGCGGATTTCGAAATTTTTATTTTCCTAGGGTTAGGACCTCCAAAGAGCTCTCTAGGGGTTGGGGATCCTGGGACGTTTTTTTGTGTATTTGAGTAGGTACCACAAAGGGTATCCTGATTGTTTTTTTTGTTCATTGCCTCGAAAAGGAATCGTTTTTTTTGTTACATTTTTCTTTTGTTTTGCTTAGTTTTTTTTGGTTTTCTTGGTTAGTTAATTTTTTTTTGTTAATTTATTTTTTTTCTGTTAATTTAAGTTATGTTTAAAATTATTTCTCATCTGATAAAAATTATTTTCGTAAAGAATAAAAGTTGAGACGCCCATGTTAAAAAGAACAAGTGATAATTTGTTTTGTTTTGTTTTTGTTTCACTTGAGTGAAACGATGGTTCATTAAAGAAATTTTCAGGGGTGCTGATGGTAGCTGAGTTTCAACGATGGTAAGGACCTGATTTCCAGTGGAACGACAACGTATTTGGGAGAATCCAAAATGGCCGAGGATTCTCATGGTTGGGTGGGTAAAAGGCCACACTGCAACAACACCGGCAGTGCCCTTGGGGTGGTGAACGTCCGTCCGGGTCCAATTTTGAATTTTGTTCTGTTCTCGGCCTGATTTATGTTTTTGGCTGCTGGTGAAGTTTACTTCCGGGAACAAGATCCCCCCCACATCCGACGAGCTGAAGCTGCGCACAGCAAGCAGGCCAAGTTCTCGGGAGTAGACACTCTTTCCCTTTTTCACTGTGTTCCTCTTTCCTTTCCAGATGTTCCTGCCACGGTATGGTAGTTTCACTGCCATATCAACTCTTCCTTATCCACGCTCCTCTCCCCTCCACTATCCAGCAACAGACCAAGTGCTGCTAACTTTACGCCTTACGTAATTTGTTAATAACTTTTAAACTATGATTCACCAAATTGTAAAATTGATTCACTAAATTTCACCTAATTCTCACCTAATTATTTGCATAAAAAATTTTGAAAATCCCCACTAAGTGCTGCTAAGTTGATGGCGGTCCTGTTGTTTGTGTTTTGTAACGCCTTTAAAGTTGACAGACTATCGGTTACAATTAAAGTCTTCTTTTTTGTGTTGAGGGCGATATCCGTTGCTTTTAAAATTAATTTAAAAATATTATAAATTGAAAAATAACAGATTTTCTTCGTGTTTCATCGCATGAAATGGTAAATAATTGTTTAAAAATTAGTGGTGTGCGTGGTTTATCGGTTTTTGTGCGTTTTTCGTCGGTATTTTAAGCAATTAAGAATTCGGTAGCTGACATTGGTCGCCAAAGTGTCATGTTTTGACAATCTGGCGACCAATGTCATTCCGGAATATATTACCTTTTTAACCTTCCGAAGGCAAGTGGGGTTACCCATCACCCCACCACTTGAAAAAGGGTATATTCTTTTGGTTCTGGTTCTGTAATTCTCTATCGATCGGTCAAGAATTTATTTATATTGAAGTCAGTTAGTTACTTTCATTAAAATGTTGTTGTAAGTTTTTATTTTTTATTTTATAAAAAAATTAATAAGTATTTACAATGATAATGTTATCCACGTAGAAAAAAGCCTTGCCTTCGGAAGGTTAAAGGCTTGGCCACACCGGAGGGTATGCGGTAGCGGTACGGGTAGAGGTAACGGTACTTGTATGAAAAAAATTCCACATCTGAACGTTGATATGTCAGTTTGGAATTTTTTTATACAAGTACCGTTACCTCTACCCGTACCGCTACCGCATACCCTCCGGTGTGGCCAAGCCTTTTATGTGTACTGTGCACCGCTTCCGCATACCTTTTATGTATGGTGTGTGTGCGCCTTTACTTTGTATGACAGCTGACCAATCAGGAGCTTCCAAGAATTTAGAACGAAAATTCAAATTTATTTCATTGAACGCAACACCAACACGTAACAAACTGTCACAAGTTAAACAAAAAAAAACCTACCGGTTTGAAAACACTCTTCTGAAAAAAGATATTCCAACTCGAAAAAAAAATAAATAAAAACAAATTCCGATAATAACAAAATTATTGAATTCGAATTTCTTTCTTGAAACAAAATTGTGCTACAATGTCCATAAGCCTGTTATCACCCCTCAGAAAAGTCATTCATGGCAAAAGGTTAAAATATTCATTCAACTTCTCTATTTTTATAATAATATTTGAATTTCACCAGAATTATACAATTTCAATTGCGATTCCTTTCGCAACAATCAACTACACCCAAAATCGACGACCAACAATTAAATCCAAATCCAACGACATCACCTAACTTTGAAGTGGAACACCATTCAAAATTAGCAGCCGAATGGTGGGATCCAGCTGGCCAACTCAAAGGCCTTCATGCCATGAATACAATAAGGTTATTTCTACCTTCCTTTTTAAAGAGCTCATTATAATTTTATTCAATATAGAATTCCCTTTGTTCGAGATGGTTTAATCTCTGCTGGAACTGTTGATTCAGAACTTCAACATACCACAAAAGTTCTTAAAGACAAGAAAATTTTAGAAGTCGGTTGTGGTGGAGGAATTCTTACTGAAAGTCTTGCTCGCTTACATGCCGATATTATAGCAATCGATTTGAGTGATGAACTTATCAAGGTTGCCAAACAGCATCTAAATGATTGCAGTCCGGAGCTGACTTCAAGAATTCAGTATCGAATGGAACCACTTGATATTCATGTTATGGACAATCTGGAAAAATACGATGCAGTGGTTGTATCTGAAGTTATAGAACACATTGACAATAAGCCAGCTTTTCTTACATCCTGCGTTGATTGCCTAAAAGTAAGACTTTTTTTTATATTCTGTTTAGTTTTGTTGATGTTTATTTGCATACAATCTTAGCCAGGAGGATCAATTTTTATAACAACACTTAATCAAACCCCAGTTATGTGGTTTACTGGTATAATTTTAGCAGAATATTTGCTCAATTTAGTGCCAAAGGGAACTCATCATTGGGAAAAGCTAATTGCTCCAAAGGAATTGATGAAAATTCTAAATGCCTGTATGTACCTTTACACTTTGGTTTTGGGTAGACAACTAAAATTAGAAAATACTTTTGTTTTTATTTTTAGTGAACTGTGATACGATCATGTTAAAAGGATGCATTTATGAATTCTGGTCAAATAAGTGGCAATGGATACCAGTTGATGATTTTTCTTATGCGTTGCATGCAATTAAATCTGAGAGGTCTTAGGTCAAAGGTTTGTAAGGTATCCCAATTTTTTTTTAGTATTAGTAAAGCGATGAAGTTATGTTTCTTGAAATATATTTTTAATTTTTGCGATAATTATGTTTAAAAAAAATGTATTAAAAAGAACTTTTTTAAAACCATTTTTTTTAACATTACTACGATTTTTGTTCCTGCATAGGCATCTTCGTTAAATTCAATTTCAATAACTGATTACTTCCCTGATTTAGTGGAGCGGCTTAGCATAAAAAAGAGCTCAATTGTGCGCTTTGTGATAAAAGCATGAAATTAACATCATTGGTAGTACTCAATATAAAAGTTATTTTGAGATATTGAGCCACCTTGTATTCCATTCGGAAGGGTATATACAAGAGTTTTTCTGTGTTGCAATCGCATTGTTGCATATCATAGTTTGGGTAATGAATCATTATAATTAATATGATACATGATTTTGACTTAATTTTTAACGCCCGATCTATTAAAATTAATACCAAAATGTCCCAACCATCATGTACAAAGTTATTGGACTCTTTATGAACAGTCTTTTACTTAAGAAGCAAGAGTCAAAATATTATCAATTACTCTTTGAAAATAGTAAAATTAGTAAAATTTTCCATGAAAGTTTCATACATATATCATAGACAAAAATAATAAAATATGGGTACCAAAATATTTCGGGTCAAAGGGTGTTTTTTTTAGTAAGAAATAACACTTTTGCAATGGTAACATTGCACCACATTTATGCATTTTTTTAACTCCATATATTATTATTACTATTTATTACAATATAAATAAATTTACAATGTAATTAAATTTATAGCACAAACTATCAGAATATTTCGGCTCTAAAATTTATAATATTTAGATTTAAAAATTAAGATAAAATATTATACATTCGTGGGATCGCAGGAGGCTAGAAACCGCTGTGACCAATACGTAATTCAAGCAAGTTCCGCCCCCGGCGGCCTCGTGAACGGTGTTTACCAAGACTAATTTATATATAAAGGTTTCGAGTTTTAGAAGTTTATAAGCGTTTATAATGTTTTCTGTTGAGATAATTGACAGAAGGTCAATTAAATTAGTATGGAAAAGTGAGTTACATATGTAAATCATTTACTTTTGAGCAATCTTTTGTTAATTGTTTGATAGATAAGATTTGATTGAATTGGCAGAGATGACATAAAGGAGGGCTATCTTTTTTAGAAGGTGGCTTTGAGTTCCCTGCATGTGTCCAAACCGAAAGAATGAGGTGCATAAGTAAAAGTATGAAAAATAATTGTGCAATTTGTGATAATGGAATCTCGTAGCCATCTCTCAGTGGAGCAATATGTCTATTGGTCACACTATCATTTTTTAATTCATTTACAAGATCAATTCCAAGTCATTTCCAACTAAATCACTCCCCAGCTAGCATTTGCCAATGACTTCCAAGTCAACATTGCATTGAGGTCCACCTCAGACAATTTGAAGGATAACCTTAAATTCTCTTTCCGTTTCCATTGCCTGCAACAGATTCCAAGGGGAAATCCTGCCTATCCTTTCTTGGATATTACATATTTGTATAGGCGGACTCGCCACTAGAATCTGCGTTATCTCAAAAGACTTCTGCAGAAGTTGCATGGATGAAGAAGAAGAGAAAACTATACCACACCTCAACTGTTTATGCCCAGAACTTTCTTCAAAAAATAAATTACGATGATCTTAAGTAAACTAATAAACAGATATCTGTAATCTACACCGCTGAACCAAAAGCTCTAACTGGTTTAATTTGTAAGAAATGTATTCGGTTTGTTAAAGAACAGACAGTCTCACCACTAACTCTACAGCGGTTATTTATGCAGCGTTGCTTTGAATAAACCAAAAAAACTCGACACTGATTGCCTTTGACCAGAAATGAATCATTTATTTGCAAAAGATGATAAGTCCATGATTTTAAATTTTTCAGGAGAAGAAAAAAACGTTCTATTTTCTTTTGATATGCGTAGAAAAATTTATAAAAAATTTATTCTGTAGAACTCTTGCCTAGCTACAAAATACCGTTTCGTTTTTAGTTTTTGGAGCGATAGCTCAAAAGATAAAAAATAAAAACGCTTTTGGACTTATCATACTTTGAAAATAAACGGATGTGAAATTAGTTTTTAAATGGATATGCAATTTTGCTTTTAGCCCCAGTCTATCAAACAATTGTATTTGAGAATAAAATACAATGTCCGGACTGCTAATTTAACTTTAAAGTAGCTTTAAACTTAAGATTTTCAGCCATTAATCTAATATACCACTTACACAAAAAGAAGCTGTTGTTTATTTTCAAAAGATGATAAGTCCGGGACTTATTCTGTTTTTGATACTAAAAAAATATTTCGCGTAGCTCTAAAATCGGATATAGATGGAGTAAATAGTTGATATTTTAAAGACAGACGTGGTTATCCCTGGAGTACAAATTTAGTCAAAAAAACGAATTTTGAAAAAAGGTGGACTTATCATGTTTTGCAAATAAATGATTCAAATGTGGAATATAGAGAGATAAATGAAATGAAAGCAATTGAGAAATAAAACATTATAGCTCGAAATCAGAGAAGCTCTATTGGTATAGACGCATTTCTTTTCTGTCAAAACAAACCAAATCGATTTGTTCCTAATGGCTAAACATCATAGATCAAAAAGATACTACATGATAAGCGTTTGGAATGCTTGTTACTTATAAGGCGAGTTAACATAGATGCTTAAGTTAATCAACGTATGAGCGCTAGAATAAGGGATGCAAGTACCAAGAGGACGTCCCATCTAATAGCTAGATAAAGGAACAAAAAGCAAGCAACAATCATAAGTAGTTCTTTTTTTTTAAGAATGAAACACGTAACAGCTAAAATTTTAATTCTATTTTAATCATGAAATAGTATTATATACAATGCAATCTTTGAAACATCAATTTTCTTTTTCAGTCATCTTCTTTTGGCTTTTGAAATTTCAACTTTTTATTTCCTCCTTTGCTGTTGTCATTACTCTTCCTTTTCTTATCGAACTTTTTCTGCATTGTCCTTGCTAAATTATTTTCGTAAAAAGCTTGCATATCCTTGTCCGACACGTCATTCGCTTGTGGAGGTGGTCTCGTCTTTTTGTCCTTTTCTTCTTGTTCCAATTCAAGGAGACGTTCAATTTCTGGATTCATACCACGATAACTGAGTCTTCCTTCGATAAGACCCTCGCAGTACATAAAACTTGGTTCGATGATAAAATTAGAATTTTGATTCATTTTGTCTGTGATCTCGCTCGAGTACATGGCTCGTCCTTCGGCTTCCTCGATTTCTTTGTCGACTTTTGCCTTGGTCCGTTGCATGAATTTCATTTCGAGAATTCCTTTCGATAGGCGAGCACGGTTTTGTTTTAAGGCCATTATGCTTGAGGTGTTTTATCGATCGGGAAAGAAATTAATAATTTTATTTTTTGAGAAACTGAAATTATGGAGGAAGTAACAAAACGTGTGTTGATTCGAGAAAAAATATAAACAAGCCATGACATGCTTGACAGTTGGACTTGTGTGTGGTGAATTTATTTTGTAAAAAGTATGTTTGATTTTGTAATTTGGTAAGTTTTTTCTTGTCTCCGAATAGAACAAAAAGGAACCCACAAAATAAGTATGTTCAACTAGGATTTTTCTAGATCAGAACAGGACAGGACAGCACAGTTTCGTGAGAAACTTCAAAACAAGTTAGAACAGTCATTTAAACGTCAGTTGTCAAAATAAAAAACAAATTGTAAATTATACGAATTTTTTGTTTATCGTTTCTCGTTATTTTTTTATGTTTTCACTGCGAAAAATATAATTAAAAATTGTTTTTAGTTATAAAAACCACGAACACCACGATTGAGAAATATTAGCACAATTAAATCAAAACAAAAACAAAAAATAACAGCTTTGATTTTGACACTTCTCACACGAATCTGTTCTAACCTGATCTGACTCAAAAGCAAGAACAGAAAATCCTGTTCTAAACTGTTCTAGGTTTGTCAATGAACAGCAAACTAGAACAGTTGAGCGCACAGAAAAAAAAGTCAATGAACAGCAAAAAGCTGTACTTTTCTGCCTAGAACAGTCCAGCACAGCGTCAGTGAACAGAGCTAATATCAAGAAAGCGAACACGACTTTTCATTATTGTGATTGCACCGTGGTGAATTTGAAAAACAGCTGATCAAATTTATTTGACGTTTTCAAAATAACCTCAAAACGCACAAATACATAACTTTGTGTAATAAAATAAAAAAGTAAATTATTATTATTCCTAGAATTATTTATTTTTAAACGAAATACAAAAAAATGTCGAAACCAACTCGTGATATTATTAAAATAGTTTTTCAAAATTTCCTCAATTCATTTAAACCACGACAAATTCGTGGTAATTACATGGGCGAAGATTATTTTGGTAATAAATACTTTGAAATCCCAGCAAATCCATCAATTGGAAAAAGAAAACCATCCAGATGGTTTGAACCATCCGATAAAGAAGCATTCGATCAAGAAATGACCGCTGAATGGGAAGCATGGCTAAGATTTCGAAGGTACCCAAATAATTTTTTATTTTTGATGCATAATAAAAAATTAATTGCGCATTATTTCATTGTTGCATTTTTCTCAGGCAAGAACCACCAACAAGAGAAGAACTAGTGCGCAATCTGCAAATTATTGAATTGAAAAAACGTAATGCAGCTGAATTAGATAAAATTCATGGAACATCAGAAGAGAGAAAAACCAAATCAGAAATTGGCTATGAATCATTTCCCAAATACAATGAATATGAAGCTATTCCTGGCAAAGATCCAGTAAAAAAAGAATAATTTTGTTTCAAGTTTTAGAAAACAATAAAATGTTTATTAATTGTTATTAAAAAGTCTACCAATCATCCATATCTAAATCCTTAACAATATCAATAGCCGCATCTGCTCCATCGTCTTCCTCATCTTCTACAACTGGGGCAGGAATTTCTTTTTGCTTTTTAAGTTTCTTTTCTTTCTTTTGTTTGGGTTGTTTCTTCACTTCAACCTTTGGCCCATCTTCTTCATCCTTAAGTATGTTGTTCAGACCTTCGTCTTCCGAATCTGATGGGAACAATTCGACTTCACCATCATTACCCGTCTTCTTATCGATCTTTTGCCTCTTAATCATTGGCACATCGTAGTCATTGATATCATCAGTTTCTGCAGCTTGACGACGTTTCTTTGTCTCATGCGTCTTAACCCAGCTAGTGTAGTAGATTCCAAGTGGTGTTCCGCTATTTCGAATCTTGGTTTCCCACGACTGAACCAGACTTGTGTCTTTAAGACCAAAGTTTATCTTTCTTCGTTCATTCTCGATGAACTTGGCATTATCGACAATTTTATCCAGAACTTGTTTCAGTTTTCGTGAGTAATTTGAGTTCTTGCATTTCTGGAAAACAAAAAAAAAAATCATAAGAAATTTAAAATTCTGATTTGGGTGTACCACAAGGTTCAATTCTGGGCACACTATTGTTTATAATACATATTAACGATATTAAAAATGATTTAAAATATTGTAAACTAAAGTTACTTGCTAATGATGGTTTATTTTACATTGAAGATAAGGAGATAAATGTAAGTGTAGAAAAATTAGTAACAGATATAAATAAAATAAAAACTATCTTAACATGAACAAACTTAAACTAAACACGGAAAAAAACTAAAATAATGTTACTACCAGAAAATAAATTAATATTAAGGGTAAATGAATTTGAATGTGTATAAGAAACCAAATATCCACAATTGCTACAAAAATCGTGTTTTTTCGAAGAATACGAAAAAAACTTAGTATTTATATGGCAATTAAAGTATACAGGGTGTCCCACAGTCACCGCCCCAAATAAAAACCATGGATTCCTGAGGTCATTTTAAGTCGAAAAACTTATGAGGTAATTTTCTCGTTTTCGTCCCGTTTTCGAGTTACCACGGTTTTTATGATTTTTGCTCTCTTGTCCTTTAACTGGCCTTATCTTTGCTAAACTACGTTTGATTTGAAAGATTTTTTTTGCAACCAATCAAGAATTTATTGCAGTTTATTTTGTTTCAAAACTTTTTTTTCTGCGGACAACCGTTTCTCCACAATTTTGCATCAAACACAACTTTCTTCGTTTTTTAAGTTGTTTTTTACACTTTCATATTATTTAAGTCAAAAAAACACGTTAATGAGTATAAATTTTTTGTGCTTTTTATTAAACCCCAGTTTATTTTCATAAAAAAGGCTACTGAAAGTAATTAAAAAAAAAAAAAATAAACAAACTGAGTGAATGAAACAAAATGACCTCAGGAATCCATGGTTTTCATTTGGGGCGGTGACTGTGGGACACCCTGTATACATAAATCCATTATACAGCCACAATTTGAGTATTGCCCTACAGTACTATTATTGGGGTCTGAATTAATGATAAGTAAACTGCAAATGTTACAAAATAAAGGATTGAGATCCATATTATATGATCGTTACACATCTATAAGCAATATGTTAAATACATTGAAATGGCTATCTATGAAACAGAAAATAATTATTGTAAAAATACTTAAATGTTTATCTTTAAAATTAACCTTTGGTGACAACAGGGGTGCTATACCACCCCAGACTTGATTTTTCTTTCTTTGTTTTTTTGACAATTATTATTTTTTTTTATGAATTGTCTATTTTCTGATTCGGTTAAATCCTATGAAGTGTTATGATTACATAAATAATTTTTATTATACCTAAAAATATTTTTTAAAAACTTAATCCTAGGACAACCAAAAAGTATGTTGTTATCGGACGGATAAGACTTATTTATTACCTATTATTATTATTTAAAAAGAAGATTGATAACAAGAGGTGAAATAAGGACACATGACTTAAGAAATACGGCCGTATTCTGCTATTCGATTCACGTAAAAGTCTAAAATAAGAAGCGTTGAAATGGGGGTTAAAATTAAACTTTTTTTTTCGTTAAAATTTCTAAAACACACGGAAACAACGTTTTGCTTTCTAAATTTAGCGTTTTTCAAAGCCATGTTGACGTGGTAAAGGAAGGAAATCTTTCGATTCACGTGAATCGAATAGCAGAACACGGGTGATAATAATAATTTTCATTTAACATTATTTAGAAATAATAGCTGTGTTCCTTTGGCCTTAAGTATCTACTGCTAAGTACTTGTGGTTGTATTCAACTCCATTTCTTTTATAGAAAAAATGTCTTTGAATGGATTCAGAAGTACTAATAATCATTTTATCAAAAAACAAAACGGACTTCCATTGATCAAAACAAGGGTCGAATTACGGCATACGTTCGTTAACGAATGGTTGCTATGTGTAACTATCATTTTCTAATAATTAAATAGAGACAAAAATAGTCAAAACGTTAACGTATGATTGTAATCGTGTGCCGTAATTCGACCCCAGGCTTTTCTAATAGTTCTTAAGGCTAAAACTCAACGAAATTGAAACGGGACCACATTGCAGCCACCAGCTTTCCAATACAAAAAGAATTATTAAAATTGGTTCACTCAGTCCAAAGTTATGAGTTAACAAACAAAAAAAAATACAGACGAATAGAATATCTCCTCCTTTTTGGAAGTCGGTAAAAAAGTACTTTGCTGAGCCCAAAGGAACACAACCAATAGAATACAAAATTATGCTATTTTTTAAAGGGATACAAATTTTCAATAATCTTCCATCTAATGTTAAAATTGAAACTAATATTCTTAGACTCAATTACTTATTTTGTAAGAAACAATTATTAATTAATTGTAAACAAAGTTTAAAATAGCAAATTTATGCTAAATACAACAAATTCAAATAAAAAACATATAAACTCACCTTCAGATATTGCTTCAAGGTAACCACAGTAGGGACAACAAGATCGGGAAAAGCCAGAGTAGCAGATTCGTGTGCTAAATAATCCAGTAAGAGCCCACAGACATTCTCCACCACCTCGTCACGGAATCCATTTTCGGCCATTTGTGATTTATTCAATCGCAAAATGCAAGTAAACTGCATAGGCTTCATTGATACCGCACTGTGTTTCTTGTTGAAGGTAGTACTATTCAGGACTTCAAGTATAAAAGGAAGCACAGGAATAAAGGTGTCTGTTTGCTTTGACAAACTAATCAGCGAGTTAATACAATGGAAACGTAATGGGAAGTACTGTGCTGTTGGGATAAGCTTAATAGCTCCTGTCACTATACTGACCAGAGGATAGATCAAAGGCTGAAGCTGAGGTTTGTTGTGTGTAGCCCCAAGCAAATCAACCCACAAACGAATTGAATTCACATACTGCCAGTTATAAACCGATTGGAAACTGTCTTTCTTCTTCAAGATGACTGCATTTCGCAAATGAATGGCCAACTGACGAATGTACAGAAAAGCATGTTGGTATGCTGTATTCAAATCTAGTGCAAACATTTCAACCAAAGACCGTCGCATAAAGTTAATAGATGGTAGAGTAGTTGGTGATACGAATTTTGAATTTCGTACATAAGACATATACATTGCCTTTAAGACATGGTTCAACATGGTACTTTGTTGATTTCTAGTGATTTTCAAGATGCAAAGGAAAGCCAAAACACGAACTGTCTCATCAGCTGTAGACCAGAGAACAATCAAACGCTTGAGAGTGGTCTTGCCGATATTGGAAAAGGAGCCAATCATACCGGCCATCTGGTGGAGATGCTTCAGCAAAACTGTGAGGATGTTAGCGCTAGAAACATGTTCGATAAGTCTAACTAGATCCATTAGATAGTATCTGAGACAGCTTCGTACTTTGGGCCATTTTTTCATTTTATGAAGTGGAGTCTTGGTCTTTTCAGAGATTCCCAGAACATTTACCACTGCTGGGTGCATATTGAGGACACAGAGCTGCACAACGCCATTGAATGCAGCTGCTCCTTCTACGCGGAAAGCAGCTATCTTTGAGTCATCGCCTGACACACTTGCCAATGCAGAGCTAAAGGCTTGGACGACCTTGCGAACGACGTCTATGGGCACATGAGGCTTTTGCAATTGTAATTGCCATTGTCGCAATAAATTGAGGGTAATCTTTTGTGTGCCATCGGGAGCGGTTTCAATTTCCTCCTCTGCGTCACTCTCATCACTTGCTACTTCTAAATCTGCACTTGGTTTATGAAATTTATCATCATCCTCACCATCGTCATCATTGTCAGATTCCCCGGCGGAGTCCAAACCTTTGTCATCCTTTTTCTTTGAGTCTACATCAGCATCTTCATCATCGTCGTCGCTGTCGAGCATATTGAATTCCAAAAGTTCTTTGTCATTATCTTTAAGAAATTTATAAAATTCTGGATCAAGACTTTTTAATCCTTCTAATTGTTCCATGTGAGATTTGGTCTTTGATTTGGATTTCTTGGTTTTTTTATCTTTGATTTTTTTTACACTTTTTACAGGAAGCTCCTCTTCAACCGGTTCAACATCTTGGGGAATTTTCTTGGCTTTCTTCTTGGGTTTTTCAACTTTTTCCAATGTTTCTTTAAGTTTTGTTTTTTTAACTTTTTTTTCTTTAAGTGATTTCACTTTATTTGTACTTTTAACTTTCATTTTTAACATGATTTTGGAGTAATATTAATTTTTACTTTGTTAAAAAAAAATTATATTTTGATTTGTTAAATGAGGTCTCTCTACCATGTGCGATGGTGTGGTGAATAATTTTTGACGTTTGACAGAAATATTTTAGGACTGTTTGTTTTGTTCTTGAACACCGTGGTGAGTAGAATACAATAGGCGCGTTCCACAAAGAGAGATCTCTGAGGGCTCGGATATTTTTTATGAAAAAACTTCCAAACTGGCACATCAGATCATATATGGAATTTTTTTCATACAATTACCCGTACCGCTACCGCATGTACACTTCGGTGTTGCCAAGCCTTGAAAGTAAAAAAATGTGTTCTTTTTCAATTTAAATAATATTTTTCCCAAAAAAATGTAAAATAAAATTCAATAAAATGTTAGGTATTTTATTCATAAATTCAAAATCTTATAACAAACTCTATAAGGCCTTAAGGCTTCGCCACACCGAAGGGTACTTGCGGTAGCGGTACGGGTATTTGTATGAAAAAAATTCCAAACTAGAACAACAGAGTTTATGTGTGGAATATTTTTCATACAAATACCCGTACCGCTACCGCAAGTACCCTTTGGTGTGGCCAAGTCTTTATTAAAACATCCAATACTAACGATCATATTATTCACTATTTTAAAATACATCTGGATGTAAAGAAATTGAAATGTGAAAAATAAATCCAAATCCATAATATTCACTATCACACAGAGAAAAAAATAGTATTTTTTACCTATTTTTTTAAATATTTTCATAGTTAAAATCATCATAGCCTCGATTAAATGTTTTGTCGTTTTGTGAAAATGCCTCCATAAAGGCCTGACCACACCGAAGGGTATATGCAGCAACTGTAGGGATAATTGTATGAAAAATATTCCACACCTAAACGCTGTTGTTCTAATTTGGAAATTTTTTTTTTAAATTACCCTTACCTCTACCCGTGTCACCATAGAGGTATTCACGATCCAGTGTAACAAAAAGGTGTAAAAATGCAAAATTTTGTCGCAATGTCACAATGTCGCCATGTCGCTATGCCGCCATATCGCCATGTCGCTATGTTGCCATGTCGCCATGCCGCCATATACATATGTCGCTATGTTGCCATGTCGCTATGTCGCCATGTCGCTATGTCGCCATATCACCATATCGCTATGTCTCCAGGTCGCTATAATTTATTAAATTAAAATTGAATAAATTAAAAAAAGTTACTATACACCCGAATAATATACATTTGACGAAGCGAACTCTGCGACCGACGAAATCAAATAAAGCAAAACAGCAAAAAAAAAGAACAAAATCAAAGAGAAACGTCAAAATGAGTTTTAAATCTTTTGACCGGAGACTCACAGAAAATCTTCCTTCCCTTTTTTTGGAACTATCTCCCTTGTTCGTGTGCATCTTCGTGTAGAAGCAGACATAGAAAAAAAATTTAATTTGAAATCTGAACTGACCTCATTTTCGAAATTATCTCATTTGGGCTCCAGTAAAAACAGGCTATAAAATCGACTCGTGAAAAGTCAGCATAAACAAATTATTAAGCCACGTCTAAAATTTATAAGAATTCACACAGCTAAAGAGCAGGTTAAATTTTTTACAGCTGAAATTTTTTTTATTTACCTCAATAGTGTCAAAAATTAAGCTCCAACTAAATATTTCACCCAATTCACTCACGGCCTTAATCCAACTCGATTTCGATTCTGAATGAAAGCGTAGCGATTTATACACGACCTAAAGTTGTGAAATCTATTGAACGCGACAAAACTCACCACTGTCATTCGTTGTTTTTTTTTTCTATCATAATTCGTTACTCGTTACTTTTTCAACTCGTTCATTTTCCACAAAATTCCTTCAGTCTTTTTTAATTTTCGTTCATGGTATTTTTTGTTTATGGTGGTTCGTTCAGTCGTATAAATTTTTACAGGCGTACATTCGGTTAAAACATTTTCTTATGATTTTATTTTCCAAAAATATAAATCTAAATTAAACGCTTTTATCGCGTTAAACAATTTATTATTTTTGTGTTTTATTGAATTTAACTACTTCAATTTGAATATTATAAAAAGTCTACAAAAAAAAAATAAGAAGAAAAAAAGTGAAAATTAGTGCAAGAAAGAAAAAAAAAAACTACGAAAAAAAAATCATTTTTGCCATTTCCTAATTGGAAAGAAAAGTTTAGCTATATACCGGTCAAAGCGAGACAGTCGCATGTATGAGAAAACTAATTTCTGCTAAAATAATCGTCGTACATGAAATTAAGTTTATATTTCTATCTCTGTTGCTCTTACGTTTTTTAAGTTGAAAATTTGTTTAAGTGCATTTTGATGTGTCAAAAGTGAAAATTTTTCACACGCAGTGAAAATTCCATTGCGGATGAGATTTTTTTTTTTTGGTATTGCTATCGTAATATTCCATCGTGCAATGCAAATAAAATAATTTAACTTTTTCTTTAGGTGAGTAATAATGGATTACGCGATTGATTTTTTTTTTCCTTATCCTGTAAAATGGATTAATTAATAGTGAATTCATAAAAAAAAAATATTTTTTTTATGATAGCAAATAAAAAAATTTGTTTGGTATGTTTATATTGCCATCTGTTTTACTCCTTTGAAATATCATACGTAGATATATAGTTGTCTCTTTTGCTCCTTGTTGACTAACCGCCATTTTCTGTTTCTTCACTTGTCGTGGCTCTCTGGTGGTTAAAGTGGTAAAAGAAGGTTTTTCCCGACCGACGTAGTTTTTTTTATTAATTGGAAAAAGTAATAAAAAATATAAATAAAATGTGTTTTGTGTGTTTTAATAACTGATTACGTGATGCTACTGAACAAACAATTAAGCATAATTTACCTCCGAATTGTTTTTAATTTAATTAACTATTCACAAAACGGGAAAATGTGAACAAGTTTTTTTCATTTTTTTTTAGTAAGTATGAGTGCTAGTGCCACATAATCATGATCCATGATGCGGTTTTAAGGACTTCAAACTGGAAACTGCATTATTAATTTTAGACAAATTTTTGCTTTGTATTTAATTAAGATTGTAAATATTTTACATATTAATTTAATTTGACCAAAAATGACGAAGGAGAAGTCACTTTTTTACTACGTAACTATATTTCAGAGTTGCTAGACTTGTTGGATCCAGGTTTTGGTTATTAATTAGTTGTGTTTTTTCTATATTTTTTTTTTATTCGTTGTAAAGATATGTCTATTTATATGATGGCTACTCATTATTAAGGTATTTTGTAGTATTTTTTTTTAAGATTTGAGAAATAAACAATGATGTCGTAAAACAAAGAATACTTGGTAAAATCACTTTTAAGTACATAGTAGACAACTTGATAAGTTTATTTACCTGCAAAATTCAAATCAATAGAAAATGTTTCTTCTTCTTTTGAAGCACGCAATGCACATGTATTAGGTACCCATTGCTTACGTATTCCGAGTATAGCAAATAGAAAGGTAACTCTTTGTTTAAGAAGATTTTTTTTTGTTTTTTGTTAAAAACTGATTTTGAACACAATTTTAATAAATGAGAAAATTTAATATATTGTTGATTGTTAAGAGTTGCAAATTACATTTAAACATTTTAAATCTTTCATATAGCTATGGACAAAGAAATAGTTTACCTACACCTTTTTATTTTTCTTACAAAAATTGAATTTCTTTGGCACCTATTAACTTGAATATTATTATTTTTATTTCAGGACATGAGTTAGCTTATGGGGATTCATATAATTAAGGCTCAACTTTCGTTTAGGTTCGCACGAATTTTAATACGCGAATACTTTTATTAGAAAGATTAATGACTAAGGACCAATTTCAATTTTTCATTTTTCATTTCATTTATTAAGAGAAAAACTTTTTTTTACATTGTACTTCGAGATTAATCTCATAAATAGTATCAAAGTAGAAAATAACATAATATTTATGAGTAAATGATATATATATTTAAACATACAGTGTTGGACAAAGAATTAGCACACTCATAGAAGAAAAAATTAAATTATAGGTATTTAGAAAACTTGTTTCTATTTCCATATGTTCATTTTTCTGTTAATAACATTACTTACACATATAAGTATATTTTCCCCAAAAAACAATCTTATAATTTTAATATCTGAAAGAAATATATGAAAGAAATACTAAAAACATCCATTTTTGTGTGGACATGCAATTAGCACATTTCAATAAAATTGCTTGTTTACGATACTTACGGCCAATTTCTTCACAGAGTCCTAGCGCAAGTACCGGTCCTAGTCCTAAAGTTAGTACTCAAATCAGTATCAACTCATTTCTTCACCCAAGTACTAAGCCCTAGAACTGTCATTTTAGGACCGAGTACTACTTAGGACTCGGTACTAGCTAGCTCCTCAAAATAAGCTAGGACCTGTTATTATACCAATCGTTAGTACTCAAATCGGTACCAAGTGATTTCTTCACACAAGTTCTAAGTCGTAGTACTGTCAAATTGGTACCGAGTTTTACTTAGGACTTCGTAAAAGTTAGAACCTAAAAATCGACAGTCTAGCGACGATAATACTCAATTCTTATTGAGTTTTTGCATTTATTTTAAAATTTTATGAGCATTTTTGAGCTTTGGTGTCTTTTGAAATGTGTAATTTTTGAGTTTATTGAATTTTATTCTAATTTTGGCATTTTGTAATTTGTATTTTTTTTTTAAGATGTATCGCAATAGCAATGCAGTCTTTGAATAAATTATTATGGAACAAAATCGTTGGCACTGCAGAAGATTATCCATTTCTAATAAGAAAACCACAGTTTATGAAAGTATAATTGAAGCCACCTGCATACAATTTTCACTCAAAATATATTCTATTTTACGGGCACCAGTGATGGCCGTCCGATATCTATCTAACAATTTCCAACACAAAATGTCTATGCGAGAAGATTCTATTTACAAATAGTATTGCAGACTATGATCAAAATTATCTTCATTCAATGACTGCTAAAAAACAAAACTGCACCAAGACAATAAAGATTCAGTTTTCAAAAATGTTATTTTTATTGAGATATACATAATATGAACTGTCTTTTTTAATAATAAAATAAACTGGTTTATCTGTGGCTTTTCCAGGTTTTCCAGAGTCGTTAGTGAACTAGCTATCAGGCTTGCCGGCACTTATGCACAAAATCGTCACATTCTCGTCGTTCTTGATAGTGAAGGTTCTTGATAAAATTTATCTTCTTTTCTTGTTGTCTTTGTTATCAATCATCATAATATTTTTTAAATTATTTTAATGTTAATTTCATGAATGAACTGTTTTTTTTGTAAAATCTGTTGAAATATCAAAATAAAATATTTCAAGCATCAAAATATTGTCAAAATGACAGTTATACCATTTTTATACGATTTATTTCTTAGGACCGCGTTGTGAACTTAGATCAGGTCCTATAAATGTGAAGAAATGCTCAGGTACTAACTTTTCCTTAGGACCGAGTACTAGTGCTAGGACCTGACCTAGCTAGACCGGGTACTAAGCTGACTTAGGACTTATGTGAAGAAATTGGCCGTTAGCGTTACAAAAACTATATTTTTTTAAATAATTTGTTGGAAATCCTTTATTCTTTAAAACCGAATTGAGTTTTCTTGGCAAGCTCTCGACTTAGGCCTCACAGTGTTGCTCAGGTATTGAATAGCAAGCATCCTGTATCTCTTGCCTTAAATCTATTAAAATTTTCGGTTTTTGTTTTTCAATGCGTTCCTCCACGTCATTCCATAAATTTTCTATCGGGTTCAGATCGGGTGCCTTAGAGGTCAATATATTAAATGTTTTAAAACCGCCTGCTCAATCACCCGATCTGAACCCGATAGAAAATTTATGGAATGACGTGTAGGAACGCATGTGTAAAAAGTGGTATAGTTAACTTAATGCCTCTAGGTGATTGAAGAAAACTAAGGTATTCATTCAAGTACTCAGGACATTTATTATGAATTATCTCATGAAGTTTCACGATCGATCTAAATTTGTAAAACTCATCCAAACTCATTCCCAATAGCGCGTTTTATACCGCGAAACACTTATATGCCTCGGCAAAACAATATATGTATCTCAAACAGTCATTGAATGCCACATTTAATTTACGCTTGCATTCAGAATCTAAACAAGAGTATACAATACAATTGTAAGAAAAAAAAGGCAGCAGTAATGATTTTACAAGATACATTTTCATGTTAGGACTCATTAGATTAGAGGATATTCTAAGGTTCCGCAGGCCACCGTAGATTCTTCTAATAGAGTCTGATGTAGCGTCACAACAACTCATTTTGCTATTTAACATAAATCCAAGATATTTTACTTTTTTCAACATAAGGTAAGATAAAGCCATTTAAATTAAGTGATGGTACATCGCGAACTGATATTTCGTTTCTTGAACACACCATTCCAAACGATTTCAACGGGTTTAATCTTATTTTATTAAATTCAGCCCATCCCTGAATATGTAACAGATCTTCATTTACTCGCGCAACGCTGTCTTCTAGCAACCCAGGTCTTCTAGATAGATAAATTGTAACATTATCTGCATAAATATGCACATTACAGTTTATAATAGCATCAGGGAGATCATTTATGAAGATGCAGAAAAGAAGAGAGCCTAAAACAGATCCTTGCGGGACACCTGTGTTGACAAGCAAAGGATTAGATTTTCCAAGTTCTGTTTAGACTCGTTATAATCGATTTTTTAAATAACTAGAAATTAACTGAAGGGCAGAACATGAAAAGTTAAATTTATTTTTAAGCTTCCCCAAGAAAATTGAGTGGTCAATGCAATCAAAGGCTTTTGAAAAATCAAGCATCACCATTAAACTGATTTCATTACGATCTATTGATCTTCTTAAATCAGAAGTTACTTTTAACACAGCTGATTCACAACTATGTTTTTTCCGAAATCCTGATTGCCAAATTGAAATGCTATTGTGTCTGTTCAGACTTTCTTGTATTTGTTCAGCCAAAATTTTTTCTAACGTCTTCGACAGGAATGATAAGAGACTGATCGGCCTGAATTCCGAAGGACTTTTGGGATTTGGTTTTTTGGGGATTGGAACAACTTTTGCATTTTGCAAAAGGGGAATTGACGGCTGTATATACAGTAATCAATAGTCAGATAAACCTCAGATAGAGCTTATTCCTAGGGATACAAGTTTTTTTATATTGACATTTATTCTTCTGATAGTCTAACTGACGATTAAAAAATCAGGGTTAAAAGTAATAAAAACAACAATTTTAATGTTAGGAAACATGTATTTATATCTATTTTTAATTAATTAATTTTTTAAAGTTCATTTTTTCATACAAAGCATGCAAATAACGACCGCGAAGAACAATTTTTTTTGAAAAGTTCTTTTTACATACCCAAACTTGTCCCTATCTCAAATCCTATAGTGAGCCCAAGCAGGGGGGTTGCAGGGGGGCAGCATGCCCCCCATACCTATCTCACTTTTATACGCCTCAAACTTCAAATTCTTCGTGGTCGTCATTTGCTTAAACATTTTGTATGGAAAATTTTAATATTTATTTTTTAATCACACTTAGGGGTGTTTCCTAACCTTAATATTTTAAAGGTATTCTATTGAGACCCTAAGCTTACTGTAAAAAAAATCAGAACTCTAGGTGTGCGCCCTTAATGGAAAGTCACCCTGCCGCTAATGTTCCGCCATTCGATCAAAAGTGAATTGAAATCAATTTTCAATTTCACGTGAAATGAAATTTCATCTTGTAGGTACCTACATACATTTCGATCGATTTCGAAAACTTCGAAATTAGTTCGAACTCTCAGAACTGAAGATCCATCCATTTTTATTTTGTTTCTAAAGTGAAATGACTGCATGTAAAGCAAATAATTGTAATATTATTTCAAGTTTTGATAGAAAAATGAATTAAAGTGTAAAATAGAGAATGAGGTGGCGAACAAATAGGCAGTGCGCAATTTCCAGTGTACGGTTAGAAACAGCGTTATATGAAAAAATCTAAATGGCCGTTTCAAAGATTAATTTTTTTAAATATTATATTGAGAAATAAATTAAGTTTGATTATCAGCTACTTCTATTATAAGTTCTCAATAAGTGTTTTCTAAGTATTACCGCTTGTGGTCATATTCCATAGTCCATATTCATTTGAATGGATGTATCTAACAGTACCTACCCAAAAATGAGCAAAATTTTACAAAGATTTAAAAACAAATTAATTCCATATGTTAAAAATAGATTTATTTAAAATATGTTATATCAAATGATAGTAATGATTTTTTAAATGCCTCATGTGTTTTATGTTTTTTGTAGGTCCTAAATTAATAACAAATAAACATTACAGAACAATAAGTTTTGATAATATTTTTCCCAAAAATTGCAGATTCTTTGACAAATACACCAATTTCACAAACAGAAAAAAGTGAATTGAATTAGATCAAATAATGTAAATAAGTGAAATGCTGAACATCTAATTTCACTTTCGGCAAGTGAATTCGCAAAAAGTGAAATGCAGAACACAGGCGTGTATAGAGATTACTTTTTTTTCTTCTTGTGGACAAGAAAATAGCACATCTTGAAAATCGTAAAAGTAATCATTTCTAAGTAAAAGTTCTTAGAATTTCCAATAAACTCAGTTTTCAATTCAATTTTGTTGGTTGAACACAATTTTTCGAAATTTTTTGGTAAACTTTCAATTAACGTCTGGCATCTACTGTGGAGTAGGGTACCAGGTTTCTTTGATGCCGTCCCAAAAATCGTTTGAATTTTTGAATTTTGTTTCCCCAATCTTAACCTGAACATCATTCCATAAATGTTCTATAGGGCTAAGATCGTAAAAATGAGCTGGCTAGGTGCAAACATCGATTTTTTCGCCCGCAAACCAATCTTGTACTATTTTTAATGCATGTTTGGTGTCATTGCCATGCGTGAATATCCAATTAACGTGCGAGAAATATGTTTCTGGTATGCCAGGAAAATGAGCCTCAGACTTCCATCCTTGCTTCATCGTTTTAATAATATATGTACGTTGGGTTGTTCTCTTACGGCGATGGGCAAATGTCAGGGGATCTTTGATGTGTATTTTTTATTATTGGGTTTTTCTACAGCATCATTAAGTCTCCATCTTATAAGTCTGCTTGAAACTTTCTTTGCCGAATTCTTTATCTACTTAGACCATAATAGTGCTAGATGGAGCTTTCACGGGGAAGATGTTCGCGCAATTTCTTTTCAGAGTATACATTTTTTATTTGCTCTTACTAAATAAATGGCTTTATCTATTATTTACCCGAAAAAATAAGAGTTTAAGCTAAATGAGAAGGGTTTTTCGCTTGACTGTAAAGCTCGAAAGTAATTCTTCTTTTTTTTGCAGTTTAATGAACTTTTCTGTCCATTTTTCAAAAACACTAACTTGTTAATTAAATATTTGCAATAAAAAAATGCATTTTTTTGAAACTGTGGATTTTCTTGTCATGATATCAAAAAATAAAAATAAAATTAGTTGCTTTTATATTTCCCTTTACGATAAAAAAAAAACTTATACAATGTACATTCCTACTTTGAGTACATATTGCGGGTGGAAGTACCTGTAAACGATTCATAAATCATTCTTTCTGGTATGAAACAAGGATAATCTATCATAATGGTTGGTACCTATTTAAATTTGCATTTTAGGTTTCTTTAATCAATTATTCTTATGTGCAAATATTAAATTGTTTTCATAATTTTCGTTTCTTAATCTTGTGCACTTTTCCTTAGTCTTAAGAGATCGATGTAATTACCTTCAAATGGTGCAGCAAACTTATATTGTTTGTATTATAAAAAAAGTGGTTGTTTATTTTCACCTTTTTTTCAATTGAAGGCCAGGATTAGTTAGGTACTAAAAAAGAACTTATTTAAAAAATGTGTATAGTGTTGTTAAAATTATTATTTTATGATACCTACTTTGTTTTAAAAAAACTTTTTATAATTATATACACTAGGGCGTTCGTTATTTTTGAATCAAGTTCCTAAGTGGAAAAACTGTTTCTAAATAATAAAAAAAAAATCCCCTAATTTTTCAGATTTTTATTTTGACGCTAGATGGCGCCCCAAGAGGGTTAAAGTTTTTTCTCATTTGAATTATGTATATGTTGACGTATTAGATGTAGATGCCTAGATGAGGTTCTATTCTATATTAAACACCCTTTTCAAAAAGGTATAAACCATTTTTCTAGGACTAGGGGTTTAGTAAGGGCATGTAGGAGCAAACTTGGTGATCTATAACACCTCGAATCCATGAAAGGTCGTTGCGAAGCTGTAATTAAAAATAAAGATCATAGGAGCAAATGCTAGCTTTTCTCAAATAAAATACTGTTAAATTGAACATTTTGTACCCTTTTTTTATTTAAATTTAATAGAAAAAGAAAATCATTGCAATTGTTTTGATCGCTTTATTTTGATATTTATTTCGTTTAGCAATAAATTAAATTCGATTCCTACTAAAAACTAAGTTTAAATGAAACTTAAGGAGTTCCAGGATTCTGAAAATATGCTAAGACGATCAATATGGTTGACACTATATTGGACTGGAAGCCTTTGAGATGTGGGACTCAAGTTTTCAGGCTGATAACACGGTAACAAGTATTAGATTAGTAATTGTCGGTCACCAAATGTGTTCAATATTAACTTTGGACATTTCATATACTTAGTATTTAAATCTCTGATCTCTTTATCAATAACCTAGTGGGAAATAATCAGAGATCATGTTGTTACATATACCTTTTATCAGGTTAGTTTAATTTCTTTAACAAACATTCAAGTGAAAGAATGTGATTATTGAGTTTCAATTTGAATTTCTACCAATAGATCAAGGATTACGAACTTTTCGCATTTGAAAATCACACCATCAAACTAAGTTAATAAAAAGCTCAAAAACAATAATGAATTTGTTTTCTTTTTGTTTTCAATTTCAATTGCGATACATACATAATTCAATTTGCTAAAAATTACGTGAGCCCAACCAAGACTTTCGAATTAAAACAAAAAAAAAAAAAAAAATCTTCATAGACCTACTGAAACGTACGTGTTTATAGTTAGTTAAAAATTCAACAAAAATAAAAGCTTGATATCCTTGAAACAATTCATAAATTTAACTTAAGGCAAATATACGAAAAACCTCCTGTTTCACTATATGATTTATACTGGTGGTTGTTTGCCTTTTAACCTTAATTCCAACAATTCCATTGAGTCTGTCCGTCAGTTGTTACATGCTATGCATTTAGTAGCAATAACAAAAAATCAACTACGATGCATAGGTTGCAGCAGAAGTCATGGTACCGCGTGTACATGAATGTATCAAGTGACAAGACATGTAGGTAGGCTGTATAGTTTGCGAAACACCAGAAATTCCATTCAATGCCGATGGAGAAGCTAGAATTATGTACGAGTATATTTTTTATATGAAGGAAGGTATGTATAAAAGCAGAGTGGTATAGTTGGTTGGTTGGTTGGTGGCTGTGGGGTATAGTATACAGTACACTTCTTATAAAATGTATCGTCTTGCCTGGCACCAGCCAGACAGCAAATAGACCGTGTGCGCTTTAAATTTGGCCCCCACACTCGGGAAAGGAATGGCGTGAAACCCGTTATGAAAATAGCAGTGTCCAGCTTTTTGTGTTGTGCTTGTGGCTCTTGTAAATGAGCATAAGAAGAGTGAGAATCAATAACACACATGTGTTAGATGTTTTTCAAAGATATATGTAATAAATTTTAGATAAACCAATAAAAAAATAAAATTGTTCACTTCTTTCCAGAGGAGTTTTGAAGAATTCCAAAAGAAAAATAAAGCTGTGCAAAATTTTTAGTTCTTGTTGTAGAAGAAACAACTTTCTCCTTTAAAAAAATTAAAAATTTTAAAATTCCATTCGGATGTTAAGCAATCATGACTTCCTCTTTTTCTTTAATTAAACTAAAGGGCACTTGATTTCATTCAAAGAATATTTTTTTTTATAAATGAATAAGATATTTTTGTATGTATGAAAAATGAACTGCGGTCAGGTTATGTGGAAAGAACTTAATGTGAAAAGAAAAAAAATCTGGGTGATGTAACTATAGAACGAGAATATGTAGACTCAAGTTAAGTAAACCTACTTCAAAACACTTGGTCTTCTTTTTTTTTCTTCTTCATCCGTTGTATGTTTGTTCAAGCGTTCAGAACGGACCCAAGAGTCAAGTGAATAGGTGGTGCAGTACTATAAAGAGAGGATGGAAGAAGGGAAAATTGGTAGAACCACAAATCATTGTTCTTCTCACATTATAAAAAGATTGTTGTTAAACAACAAGATAAACGAGAGTGGTGTTTAATGAAAACCAGATGCATTTAAATGATTTTAAAAGTGTAACTTTATGGATGGAAGTAATTCTGTAATTAGTAGAAGGTTGAGACACTATAGTAATTTAGTTTCACATGTTATAAAATTTTAGGTATTTTTGCAAAAAAAAAAAAAAACACGACACCGTTGTATAATAAAGGGATGAAAGTTTTTTAATTCAAAACAAATATTTATGTACTTGCTTTTATTCCTTATTGTCTATAGTATTGTACTATAAGGATAAGGATGATAAAATTGCATTTTAATTGTTTTTATTGTTTCACATTTAGCTGAATTCATAAAATTGTTTAAGCTCCAAAATACCTACTGCTATATTCCGCTATCTTTATGCTTTTGAGTTAATGTTCTCTTTTCCGCTTTTCAAAATATTGGATATAACACAAAACTGAGCCAAATTTTAGTTTATTAACTTTTTGTACTCTTGCGAGTTGGATTACGACCAATAGATCGAAGTATCAAGTTTGATATGAATACCACTTAGCACACTTAGAACAGGAAACCAGTGCTACAGAGAAATATTAAACATGGGAACACCTGCTTCTCAGAATGAATAAAACTGACAATATGAGAAACGTGGGACCGACGAAATATGGCTTTGCAGATCTCGAACACCACAAGTTTTTGTGGTTTATACAGAAAATCAAAAGTTCAGTCTTCAAAAAATCAAGACACATCAAATCGCATATTTTATCCTAAGTTATCGTTTATAGCAGTTTTAATGGAAGAAATGTTTTCCATGTCTACTTTTTGTTTTCCTGTAAAGTTGGTACTCTGGTGGACAATAGAGAAAGGAGACTGCGTTGGGAATAAAAGTGCTATTTATAATTTTGTAAGGGTCAAAAACCTAGGTGAAAGTCAAAACATTAGTATGAACATTATTTCTAAATGTATCAAGTCCTTAGTCTATTTATAATTTTGTAAGGGTCAAAAACCTAGGTGAAAGTCAAAACATTAGTATGAACATTATTTCTAAATGTATCAAGTCTTTAAAGCACTGGGTCATAGTCTTTAGGGTGTCCTAATAAAAGCCCACTTTTTAAATTGTATTACTTTTTTTTCTGCAAGTGGCAGCTCTGAAATTTGACAGCTGTCATTTTTAATTTATCCGATGACTAAAATTGGAAAAAATATATTAAAAAAAAAGGAAAAAAAAAGCTGTGCTCCCTTTGACTCTGAACTGTAGTCGTTACAGGAACATGATAATTGGATTCTTGTAGTCTAAACTGGACGTCATGGATTTGGATGAAATTTGGTTTAAACGAATTAATTCACAATATATTGTTGCCAGCAACTATTTAACAATTGCAATTCCTTTCTTTGAGGTATTGTGAATTCATGCTAAACGAAAAGATTCCTGAGTGCAACTTACAAAGTAATATCTACCAAATACAGGCATATTTCAAACGTCAGCGAACTTTCAGAATAATGGTAATTAATGGAACACCCTATATTAAGGAGAAGCCATTGCGACTTTGTAGAGTTGGGTTGAGGGAAAATGACAGAGACAAATATAATAAGTCATTTATCATCGCGACTAAAACCAGACTAAGATCATCAAACTTAAAAATAATTAGTGGTGATTAGAGTGACCGCAACTCCCATAGAAAAAATTTTTTGTCGAATTTTTTTCGGGGGAACCCCATAAAATGTTCCGCCTTTGCAGATTTTTAGATAGCCAAAATTTCAGCTCGATTGGATAACTCTAAATGGTGCCGACACTCGCTCAAAGTATCAAAAATCTCTGTTTTTTCACTGTTTTTCGAAGAAAATTAGCTCTAGCTCCCAAACAGATCGGGTTATTTTCACTTTTTATATATTTAATTAAAGGTAGTGTTGTTACACATAATTCAGATGCTTA
Organism: Episyrphus balteatus; assembly: GCF_945859705.1. Taxonomy (NCBI): domain Eukaryota; kingdom Metazoa; phylum Arthropoda; class Insecta; order Diptera; family Syrphidae; genus Episyrphus; species Episyrphus balteatus. Next base: position 34,573,640 of record NC_079137.1, on the reverse strand, counting down.
ATTTGTTTAGTTTTACTAAAAAAGAAAAATATTGTCATCAATTTAAATTTTCAGTACTTACCACAAAAAGAGCTGAAGTGCAAACTCGATTTAAAATTAAACTTTTTTTTAACGGAACATTTTATGGGGTTCCCCCGACCAAATTTCGAAAATCGATTTCTTGCGGTCACTCTAGTGGTGATAGAGAAGTACTCTGAAAAAGTCTTCTAAGTGCTCCAATTATAGTTTCTCTCGGTTAGATTCTTCTAATATAGTCTTCTTCAAAAGTCGCACTTCAATAAAAATAAATTATCAAATTCTAACCAAGGTCGTTCATTTATTTTATCAATAAATTCCAGTTTTGTCAAAAAATATGCGGTCAAATAAAATGTAGATCCCAGTTTAAAATTCCAAAATAAAAATATTACCGGTTATAGACCAGTTTTCTTCAACAAAAAATCCCCAAATTTTAAGAATAAAAGTTTACTCAAAACGTGTCTTCTATTATATTAATGAACTCCATGACAATCTTCATTTTCACTCTTGACATTTCTGTTTCAGTATTTTCATAATTAAAATAATATCGTATGATAAATCAATCATGTTCATGACTATCACACTTAATTTGTCCTCTCTTGTGAACAACAACTATAAAAACAAGTCACGAAAACAAGAACAATATAAATAAAATATCTACAAGATACATTTACGCATAATATTATCGCTTTCTCTGTATAAATTCATTCCATCAACCAGTCTAATTGACATTTCATTTCGCATATTTTTTGTCTTTATTTTATTTTGGCAAAATGAAAAATGTTAAAAATGTTTAAAACACAACCAACAACAAATTGTTTGTTGTTATGACGGACTGACGGACAAGACGGCGCAATAAACAAAAGCAAAATGTAAAAAAAAAGAAGGAGAAAAAAAAATGTGGGCGATGACAGCCAGCCGACACAGCAACAGCAAAAGCAACAACTGCGTGGAAAGGTCGGTCGCTTAATAGTTTTCACTTTAGTTGCTGCAGCAATACCAGTCTCAGCTCCCAGCGCAGAAGTGGCGGCAGGTTGCAAATAGATGGAGCCTCACATCAATCACGCGCTTGGCAGGCTAACTGGCTCTAGTGGCTAGTTGTGTATAGTCGATGTTGGATGGTGTAGGTATTTCGTTTGTATGGAAGCCAATTGTACGTTTTCAGCAGAGTCCGAAGGAGAAATTTCCGAAAGTTACTTGGCAAGATTCATTGAGAACAAAAATACGATAAAAACAACCAGCTAGCGCGTTATGTTGTGATGGTGGGGCTCCCTTATTGTTTTTTTTTTTTTTTAATGTCCCATGTTTGGCGAAGCACCTATACTGTATAAAGACGTTTGGTTTCTTTGCGGAGAGCATTGAGAAGATGAACGAGATTCTTTTTCTCGTTTCTGTTTGTATTTTCGTTCGATATTTAAGTGCTGCTGAAGCACCCATACATTGGAACACCTGCGATGGATCAAAATTATCACCTTTTAATTTGCCATCCAATATTAGATGACCGTGACCGTTTATTTGTTTTTCAAATCTCTGTCTTGGTATTTTAAAATTTATTTTTGTTACCAATGCTAGCAATGGGTTGGTGACCTCAAAGAGAAGCTTAAGAATAACGTTAAATACCTTTATCCTCAACCGTATGTGATTTTTATTTGTTATCAATTCATAGACAAATAAATCACTGATGAGAGCTTTTGAGATAAACCGGTCCGTGGAGGGTTATGTTATCGATGATCAGTTTCAATAATTAAGCATGTATTGTGTTCTTGACATAAAAAAATTTATTATATTTGTTATTTGCCACTTTTCCAATTACTTTTAAAATAAAATATCAAAAAAGAGATCCTGTGGCTTTCAGAAATGTTTACCTATTTACTTTGACTTTGGTTTGGAGAAAGAAGTTTTGAAACAAAAAAAAAATATGTATTCTCCGATTTCGAAAATTAACTTAAGACTTAAATTAATATTAAGACTCCCCGCATACTACAGACTTTCTGTCGGCCGATAGTTTAGCTCTGCATTAAAGTGCGCATATTAAAACGAGTTAGTATCGGGCGAATAAAAGAATGTTTTGCTTAACATTTGTCTTCAAACTATATAATCGATTAAATATCGGTCGATTATTTAATGACTTTATAGCTTTTGGAACGTGCGAACACTCTACCGATTTTCAATCGGCACTATGAAAAATATAAAATAGCTTAAAATTTAAAGAATCTGCTGCTTTTACAGGCATAAGTGAAAAAAGAGTAAAAGTTTACGTTAAGTAAAAAGTCAAGTAGATTGGAATTTGTATTACAAATAACATACACAAAAATGGCTTGGCTCTCTTACAAAAAAACGAGCTTTATATTAAACAAAGTGTAGGGAACACTCTTATAAGTCTAACTAATGTCTTAAAACATTTATATTCAAATAAACTATATTTATGAATGGGTCTTTGCAAGTAAAACTTTTATTTTGTTCTTCCTCATATTAAAAACGAAGAATAAATATTACACATTTCAATTAATGCCTAAAAAGAAGACATAATAAAAACGTCTTATGTTAATTTAAATGGAAGAGATTTATGTATGAACACATTTTATTTCAATTTTATGATTTTCTTAAACAAAAAAATTTTTGTTTTTGTCTCTATTTCTTTTGTGTAAGTGGTTAATAAAAGGAAAAGTGTGTGAGCTTTAGATGAGAAGAGTTCAACAATTTTTTGTTTTTTTTTTTACTATAGCCGTGTTTTATTGGTAACTCAGTACTTAGCTTAAACAACAACAAATGATTGCTAAGGATAAACAAAAGTTTTTTATTTGTTGGTTTAAAATTTTTTTAAACACATACATTTTTTACCCTTCAACAATAAAGGATTATAAAAAATAAATAAAAGTAATCGTTTTTTGTTATTTAGAGCATAAAATGTTTACTCAGTAAAATACTGAGTACCAATAAAACACGGTTTATATTATAAATTGCGTTGGTACCAAAGGCCGAATTACACGTTACCACTGGCAGTGCTAATTGACTGTCAAGTTTGTAGTATCACTTCTCAAAAAAAAAAAAAAAATGCACTTAAGTTCAAAAACAAGTTACGCTCAACTCACATATAAGCTAGCTTCTTGTTAAAATTAATGAGCCAGCTCAATTAAGATCTACCTCAAACAACAGCTAAGTGTGAGCAGAATGCAGCTCATTTTTGAGCTGACAAATTTGGCATGATCTAATTTGAATTTTGAACCTATTGTCGCTCCATGACTTTTAATAATTTATGCCATAAAGAAAACATTTTCACAAATTGAAATAACACCTAATAAGTATGTAGTTTATAAACTAAAGACTAGGTTCCAGATAAAATTTGTTTGTTTATTTGCATTTTTATTGTATAGTAACCGTAACCGTATGCAAGTCATACAACCACCATTTTAATCTTCTTGAATTTAAAGGAGTCTATGGAATTAAGAAAAAAATCAACCTTTAAAATCCCTGCAGATGATGTCTGGATGAAATCCGATCGATGTGACACGTCTTGATACTTGAGAAGTAATTAGATGTCAAAAACTCGTGTAGCAAATACACAATAAGTCTGTTCACTGACGCTGTGCTGGACTGTTCTAGGCAGAAAAGTACAGCTTTTTGCTGTTCATTGAGAGTTTTTCTGTGCTGAACTGTTCTAGTTTCCTGTTTATTGACAAAACTAGAACAGTTTAGAACAGGATTTTCTGTTCTTGGTTTTGAGTCAGATCAGGTTAGAACAGACTCGTGAGAAGTGTCAAAAGCAAAGCTGTCATTTTTTTTCTTTTTGTTTTGATTTAATTGTGCGAATATTTCTCGGGTGCTCGTGGTTTTTCTAACTAAAAACAATTTTTAATTATATTTTCCGCAGTAAAAACTCAAAAAATAGATAAAACTAACGAGAACCGATAAGCAAAAAATTCATATAATTTACAATTTGTTTGTTTTTTTTTTTTATTTTGACAACTGACGTTTAAATGACTGTTCTAACTTGATCTGACGTTTCTCACGAAACTGTGCTGTCCTGTTCTGTTCTGATCTAGAAAAATCCTCGCTGAACAGACTTAATATAAATGATAAAGTTGAAGGGAGAGGAAGTAGGGGTTTATACAGAAATCATTGGTTAGAGTCGAAACATCTAATAGGCTTTACTTAAAAAGTAGTAGAAATAACAAACTCAAATTTTCATTATCAAACACTAGGTATTTAAAAATTTTTCATAATCAAATAAATTTCATGAAAACGGTTGCTTGATTCTCCTTATTATTGCCTTTTTGCTGATGAGAAGAACTTAAGTTGGTCAAGAGAATGATTTTTTTTTTTTTTTATTTGATCCAAAGATGTACATTTTTTAACCAATTTATTCAGTTGTATTGAATTTTTTCTATCTCATCGAATGCATCAAAGCATAAAAGTTCTGCATATAAGAAACGCATCACTCCCCATTTGACTGGAGGCGAACGAAATGCACCATGATAATGTTCTCATTTTCGTTGTTTCTGGTTGTTGGTTTTAATCATCTTCTATAGCAAAATTTTAATGCAAGAAGCATCATTTAGCTTGAAACCACCTTCGGTCCTCATTTAACGCAAAAAAAAGAAAAAAAAAACAACAACAAACACCAACGTATCTTAGTCGTTCCAGTAATTATGCAGCAACAGCAGCGGGTGCAGCAGTGCACACATATACGAGTACCTACATATAATGTAAAATGTATTCCATGCATCATGGACACAGCCGATCCCTCGACTTCCAAGACTTTGCCACCTGTATACAGTGTACATTGCCAGTTGCAGCAACAAATAGATAAAATATAATAGCTGCATGGCATGTTTTCTTTTTCGCCTGTTACATACTCTACCGACACAAGGCGAAGTTTTTACCGTAATCAAAATGGCGAAACAGTAAACAAACTAGTATGTTCCTCCTCCTCTTGAAATAGTTGCTAGCGCTGCTGCTGCTGTTGCAAATGACTTAAAGGTGCATATTTATGTGACTCACATATCTTGGCTCATCGAAACGATCTCCGAGAAATATCAAGTGGGTGAGAGAGAAAGATTGAAAGCTAAGAGAGAGATTATTTTAAGGGCTGACTAGCCTCCAAAGGAATGTGCATATATCTATTGATAAGATACTCCATTATCTACATGTACTTCTATAGTTCTACTCTTTGAAGGTAGGTATAGAGTAATAAAAGTTTAATTTACTAGTCGACCCTAATGACATGTTTGCGTCATTTAATGCCTCAACTCTATTCTAGACACAAAACACACACAGCACACCGCCTTCCTTGTGCAACAATAAAATTGCTGATTGTTCTTTTGTTTCCATAGTTTTTTCCGCAATTTGTCATTTATGTCATTTCTATTCAAAATTTCAATTCTAACATCTAACGATTTTGTGGTGCGGTGCGGCACGGTGCGGCACGGTGCGGCGGAGGTAGTAAAACTGGATATTTATTTTGGCATATTTGCTGTTCCAGTTCCAGTTTGTATGAAAATTTATTGATTAAGATTAGCCACGAGGAGAGTCAAATAATAATACTTAAACTAGTGTGCAAAAAAAATCATACACTGAAGTTTTTTTTTATTTAATTTTTGGAATGTTTTGAAACTATGTATATTGTTTTGTATCATGGTTTCCTATCAATATTATACAAACCTGACTTAAAAAAAAAACAAATTTGTGTTTTACTGCGTGTACTTAATTTTTTTATTTTTTTTATGTTATTTCACCCAAATATTCAAAACCCTCACAGTTTTCCCTAAAGGTATTGACATTTTGTGACCGAAATTATAAGATGTCTTAAACTACGATATGTGGCAGCTAAAATTTTCTAACAATATCGTAATCAGTTGACAATAACTTAACTTGTGTGTTCAGACCATGGTATAAAAAGAGTCTCTTTATACCATGTGTTCAGACAATTGTAAGATACCAAACAATTTAATTGTTTGATTGCGGCCTTACATACAATGACATTTCTTTGAAAGTTGTTAGACAAAAACATACGATGACACGGTTGTAATTTTAATGTACAATATTTGGCATTTTTTTTTTTTTTTAATTTAAATAAAGCGAAATTGATTTTATATCCAAAATCAAAATAATGCCAAATGTGAGATTTGGTGTTATTTTGTTTGGCAATATTTTACGTCACATCGTTGTTAAATGCAAAAAATTCAGTTATCTTTTTGTAGAAAGTGAAAAAAAATTCATACGAGGCGGTCACTACTGATCTCTTTAAAAGACTATTCCCTATAAAATTAACATTTTTTACTCTAGTCGTAAGCATTGCTTGCATTGAATGAGATTATTGAAAATTTTTGTTCTTAAAGTGCTACATTTTGATCGCATTTCAATTCTTCAATTGGAATAAAAATTCAATTCATTGGTCTGTTCAACATTGCGAAGGGTTTAAAAAATATGATTAGTCAAATACACATGCATATATGTATATCTCTTGAAATTTATTTTATTTATTTATAATGTGAACGATAAAGTCATCCCGCTTACTGATAGTCGATAAGTTCGTCAACGTATCTTATTTTTTTAATTAAATTTAATTTTATTTACAAACACTATTATTAATTGCTTACACGATGAAATGGCTATTGAGACTCATTATTAAGTTCAATAAGTTAATAGGCATGAAACACTTGCTCCGGTGGATGATACGAATATGATAAATAAGTATTTTTGCATTCTTCTAATTCTATCGCATATTCAAAACTTTGAGCCGATTTTATCCGTTGCAAGTGTTCTTTATCTTATAAAAATACATCATGAAATAAAGATGATTTGATCATCTTCCTTTTTCAAACATGCATGATGATAAATTAATACTGAAACCTGTTTTTGCGAACTTCGTCTCCAACCACTGCCGCACCCTATTTGTTTTTTTTTTTTTTCCATATCACATGTGATGAGACTTGTGATGTGAACTTGCTGTAAGGTACAGATCAGTCTTTCATATTAAATCGAAGCGAAGCTACCTACCTGCCGCCTCTCCAATGTCAACAAAGGTAGCTTCTGCTGCTGCCGTTGCTAATATGTGCTCAGAGTTTGAATCTGTGCTAAATGGCCTTTACGTTTTGAAAGTGTATTTGAATAATGATGATGCCATCCCCCAGACATATTCATCGGAAATGTTTTTCGTTCAACAATTTTATCTTTATTTTTTTTCCTCATTTAAACAATGTGTAGAAGTATCTGCGGTAATAATGTGTGTCACTCGATCATAGCAAACATTACGAGAGAATGAAGTTGAAGATGAATCAATTTTACGCAACCTAACCTTATACTCGTTTACAGTGTACACTGAGACTGAAGTGTTCAATGAATTTTAAAATTGTTATGGCTTGTTGGCCCGTGGAGAACGTTGAGGTAAATTTATTTTGGAATGGAGTGTTAAACGATCCACACATCACGCAATAGAATACATTCGTCGAAATTATTTGACATTCCTCTTAGGAAGTGATGTGTGTAGATCACCGAGGCACCTTCGAGCAAATGCGATTGCCGTTGCCGGCCGTACCCTAAATGGCCAAGTATTGAATTTAAAAATTAGCAGTCAAAGGATGAATGCGCTTATGCAACTAAAATATTATAAATTCGTGATTTATTCAGCTCACGTACTGGCGCTATTTTTATTTTTTATAAATATTCGTTTTGCCGTTTTCGTTTTTTGTATTTTATATAATCAGCTGCTGCTGCTGCTGATTTGAAGGCATTATGACGGCCATGTTGAACTTGCATGATTTGTACGAGTACGGTGTCCACAAAACATACTTCCTGCCGCTGCCGACACACAAGGAATCAAAGAAAACGCAGAAACCAACAAACAAACACAAAAAAAAGAAAACAAAAATATTTTATTTCCTTTTTAGAAATTTTTATTACATTTTGGCGTTCATTCAACAAAAACGGAAAACAAATATTATTCTTTATCGTAATTATTTTTCTTGTCGGAATGTGTATAGGTAATTGTAGTTTTGTATTACAGTCAAATCGCGCTAATTCAATCTTGTTATTATCATGCATATCATAGACATAAATTTTATTGACAAATATAAATCAATATTTGCTTTAGTATCATTACCATGTATCAACTTAAAAAAATCTATTATCACTGTTTATCAATTGAAAAATAAAACTTAAAAATATACATTAGCTACATAAACATAAATACTTATGTATGCCATAAGAATTCTGGTACTGAACTACTATACTAGTTAACAAAGTACGGAATAGTGAAGTTCTACTGTTGTTGTGTACAAGTTCTTTCATAATATTTGCGAATGTATTTTGTATGTTAATGATACAAACACTTGAACACGTGGGTTTTATTATTTTGAAATTCTACTTTATATTACAATGACGAATAGTAGCTAAAATTGTCAATGTAATGAGCTGCAGAAAATACAGAACTATCCCTGTTTCCGGTTGTCGATCGATATATTCGACAAATTCGACCATACAAATTATCGAGTATCGACCGATTTTATCCGACTCCTAATTGTTTTTTTCTTAATCAAAGTGCTCTGTATAGATCGTGACTCGTAAACATTTTCTTTATGAGCAAAAACATGATTTCTATAATTGAAGCGTTTAGAAAATTAATGTGCAAAGTAACATATTTTGAAATTTGGTCTCTAAGATAAAGTTCATATAGAAAACTAAAACTACGAAAGATTAGGGTCGCTTAAAAAAAGTCATAGCTAAGAAATGTGGATAGAAAATGAAGGGACATTCAAGTCCCTTTGTGAAACTCGGAATGGGGATAGAGAGTTGTCTTCCCAGCTACGAAACAGATAAATTAATTAAACCGTACCAATAAAAGACGTTAAAGAACTTAATGTCAAATTTCTTTGTTTCTTCCCTTGATGAATAAAATCCCTTTTATTTAAATCGAATTGTTTTTAATTAATTTAATTCGCTGAACGGAAGAGAGGAAATCGTGGCTGGCTTCGATGAAGATTTATTAATTCAATTTGTTATCTAAATGCAAGTGACAAGGAAATATCATCCAACGTGTGTCTTCTGCCCACTGAAAGCTATCAGAAGCTGACTTCGGCACATCTTTTTACTATAGTCGACAATAATTATGATCTGTTCATTGTTTTTGTTTCTTAAACCAGTCCCTGAGAGTGGCACACATGGAAGCCTGGTAGAATATAGCTCATTTCAAAAAGATTTTGCAAAGGAAAGTAAAATCCTGAACTCGCGAAGAAGCGGCAAGCTAAGGTCCTGTTTAATTTAAAAGAGACATTGGCGCCTACCTGTCTGAGTGAGAACTAGTATGCTGCCTAAGGTGGTCCACGCTTGTATGGGAAAAATAAACTTTTCAAATAAACTATCTTATATAGAAGGGGGTGCTGATCGATATTGAAAAATTGTATTTTTATGGAAAAGAGTACAAAAAAATATTTTAATTTTTTTTTTTAATTAAAAATTGCTTGACAGTTGTGTTTGTTGTACTTATTCTGAAAAAATATCAAAATAATAATTTCTGAGGCCGCTTCTAAGTTAATTTCGTCAGGAAGTACACAGACTTTTTATTTGCACATTTTGCAATTTATTTCATTATTTCTCACTTTTTTTCGAAAAAAAAAAATAATATTTTAAATGGTTAAACTTCCTGTTAAACTTCTAGTAAAACTTAAATAAAATATTCGCTTTAAAAAAAAAATTTAAAAAAAAAATCAAGATTACTAGCACCCTTTTGCGGTTAAGATAGCGAATTGAAGTTTCACAACGTTAATGTTATAGATAAGTGGAACAAATTTAGGGGGTAGCCCGAGCGAAAATCGAAAAAAATAATTTTTGGACCACACTAATGCCGTCCATAATCTCGTAAAGGCCCTAAATACAAAATTTTCGATTTTGATTTTTTTGCATATTTTGAGCTGGGCATTGTCTCTGATGTATTCTCATTTATTTTTTTAGCCTTGGTCTTTAAATAAGTCAGAATATTCCAAATATTTTTTAAATTTTTTTCATTTTTATATGCAAATTGCGGTATTTGATTTTATGTTTTCCTTTATAACTCAGAAGTATGAAAAATGTAGTTAAGGCCTTTACGAGATTATGGGCAGTATGTCCCTCATTAGATTGAGTTCCCGTAGACTTAGTTCCCTGTACCGTTATTTTTCCATAACTCAGTGTTTCGATTTGGGGTGACAATTTAAGTTATGCCTTACCATTAACCTAAAGAAAACCCTTTTTGGTTTTATTTTCATTTGCTAAGTTAAATTAATTATAATAGATTTAATAAATTTTAACTAAATCAATATCATAACTAGAAATTAGATATTCAAGTGTTCGACAATTTATTTTCTAGTTTGTTATGCTATAGAAACTAACAAACGACTAAGTTCCAATTTGTTTGTCTTATCGACTTCTACTAGCTTCAAAAAAAAAAAAAAAAATCACACAAACACGAAATTCTGTGTGATAAAATATATTTTATCAGTTAAAATAACCTTGAAAATGTATTCCTACATGTTTGTTAACTATTTCATATAAGCGAAACGAACGTTGCAAAAAGTGTTCAATTTGATAACGTTATTGTTTTTTGCTTTAGCAATTGTTTTGGAATTAATTTTATTTTTTTTTATATAATTTCAGATCTTAAAACGAAGAAACTTTTTTGAAAACTTTGAACTACAACAATCATCATCACACGCCTGACACTGCCGCAGGAGAAGAACCAAGTAATCATATAATTTAATTAGGCATTCTTGTCGTTCAAAAGGCAAACACAAATACAAAGACAAAACGAACAAAACACAAAAGTCACTCTCTCTCATATTGCGACTAGGTACTTACTTACCTGTACTTTGTCTTGCCCCCGCAGTTAGTTCAACATCCATCAATCATCGTACATGCAGCAAGTTGTTCGTTCTGCAAATCAAATAAATATCAGATTACATGAATTCAAAAAAGAGACGGAAATTTTGCCATCGTCGCCTCATCACAATCGATCAGCTTTATCGACACACTGATTAGTAGTAGAAGGAATCCCTATTGGTTTTTTTTTTTACTTCGAATTGAAAACTAGAGAGCAATTACATCATTATTTATGGGGTCAGCAAGAGAGTTCCACCCCATAAGTTGATTAACTATATCTACACAATAAACAATATTGAATTGAACCGAAACAAAACGACTGATTTTTTATAAATAAATTTATTAAGTGCATTATATACTTTTTGTATATAGAAAAAAAAAAAAAAAAAAACAAAAAACAGAAAATAAAACGATTTATTTACTAGTAAATGGCATATCAATTGTGATACTTAAAGATTGTGCAACAAACTAAACTAACTAATGACTCCATGACAAATTAGCAGCGTTTTGTTTTGCAAATATGTAGCTATTTAATTGGACATTGGTTATTTTTTTTTATTTTTAAACTAAGAAGAGACATACACATACTGTTCTGCCCGATAGAAGGGAGAACCAATTGTCCCTTGAAAGTATAACCAGCAAGAAAGGTCAAAGATATCATCAAAATGTCTTTTATAAATAACCTGAAGAAGGTTTTCCACATCGGAGGTGGAGAAGCCAAAAAGAAACGGCTATATAACAATATCAAGATGGACACGGATCCAGCTGATTTCTGGGAAATGGTTGGAGAATTAGGTGATGGTGCATTTGGTAAAGTTTATAAAGCTCAGCATAAGGAAACGAGAAGATTTGCTGCAGCCAAAATGTGTACACTGGAGGATGAGGAGAACCTCAGTGATCATATGGTGGAGATTGATATTCTCTCGGAAATTAAGCATCCAAATATAGTGGAACTGTATGAAGCGTTTTCCCTCGACGATAAATTATGGGTAAGTTTTTTTTTTTTTTTTAATTTTTTATTTTTTTTAATTACTATGTGTTTGGGAAGCCAATGTCATAAATTTAATTTTTTTGTCAGTTTTTTATGTTTGTCGTTAAATGTATAACAATTTGATGAGTTGACGGTTTCTATCTTAATCCAAATAAAAGTTAATAACTCACGTTCTTGTGATACAAGTGTTTTTAAATATTTTGTAGAAAAAGCAGAAGTTTATTTCTATCATGCCATGTTCAATTTTAACTTTCCTATTTTTATCTGGGTCCATAAAATGAGAACTCATTAACTTTAACTTTATAAAAAAAAGTAAGCGCTTTAGAAGTTATACTTTCCCCCTCCACTATACAAAGGTTAGTTTGTGGAAATATCAAATAAAATAAAACAATATAAAAGTATTAATAACACCAATTTAAAATGGCAAATCGATTGATTCTTTGACTTCTTCATAAGAGTGGATTGAAACAAATTATATACGGAAGGAGAAATGTCTAGAGAGTACGGCGAAATGGGTAACTTCCCAAGTAGACAAGTACGAGTATGCCTTGACGGGTTTTGCGACATGTGGCTAAGCATAGCATAGCATATCGGGTCGTTGTTTTTACACTCTTCATGTCTCAGCCATCTTAACAGCTGTATTTTCAGCTTTCTGACCAGATCGATTTCGCTGTAAAGCATCCTCCTCTCCATACAGCAGGGCTGCGGTGTTAAATGCCTTGTACAGGGCTTCCTTGGTTCTTTGAGAGAGAGCCTTATTACTTAAATGCTCTCTTAACGCGAACATTGAAGGTTTTGAATGAACAACATCTTCGTCTTTGTATAATTCACATGCAAACGCATTTACAAAAACAGCAGACGCTGCACTGCGGTTTGCTTCTTCTTCTTCTGATAATGTCAATGTCATCCACGATTTGAAAGGACTTTTGAAAAATTGTGTCTGAACTGCGTCCTATTGCTTCAAGTACGACTTTAAAAAAATTACATGATACTTTTTAAAACCACGACCGGTAGGCCATCTGTACCAGCAGCTTTCTGCGATTTGAGCCTTGAGATCGCTTCTTTCCATAAGAAAACTCAACTCACGTTGGATTTATTCTTAAATGCGATTCTTATTATTTGGAATCAAATGTTTATCTTTCATAATGAATACATATTTGGAATCGAATGTGCAAAAAAATGCAAAATAATATAAAGTATGAACCAACCATGGATTCAAATTGCTGGAAATAAGAGAGAAGTTGTTGAAAATTAAAAGTAATTAACCCATATTATAAGGATTGAATGCCGCTAAGCAGATATGTAGTTCAGAAGCTGTTAAAACCAGAAAATTATTGAAGGAACTCATTTCAATTTTTCAAAGAAGACATAACCTAATATCACACACACCACAATGTTAAAAAGATGCTACACACAGTGCTATTGTAGAAACATTTTCACTTTCTTTGTAATATAAAAGTAACTCCCAGACACATACAGACCAAATAATTAATATTTTTTTATAAACATTTATAAAAAGAAAGAAATAACTGGCAAAATTCTGCCAAAGTTTTATTATTACTTAATTGAAATTAATTCTCTCATTTTGTATTTTACTTTCACAGATGTTAATTGAGTACTGTGATGGCGGTGCCTTAGATAGTATTATGGTAGAATTGGAAAAACCTCTAACCGAACCTCAAATAGCCTATGTATGCAAACATATGACTGAAGGCTTGAGTTTTCTACACAAAAATAGAGTAATTCATCGAGACTTAAAGGCTGGTAATGTACTATTGACCATGGAAGGCGGTGTCAAGTTGGGTAAGCACTTGCATATATAAAATATTTTAATTAATTAATGTATTCTTCAATATTGTCATCATGAACATCGTATCAAGTAGATCATTGTCCCCACCCAGAACAAAAAAAAAATAAAGTCTTTAAATTAAAGACGGGTCAATCTATTTATACAACACCAAGAACAAGATACATTATTAAGACTCAATGTCGCCTCTTCACTCATTTATATACAAAAAATACAAAAAATAAATAAATTCTCTTTCTTCTCTATTTAGCTGATTTCGGGGTGTCAGCTAAAAATAAACACACACTCCAGAAGCATGACACATTCATTGGTACGCCATACTGGATGGCTCCCGAATTAGTTCTATGCGAAACTTTTCGGGATAATCCATACGATTTGAAGGTTGATATTTGGTCGCTTGGTATTACTCTGATTGAATTGGCACAGATGGAACCACCAAATAGTGAAATGTCTCCAATGCGAGTACTTTTGAAAATTCAAAAAAGTGAACCTCCTCGATTGGATCAGCCTTCTAGATATTCAAAGGACTTTAATGACTTTTTAAGTAAATCTTTAGTGAAGGTTTGTTTATTAAAATGGCGATAAATCTTTCAAAGAATTTTAAATAATCAATTTTGTATTCGATTTTAAAGGATCCTTTGTTACGACCATCAACTGATAACTTAATGGCGCATCCATTTATAAATCGAAATCTTGATTGCAAGCCAATAAAAGATCTGCTTTTGGAATACAAAGCTGAAGTTGTTGAAGAAGAAGTTGTTGACGAAGAAGCCGAGGTAAGTTCGAAAGCATTTTTGCCAGATTCATTGTTTAATTCCTATAGTTATTCTTCTCAAAACCAAATCCTTATACCTGCAACACAAAAACAATTCTTTCTCTTCTTTTCACGCTGCTTTTAAATATATTAAAATAACTTATTTGTAAACCCTTTTGAAAAAAAAAATGCTAGAAAGCAAAACGTCAAGCAAAGCGAAGGTCACTTTATCAGAGGGTTGGTAAGTCGTCAGACTAGTTCTTTGTTTCCAAAAAAAAAAAAAAAATAATAAAATACATCTTATTGAAACATTTAAATGAAAACTTTTAATTAAATCATAAATCTCATTTCTCAAGTGTCTTTTCTGTACCTTTTGGACTCAAACTAGTCTGACTGTACATATGTATTAGTAAATGCTAGCATTTTAATTCTTTTTTATATTGTTTTGTTGATAAATTCCTATAAAAGTTTGAACCGTAGGATTTTTTGATACCCTAAAAAAAAATTATTAAATTTAGTTTTTTTTAGTTATTATTTTAATTTTTGATTTATTTAAAAAATTTAAATGTTAATTATAAGTAAAATATGGGAATTTCCGCAGCACTTTAAATTCAAACATGCTAAGCTAGGCTATAAAATTCAATGATTCAATATACCTACCGGTTCCTCAAGAATTTTAGTCATTCATACTGGCATCTTCTTTTATAACCCGATATTGAAAAAATATATATTTGTAAATCCGGTTTATATTGCTCTTTTCCGTTCTGCTTATTGAAAAAAATATAGCAAAAGTTTGAAATATTTGAAATTATTTGTATTAATTATTTTTTTTTTTTTTTTAACCAATTTTAAATAGGAACCCCGCAACTCTGCCCACCCACTCGACCTGGACGATGACTCTTCATCACAACAGAGCCAAGAAATCGATAAACGTAAGAGTGCGTATAGTAATTTTAATTTTATTTTAATTTAAAATTTAATTTTTAACAGTTCCAGGCACTCCAACATCAGTGTCACAAACATCGAGGGACTCTAAAGAATCGTCACCAGCGATCCCGACTACTCCTACAGCATCAACAGCAACTCCACCACTACCTACAACACCAACTCCACAAACGGTTCCAGCACAAATTACAATACCACCAGCTCCAGCAGCAGCGGCGGCAACTGGTAAAGCGGAAAATAATGCCAAGTCTCAAGTTAAAACATCATTACCTCCGCCACCACCAACCGCAACTGTACAAGATAAAATTCCGCCACCACCAGCAATTGTGCAAAAGCAAATAAGTCCTCCTCCACCCCCGTCACAAAAATCAGCGCAACCACCCGCTGCTAGAGTTGATACCAAGGCAACTGCACCAGTACCACCAACGCCGATAAGTGAAATTACACCTGAAAATGAAAGGAAAAAGGTTGACAGTGCTGATGGAGAAAAGAAGGTATTTTATGTTCTAAAGTTAGCGGTCTAACAATTAGTTATAGCAAAATTATTATATTACATGAAGTTACAGGAAAAAAGTTGCGTACCTTAGCCAAACTTTAGTTTCTTTTGAAGTGTCTAAGTGATTCATTCGTTTCATAGGAATATTATTTACCTTTGATTATGTTTGAACAGGGTTGATAAAAATCATGATTTTTTTGTTTCTGACAGATTTTTTTGATTTTTTTAAAAAAATCATGATTTTTTTGATTTTTTTTGATTTTTTTTGGTTTTTTTGATTTTTTTTTGATTTTTTTGATTATTTTTTTGATTTATTGATTTTTTTCGACTTTTTTTCTGTATTCTTAAGATATCGTTTAGCATAATGATAGACTTTTGTTTTGACAAACAATCTTTAACAAAAATATCAATTTTCTTTTCAAATCAAATCAAGTATGCCTTGATTTAATGCCCAGGTTTAAAAATTTGATCGAAATTTTGTTCTTTTCATGAATGTATATATGTACATATGTATCTGCATTGCATTCTCGAATATTTAAATTTTCAAATTCAAATCAAGTATGCCATGATTTTTTGCCCGGATTTGAAAATTTGGTGTTTCTTTTACTTATTATTTGGGATTCACCGCATTCATAATTTGTTATCTTTCGCTGGTTGAAACGCATCTGAAAACTTTAAATACAAAACATTCTTAATTCTGTAATTTTGATAAAATGACTGGCCGCAAAAAAGATCCAATTTGGACACACTACAATGAGATTCATGATGTGAATAAAAAAGGGTCAAGAGCTGTTTGCAAAGCATGCAACAAGGAGATCCAAGGAATTCCGCAGCGATTGAAAGAACACTTTAAATCGTGTTGTGCACATGTACAGAGTAAGTATTTTTGAATATTTAATTAAAGAATAATACCAACATTTTTTTCCATAACTATAATATCTTTTCTTATATTCTAGGTCCTGGTTCCTCAATCCTTTTTACAGCTACCACCACCGGCAACCAAGCAGCTGATCTTTCGATTCCACATGCAGCTAGTTCTTCAGAACCCAGTACCAGCGCAAGCGGGACAGAACATTTGTTATCTCCTCCGATCGCCAAAAAAAGCAGAGTACAACCGATGACAAATTTTCTGGTAAGAACATCTGAAGATCTGAAGAAGCAATTAGATCACCAAATTGCAAGAGCTGTGTATGCTACAAACAGCAGTTTCCGATGTGTCGAGCATCCTCAGGTGAAGAGAACAATTGAAATGCTCCGACCGGGTTATCAGCCACCGTCAAGGTTTGATTTGGGAAACACACTGCTTGAAGAAATATATAACGAAGAAAAGGAAAAATGTTTTTCTTCCGTGAAGGACCAGACGGTTAATTTGTCGATAGATGGTTGGTCTAACGTTCATATGGAACCCATAATTTGCGGATGTGTAACGACTGAGACTGGAGAGGTGTACTTACTGGAAAGCATCGACACGTCCGGGAAACCCCACACAGCTGATTATCTTCAGGAAATATCGAAAAATCTCATATTAAAATGCAAGACGCAGTATAAATGTAGAGTAGCAAGTTTTGTTACCGACAACGCCTCCGCCATGACCCGAATGCGATTGGATTTGAGATCTGACGATGACAATGACGGCATTTTAACATATGGTTGTGCTGCTCATATTCTAAATTTACTGTCAAAAGATTTGGACATTAGAGAGGTGCGAGAGCATGTCGTGCAAGTCGTTAAATATTTTCGCAACAACCATGAAGCGGCCGCAAAATATAAAGCAGAGGGTGGTAGATCCCTAATCATCCCACACGAAGTACGGTGGAACACCCTAGCGGATTGTTTTCAAACATATTTGTCTGAATGGCAAACAATTTTGAAGGTATGTGAAGAAAACAGAAATATTATAGCTAGTGCCATTTACCAAAAAGTTACAAACATGATGCTTAAAAGGTCGATCGAAGATCTGTTGAAAATCTACAAACCAATTGCAGTAGCTTTAGATTCCTTACAACGAACGAATGCCTCGTTATCAGATGCAGTTGAAGTCTTCAAGCAGCTGGAGTTGACGTTTGAAGAACAAGATGCCAATCTTAACCAGATATCAGCGCTGAAAAAAAGATATAAAATGGCCTTAACTCCTGCTCATTTTTTATCTTATATGCTGGATCCAACAAAAACAAGCTTCGCATTGACATCTGAAGAAGAGAACACAGCCCTCGAATATGCCCAAAGCGAATACGCGGGAACAGGCCTCCTTCCTCTGATAATTAAATTCAAGTCAAAGACCGATCCATTCAAAAAAGTGTTATTTTCAGAGGAAGTTTTAAGGAATGTAAAACCACTACAGTGGTGGAGGTCTCAGTTGGGTTCAAATGATGAGCATGGCGAACTTATGCCAATCTTTAACCAATTGTTTACGGCTGTGGCATCCTCTGCGTCCGTGGAAAGAATATTTTCAACTTTTGGCTTAGTCCAGTCTAAGCTACGAAACAGGCTGGGAAACGAAAAGGCAGCAAAATTGGTGTTTCTTTTTAAATATTATAACAATGAACAAAAAATGAATACTTAATTTTAATTTGCTGTGAAGAGTGCATTTACATTTTTGTATGATTTCTTAAGGTTCCTAATAAAATAATTTGATGATAAAAAGTTGCGATTAACAAAGTTTTTCTTTTTAATGATTCTGTTTCAATTTTTTTCATAAAAATCAATTTTGATTTAAATCATGATTTTTTTCAAAAAAATCATTTGATTTAAATCATGATTTAAATCAATTGATTTAAATCAATCAACCCTGTGTTTGAATAGCTGCAAGAGGTTTCATCAGAATTTTAAAAAATTCTGTGGATTGTTAAAAAAAATTAATATTTTGAATGTTTACATAAATACTGTGTATTTGTTTAGTTTCATAGAGCGCTGTTTTTCTCCCGTTATAGAGACTAAGTGAAGTCAGATCTCAGATGTAATTATTAGTTCGATCACAACTATAATCGAAATATCATTAAAGTTGTAATTACACTATGTTACAAAATAAAAATCATGTCAATTACTTTGGAAATGACCTAGCAGAGGTTGTAGGTATTAATGAGTACATCATATTTCGGCACTTGAAATTTTTCGTAGACCCTCAAAATATAAAAAAAAAAAAATAGTCAAAAAAGAAAAGAAATTTCAATTTTTTGGGACAATGAAAGAAATGAAAAAAAATATTTCTCGGTTCATAATAATGGTAGAAAATTTTGTATGGTCTTAATTTTTAGAAAAAATGTTATTCTTTGTAACTACGTTTAAAAAATTTTGATATCGATTTTGGTTGCTCAGATATATAGTATATTAAATACTGTTCATTTTTTCTTGCCCATGATAACACAAGCCAAATAAAAAAAGTGTCAATACTTTTGACCGGACTTGCTTATCTTTATGTATTTTGACGTGCTGAATCCGAATCTAAAGTCAATTTTGCCCAAACACCCTCAACATTTTGATAAAATTTCAAAAAATCATGAAAATTGTGGTTTTTTGCAATAAATTGAAATTTCTTTCTCTAGTAAAAAAACCATAACTTCCACAAATTCTATCTGTTTTTAATGAGTAAAAGCTTTTTTGATTCAGCATAAATAGAACAATAAAACTGTTTATAAAAAAATTTCCAAAACACAAAATGTAGCTTAAAACGGTCTCCGAACTCTAAAAAACTGTGAAAAAATGTTGTACTTTTAGATTCAGCCCATAAAATCTACACCCAATTAGGTGCTTGCTCAAAAAGAAAAAGTACTCTTCTGTTTAGAACTGTAAACAAATCTGAAATTGAATTTCCAAAGTAATTGACATGATTTTTTATTTTGTAACACAGTGTTATTATTATTTTAGAGGTATTTTATTTAAATAACCATTATGATTCGCTTAGAGCCGTTTTCTCAAATATTAAAGCTTATTTTCTATTTTTTTCCCTGCATAAAAAAGCTCAAAAGCTGTATTCCGTCATATTTCCCACATTAACTAGCTATCCTGCAATCTAATTGAGTTTTTGTGTAGCATTTAAATATGTACATACGTACATTGGGTCCAAGTTTTAATCCCAATTTTTTTTAAGAACAACAAAAAATAGAGTTCGTTGCAAATCCCCTTTTTTCACTCTCTCTATGTCTTCAAAAAGTGATAGATTCTTTTTTTGAACAATTGGACAAAAATATTGGTTTATCCTTTTTTATACAAAATTTAATTTAAAATTTAAATGCATTCGTATACGAATGTGAAACATTTGAATTTTTTTGGTATAATCACTTTATAATTTTTTCAACAGGTTAATGAATGTTTTTATACATTGTGTAATATTTTGAAAATGACATCATTTTTTTAAAGTTAAATATTTTTGTATATATGTAAATGTACTTTTGTCTAATTTTTTAAAATAATTTTTTTTTTGATAAAAAAAAAGTTGAGACGGGCTTAGAACTCAACGTACCTCTTTTAATTTTAATGGTCAATAAGATATCCAGTCGTGCATTTCATTTTGTTTTTGTCTAATTATATTTGTACCTTTTTGTATAAACGGCTTTATATGACTTAAAACCAAGACATGTTGCAAATTCTAGTCTTTTTGTATTCAATTTAAATTCTATGATCTTTCTTATTTATATTTCGTTTTTGTATTTTGAAGGTAAAACTTATGAAAAAGTTGTTGAAAATATATTTATCTTCGTTTTGTCGGAATCGTCGGTCTCGTCGACAGAGACTTTTGGTTGATGTTCCAGATTTTGTCCAAGAGAATTACTTGAGGTGATTTCGTTTAGAAAAAAAATATGTCACATTAGCTCTATTCTTTCATGTGAAATAATATTTTTTATTTGTTTTTGTAAATTCATTATTATATAGTAAACGAATGGATCCGAATTTCGTTGATTTGGGTACCCAAAGAGAATAAACTTCCAATTTCTATTAATAAGTTGATGCCAGAAGATATCACATAATAAGGTTGGGTAGTAAAACATTTTTTTCATAAAGTAGAGCGCTGGATATTTTTGTTTTGTAATTTGTTCACTTGTAAGAATCGATTTATTAAAAACAGGTCTTGAACAATTGGTTATATTTCTAAGAATAATATGATCTAATTGAGTTTGACTTCATATCCACTTGTCTTTATTTCGTTTTCTCATGAAGCTTAGGAGCATTCGCTAAGTGAAGAAGTTCAAATTAGATTTAACGCATTTGTATATTTAATTTAATTAAATTTAAATCACTTTATTGCATTGGAATCAACATATACTAATAATATTTTTTAATATTCTTTAGGTTATTAAAAAAGAAAAGGGTAAAGCGCCACCACCACCACCATTGATGATTATTTCACAACAACAACAGAAGAAGGTCTCTGAGTCGCCAGAAATTAAAGATAACACAGATACAGCTGCTGCTCTTTTGAAGGATATTATCAAACCTCCACCAGAATTCGAAGAGGATATAAGCATCACACCGGTTATTAACAACAACATAATTGAAGAGGAGACATCATCAAACAAAGAAGAAACAATAACGGTTGAATTTAAAAAGAGTTCGAATGAAGAAAAACAAGTTATACCGATAAGCAGAAGCAACTCGGGTGATGATCAGTTAAAACCACCGTCTCCGACTTCATCTTCATCAATATCAGTTACTTCTACTCCATCGAAAATTGTTTCTATGGGAACAACTACAACGACTTCTTCAAATACATCGCTTATCACAATTAATAGTGGCAGTGGAGAGGAAGATAATAAGAGCATCTTGCCCAATAGCCTTGCGTCGAATGTGAGTCAAATAACTGTCGTAACGAGCACGCATCCTCCCGTAATCATAGATAATCCTCAACAAAGAGTTGATACACCTACAAAATCAAATAGTAGCAGCAGTAGCGAAGTTATAATTGTATCCAACGAACTTAATAAGACACATGTAAATGAATCGTCAACAGATGATGATTATCCGTCATTGGATAGTTTGGAACATTCACCACGTAAACAGTCTAGCATGATTGTTATCAATGAAGACGAGGCTATGGGCAACGCACCGAAATCTGCAGCGGTTCCCACGAACGCTCGAAAATTAGATGAGAGCGAAGTACTGATAGTTAGCCCCAGTTTCGTAGATGAAGACTCTGCTTATAACACAGCCTCAGTAGGAGGCATGGACAATCATCTGTTAGACACTAGTCACGTTTCTGTGGTTACAGTTGGCGAAGAGATTAAAGTCAAAGACAGCAGCCACATTCGAACTGCTGAGTCAAGTAGTGATTTGTCGTCGGTGGGTCCGAGTGAATGTAGTGACGATACTCGTAGTAGTAACGAACACATTCTAGCAAAGCCAGCCAACAAAATGAACGGTGGACAGTTGGTAAAAACCACATCGGTCTCTGCGTCTCGTGAAGATGTCAGTATCATTGTGAATCACAAAAAGACTTTGCCAGAGAAGCGCATCTCCCCAGACAGCAGTGTAGGCTCAATGGAATCACGAACACATAGCGAATGCGGATCTGTAAGGTCTAGTGGCGGAACACCTATCCGCGGTGTGATCAAAATCGATCGCAGTGATGCCGAGAGTATTGCCACCACTACTAGTCATGATAGTCGAGAGCAGGAAGAGGATGTTATCATACGACGCAAACCCTCACCTCCAAAGGTGGTGCCGACCAAAGAGGAAATTGAGCTGCGTAATCTTCGCAAAAAGACCCGCAAACGTACCAGAAAGTTTGAAATTGATGGTGTGCAAGTGACCACGACCACAAGCCGAGTAATCTATGGCGATGATGAGACTGGCCGATTGTATGATGACCATGTGTTCAGAAAGCAGGAGCTGCGAGAGTTGAAATTGTTACAGAAGCAAGAAAAGAAACAACAAAATGACTTGCAAATGAAGGAGCAAATGGCCAAAGAGCAACAAGATCGTCGTTTTGAACAAGAGCGTATAACTTTAGAAAAGACATACGAAAGTGATATGGATTCGTTGGCTCGGCAACAAAAGCAATTAATTGAAAAAACAGAACAAAATCAAGAAGCTGAGCTGCGTTCATCTTCGAAACGAATTCGCTCTGAGCAAGAACAAGAGTTGAAAATCTTCAGGGAAAATCTTAAACAAGAGATTCGTTTGCTTAAGCAAGAAATTGACTTGTTACCCAAGGAAAAACGAAAGGATGAGTTCAAGAAACGACGAGCAGCCATGGAACTAGATCACGAAGAAAAGGAGCGACAATTTTTGGATTCTCTGAAGGAACGTCACGAATTATTGTTGAGACGAATTAGTGAGAAGCATCGTGATCGTTTGGCAACAATCGATCGTAATTTCTTACAACAAAAACAAAATGCTATGCGTACTCGGGAGGCTCTGATCTGGGAACTAGAAGAAAAACATTTGCACGAAAGACATCAATTATCGAAACGTCATGTTAAAGATATGTGCTTTATGCAGCGGCATCAAATGATTATTCGTCATGAAAAAGAACTTGATCAAGTGAAACGAATGTTGCAACGCAAAGAAGAAGATTTGTTAAAGAAGCAATCGGTTGAAAAGCGAGCTTTACCAAAACGTATCCGCGCCGAACGAAAAGCCAGAGATCTTATGTTTAGAGAATCGTTGAGGATATCAACAAATCTAGATCCTGAAGTTGAGAGAGAAAGATTGAAAAAAGTAAGTAAAAATTGATAGAAAAAAGATACGCCAGCTAAACGTTTATTTTTTTTTTTACAGTTCCAAGAACAAGAAAAGCGACGCTACAATCAAGAAGAGAAGCGTTTTGAAATCAAACACCAAAAACAACTGGAAGAATTGAGAGCTACTCGTGAAGGAGCAATAAGGTAAACTTTTAATTAGTTATTTGTGTTTTTTCTAACCAATGCACACTAATTAAATTTTTTGTGATATTTTTAGGGAACTGGAGCAACTGCAGAATGAGAAACGCAAGGCACTAGTCGAGCACGAGACTCAAAAATTAAAGGAGATCGATGAACGACTCCAAAGAGAGTTACGCGAGTGGAAGGAACAACTAGTTCCACGCAAACAAGTGAGTCATAAGTTTTTAATACATGTATTATACAACATTTGCATGCGGGTCTTAAATGGGTTTGGTTCTGGTTTAAATTTGAAATATTTTGCATGAGAATAATCTAAAAAGAAATTTAAAAGACTTAATTTAAACCATTAAATATATATTATTCTTATATATTTTCCTAGATTAAGACAATTATAAAATAAATTCTTTTCTCTCTCTCTCTTACTAATCCTGTTAATGCTTACCTGGAATCTATTAATATTTGCTATATCTTAAAAAATAATCCTTATAAAACAAATAAAAACAAAAAACCTACACACAATATTACAAACGTTTTTGTGACATAATATAACTTATATCGAACGCCGAATAGAAACTAGTGACCAAACTAGAGCATATGGTAGATATGTATGAACAAAAGCATGGACCGGTTCCAGAACGATCTATATTCGATGGTGAAATTGAAGTGCCAGTGCATTTGCGCAACAAAAGTTTGTCTTTGTCTCGTGGTGGTTTTCTAGGCAGTCTAACGCGATCTAGGACATTCCTAAGTCTTTCCTCAGACTTTTCAAGTAGAGGTTTCCGAGGCTCGGCACCGGATTTAAGTCGCAGTATGCCCAACACTCCTATCACGGGCACAAAACAACCAAACAATCATCGCGTTTTAATGCCAACTATGTCTGTGGAATCGGTAATTGAAGAATCATCTTCACCACAACATAGCATTTCATCATCGGCCAGTGGGAATGTTAGCAAAATTTATATTAGAGATCCATATAGCAGCAACAACAACAACACTGAGGGAACCTCGGTCGAAATAAGACGCAAAGAAGATACATTACTCCCGCGTTTATCATCGACCCTTCCTAACAAAAAGTATCCTCGTTACAGTAACGAATCCCATATTACGAGAGTTACATTAGGAGGTAATTCTGCCCCCAGAAGTCCAGTTGATGAAACTCCAACTTTGACAACATTCCGTCCAACATCTGTTGATACTTCTTCCATTGTTGTGGATCGTTTTAAGAAACCATCTAACAATGTGTTATTGCCAAAGACCAAAGAAAATATTCTTCATTCATCGTCTTCATTTGCCATCAAACGACCATCTATAGTATCACCGAGATCCTCAATAACATCTGCTCAATCAATGCACAATATTTACGAAGCAAGTGCATCAACATCTCCTACTTCATCTTTATCAACGCTAAAATCAAACTGGGGACCAGTGCGTGGATCGAATAGTTTCGCTGATGGCGTTAGTTTATCGTCCCTTTCATCGTATACCATTCCAAGAGTGTCACTTGCAAATAGTAGCCAAAGAATCACAATAAATGGGAAAAAACCTAAAGAACTTAATGGAAATTCTGCTGACTAAATCAATTTCCTCCGTAACCACATCCTCATTTTCCCTTTCGCTTTACATTTCTATGTTGTTCAGTGACTCTTATCTAAAAAAAAAAAAACACTCATTTTCTTTCTATTTTTCAATGCTATACCTTAGTTCTTTCTGCTTTCTTATTCTAATTTCTTTCTGTTCATATTGTTCTTTGTCTCATGTCTCTATGTGTATGTTGTTTATCAACAATTAAAAGTGCCAGGATTCTTGTGCCCCCGGTGCAGAGAAACAAAACACGATGCTTTAATATATTAAACCAAAAATAAAATAAAATAGAAAATAATCAAAAGATGCCAAAAAAATTTAGTAAAAAAAAAATGAAGGAATTCTAGCAAGTAATTAAAATAAATAAAAGTCAATTTAATCGCATTTAAGTAGTAGAAGAATTTATAATTTGTATATATTATTATTAACCTTATAACAAAACCAACATTAATTGTATTTTTAACTTAAACAAAAAAATCATTCCATATTAAATAAAACAACAACATCACAATTTCTTTTATTCGATTTTATTTGCACTCATTTGCATAATAACGCTTGCTTCACCATTAAGTGTTTTTAATTTCAATTTATCATTGTTATATCCTATATTCCTTGAATGAAATCCTATTCCTATATTCCTTAATACAAATCAAAATAAAAACTAATATTAATGGACTGCTGAATTGCTACACTATGTTGCTGCGGCAAACAAATTTAAATAAATTATGTTCTAAAATTGAAATTTAACCGGAATTAATGTGTTGAAATGAAAATTAATTTAAACAAAAAAAAAAAAAAATAAAATTAAAATGACTGCTCTGATGGTGGATGGGAACGTATGCTCGAACGTTTGCGTGAAAGGTTGGTTTTTAATGCATAAATATTTTGCTTGAGATGCTTGTTTATATAATTAATAGTTTTTAAATTTAATTGCATGCAATAAATTTACAAAGCAAGTTATTTTAAAATTGAAAATGCTTCTTTATTTTGTTCATAAGATGTGACGTTGCTATCAATTTTACGTTTTTATTTTTTGTAAAAAGAATTTTTGTACATTTACTTACATTTGGTCTCATTGCACATTTTTAAAGTCCAAAAACGCTGTAAAAGTTTTTCTTCTTCATGCACGTTAAATTTGCGAATAGTAATTTTTGAAAACTAAGTTTTCAAAGCACAAAATATCGACATTTTAATACAAATGTGTAGTATGTATGTATGTACCCTTTGTTTTTACATTTTAGTATACCATTTGTTTTTTTATTGAGTTGCTTGATTTCTATAATGTACTTCTGTTTAGTGGAGTTTTGTTTTTGGTACTCGTATATTTCTTTCCATGCCGGTTTTCCAGTGCTCGACATGAAAATTATCGCCTCTTTAAGAGTTGAAACAACTCACGACAAGTTCTTTCACTAAAAGCAACCTCACCGTAAGCACTTTAGAGCACTCAATTGGCCTCAAGTGAAAGAAAAAAATCAACAATATTAACGGTTTAGCCAAAATGGAAAAGTTTGGTTTTCTCAAAAACAGCTCCAACGATTTTGATTTAAAAACAATACATGTAATGTGGAAAATACATTATAATAGTCGTATTTTTAAAATGAAAAAAAAAAACATTTTTCACTGCTATCAACGATATTTTCTTGCCATAGAACAGTTTTCTTGATGTCTGATTTTCTCCTAAATGACACGACCGATTTCCAAGAAAAAAAATGAAAAGGTTTTAGTAACTGTAAAAAAATTTTAAAAAGATCATTTTTGGATTTAAAGGGTTTCAAACATGTTGAATTTTTACCAAAAACACATATCTTATGCATTGTTGGAAAGGTTTGAATTTTTTTTTTATTAAAATCTAGAATTGTCGCTATGGCTGACGTTATAAAAAAATTTAGATTTTGGAAGTGAAATGAAGGTTGCTATAAAAAACGAGATAGGTCCCCAACTAACAATTTTGCTTCTATAAAGCTTTATAGAAGCAACAGAAGCATCTGTAAAGCTTTATAGAAGCAAAATTGTTAGTTGGGTCTTCTCCCGAATAGTCTTTGATTATTAAACGATATTATTCTTAAATCCTATTCTTTACATGCTTTTTTTTTTTAATTTTATAAATCCTCTCCTTTCCTAACTTTCAATTTTTGCTGAAGCTTTTTTTTCCAAATACAGTGCATGTATTTAAAAAGCATTTTATCTACATTCTTTTTTGTATTCGTTCTAAATTTGTTTAAAGCTTTGTTCATATTTCGTTACCTTTGATGTTATTCACATACAAATAACAAATCACTGTCGGTTTTTTAATGTTACATATCGTCGGCCTCATATGGAAACCTCGTAACTCAGCCTTCTTTCAAAAATGACTTTTGAATGCCACTTTTAAGAAAATATGTCAGCGGAGCAGCCCAGCAAATTTTAAGTCATTTCGAAAACTCTAAATAGACTTAAATTCAAATCTTACACAGCACGTTACTCCCAAACTACTCTGTTGTTTATCTACTCTTTCGTCTCTCCTGTAAAATTTTGAGTTTGGAAGTTACAAGGTTTTTAATGAGGCCGATGATATTTGCAATCATATAAATTTGAATTTTATTTATATTTTGGAAACTTGCTTGTTATAATTCTGTAGACAGGTACTGGTAGAGCCCGAAAACTTGTGTTTAAATAAAAAAAAAGCAGGATCATAACTGTTGTTAATCCGATACTTTTGATACCTTCCTCTTGATATTTTATTTTTTTTTATTTAATTTCTTTTCCGATCGTACCTACTTGCTTTGTAAATTTATTTTTAATTAAAAAATAAAAATAAATTCTTGCTGTAAATATAAAAACGCCTAAAAATATTTTATAGATTTATACATTTTTATATTTAAATTATACTATTCTTTAATATTATTTTTATTTATATTTATTTAATATTGGTTTACATAATGAAAAACTAAATTCTTTTTTTAATAATTAATTTAGCGTTTGGAAGAGACATTTTCTCAGCAACTCGATGAAATGGAATCACTATACGGCGGTGCGCTTATAGTTCCTATTCCTTCAGACACCTTACAGCGTGATTTTACCGGGTCTACACGTAGCAGTCTATCATCATATTCCGAAGGTTAAATTTTTGTCAAAATCTATATATTTCTGAGCAAAACATAAAATATGATTTCTGTGTATTTATAATTTATTTACCAAACAACAAACAAAAAAAACAATTTTTCTCTATATTATATTACCTGTTGTTTAGTCTCTTTAGTTTAGATAACATTAAAGTTTATTAATGTTAATATAAATAAATTTAAGATTACTACTTTTGTTTGTATAAAAAAATCTTTTAGAAAATAAGGTATTCTACTAATTGCCTTTTTGTTGTTTGCTTTGAAATAAAGAAAGAACCTATAAATGTGCAAGCAAATCAAAAGATCCAATTTTAGCCAAACATTTAACAGAAAAAAAAAACTAAATGAGATTCTTTTACCTCCTACCCGATGGTAAACAAATATTTTTTCTAATTTAGATAAATTCAATCATAGAATCATCATTCATTACAGAATACAGTTGTCCAAAAATTAACTTCTTCCAAAACTATACCAATGCCAATCAACACTAAAAAATTAGATAAAACTAACAAGCAAAAATATAAAATAACATATTTTTTTAATGAAACAATACTAAAAATAAAGAACGAAATTTTATACACGCCAATAAATAAATTAAAAAAGAAAAAAAAACAAACAAAATTAGTTGTAATTATAAATTAACAAAAGACAAAACAATTATTAAATTAATTTTTTTTTAAGTAAACATTAAACATAAGTAAATTAAGTAGTTTTTTTTTTTGTATAATTTTGAAGAAAAAAAAAAGTTGAAAAGTCAAATTAAAAGCAAATTGTTTGTACATAGTTCTACACTTTTAATTTTTGTATTGCAGCCAATATGTCAAAATTTTGTGTAAATATAATAATTTTTGCCTCTTGTTTATTTATAATTACTCACACACACACACAAAACACAAACACTTTTTTTTTCTCTTCTATGTTCTTTGCCCATATTTTTTTTGTTTTATTATTTACTTTATTTAATAATACACATATAAAATAACTGAATTATTAAATGATTAAATTTAAATTAAGTTTTAACAATAAAATTGTTTGTATTCTGACCGAGAGCTACAGCTTTTGATTCGTTTTATGGAAAAATAGAAGAAAGTATATTTATATGTTATTTAATTATTATCTTTTTTTTTCTCTTAAAATGAGTTTATACATATATGTACGAAAATCAATTTAAATAAAATGTATTCAACAAAAAACAATAATTTGTATCGTGTTTTTTTTTTTTTGTTTGTTGAAGTAATGAAGTTCCAGCGAAAATATCAAATTTTCACCTTTAAATGATTTTATATAACCCAGAATTTTGTGGAATTTTTTAGGACTCGCTTTACAATATTGTTTTTGTATAGGTACAGGGTGTCGCAAAAGTAATGGCTCAAACGAAATATGCTGATAGGGCAACTTAAGGGTTCTCAGAATTTGGTAACTTGTTTATCCCAAATCCTTAAGGTTTTCGATTAAATGCAGTTCTTGTGAAATTTCGAAAAATATCTGCTTTGAAACAATGTTTTAGTCCCCCTGTTCATAATAGATTTTTTTTTACAAAACTTTTACTAAAACATTGGTTAATAACACTGTGACAAAAAAGGTCGAGACTTGTATTAAATATCGAAGATCTTATTTGATCTTTTATATTGGCAAAGAAAAAAAATCTCATACAAAGGTGGTTTTCCTATTTTCTCTTAAACTAGAAGGTATAGAAATAATATCGATGAGTTACGTATTGAAATCTACAGTCTTGGAAAAAATAGTATTCAATGTGTTTTTTAAAACTTTTTTTTTTCCAAATTTTAACTTTGAAATCAATTATTTCCAAAAAAAAATTGATTTAAATAACTTTATTTAAAAATTAAAATTAAGTGTACAATTTCGGCTTTTGATATCATTCATAACTGTTAGTAGTGCCGCTGTTTTAAATATTTGGTGTGAATTCACAGACGCATCACTGCAGAGATGATTTGCAATCTTTCCTGTAGCACATTCATAAACGCAAATAAATAGCATCACTTAAAATGTCAATCGTTCATTATTGCAAATTTGGATAAACTGATGCGTAAATATCAAACAAAAAAGCATCAAGAATTTTCTTGATAAGTTGTTGATGCCGACGCGATTTGGAGTAAAAATGGAGGAAAAGGACAATGAAAAGTATTTAATCAAATTCTAAATTGTTTATAAATGAATAAATTTGATGAAATTTTGGGAATATTTTAACAGCGCACAAATTAAACTACTAAAAGAAACCAGATTAAAATATGAAGGTGAATTTATAGCAGGCAGAAAATCGAAGTCAGTAATGTGGAGGAAAGTTCTAGAGGAGATAAAATGTGTGGCTCTAGATTTTAACGCAGGCCTGGGATGGGGACGGGGAGCTAACCAAGAAAAAACGTAACGAAAAATTATTACACTTATGATGGTGTGTGTGTATATGCATATGATACGATTGTACGAAGCTTGCATGGATGTGTGAATGGTTTTGGTTCAGACAGAGAGGGTTATATAAATTGTGTTAGACAACAAAGAAAGGAGTAAGAAGAAGACCATAAATGCTGTGTGTGCAGAATAAATCAGAAGAAAAAAAATTATGTGCAGAGATACCCAAAGGAGATGGGAAACTTTCGTACGTTTTACCCCCCAAAACCCATTTGTTTATTTCGTGTTGTTGTAATCTCTTTTGTATTCGTGAATAAATGTGAAAAACACACATAGTGTAGCCACGGTGTTTTTCCGCACACCTAAGCAAAAATGTCAATTTTTCACGCATACTTCGCCAAAAATGTATATTTTTTCACGCATACTTATCCAAAAATGTCTAAAGCAGCTTGTAGGCAAACCGCGTATGACGTCAGAAGTTTCTCATCTCTTTTGGGTATCTCTGATTATGTGTATTTTCTTTTCTTTTGTTTTCTCTTCCCATTCTTCGTTTCTTGTTCAACTTGTTGTGATTTGTGAACGAGTAAAGCGTTGCATTGCGTTGCGATTGTAGAGAAAAAGTATTCTGTAGAAGTTTATGACATGAGATTGTGTGTATGCATGTTTTCAAATGTGACCTTGTTGTTGTAGGTATATGAATTGATAGGTAGATACAAAACATGATCATTGGTTTTGTGTAGGGTAGGTAAACAAATTATAATTGCATAAGTTGACAAAAAATGCAATGCAATAGCTTAACCGCGGCAGTCCTCGAGTGCCACAAGTCTTTTTTTATTAGTATCACGTCCATCATTAAGCTAAAATTGTTTTTAAACGTAAAACTTTTTTTCAATAAGCATCGCATCGTAATCAGCTGAGCAACGATCAGCATCGCAAAAAAGCAGTGATGCTTTAGTAGTTTTAAAGAAAAATTGTCGTTTCCGCCTAAACGGGGACGTCTAAACGTTTCGGTCGCGTAAAAAACGCGTCCCAAACGCGTCAAAAACGCGTCCCAAACGTGTCCAAAACGCGTCGAAAACCCGTCAGAAATGCATCCAAAGCGCGTCCGAAAAGCCGTCCAAAACGCGTCCGTAACGTTCCCAAAACGCGTCCGAAACGCGTCAAAAACGCGTCTAAAATGCGTCCGAAATGCGCCCGAAATGCGTCCAAAACGCGTCCCAAAGGCGTCCAAAACGCGTCCAAACGCGTCAAAAACGCGTCCGAAACTTGTCCAAAACATGTCAAAAACGCTTCCGAAACGCGTCCAAAACGCGTCCGAAACTAATTTTTTTTTATCTTAACAAATGCCCTTATTGCGAGTGTCGTTTTTCAATCGATAGACGACTTTTATCCTTGTTTTTGCTTCTTCAGTCTTTGGACCTAAAATTTGTTTACAGGATTAATTAACTCTGAGCACTTTAAAAACTAGCCTCAGCCTTAAGGTTAGTGAAACTAAAGTGAGTAGAAATGATACATGCTATTTTTGATTGGTAATGTATATTTTTATTGAGCATAATCACGTTTTATACAATGTTATGGCGCATACAGTGGCGTATTGAGGGGGGGGGGGGCTCAGGGGGCTCAAGCCCCCCCAAGCCTCCAAAATCATGTTATTATTTAGCTGGTTTCATCATAATCTACATGATTAACTGAAACTTGTTCGTAAATCTTAGAGATTTAGAGGCAGCTCAAATGATCGAGCCCCCTCCAAATTCTGAAATGGTGGTTTGTGTTTGTTTGAGTTAGTGCCTTAGTTCACGTTGAGGGTTGGGATAATTTTGTTTAGGATTTGAGTCCAATTCAGAATTCTTAAAATATTTTTTTTTTTGTTATTTTGACGTCGAATTACATCACCGTTAAATTTTGCAGACTTCTCATGCAATCACGCCGTATTTTATTGTCTTGAGTATATTTGTTTTTTTTTTTTTTTTCAAAAATAATATTTTTCTGAAACATATTGGAAATCGAAATTTTTATATCTCCTTTTGATTTGGATTAAAAAAGGAACATATTATGAAAAAATATATAATTCGGATTAAACATCAAAAAGTATTTCATTGAAAATTAGTTTTTGAGACTTTCACGTTCTGCATTTCACTTTTTGAGCATTTGAGTGAAATTAGATGTTCTGTATTTTTTCACTCATTTAAATCTTCTTTGATCGAATTCAATTCATTTTTTTTTTTGTCGTGAATTTGTGACTTTTTCAATGAATCTGCAATTTTTTGACAAAATATTTAATTATTGTAAGAAATATTATATTTAAAATGTGCTAAGACCAAAAGACTAATTATTCTAAACAATATTGACCACTCTGTTCTCTTGATTTACTTTCCTATAATTTAAAGAATAACCGATCAAGCCTATTTATGTCTATGTACCTACGTACGTACGCATTAATTTTATATTTTGTCATTATCATATTTCTCTCTTTACTTACTGTACAATCGAATGACTTACGTTACGTTACCTACTAAATCTTATGTACTTTCTCTTAATCGTTTCAAAATATTAACTGTTAGTTTAAAGTTATGAGAAATATATTATTTTACCAAATCACTTGTAATAAAGTTCTCGCTAAGACAAGACGTGTCTCTGTTTTTTTTAATGATTTTAATGATTTATATTTTCGCATGTAATTAGTAGTTTTGCATTAAGTTTTAATTTATTTGCTTGCTTAAAGTAGTTTGATATGCTAAAGTAAATGCATTATATTATCAAACTTATATTTTTATTGTTTTGTAATGTTTATTTGTTGTTAATTTAAAAGGCATTAAATATAATTCATCACTGCCTCTGTATTGCAACCTCATTCGCTTTACACTTTACCTAATTAATTTTAATTTGAAAACCTGCAATAATATCGTCCATGTTCTGCATTTCACTAATGTCGAATTCCTTTCAATCCAAAAATCGAATTTTCGGCGATCTCGAAGCGAATTTTTTCTGAAAATCATGTTCCATAGAAAAAAAATTCGCCTCAAACGAAGCAGAATTCGAATTTTTTTTAATCCTTCTTTTTTGAGAGATTTACACGGATTTGCACACACACTTGGAACATTTGACATTTCTCAAACGTCAAGCTGAAAGATTCCTTCGTGTTTTTTGAGAATACCAACTTCAAATATAATGGAATATCGTGTTTTTATTCCGGAAAAATATGAAATAAATAAAAAAAACAATATGCGATCAAAATATAATTTTTCTTGGTGTAGTTCTTGTGAAAAAGTCAAATTACTGTGACTTTTCTTCTCGTGATTGTCTTCAGGAAATTTTTTTCTCTGTAAAACCACAGAATACGGCCAAATAATTAACCTTTTACTTCATCTTCACTCAGATCTTGATAGTATCTGCAATTTCCTGTTGATTTGGATTAAATTAAATTTATATTACCGAAGCAAATAAACAAAATTATTGATCAAAGGAATCTTTGGTTTTATTTTACAGAAATTGTTTTGATTTCAGCTTGAAGTTCGTGTAAAAATTGTTGTCAAATGACACACACACAATCGCAAAAAGAATTCGGTTTGTTTTCATGTTCCTTTTTAACATCAAAAATTCGATTTTGTTGAGGCGATTCTAAAAATTGAAAGGAATTCGACATAACATATTTGATATGTCTCGCAAAATGTGACCTCTTTTTTTTTCATTTAAATTCTGCTTTTTTCCATTAAAGTTACCAATAAAATTGCATCCATGTTCAAAGCAGCAGTAATTTTACTTTAGCAACAAAATAAAAATGGATAATCTTTCTGTTTTGACAGTTCGATGCATTTTCGAAAGTTTCGAAATCGATCGAAGATCAATTTCACGTGAAATTGAAAAGTGATTTCAATTCACTTTCGGTCGAATTTCGGAACATGGGCGTTTATATCGAATAAAATGATGAGTGCAGCTCAAAAAATTAGACGTGATAGGAATAAAGATTAAAGATTACTCAAAACCTCGCTGTTTGTGTAAAATGTTTGGAATACAAGAACTTTGATAAAAACACTATTTTGAATATGAAGGAGGACACAGTACTACGAAGTCGAGAGCACTAAAATGCTACTATACCACTTTCAGTACTGCAGCACATCGCTTTTGTCTCGATCAAAAATGAATAAAAACAATCATTTTTATCAAAAAACAAAACCGACTTTCATGGATCAAAACTGTGTTTTATGGTTTTTCTAATAGTTTCTATGGCCAGAGCGAAATTAAAAATTAAAATTACCACATTGTAGCCACCAGCTTTCCAATACAAAAAGAATTATCAAAATTGTTTCACTCAGTCCAAAGTTATGAGGTAGCAAACATAAAAAAAAAAAAACAAAAAACAAAACAGACGAATTGAATACCTCCTCCTTTTTGGAAGTCGGTAAAAAAGAAAAAAATTTCATAATTTCAACATATAAAAAATTTTCAAGCCCCCTCCAAATTTTTTTCTGGATACGCCACTGGGCGCATAATAAATAACTATGCTATAATTTGCATAGTTTCATTTTAATTTTTTTTTTTGATTTGGGAACTACTAAGAACAGATATATTTTATTAAATACATATTTCCAAATTAATATAATTGATAGTGGACAAGGAGATGCTTAAAAATAAAGAATAAAACAATTTTTTTTGGGTGGACTTTCGACGCTGCACAATTAAATAATATGTTTGTTTAAAATAGATACTTTTTATAAAATACAAGAACATGGACGTGTTAATAATTATCTTATCCGGAGAGATCACCATGATCAAATAACGCTTGATCGTATAGTTGTGCAACAACTCGTCGACCTGCAAAGAAGCGACCGTGTAAAACATCACGACCTCGAACGCGTCAAAAATGCGCCCAAAACGCGTACGAAACGAATCCAAAACTCGTCCAAAGTGCGTCCGAAACGCGTCCAAAACGCGTCCTAAACGCGTCCTAAACGCGTCCGAATCTAATTTTTTTTTATCTTAACAAATGCCCTTATTGCGAGTAACGTTTTTCTATCGATAGACGACTTTTGTCCTTGTTTTTGCTTCTTCAGTCTCTGGACCTAAATTTTTTTTACAAGATTAATTAACTCTGAGCACTAGAAAACTAGCCCTAGAGTACTCTCATTCGAGGTTAGTGAAACTAAAGTGAGTAGAAATAATACACGCTATTTTTGATTGGTAATGTATATTTTTATTGAGCATAATCACGATTTATACAATGTTATGGCGCATAAATAACTATGCTATAATTTGCATAATTTCATTTGATTTTTTTTTTTGTTTTTTTTGATTTGGGAACTACTAAGAACAGATATATTTTATTAAATACATATTTCCAAATTAATATAATTGATAGTGGACAAGGAGATCAGCTTAAAAATATTTATCAAGGAAATTTTAACAGTGAGAAGAAGAATAAAACAATTTTTTTTGGGTGGACTTTCGACGCTGCACAATTAAATAATAAATGTATGTTTAAAATAGATACTTTTTATAAAATACAAGAACATGGACGTGCTAATAGTTATCTTATCCAGAGAGATCACCATGATCAAATAACGCTTGATCGTATAGTTGTGCAACAACTCGTCGACCTGCAAAAAAGCGACCGTGTAAAACATCACGACCTCGTATCGCTTCCGTGGATGTGGAGAATTCGACAAAGATTTTCACAATTATTTCAGCATCGTCGTCATCTTCGTTTTCTGTTTGTTTCTCTTTGTAGATTATGACTCGACTAACAACACCAAATTTAGCGCATTCTTCTTGAATTTCTTCTTGAAGGCTTTCGTCAACGTCCTCTGGACCGACCATGTTGCGCAGGATAATAACTCTGGATTCTTGTGGTCGCATTAGGCGTTGCATTACCAATTGCCTTGCACTTTGACCTTTGATAGACATGTTCTCTTGCTGTTGCAGAGTTTGTGTTTCACCTTCTTCCATGAGTTTCTTTTGAAGTTCTTCTTGTTGCTTTTCATGGGCTTTTTTGATTTGTTCGGAATTATTTACAGCTACAGCTGCTGGAATTAACGCCGCAGGTGTGGCTATTGTGGGTACTGCTGTTGCCATTGTTATAATACCAGGCGGTGGCAGCGCAGCAGGTGCGACGGCCGCTGGAGCTTGGAATACGGCCGCTTGAAAGCCTGTTGTAGCAGGTACTGCAATACCAGGTGGCGGTAAAGCAGCAGCTGTAGGTAATGGAAGAGCAGCAACCTTTGGCACGACTGCTGCCAAGGGTGGAATTGCAGAGAGTGTTGGAGTTGTCGAAAGACCCATAACGGCGTTGCTTGCAACGGCATCAAGTGCTTGAATTTTTGCAGTTGCAGCAGCAGCAGCTACAGCTGCAGCTGTGGGCATTGTTGAGTTTGTTGAAGGTCCCATCAGTGCATTTGGTGGTGTGATTGAACGTCCAACTCTAAAGAGAAAACAAATATTTAATATTTAATGGTTGAAAAATGCTAAATTTAATTTTATTCAATTTTACCTTAACAATTGTCCACCAAGATCAAAGAGGTTCATACTGGCAATGGCTTCATCCATGGCTTGTTTATTAGCATATTCAATAAAACCGTAGCCCTTGTGGGAGTGCAATGATGTTCCTTGTGCCAACTTACAATACAATATCGGACCGAAAGCTTCAAAAACACTCTTGATATCTTCTTCGGACAGATCTGGATGTATGGAAGCCACATAGATGCGATTGTAACTTTTTGCCTCTTCTTGAATCTCATCGATAACTTGTTGTGCTTGTGGCATATTACTAGGACGACCAACTTTTATATTACGCCCTCCCATAAGAGCTCCGTTCATTTGTTCCAATGCCAATTGTGCGCCCTCGGGTATTTCATATTCGACAAATGCGAATCCTTTGTGCTTTTGTGTAATTGGATCCCATGACATGTTTATCGATTTAATTGGACCAAATGGAAGAAAAGCACCACGAATAGTATCTTCTTTTAATTCAAATGATATGCTACCAACATAGACTCTGAAAGGGAAATAAATTACATTAGTTTTGTAATGAACAATAATAATTTGGTGTTTGTATTTTGGCTAAGAGTTCAGATCTTATCAGCTAAAAAGCACACAAAACTTTAAGTTTACTCAAAGTCTCATTAACTCGAGAGCTGTTTTTAAATATCCTTGAAGTTAAATTCACATTCAATTATTCAAAATTTTCATCATTAAGTTGGAGAAACATAATCTTACTATCGCAAACTTGTATACGTAAAAATTATTACGGCTAAAATAGCTATTATGAATTTTTATATTTTCTTTTGAGAAATGTCTTTTACTATGATTTTTCTTCTTGTTTTTTTTTTTTTTGTAATAGTCTAATTTTCAAAGAGATAAAGTGTTATGGATTCCGAAACTACGTAAATTTTTTTCTATTAACTTTTGGATATTTTTAATTTTTTAAACTCATTTTGCATTTGCAATGCTGACACGGGTTCTCAATTAAATGAGGAAATGCGGGCCAATTTAAAATATAATCGGGTGCTACTATTAGCCTTTTTGGACATAGGCTGTTATATATTATACACAACACCACTTGCTTTAAAAATTTTCTGGGAGCTTTTCTTTTGAATTTTATGGTTTTTTTTTACATTTCATAGCATTCTTCAAAGGCCACAAGGCCTTTCGGAAAATAATTGGAAGAACAAAACAAACAAGTTTTGAAGACAATGAATATGTTTTCTGCAACCAGGGGCTTATTTCACAGCGTACTACATTGTTTACATCAGCTATATCGGCCGTGTTTTATTGGTACTCAGTATTTTACTGAGGAAACATTTTATGCTGTAAAAAACAACAATTGATTACTTTTATTTATTTATTAATCATTAATCATATATATTATTACCGTTGTCGAACACCCTTTTGCGGGACTTACACCGAACAGATTTTAATAAATTATATCTTAAAAAAAAGGGAATTTCTGTCGCCAGAATCTGGCAAAATATAAATATATAATTGTTTATAATTTTTAAGAAATCTTAATTTGTTTAAAAAATAATATTCCAGCCAAAATGAATTTTAAAATGACTTTTTACCACTTTCCAATGAATCTGGAAATGTTTGACATGGCGTGTTCCTGTTCACATTAGGGGTGTTCGTATATCATTAGTTCGTATCATCAGGGGCGTTCATTAGGCGAGTAAATTCTCCGATTTGCTTAAAAATTCTGATGGTTAACATTTTAAGCATTATTATGTACAAACAAATTGCAGATAAGTTTGGACAAAAATATGAAACCTGTCAAATTTTAGAAGTGGGGATGAAATCCTCTCAGAGAAAGAAAAAATTGTGCAAAAGTACGCAAACTCTTTTAGGACAAAATTATCATTTATTAAAAGAAAAAAAGAAGGCACTAGCTTTTGAAAGATTTCAGACTTTTGTCCGAAGAAATTTTTGGGCAGAAATTTGCAAGAAGAGGGGCTCTCTTTTTTGTAAAAAAAAAAAAACTACACAGTTTCAGTCTAATCAAACAGGAATTGGGTTAAAAAAGTTGAAAAAAGCAGAATTATTTCTGTTTTAGGCAGTACCTAAACAGCCCTGTTACATGTAACATTAGTTATACATTTTTATTTCATTTTTGGCACACAAATTGAAAATGCCAACTTTTGAGGTTCTGGGTAGTCAACCTCTGTAAAAAAAAGATCACTCAAAAGTTTTATTTTGTATTTAAGTGCCTTATATCATGTTTTCACTAAATTCCAAATGAGATATTTTCGTAAACTATTTCATTTTGAATGTCAAATGGTTAATGGTAAATTGCTAATCCTCATCGAGGTAAAATGGATCGAAAGATTAATTTGAAATTAAAGGCCCCAACCCATAGAATCCGTTCCACCCGTTGTGTCAATCAATCCGTTGAAATTGAAGGATGGGACAGAAAGGGGTGACCCAAAGAAAACGTTGCATGACGGATTGCTTTTTGACAGCTCACTTTAAATTCCAAGGTGTGTTCGATATTTTCTCGATGAATGTGCACTAAGGAAGTTCTGATGCAAGAAATTGTTAACTATTATCGTTGTTCTTTTTTTTTAATAAAATAAAATACGCTACTAGACTTTATGTATGTACTTGCTCTTCAGTTAAAAATAATTTTTAATAACAGATTATCATTTGTAGATATGACTTTGGCATAGTAAAATTGAACTCTACAACAGAATTTTAGTATTTAATTGATATAATTTATTAGATATATCATTAAATGTTACTTTTATTACATTTTCTTCACAAATAAACAACTAAAGTTCACAATTCATAAAATCAGAAAAGAAAAGAACACAGTTCTTAGTTCTGAAATTCCCCGGTGTGCACTCCGAAACAGAAAATTTAACTGATCTATTGTTGACAACCAATGTCAAAGGATACGACAGATGAAAAAGTAGAAAGTTGGGATATTTCTTCCGTCGAATTCGTCAAATACAAATAATTGATTTATTTTATTCATTTATCACATAATACGATATTTTGATAGGAATAATTATATTCCACATAGTGTAGTTCCGATAACCAATGAAAGATACAAAATATTTTGCTTATTTTTTACTTTGGTGTACTTAGCGTAGTTCCTTCAACATCAAGTGCGGTCCTACCTTTATTTTAATTATTCTTTCAGATCATTGAACACTTCTACATAAGATGTTTCCAAAATGATTGGAAAGTGGAAGTGTTCATCGCTTTTGACAGGATCTTTGGAATAAGTTCAGTGGGGAACTTCCAACGATTGTCAGTATAAGAAAACAGTCAAAAGAAAACAGAAAAAAAAAGAAAAAAAATTTACAGCTATAGCTGGGATGGTGAAGACATAAACAAACAAAAGGAGGCGCGAATTGTGATAGAGTTTTGTGAATTTAGTTCGTGTTTTCCAAAATAAATATGTAAAATTAATTATTTTTTTTTAATTAATCGGAAATAAAAACTTCAAATTTGAAAACAATCGCGAAATATAAAAGTTTTTGTGGTTAAATGATTTCGAACACACAGTGTTTGTTGTAAGTGTGTGTGACAATATGTTTTTTGTTTACATTTTCCCTGCCGAGATATGTCAAATTAGAAAAGGAAAAGACAAAGATAGTTTTTGGAATTTCCCTTTATGAAAAAAAACACCGCCAGAAACAAAACAATAACAAACGTTTAATGGCGTTTTTAATTGGCAATCCGGAATTGTTCTTCGATTCAGATTTCAGAATCCCAATTGAACAGTTTTTTTTTTTATTCCGAAGAATCTGAAGTTTAACATGTGCCACATATATGTGTAATCGCGCCAAACTTCATTTGTTTTTGTGCTGCAAACATTTTGTACTGCTAACATTTAAATCTATGAATTTTCTGTTTTTAAAAC
This sequence comes from Episyrphus balteatus, assembly GCF_945859705.1. Lineage (NCBI taxonomy): Eukaryota > Metazoa > Arthropoda > Insecta > Diptera > Syrphidae > Episyrphus > Episyrphus balteatus. Next base: position 34,532,561 of record NC_079137.1, on the reverse strand, counting down.
CAGAAGAGAAATTCTGTTTTTTTTCAGAATCAGAACTGTCAGTTTTGATTTTTGGTTTTTTGTGAAATTTTTTGAATCCAAAATGGATGCCATGCTATGGTTTTTGTTTTTTTTTTTTTGTGAAAAAATTTGTTTGCATCCATCATGGATGTAATGGCCTTCCACTGCGGAGTTAATATTAAAAAAACAAAAGCGACTTTTCTGACAGACAGCTGCCAAAGTTTATGTACAGTGTGGTGCCAAATATTTGCATGGATTTCAAAAAACAATATAGATAAACAAAAAAACACACCTATGGTTTTTTTTTCAAGATTTTTTGTAAGTACATATATGTATGAACATATTCCGTAGGAACATTTCATCTTCCATTTGCCAGGAAAAGTCTGGGAAGTGTACCTATGTATGTACATATATAGTATATACATAATGTACATAAGAAAAAGGCCGGAATATTTGAAGGCTCCAGGGGAAAAACAGCACAAGTCCATTCCAACTCATTTCGAGAAAAATGCATTTTTAAATTTTGTTCTCCATACAACTTAGTACTTAAAGCAAGGCTTAAATTTGTTTTATAAAAGTAAGGATGCCATCAGATAGTGGTCAGTAAATACTACAAGACCTCATCATTCGTTTATTTTTGACAAAAAGTGGACATGTGCCGTTTTTCCCCTGGACCCTTCATTTGCTCTTTGCGTGCTATAGGGGCGTAAGTGTTGCACCCCTATTACGATTGCAACTATCAATTCTTTGCCCCTGGGTAAAAAGGACTTACATAAATGATAGTTTACCAGAAAATCCGATTGAAGTTGAAAATCGATGAATTTTTGAGTATTGATCCTCTTATTTTTATAAGAAAGAGTTACTCTAAATTTATGTTTTTGATACCAAATAAAAGAGCTTATTCTCTTTTCATCAAAACCCGAAAGTGCAATTTTGTGACTTAACCTCTTTGTAGCCGGAAGCAAAGAACTTATAGTTGTTAAAAAAAAATTAGATCTCTTATTTGCTTTGAAAAAAATTTGAAAACGAAGAATGATGCTAACGGTGAAATGTAACTGAAAAGATCCATTAAAAAAATGACCAGTTTTCCCCCATTTCGATTTTAAAACATCAAATTTCAGTATTTATCAACTATCAATTGATAGTTGACAATCGTAATAGGGGTGTTAGGTCCGTTTAGGTACTTCCTAAGCTAAAATATGATAAGTGGCTATTAAAAATGAAAAACTATGAAATCACGTAGGTAGATACGAATTTTAAAATATCCACTTTTGAATAGCGATATAAAATTTAATGGAGTGTGAATTAAATGGGTCTAAGATAATTTTTGGAAAAGCCCAATACAACAGCAAAGAAAAATCGTCAAAGGAAAAATTGTCGGATGTAAGAATCAGACAGAAACCTTACGTTCGACAATTTTTTTATTGACGATTTAAGGTGGTGAATGCATGATTCAACATCGGTTCAAGTTCTTCAAATTGACCAAGTTTGAGATATTAGTTGCGGCAACCTGTTTGAAATAGAGTTAATTATAAAATGTATGTACAACTTAGGGAACCTAGAATTGCTAAATTTAATGTGCCATATTCATAGCTGTTTAACTTAAACTGGGGCTAATCCAATGTATTTTAAATGGGATAAACAGGAGTTTTTTAGTAATTCTCGACTTTTTAAAAAACACACTCTGCATTTACATTTGTACCTTCCTACCTATACTTTCTTTTTATTTAAGCATGCGAGAAGTCTCGCACGGGTAAGCTAGTAATCTTTATTGTTGAAGGGTCAAAAATGTATAAGTTGTGAAAAAAATTTTCTCTGTAAACCAACAAATAAAAAACTTTTGTTTATCTTTAGCAATCATTTTTTGTTGTTTCCCGTGCAAAATTTTACTGAGCTAAGTACTGAGTTACCAATAAAACACGGTTGTCAATGACTTTAAACATTAATTACGGCGGCCTGTTGGAATTCCCGAAGCACTTTTTTGAACATTTGCACTATTTAAACCATAACAAATATTTCCCGACGTTCAATTGGACTCAACTATTGGCTTTTGAGGTTGCTGATGTAGTAGATGTAACTTATGTAGTTGATGTATTAGCTCTTTAACGGGACCCAGGCCGAGTTTGAAAACAACAATCGACTTATATACCTATCACAATTTAGGCACTTTACACCAATTTTTGACAGAAAGTCAAATTTTCTGAAAAAAACAAAATCACTTTTTCATTTATAAAATCGTTTTCAGAATGTGAATAAATTCTCTTAAAGAAAAAAAAAAAAAAAAATACTACAAAAGATGCACCGTCACAACTTTAGTAGATAATTGAAATCACATAAAAAATACCTTTTCTATTTTATTGCTCAGTGGTTTTCATCAACTTCTAGCTTTAAAGCCTTCTTTGCGAAAAAGACAAAATATGAATAAAGATGCTTATTGTATCATTTTACAGCCGTAAATAGGATTTTGTGGTCCTTAAGGGCTCATGATATTGATGTACTAGAAGTTTCACTTATTAAACGTAGCCAAATTATTCAGACAAAGACGGTAATGAGAAGAAGCGTATGATTTTCTCCGTTACCGTCTTTGTCGGGTGAACAATCAAAACTTAATTGATACAAATTTAAAATCCAACATTAGAACTTGGTATACTTTTATATCACTGTGCCAGCATAATTTTAACATAGGAGAAACTGGCTCTTTTTTTAACAGTTATGTTTTTGTTGTGATTAGTTTTTCGTGAAACTTCGAAAACATCAACTTTATGATGAGCCCTTGAAACTCATCAAGTTTCAAGAAAATAGATTGCTTCTTCGTCGAGACAAATTGGATAACAGTGTTTATATGTCCCCTTCGTTACTTTAGAATGGCCAAGTTAGCAAATTTCACCGAGAAGATAAGATGGAAAAATATAACCAATTACCAAGAGTTGCGTTGATAGACCGAGAGCCCACAGCAAATTTTGGGAGTGAAGGTATAACCAAAATTTGAGTATGCAGTTTTATAGCCTTTAGCGTTCTTATAACGAATCACAGTACGAGCTTTAGGAAAAGGGGAAGGGATGTAAAAGGAGATACCGATGCACATTGGTTTTAAAGTTCTGAACATTAAAATGGGAGAGAAAAACTGAGGCGGGTAATGCATTCCACATTCTAGTAGTGCGACTACTTTATTTGACGGTACGTCCGAAATTGGGCTCAGGTGTAAACTGATGGGCATTCCTTGAAGTACAAGTATTACGGTTGAATTGTTTAAAGGGAGGAATGCAGCTAGCTATTTCATTAGAACATTTTTTATAAAAGTACCTATAAAATATGGACAGGCATGATACATTCCGGCGGTGCTCAAGAGGTGGGATTGTATCAGTAATGGAACAATCACCTATCATTTTAAAAGCTCTTTTTTGAATTCTATCCAAATAACTCAAGTGGGTCTTAGGAGCACCTGCCCAGATATGGGAATTATACTCGAGCTTTGGACGAATATATGCCTTTTAAATTATAGCCAGATCAGAAGGGGTGAAATATTTCTTACATCTTCGTAGGAAACCTAAGCATTTCGCAGAGTTTTTGGCTACATCGAATATGCGCTCATTCTACTGGCAGTTTTAAATCGCCGCTTCATATGGTTTTCGGGGGCTTGAATTATTTATTAAAACATAAAAGGCAATAAAAATGAGTACCCATATTTTGGTTATAGACTATGAGTTTTTATATAAAAAAATATAAGGGTTGAAGGGAGCGAGGATCGAGGAGATTATCGATAGTAAGACACTAAAATCTATATTTTTTTTTTTTTGTTTTTAAACTTGAACTTACCTGCACATCAGCGCCAAAGCTTGTTGCCTTTGAACTTGGGTCCTTTGACTTGCCAATTGCTGAAAAAGATTTGAACAATTCTATACATAATGGTATAAATATAAGCTTTTTTCTATTCACTTGTTGTTGATGAGCCAATGTTTGCTTCATAAGCACCATCTTAATGCTCTGTTCCATGGCATATTTCTTCGCCTTGGTCACGGTATCATGCTGTTCCGATGACAATTTAGGCAAAGCACCACCCAATAAACCCAGCAATGCTGATCGCGTACCAGGACCAAATTTAACATCTCCAGTTTGCTTTAAATCATAGATAGGTTGAGATATGAAAGGTACTTTCGGTTCCGATTTGCCTAGAATTGTTAACTTTTATTTAATAAAAATATCAACCATAGGATCGACAGCTAAACATCATCTTCGTTTTTAGCAACAACAGAAAAGTATTTTTTCCAACTTTTCGAGTCGGTGAGTAGGTATAATTGTCAAGTCAAATTTAATGTCAAAAATTTATTGTTAGGGAAAGAAAAATATATGAAGTGTTCTCAAAATTGTCCTTGTCAAGAGCTTTTTTTTAAGCTTTAGGAATTTTTTTCATTTTCAATTGTGAAGTGATTTCGTTCTGCTTCTTTCTAGAGAGAGACAAACAAGAACCAAACAAAATCGAAATGGAAATAGAGACAAATATTAATGATCTTATTTTTTTTTTCGATGCCTGGAAGAAAGATAAAAAAAGAAAAAAGAAATATTATTATAAAATTTGTGGTAATTTTTGTTTTTTTTTTTTATCATGAACCCTAGTTTGTGTGTATTTGGTTTGCTTATGCTTTTTTGTTTCTCACAAAGCCTACAATTAGCATTTTAGATAGCGGAAGTATGTTTTGAGAGCACACAGGAGGAGGAGGATATTTTCTTATATTTTTCTTTCACACAACTTTATAATATTTGTAAATCCGCCTGAAAATAAGAGAGAACAAAAAGAAAGTACCGGAGAATTAACTAAACATAGATTCCTAATTCGTTTTTGATTTATATATAAAAATGTATTTGCACAAAAGAATTGTATGGATTGTTTGATTTAAAAAAAATAAATATGATTTATACAAAAACAATTATTTCAAATTTCTACACCACTCAATGCATATTAAAAAAAAGTAAAACAAACATTAGCTCGACAACCAAAGCTGGACCAGTGTATTTAAGTAGAATATAATGTAATTAAATCCACCAAAAATTGAAAACCATTTAGAGTTGTGGCTGTGAGAGTTAATCGACTGTCAAAATTACTAAGTCACTTTTGTTAGATTTACGTAAATAAAACTTATTTTTAATTTCCACCTAAACCCTAGTACGCAGTCCGAACTAAATTTTAGCTCCTAAACAAAATCATCTCAAAAATTTAGCCAATCTAAAATTTATTTAAGACTTTCAGTAGGGTTTTTCGCAGATTGAGATAGAAAATCAAACACTTTTTGCCAACTACACATTTTCTGTCTGTCCAAATTTAACGGACGCAAAATGTCAGCTAAAATTTAGTTCGATCTGGGTACCTTTTACAATTTATGTTCTTTTTTTTAGGTGATAATGCCAAATCAGTTATATTGTTTTTCAGAATGCTTTTTTTTGTGAGTATTATCTTTGATTTTGAACAAAATACTAGAAACTTCTTCGGGCGAGTAAATGAATACTTAGTCAAAAATTTTTCCAAGTCCTTTAGCTTAATGTTGTTCGTAATAATCTCATGAATGGACTTAAGGGAGTTTTTGATAACAAATTTGTGCTTTAATGGTAAATTCGGAATGAAATAATATCTTAGGATAAAGACTTCCGACTCACTCAAACATAACCGTCTCCAGGCGCCAGCCAAACGTTCTCCAGACTTAAGGATCAACATCAAAAGAGTTCTTTTTTTTTCTTATAAGTTCGACATCAATTCAGACAAAACAGTGCATTTTAAATCAAATATGTTTGCCGATACATAAACATTTGTTTGAGAATAAGTGGCTACACTTCAGTCTCATGTAGGGCCTCAATGTTCTCACACATCAACTCCTTTCAGATCTTAAGGAACATGACGGCCTTATGTAGCTTGGCTAGATATGAAAAAGGTTATATCAGCTTGTGGTATTACCATCACTGAGACCTAAAAGGGTTTCCGAAAAGAATTTACGCAAACACCATTATCCACTTCGGAACACTCTGTATGGAAAGTTTTTATCAATTCACTGTTATAGCTAATTTTCTTGTTAGACATCCGTGCTAGAAAAGGGTGTCATTAATGGTGTATGAAAGTTCAAGCAGTTTATTAATTAGATTTTGCGTAAACTTTATAAATTGCAGTCTGTAGAATGAAGTACATGTTAAATCTGTTGCGCCTAAAATTAAAGATTGTAAAATGTGAATGACTCCGGATGAAGAAATTCGAGGTCACTATCAGACAATAAGGCGATATATGGCGAAAACCATAGACGTCATTAAGTATGTATGTAACAGAAGGAACCATAGTTTAGGTAAACCCGTGGTATGATAACTTAAAACAAGAGGATCAATTGAAAATGATTGAGCCAGCAGCCAGGAGATAAAGGAATTGATTTAAATGTAGAAATGAAAGGTTTTAAAAACAATCTGGGTAACCTAGTTACCGTTGTTCCGGTTATAGAAGAAGAATATTTCAACTTTATTCCTCAAATTATAATGTCATGGATTTTGGAAGCTTGTGAGTCGAGTGTATGTGCATATTATTTGTTGTAGCTTTTGTATGTACATATTCTTAGAGAAATGTTTACATTAACATTATTTTCAAAAAACTACTGGTGAATATATATAAACAGATTTGTGTTTCTTGTGATAATAAATAAGACAACAATTACATACAAAAAGTATTTAATGGACAACATACGAGACCACTCAATCGATATTCATTAAAAATAAACCTCAAATGAAATTACATTTAACATAAAGAAAAAACAAAAAAAAAAAACATTATTTCCATACAATTCTTTTTGCGTATAAACATTTATAAAGTAGTTTTCATTATAAAACGTATCGACCTTATTTTTTGATGCAACATAAAGTTGTATGAAGCCACAATCTTTCGATTTTGAGGGAACAATGTTTATAGTTTTAGTTATTATTTATCTGAATTTTTGGGACGTATACGAAGAATGAAATGAAAATCCTCTGAAACGATAATAAGCACAGTGGAAAGAACTAAAAAAAAAAAGATAAATCTTCTTTTCTTTTCGTGATGGGAAAATGTTTATATACTACCATCGACGCAACATTTTCACATTTTTTGTATGTTTTATGTAAATAAACTAAAATAAAATAAATAATAAAAAAATAATAATAAAAATGGTTAATAATCAAATAAAAGAAAAAATGTGTACACAAATAATAATTATTCTGTGAAGAAAAAAGATAAAGCAGCCAGTTTTTTTTAGAAGAGCAGAGATGCCACCGACCACACCTTTTGGCCCCCAATAATCGTATCTAGATGGTTGTGTGTGCAGGGTGTTGCAGCGCGCGCATTTCTTTTTGCATTTGCTTTGCATTATATCTCCTCAATCGATTAGAAACTTAAAAAAATATGTCATACAAAGAAAAAAGAAAGAATTTATATAAAAAAGAATAGTTCGATTAATCAATGATCATTTTTTTTTTTTTGCAAAAAAAGGGACAATTAAACGTTACTCTAGTGAGATTTCAAATCGATGTTAGTGGTATTGTTTTTGGTTTACACACGCTTCAAATCAGCTTGATTATTATTTTTTTAAATTATAGTAAACGTCTTTGCTCTTATATTTTGTTTTCGTCGAAGTATTTTAGGGAAATATTTTTTTTTGATTCGGTTTCTATGTAAGTTCAGATTTTAAATCGAGTTTATTTCGTTTTATTTTTTTTTTGTATTGTTTTCAATAGTTTTTCTCGTATTTTCTTGCACCACAGCGCTTACTAAATTGCAAGGAGCGCAAGTAGGTAGATTAGGTAGTGTCTCACCTGACATCAGCATGAGTCTGCAATAACTTAAGAGCAGAACAAAAAAAGAAAAAAAAAAAAAAGACCGACGAATTAGTTAGAATAAGTTGAAGACATGTATAGAGCTTTGATTTTTTTTTTTTAGATCATTTGTAAATTTTGTATACGTATGCTTACTTAATCAAATTGACTACAATTACATTAAATAATAACTTATATAATAAAGTTTAGTTAGATATGATTTGCTAAATTTAGGAATTATTTTGTTTTTATAATAATTGATATTTTACTAGAAGTGTAGCTTTACTAGTTATCAATGTGCAAATTATGTAAAAATGTATCTTATATTTGATGCATACCTGAATCCGAGCGAGATTTCTTCGTCGGCGAAGCACCATCATGTACTGGTTCGTCAGAACGGGGCGAAGATCGCGATTCTCTTTCGTGGGAACCCTAAAAGTAGAAAAAAAAAAAAAAAAACAAACATAAATACAATAAGAAATAAAGTTTAAGAGGTTGTTATAGAAAACAGTAAAATCTTTGAATGTTTTCATATTTCGTTTTATGGATCGTTTAAAAAAGCTTTCAGTCATCGACTAGCCCTCATTCCGGTGATTAAATAGTCGCTCCCAACCCAATTTTTGTCCGATGACCCTCATTTCATTTTAATACTTACCCTCTTACCTTAAAAAGTCTACCCCTATTCATAAGAAGCTCCGAGTAGTTATAATAGTAAGTTCCTTACTGGCTAGTTAGACCTGTAAGGTCCATTAGGTCATGTATCATTCTTAGTGGTGATTTCAACTCATGAGACTTTTTAAGAAAGATCCTAAAGTTAATAATCTGTTATTCTAGCGCAAAAGTAACGTTGAATTTTGCAAAGCAGTATAAGCATAAAAAGTTTTATTCTATGAAAAATATACCAGCAATTTCATAACACTCAGTCAAAACTATAAATACTGAAACAGAAAATTTGACGTGTTCACAAGAAATTGAATTGCTTGCAACAAAAGAGGATTTTCCGGCCATGACACAAATTTCCATTCAACATTCGTAAAATTTTGATACTCAAACAAGTTACTCCATCTTACACAATGAACCATAACGCAGAATTAGAAAGCTGTGTTATTTTAGTTTGATCGAATTTTCTATGCCATGCTAAAAAATGGTTCTATACCTTTTTAAAAAAAGTTGTACATATGTTTTATTCAATCAGATTTTACAGTGGAAGTTCTAAAACTCGAACTCTCAAAATGGAAGAAAAATTCGGGTTAGAGAAACTTTGACTTTGAAAAGTCATCAAAAAAAAAAACTTCGACTTAAGGAAGTTCGACTGTATTTAACCATGGCACAATGAATTCGAAAGTTGCTAATATTCTCCCAATAACTAAGCCAAACAAAGACCCTTCTCCCTATATCGCTTCTCCAATGTACAGACAAAGTCTTAGAAAAAATAATGTCAAATTCGATAACGAACCCAGGCTTTGGTTCTCACATCTCATTATTTACAAAGGGACTTACAAATTTGCGGATCAATCAACCGTAACCATCGTTGGTCATATACGCTAGACATTTTTACAGTATTAAAAGTTCTGGGGAGGCCATGGACTTCGCATATTATTCACCTCTATCTATTACTCAAGTCATTTGTACTAAAACGACAAGAAAACGACTTGGTCTAGTCTAGGAGATCCAATTTGTGTTAAATTATAAATTTAACTACACAGTTCCCTCCGCTCTTCACATGTCTTCCTCATGGCTTTACTCCTGAATTTTGGCATATAGACCGATAGTAGCCACCAGGTAGTGAAGAAAACCAGTGGCTAAACTGCCAATTAGCCTTAAGAGATGCAGGCTATGATGTGCTGGGTTCCCCAAGGTCACTATAGTGAAATATCCTGGTTTGATGATGAATACCGACAAGCACATGCTGCTAAACAAAACAAAATTTACAAACCGGCTTGCAAAGAAGTAATAGAGCTGTCAAGAACTCTACAAGCGAAAATGAACGAAGGAACATCGGCTTTAAAGAAGAAAAATACTGTTAACACGAGATAAGAGCGATCGAAGAAGATGCAGGAATGAGTTTCGGAAGTTTTACCTTCAACTTTTCCGTCACCCCGACCTGGACAAGCTGAATGAAGTCATATCCAAATTTAGATTCATTTAAGCAGCAAGAGCTGCCGAGCAGTTTAAAGCACCAGGCGATGACCTGGTTGGAATTATACACCAACTAATCTGCCGAATGTGGTCGGCACCAAGCATGTCCGCAAAAAGGACCGCGCTAACTACCCCCTAACCGCGCTAACTACAGAACCGTTTTGTGTGAACGTCTGAAGTCCTTCGTCAACAATCTTAAAGGTCCATATCAGTGTGGATTTAGACCAGAAAAGTTCACCATCGACTATTCACATTACGACAGATTTTGGAAAAAACCGATACTCTTGCTTAATATATGAATTTCAAATCCACGTTTGGCAGTATCTAAAGAGGCAAGCTGTACAGACCAATGTCTTGTTTTTTTTTTTTTATTCTTTAGAGAATAATCGACTACATATTTACATTACGGCAGTATAAAGTACTTTCGTTAAAACCATATGTCGCAATGTCGGCTCTTTTGTGAACATCGAAACTCAAGCAGCTAAAATGAGTACTAGCATTAATGAAGGCAAAACAAATTCCGTATTTGCTTTCGTCAAAAGAACAGCCTAAAAATGACATATTCGACAAAATGTGTCTATCTAGGCACCACTTTAACCATAGCCAACAACGCAAGCGCTGCAAAGAAATGGTGTATACAACTTTTTTATTCGACGCCTGCTGTATTGGCAATAGACTTTGACGAACGCAGATGAGAACTTTTTGGAATGTTTTGTGAGATTCTTCGGATGATTTTTGGTCTTGCCTTCATTAATAGTTATAATTATAAGAGAAGAAGACACAACAACGATATGAACCGCACAAGGAAACTGACCTGGCTAAATGAGTTAAAATAAGGAGAATGAAACGGCAAAGTCAAATTCAAGACCCCATACCAGAGGAACGCGCAGTAAAGCAGAACTGCAACTCCAAATGGCAAGTGGAAAACAACCACAACTTGGCATGGGTAACTAAAGGCATCTGTTTAGAGATAGACCAAAGTACGAGGGCTGTTTGAAAAGTTCTCGGCCTAACATAGATGGCGTTTGCGAACAAAAATTACAAAAAAAAAAAACATCTTATTGTTTCACACAATACACTCCGCTTCAACTGAATAAGCACACAAATTTTCAAAGGTATTTTGTTAATTTTTTCCTAAGATTGAGCTTTAATGTAACATTTGATGATGTTTACAGTTAGCTTGCGATGTAGAGAAACCAAATCAGAAAGAATAATTCTCAAAGTACCGCTATTTTTTTTCGTGTTCTCTTACAAAGCGTCCCATATGGAAAAATGCAGTTTTTTTTTTGCGTCAACTGAATAGACACACGGTCTTTCAAGGTCAATATCTTCGTTGTTTATGAGAGTTTTGAGGTGTTTAGCATACCAAATCAAAGGTTGAAATGTTCTCAGTGAGATTTTGTCATTTAATTAAAATTAAAAAAAAAGTAGTAGATTAAAAGCTTTGAATACTGTCGACAGAGCTAAAATTAATTTGTTAACGGAACAAGTACTGACCGGGTCTGCTATAGCTACCAAAATTGATCGGAGTTTTAGTGTGTTGCCTATTCGTACCTCAAAAATAAAAGTTCGTACAGGAAAAATATGAATTAAGGTAAAAAACGGCAAAAATAGCAGTTAATCGACGAGAAATTTTGAGATCTGCCTCCAATTCATTTGACTCTGGGCCAAAAATCAAACAAAAAGCTGGTGTTTCTGCAAGTGTTTCAACACTCCGCAGAGAAATTAACAGCACGGATCATTTTAACCCATTAAAAGTCCAAAAGAAACCAACTTTAAACAAGCAACAAAAAGGTATTCGTTTAGAATTTTCTAGACTCCATATGAGCTGGAAAAATGAGTGACGCAAAGTGGTTTTTTTCATTTGAAAAAGGTCAATTTTGATGGATTGATAATTGAAGTCATGAGGGCCATCAAAATTGACCTTTTTCAAATGAAAAAAACCACTTTGCGTCACTCATTTTTCCAGCTCATATGGAGTCTAGAAAATTCTAAACGAATACCTTTTTGTTGCTTGTTTAAAGTTGGTTTCTTTTGGACTTTTAATGGGTTAAAATGATCCGTGCTGTTAATTTCTCTGCGGAGTGTTGAAACACTTGCAGAAACACCAGCTTTTTGTTTGATTTTTGGCCCAGAGTCAAATGAATTGGAGGCAGATCTCAAAATTTCTCGTCGATTAACTGCTATTTTTGCCGTTTTTTACCTTAATTCATATTTTTCCTGTACGAACTTTTATTTTTGAGGTACGAATAGGCAACACACTAAAACTCCGATCAATTTTGGTAGCTATAGCAGACCCGGTCAGTACTTGTTCCGTTAACAAATTAATTTTAGCTCTGTCGACAGTATTCAAAGCTTTTAATCTACTACTTTTTTTTTAATTTTAATTAAATGACAAAATCTCACTGAGAACATTTCAACCTTTGATTTGGTATGCTAAACACCTCAAAACTCTCATAAACAACGAAGATATTGACCTTGAAAGACCGTGTGTCTATTCAGTTGACGCAAAAAAAAACTGCATTTTTCCATATGGGACGCTTTGTAAGAGAACACGAAAAAAAAATAGCGGTACTTTGAGAATTATTCTTTCTGATTTGGTTTCTCTACATCGCAAGCTAACTGTAAACATCATCAAATGTTACATTAAAGCTCAATCTTAGGAAAAAATTAACAAAATACCTTTGAAAATTTGTGTGCTTATTCAGTTGAAGCGGAGTGTATTGTTTGTGTGAAACAATAAGGTGTTTTTTTTGTAATTTTTGTTCGCAAAGTTATATGTTTACACGAAGTTGGGATATAATTTCGTTTTTGGCAAAAATGTTTGATAGATGGCGTTGCTTAAACAAATTAATTTTAATTACCCAAATAGCTTAATATATATTATAATTGTATGTGAAGTTTCATTAAAAAGGGTCATGTATTTTTATCAGTGCAATTTTTTGTTTGAACTTCTCTATTGCTTACAACGAAAATTGAAAAAAATGAAATTAAAGCTGTTATTAAAATTTGGCCAAAAAGAATATATGACGCCAAATCAAATTAAAGAAGACTTCTATTAGACATTAGGGGAATCTGCACCTTTATATTTAATGGTCAAAAAGTTGGCTGCCTTATTTAACATGGCAGACAGAGCGTCGAACATGATCCCAGAAGCGAAAGGCCAACAACATCCACCTCTTCCAGAAAACGTCGATAAAGTCCATACAATAGTTTTAGACGACTGAATGTTAAAATTGCGAAAAATAAGCAAGACCATGGGGATCTCTTCTGAGCGGGTTTACCACATTTTGAAAAAACTGTCCGCAAAGTGGCTGCCGCGTTTGATTAAAAAAGAACAAAAATTCAATCGAGTTGAAATCTCTAGAGAGAATCTAAACTCCATGAAATTCGATTTGAAGTACTGAACCATCGCCTTTTTCACCATACTTGCCTGGCCAGTTCATCCGCCTTTTCATTGCCTTCAAAACCACTGTGACCTGGGATCCAGATGAGAGTGATTGTGAGGCTTCCACTCAGCAATGAGTTCCTTTCTGCATTGCTGAACTAATTTGGAGGATGTCGTGACCGAAGCAATTGCTTTTATAGCTGCCTGACTATCTGTTAGTATAGCTATGCTTTGGTTTTGATTTGGATATAGGCTAAGTAATTTGCAAGCTTTTTTAATTGCCAGCAATTCCGCTGGGAATACACTGGCAAAGTTTGGTAGTCGAAAGGATTTTGAGATATTGTGGGATTCATAGTAGACACTCGCACCGACCCCACAATCCATTTTTGAGCCATCAGTGAAAATGCAGGTGTCGAAGTCTCTCGTCACAATGCCCTCTTCCCAGTCTGATCTAGACGGGAAGCTGACCTTGCAATTCATTACAGTATTCAAAATAGAAGTGCAGTAGTCCGTGGGTGTCAGAAGCAACCATCAGACTACTACCTCTTTCCAAACTTAAAAAAAAAAAATTGGCTGGACGCAAATTCTTCACCAACGAGGAGGTGATTGCTGAATCGGAGCGGTTTTTTGAAGAGCTGGAGGAATCGGCCTATAAAAAGGGAATAGAAGCACCAACACACAGATGAAATAAGTGTATTGGCATAAGAAGAGAATTTATGAAAAGGGATTTAAAAAAAGTTTTTAAATGTATTGCGTTTTATTGGTCAGGCCGAGAACATTTCAAACTGCCCTCGTACGCTATCATTATCCCAAGCTTCATTCATAGGTAAGTACTAAATTGAGTCGCCTTTTTAAAATATCGCTCAGAAACAGGTTTGCAAAAATTAAGTTCGCAGAAATAACAGGAAAGTGATAATGAAACAAAGTTTTAGTAACAAGATATTGTGGTTTCAATTTCTCATAAACTCTATCGTTTAAAGACGTATTTATTTAACATAAACAAAAAAAAATTATAGAAAATATACAATTGCATGAAATTGATTAGATTAATTGTATAGCTTTGTATACTCCCGCTTATTTCAATAAAAATTATTTCTGCGTGTATGTATACCAACGAGCAACGATTGAGATTTTTTGTATATTGAACAAACAGCGAAGCTATAAACTGTCCTCAATAAATCGTTTATTTTCGTTATCGTATAAAATCGTGTTGTGTATTGGAACTTCCGAAATAAATTTTATAAATAAAAGTAAAATGTTTATAGTTTTGATGCGCCTACATCAAAACTATAAGAATAAACTTATTTCAGACCAAAAAAAAAAAAAACATTAATCGATATCAATGTGGATTAATATAAGTCCAAGGTCATGTGGCTTGTGGCTACCCAAGCAGCACCCATCCCAGTTGAAAAAAGAAAATTAATTTCATTTTTCAATCATTTTACAAGAAAATTAACAAAGTTCACGTTTTTTTTCTACAAAGATTGAACATCACAAAACTGAACAATTGATAACTTTAAAATTTATTAACAAAATTAATTTATATCGAGTACATTTTTTTTCGGCCATCATGGATAAAAAAAACTTCAAATCCACTCGGAAAAAAATGTATAAGCGAAATACAAATTGCAATACTTACCATATTTTGATTGTTTTTTTTTTTCTATTTAATTTTATGCTAAGTGCTTAGTAGATATATTTGGTTGTAGTTTTTATTGATTAATTTGTAGAAAAATTACAATTTTAATGCTTTTTTTTGAGAATATATTTGATTGCAAATAACAGCGTGTGGAAAATTGAAGTGTTCCCTTCGTTTTTAATCGCGTCAAAAAAAAAGTAATCAGCAAACTTTCTTCCTTCCTAGGCGGCGAGAAGCGAAATGTCAACTTTTGTGTTGCCGTTTCGCCGCAAGGTAGCCATTTTGTGTACAGTACGAACAAGTTTTTTGATTTTAGTGATGCCAATTTAAATTAAAGTGATGCCAGTATACTTAAAAGGTACAACAGCAGCTTCAGAAAATTACAACAAAATACGCTACAAATGAATATGCACTAAATTATAATTTCGGTAAAATAAATAAATTGTACAAATTTATGAACACTATCGATGAATTGTATTGAAAAGGGATACTCATACTCATATTTGAATAGTCAGTTGTGAGAACGGATTAAGTCCACTTTTTTCGAAATTGACTTTTTGATGCAAATTTCATCTTTGAAAATTGAAAAATTTTATAAGTTTGAAGAACAGAATAATTCCAGGATTCAGGATTACAGGCTATTAATTATGTCTTAACTAAGACGTTTACGGGTTTTAATTGCAAAAAACGTTGAATGGGTAACAAGAAAGAGAAGATAATACAGCGGAGTGCTATTAAATTAGAGGGTGGAAATTGAAGATAGCCCAACTAACATTTCAGCTTCAGTTAAGGTATTACAAAAGCTACATTTCAGCTTCTTTTAAACTTTAGTAAGGTTGTTGGGCATGGAAAAAGGAGAACGTTACACAATAAGGATCTTAAAGGAAGCTTTACCGAAGCTCTACAGAAGCTTTGAGATTTGACAGATAGCTTCGGAAGAGCTTGTATAGCTCTTTAATACATGTCTTATCGAATTAAAAAAAAAAAAAAAACAACTACAAAAACAAAAAAGAATTTTTTTATAACTGGTTTTAAATCATGAAATTATCTTTTGATCTGATATTATAGGTATACAACATTCCATTAGTTTTTAGTATATTTATTAATAATAATTTTAAAAGTATATAATTTTTTTACCACACCCAGGAATCGAACTTCGTATCTGCTTGGTGGTAGTCCACCACTCTACCCACTTGGCCATCCTAGTATATTCATTAATGAAATCAAAAACTTAATCAGTTCAAATAGCAAAAAAATGTCCGAGCTAAATTATTCAATGTCAAAACCAAAAAGTGTCCGAGCTAGATTATTTAATATCAAAACCAAAAATCAAATACAAAACTTGGTAATTTCTGTAAAGCTTCTATAAATTCATTAAACAGGCTTATCCGAAAAACAAGTTTTCTTCGTTTAAGTCTCTTTAACAGTATTTAAACAACTTATTAGAAGTTGTTAAACAAGTCCGAACTTCTATAAGCAATTAAAATCTGAAGCAAGCTCAATACAAGCTGTATGCAAAGTAGAACATGCGAGATTTCAATTTACAGAAGCTGTTGTGCCAGTTGGGAGGGGTGCAAAAAGCCCCTTTTTTTCAACATATCTCGTAAACAAAGCATAATGTTTATAAATTGATTTTAAAACTTGTTGTAGAGAATCAAATTTAGTATCGAAAAAATGTTTTTAAAAAAATTGAAAACAAAAATTCTATATCAAAACAGGCCAAAAAAAACATGAAAAAAAGTCAGGAAAAGCGATTTTTTGAGTTTTTTTTTACTTTTCTTACGGTTTTTTTTTCGGGCTGAGATAGTCATATGTATTGCTCTTAATGAATACAGAAGATAAAATTTAATTCAGAATGCTGGCCTAAAAAAGTTTTTTCATTGAAAATTAACCGAAGAATGACCATTCGAACCTATCTTTATTTTCCCATTTTTTTGTTTTACTCGAGTAAAAAATAGACCACAACAAAAATTTTTGTTTTACCATGTATAACACTTTTTTACTTTGGTTACTCAAACTCAAAAATAGACCACAACAAAAATTTTTGTTTTACCATGTATAACACTTTTTTACTTTGGTTGCTCAAACTCTATCAATAGTTAATCGATTGCTATCATTAAAACTTTTGTTTTAAATAGATTATATGTTTATTTCATTCAAAATTTGGCTTTTGGGTGAAAAATATTTTTAGTTGCAATAAAAATCTTATTTTAATGCAAATATTTTTCGGTTGCAACAAATTTTTTAGCTAAAAAAAAATAAAAAAATTATTTTCTTAAGATTTTTGAAAATTATCCAAGGTAAAAAAAAATTTTCAAAAATTTGCTCCAAATCCATCGAATGAGACATCAAAAGAAAGGACTCTTTAGACCAGGCATGTCAAACTTGCGGCCCGCGGGCCGCATGCGGCCCACAACGAATAACTTTGCGGCCCGGCCCCGTTCACATTTTTATTAATTTTGAGTTTTAGATTATAATTTAGATTTTCAGCTTTTGACACACATGCACCTCCTTTTTTTCCTAATCAACAAATAAATATGGGACAAAACCAAAATAGTAAATTTTATAAGATCTCGTGGCTTAAATCAGGGTAAGTTATGTGATTTCTTAAAATGAACTAGGAAGCGAATATTCTGAGTTAACCTACAAACGATTTTGGGGCTTTGGAATTTTTTTAGTTTTTAATGATAAAAGTCTTTAAACCAGCATGTCTTGCTATCTAAAATGGTTGCAGAGTTTATAATTCATGATACCTACCTAGATGTATCAAAACATTTATTGAGTTAAACTCAAAACTGCGAGAAAAATTCATAATAATAATAACGAATATGTGAACAAATGCAACATTCAAATGCAAATGTGCATTCAAATGCAAATTTCACATTAGGTACCTGTCGATGGGAGCAGTTATTTCAGTCATTAAGAGGAATGAGTTACCTATAAAATCCTGAATAACTAACGTTGGTCTGAGAAGAAAATGGTTAATGAAAAAAAAAAAATAGTTTCCTCATTTTTGCTGTTTTTTTACAAAATTCTTTTACATATAAAAATTGTAGCTTATCATGTTCTGCGGCCCACACAAATTTTTATCTCGCTGTTTTGGCCCCTTGTAACCATTGAGTTTGACATGCCTGCTTTAGACTCTTTACCTTATTCAACATTTTGTAGCTTCTATCGGTCAGTTTTTATTTCGATTTGAAGTTTAATAAGTGCACTTCTGATTCGTTGTGCCAATGGAGAAATGTTTAAAAGTGACTTTCGTGAGCATTTTTTTTTTTACAAAACCTTGATTATTTTAAAAAACGTTCGATTGACAAAAAACGATAATTTTTTCAAAATCTCTCTATTGGCTTTAGTAAACCGAAATACCTCTATATGTTTATAGTTTTAGGCCTTTAGCTCCCGCATAAAAATTATCGAAAAATTTTAGCCGAGCTATAAAATGTATCCCATACAAATTATCGGTAACTTGTATGGGAATTTTATCTCGGCTAAATTTTAGCTCGATCTGCGTACCAGACTTTGAATATGAATCAAAAAGAAAATAATATTTGGATTAAACTGGAGATTGATTTTTTTATTAAGTAATTGCTACAGAATATGGCACACCTACTTTTTATTTGAAGAGTTTTTTTTTTTCAAAGAATTATTTATGAAAAATAGTTTAAAAAAAACTAAGGATTTTGAAAATTTGTTTTCTAAAAATTCATCTCAATAAAGAAATCAAAACGCATCGTTTTTTTTTAAGTTCAATTTCAATTAAGAAGTGTTTTTTTTTTTGCTTTGAATATCAAATTTTATGTTTTTAATTTTTGTGTACACATTAAGAAAAAAGATATTCTAAAAGGCAATTGGAATCTGTATTGAATTAAGCGGCTTTGTGCATGTTTTTTTGCCAAGAAGACTGTCGTATTTAAAATAAGAAAGAAAGATTCTTTTTAAATTAAGGTGAACACTTTTTTATTTTTGTTTAATATTTTAATTTCAATACAAAATGAGGAATCAGTTCATTCTTAGCACTTAAGCAGATAGGCTTTTTTTTTAAAGAAGATAATACTTATTAAAATTAAATGAAGTTCAGTTTGATCTTAACAGATTTTGAACAGATTTCATTTATTTTTAAAAGAAATCTCATTATATTTAAGAAGATAAGAAGAGCATCATCTTGATTATAAATGCCTTATTTTCTCTGTGTATAAAATTGTAGTCTTAAAAATTTAAGCAACTGTAAAAAGAAATTCGTGTGAGCCAGTTTTGTTCTTTTTTAATTTTTAATGTTTAGGCTTAACTACATTCACCACTTTTTGAAAAAGTACAAAAGTGAAAATATTTTTTTTCTCTCTACCGGAATTTTGTTGTAAAAAAGAGTTTAAAAATTGATTTTTCGACAAAAAATCAGCTTTCTGCATGATTTGTTTTAATTTTTTAGCCCGAAAAACCATACAAAAATGCGTTTGAAAATTTTCACTTTTGTACTTTTTCACTTTTTGAGCCAATGTAGTTAAGGCTTTTAAAGTAAATTTGTGAGAAAATTGCACCTATTGCTTTAAGGATGATTTATTTTTTGCTTAAGTAACCTAGATATGATATTATTTAATTTATAAAATTGTATCAAAATTTAAAAAAAAAAGTTGTATTTGTTCCCTAAACTCACTGGTTTTAAAAACAATACGACAGCATAGGCAATTTGTTATCCAGGTAAATGTTTATTTTTATAAAAAAAAAATCATAAAAATCGGCTCCAGTTTCCTAATATTGAAAAATTAGCGTGTGTAAAAAGGACGAAACTTTAAAAAAAAAATCGTTCGATAAAACGGGACTTAATGGTTGTCATAGCCATTCAATTCTAGTATGACTAAAATCTCTTGGGGAATTATAGAAAGATGAGCTAAAACCAATTTGATCTACAATTTCAAAAACTTTATAAGTCTAAATTGAAACATATTGCATATATCAAATAAAGTGTTTCATTCACAAATGAATAGGTTTTAATATAGGTATCATTTGAATCGTGCTGCCATGATTTATTCAACTCAACAAAATCCTTAAAACGTATTTATTTCTGAATAAAACAATTTTCATTGACTCCAGCAAAAATGTTTTAAGTGTAACTTATGGCCGATGAGGTTTTTGGAAATAACGAATTATTCAGTTACAAAAGTAAATTAGTTCCACTGTGCTACAAAATTAAAAAAAAAAAAAAAATACACCAGATAAATTACATAGTGTAGGCTATTCGTACGGTCGAATAATGCATAAAAATATTTGTTATATTTTTGGAACCCTCCATTTTTTTTATTTACAAAAAACCATTTTTACAGACTCTACGATGTAATCTATCAATATCTCAATCTTTTATTTAACAATTCTCAACATGTTATATGTTTTTAGAAAGAGGATTTCCAGACCTTTTGAATGATGTATATAAGTCTATTGTTTAAACAAATTAAGTGTAGGTTTTTATCCCATAAATCTTGAAAAAGTGATTTTTTCTCAATTTTTTCAACTTTACCCAATTTTTTTTTGCAAAATAAAACAAACAAAAAATAAAATTAGGTTATATTCTGGAAGAATATTTATTTAGGCACAAATTGGTGTATTGTTTTGTTAAATTTGACCAAAACTGCGGAATCTATGCTACTTTTCCGTAACTAGAAAATATGCCATATCATGATGTGAATTGCAAGGTGCACAATAGGGTGCTCGTTTTTTTAAAAGAATTAGAATTTGTATGCTCCTAAGATCTTATATGGGTTGGAAATAACCTAAAAATAATATTCCCCAAGTTTCAAGACTCTAACTTCATTCTAACCCGTGCCGCCAAGCAGTTGAAGTTTCTTATGGGAATAACATGGGGTTTCTTGGACCTAGTTCGATCAATTTTATATTCCAGCCAAACCATTTGTTCAAAAAATTTAAAACTTAAAAGACTCAAACTTTATAAGTGTAGCTATCATGTAAAGATTTTTCAGATTTTTAATTGTAATAATTTTAGAGATTTAGCTTGGTAAAGAAAATAATTTTTTTCAGACTTTTTCAAAAATCGCTTTTTACACATTTGATGCTAAAAAATTAAAAAAACATACAAAAGGTCTGAAAATCCTCTTTCCAAAAACATATAACATATTGAGAATTGTTAAAAAAATGACTGAGATATTGATAGATTACATCGTAGAGTCTGTAAAAATGGATTTTTGTAAATAAAAAAAAAAAAAATTGAGGGTTCCAAAAATATAACAAAAATATTTTTATGCATTATTCGACCATACGAACAGCCTACACTATGTAATTTGTCGGGTGTATTTTCAGTGTCGCACCGTGTTCTTAATTTTTTTTTCTCAAACCTTGATTATTTTTTATAAAGTTTCGATTATTTTTTCAAACACATATCAAGTCTTAATAACGGTTTTCTTTGTGGAGTAAAATGTGTCGAGATATGTTGAAATTTTTAAACCTACAACAATAACTTTAAATAGGAAGTTGAAAATTTATGAAATAGATATTTTTAAATACATATCTTCCCAGACTCCTATTTACAAATGCACATGTACAAAAATGAAAAAAATAATAATATACATTTTTTGGAACTAATAGACGTTGCTAAAGATTTTCGGATTCTGGAAATTTTAGAAGGGCAATTCCATGGTAACTCACGTTACATTCACAAAAATTTCCAACACATAAATAATTTTTTTTTTCAATTTTAATGTATAAATTGATACGAAATTACTATCCATGAATGGAGCATAACTATTACTTTCATAATTAACTAGAAAATTTTTTTTATTTTTAACATTTGCTTGGGAAAAATAAAAGTTTGATGGTAACTCACGTTACAAAAATCGGACACGAATTTTAAGAGTCCTACAGTATGAAGTTTTTATGTGAAATTAAGAATCTTAATTTGTTTTCAATGAAGATTCCATACATACAAAATTACAAGCTTTTAATATGAGTGACAAAACCAAACATTTTTTCAATATTTCGAGGAAAAATTTTAAAATTCTTAGGTAACTCACGTTACATTATTTTGGTAACTCATGTTACCTGCGATTTGTGGTTCCAAAAGTAAAGAAAAGATGCATTTTCACTCAAGTTTTTTTTTAATCGAATAGTGTGTAACGAAGCTTGCTTAAATGTTAACTTATTTTAGCACTCACGAGGGGATATTGTCATCGTCACTATTAGACTCATCATATTTTCAGTTTGCTTGTTTTTCCGTCATTTTCATGTGAAATTCTTCTGTTGTTGGCAAGCTTATGCTATAAAAATGCTTTAAGATTATTAAACTCCCTGAATTTTATGTCTATCCATAAGGGAATACAACGAAGAATCTTTTCTTGCAATTTGCATAAAGAGTTGCCGTTTGTAAATAGTAATTTGCTAATAAAAAAAGTAAAAAAGACTGCATAATTTGTTCAAAATTCTTGTCCACTTTTTCATGGAATTACCCAGAATGTGTTTTTTTTTGTATAAAAAAGTATAGCCGCGCACAGATAATAAATATATATGTATGTTTAACCTCAAAACAAGGTGGCGCTCGCTAGTTCCTGTTGGAATTTCAGAACAAATTCAAATTTTAACACATTGGCAAAGGTATATTTGCGCAGGTAAAGGTTTAACTACACAATAGCCACTTTTTGCAAAAAGTGGGTAAATTTACAAAAGTAAATGATTTGTAGTTCTTTCTAGCATCATTTATGCTCGTATTTGGAAAAAAATTACAAAAATTGAAAATTTTTGAAATCACAAACTAGGCTTTCTGCATCATTTTTAAAAATTATAGTGCACATTTTGATTGATTTAAAGTAGAGCACAAAAAGATTCCAAAGTAAACGCTTCTGAGGTTAACATTTTCTGACCTTCAATTTAATATGAGTTGGCCACTTTTCAGATAGCTTATTTTTTTTTAACATATTCACGTTAAAGCCTCTCATTAAAAGTCCTTTCTTATTCCATTATTGTCTTATTTATACGAGAATATATTGCATTTAATTACAAACCCCACAATTGTAGAAAAAATTCTATAAAAAATTCTTTATCCAATAACAATATCAAAATCAGATAAATCAGATAGATAAACAATTTCAAAGCAATCTAAATGCCAAAATCTGGTTGTCAATCTTTCAGCGAAATCATTTCTTCAATGCCCATAAAGATCGCACTCTCCCTTCTTCTTGTTTCTTTCTTTTGAAAAACCATAATCTTCTATATCTACTTCGACCATAGAACATTGCCTGCATTTGAAATGATGTTGTATATGTCTTTTATATCCAATCCATGCAACAATATCGCAACGTATAACTGACATATAGAATGGTATAGCTTAAAGCAAAAAGTTAAATGCTAACCAATTATCTTAAAAGGAGAACGACTATCGACTCTATACGATACGACTCTTGTCCATCGATCAATATATACTTACTTCTGTGTGGAAATATATATTGATTCTAGGTAGGTATATTGCAATCCAATGGAACCAACCACAAACGGTGGTGATCTTCGTCCAACGACGACGGATGGCCTAAGCCTTATACTCTTCTAACATGGTCCTCCATTTGAAAGCAAAAGAACAAATCCCTCATAGACTGAGTGTCTCTCTTGTGCTGATGCTGTACGAAGTTCCATCAGAAAAAAACTGTCAGCGACCGTTTGTTTCGATCGTTGCAAAGGTATTTGCGAGTTCCATAAATTCCACCCTCTTTTTCTTATATAGAATAGGTATAAGGTCGTTGCTGCCACCAGTCATACAATGTACAACAACTGGTTGAAGAGATATGTCCTTCAGCAGGGCTGGGCAGCAAATACACAAGTCATGACTCTAGTGTGTTTGGACAGATCCAAGGCATATCTCTGTCGCGTCTTGATAGATTCTTTAAACTTGCAGTGTTTATTTCTAAAGAATTTAGACTTTTTCAATACTTTTGAAAGACAATTTTAAGAAGTTGTTCACTTCTTCGATCGATAGACAGATCTTCCAACTCTTTAACGTCATCCAATATTCATTTCGATTCGCTATAAGGTTGCTGAACCACACCACACCAATCAATCATTATTGATTCCAATCAGAATTTATTTCGACTTAATTATCAAGAACCAATAAGAAAAATCCACTCATATAATTAACCCCATCGATCGCCATCATCAGCATGATCAACCCTACTCCATCCAACAATTATATGCATAATGAGTCTCCACAAAGAATAACACTTGATGGTTTTCGCGCCCATCCGGAAGTTCTCAAGCAATCAATTGACTATGTCTTCTGATTATTCAATCAGGTGGCGAACACACGAGCACACTTTCCATCGAGTTGTTTTTTCGCTCTTCCACCCAAACGGAAGAGGAAGCCATTTTTGGCACGTGACGCTTTCAGCGGGTTAATGAATGCACGACCGCCCTGAGAACGTTAGTCCATTAGGGCGCAGGTCACACGTGCCAATTAATTATGTGTGTCCTATCCCGCCGACCAGGCAGGTAGGTGGTAATGTATAAAAGTACTAATTACCCGTTAGTCGTAGACTCTACAATCTACGTGCGATCGGGCTTGCGTGTGGGTCACAAACTCACTCAGAGTCTTCTTCCTTCGGAACCAACAACAACATAATTCCTGGTGAATTGTCAATTAGTGCGACACGATATAGCTTCTGTGAGTCGCAATATTATATGAGGCTTCCCGTGTCGATCATCGCACCATCGACCGATTGATGGATTGGCCTGTTGATTTATTCTTGGCCAAGAGGCAAATCAACTTTATCGACTGCTACTAACGGTAGATGGGTTTGATGGGTATATGACAATGACAACAGCAACTGATTTCTATTGTTTACACCATTCGTCCGGTCTTCCTTCCGTTTTTGGCCACCAACTGGACTGTGGTAGTGATATGTGTTCCATCAGGCCTCTGTTATTAAAAATGGTGTCAGCTGGAAGGAAATGTTGCGCGATGATAGCTGGCCGCAGGTGGAATGATAATTAAGCACTCTTTGGCCTGATAAGGTGTCCTATGAATTTTTGTTGTTGTTTTATTGCTTTTTGTCTGTTTTTGATCAACAAAAATAAAAAAAAAAAAAAATGACAAAAAAAAAGATAAAAACATGGAACTGCCCAAGCTACTGACAGAATCCCCAACCGATCATCATCATTGGGTTAGTTGGTTGAGATAGTCTTGCTGATTCTGTCTGAATCATTACCTCTGGGCTGTCTGCCTGCCTGGCTGATCTTCGTCATCATCTCATCACTGTACCAAAACGACCAAAAAAAGAGGACA
The DNA here is from genome assembly GCF_945859705.1 of Episyrphus balteatus. Lineage (NCBI taxonomy): Eukaryota > Metazoa > Arthropoda > Insecta > Diptera > Syrphidae > Episyrphus > Episyrphus balteatus. The sequence goes on along the minus strand of NC_079137.1, from coordinate 34,507,313 downwards.
ACAACGACTAGTACGACTACGACAATCCATCCATCGGTCCATAACGATCGTCGCGAAGCACATCCGAACGTATAAACTATCACGCAGTGCGTCTTCTATATAGTTAGGTATAGAACATTTTACTTGGATGTGTCCTCTCTTATTGTGGATGGGTTCGCAGCTAATGTGTTATTCATGAGGCTGGCCATCAGCAGTGGGGGAAAAACAGGATAGGAATTTTAGTAACTTATTCTTATATAGCGAGAGATAATGCACTCATATAGCCATGGTTCCGTGCTCCTCGGTTCGATGGAGATCCTGTGTGTCTTTTTGGAAAGTTCTATAAAGTTGACTTTCTTTAGCTTTGGAGGGGAAGTCGAAGATGGAAGGATGTGGTGGATTGTGTGTTGAAAACCATTATCGTCATCAGAAGTATAGTAGCAGTATAGTCTGAGATGCTGGGAGATGATGACAAAAAGAAATCAGTGGAGTTCCCTTCCTCATAACGTCGTCGTCGTGCGTTGTCGTCGTCATCATCATCATTGTTGTCGCTCTTTTCGTCCATTTCGCGACTTCTGGGCTGCTGCTATGTGACGACGACAACGATATAGGATGACATTGTCTTCGTCATTGTCTCTTGGAACATTGATTGCCCCTACGAATCTGCAAAGACCTTTTCAGATCTTTGGCCAGGTTAACTAACAATCAATGTGACTGCTAAGACTTTTGTGAGCCACTAGCTCGCTCGCTCGCTTCATCTCATCTTTGAAAGTTGGCTGAGATGGGTTTTGAACAATGTCCGTATCTTCTGCATGGATGTGGAAGGTATATAACATCCCTAAATTTCTGCTGATGGTTTCCAGGAGGACGCAATAAAATAAATTTGTTGTTGTTATGTTTTTTATCTGTTCTTTTTAGTTTAGTTTTTTTTTTCAAATTTTGTTTTTTTTTTTTTTTTTTTTTTTTGAGAGGGTATATGTATGTGTTTTGATGTACCTCAATCGATCAATTTGATTAAAAAAGATAAAAAAAAAACAAAATTCAAGAGAATTCCAAAAGTTTATCGACCGAGAGTTTTGAGTTCTTGAAAAATAGAAAAGGTTTAATGACATTCTTTAGAGAGGTCATTGGTAAAAGTAAACATTTGAGAATGGTAAAGCTTATAACATTCAAGGTCGCTTGGAATTCTCATTCCACGTAATTTAAATTGATACAGTGAAGAAGTACGTCATAATTTTCATCTGTTTTCAATGACTTACTTATAATTTGTAGATACATTGAGAAATTGATCTGAAAACCATAGAAAAATAAAATTTACAAGTCTTTAAATTGGACCGCATTCATGTAGATTTCTACTTAGATTTGTTTTTTTGAATTATATAGAGATTTCAATCAAAATTTAAAATCTACCTTCAATTTTCTGTGCTATCATTATTTTTAATTTTTTATTACTGAGTTCAACGATAATAATCAAGGCAGACCATTTTATGGGTGTTTTATTTTCTGACTTTTTTCTTCAAATAACATGTCAAATATCAATGGGCACAATTGTCAAATTTCAAAATTGACTTAAGTATTTTACCGATCGCATGGGGAAGACAGTAAATTTCACTTAACTTTAATGAATAAATAATATTAATTATAACCGATAATGCACTTTTTGCTCGTTTTTCACACAAATAAATTTAATTTTGCTAAATTAATTCTTTAATTCAAAACAATCTGCTGTCATGTTGACAAAAAAAACTTTCCTAAATTTTTAAGGAAAATTTTCTTGCCTAACTTTCCAGTTAGCTTTCCAATAAAATTACCTAAATTGGAAAGATTTTTTTTGACAGCTGACCAATCAGAGACCGAGAAATTACCTAAATATTAAGTGCCTAACGTTTCTGAACCTGCCCACTATTATTAATTTGGGATTTTGGTTTTATGACTATTGATTTGAAATTATTGTTTAAAGGTGAGAGAGTGCTGAAATTTATCTGAGCATGTTATCGATAACTTGTACGGGAGCTTAAATTTAGTTCGGATCTGCGAACCCAGTGCTTACCATGTACTTGTACTTCTTTTTCAGTAAAAAGATATTCTCAAATATTATTTGGTGTATATTTATGTATGTACCAGTCTCTAAGTACAAAATCTATATAAAAAGAAATGTATTATGGGTGTCCCGTATTATTTTAAGGACAATTTAAGGCGTGATTTTGCGTTTTCTGAAATCATCGCATGATGATACTTGTTTTGAAGATAGAGGCTTACTGTAGAGCATATACTCAGGAATCACACTGCGGGACAACCTATTTTTGTTGATAGAAATACTTATTTAAAGCTATAGGTATATAAATAACAGGAACATGAATTAAAATAGTGCACTGTGGCGTATACGTACTTTTTTTTTTAATTTTGAAAAAAAACATGGATTTGCGAAAGACGCGTTTAAACAATTTTGGAATATAAAATAAATATGTACCATGAACATGAATTAAATAGTGCACTCTGCACTCTGACGTATGCGTACTGTTTTTTAATTTTGAAAAACATGATTTTGCGAAAAACGCGTTTCAATAAAATTTAGTTCAAAGTACCTTTATAAGTTAACCATAACCATTCAAAATGTAAAATTTTAGTCAATTAAAAAAATTGTAAATACTATATTTCCATTATCCGTATTTATTGACAAAAACTTAAACCCAGTTTTGGTAGAATATCTGACGGCACTGCGTGTAGCAAATTTTTTCACAACAGTGTTTTTTCGAGAAATTTGCAATAATTCAAAAATTTTGTATGGGAGGTCCATTTTCTAAAAGGGAAATTAAGTTTTTGCTAAAATTTAAATAGTAGTTACCCTGGTATATTTCGTCGAAAACAGAACCAATTTTTTTTTAAATGTACAGACTGATATTTTTTATCATTTTTAAGAACAAAATGCATTCAAACTTTCAAGAATTTTGGGGAAGTTAAAGAATTTTATTATTACGAGGATTTGCAAGCTTATCATTGACAAACACTTTTAAAATTTTTTTTTTTAAGTTACTGCTAGTTAGTCTCTTAAGATCGACTTAAAAGTATTGAAGTACTTTAAAAACTTTAAAAAACCGAGGATAATTAAACAAAAGTTACACTGTAGAGTGTAGATCTTGGTATTACCTCAAATTTATTTATTTTTTTGGAATTCCAACGTCTGCAAATTAAAATCAGTAGCTTTTAACGAAGCATGTTTAAAGGTGAATAGAAATTAACTGGATACGTAATAAATCTTCTTAAAAAAATGATTTGGAAGACTTCTATCGCCTTTTGACAATTTTATCTTTAAAATTAATGACTGCGTCACAATTTATTAATTTTTTTTCTAGCATATTTTCCATATTTTCTTAAGATTTCTTAAAATACTCGTATAAAATTTTGTAAACCAATTTCTTGACTATTGGTGAATTTAATGGAGCAGTTCTTGTTCAGGATTAAAAAAAAAGAAATACTTTCAAGAAATATAAAATATTTTTTTGAAACCATTATTTACGATAATTCTCATTCCCCAGTTTTATTTTATTTTTACCGACTTCCAAAAAGGAGGATGTATTCAATTCGTCTGTATTTTTTTTAAATGTTTGTTACCTCATAACTTTTGACTGAATGAACCAATTTTGATAATTATTTTTGTATTGGAAAGCTGGTGCCTGCAGTGTGGTCCAATTTCAATTTCGTTCAGTTATGGCCATAGAAACTATTAGAAAAACCATAAAACCCAATTTTGATCCATGGAAGTCGGTGTTTTTGATAAAAATGATTATATATTTTTTTTTCAATAAAAAAAGCGATTTCAATGATTTTTTGTACGAATTCTTTTAAAGTCTCATTCTCCGCATAGTCTACGTGTATTCTACTTTGTCTACTTTGTATTCTCCCCAATAATCAATATTTGTGGAGTCACAAAAGCAATCAAAATTGTGATCTTACTCAGAGGTCACAACCAACATATTGTTTAAGATTTGACATTGCAATCGATAGTATGTATTGTACATATAGAGCAAAATATTTACATAAGTTTCAACTGAAAATGAAATGTAAAGAGTTTATGTAGTTATTTTCAACAAAATACTCATATTGTGCATATTGAAAAGTGAGGACGTCTTTTTAGGACATCGAGAGATACCAACGATCCAATAACGATTCCTCCCGATTACAATGTTAGTTGTGCATATAATATAATTTGATATAATCGCTCGTTTGTAATACATATGTAAATCTCATTTTGAAATTTGTCAAAAAGTAAGATTTCACTCTGATACAAAACGCAGGAAATTAAGAATAACTTAAAAAACACTAAAATTAAAATGTCACCTTTTGTTCCGAAACCCTGATTTATTGTGATCAGACTATTCATTTCAATAACTCGACCCATCTCTATCCTAGACTAATATTATAGGAACTTGGTTAAGGCTTCACTAGAAACCTTTGTCCACCGCATTAAGCCACGTTATAAATTTACAACCTACTACAAGTTTAAATTGCCTACTAAACTTGACTTCCATCCATTTAAATTCCAGAGATGTGTTTAAAAATATGTAATGACTTTTCACGGTGATCATTTACATCCTAATGTTCACTTTGAAATCACAGTTCTTGTAGCCTTCAACGTATAACGGCTAGTGCGGGTACCTCCTATTTGCACTTCTAGAAAAATCACTTGCATAATGTACCCACTATAAGCTTTTTCTTTTATTTCAAGACAAATATATTAAGACATCAAAAAACCCATTCTATACGCATTATTCAATTACCAACCTCGAATGCGGTACTGTAATTTTTAACAACTTTGTGCTGCGCAAAACAAACAACATTTTTTATATTATTCCATCCCGCCACCGCATCAGCAGTTTCGTTCTAATGAAATTTATTACATCAAATTATTCAAGGAACCGTACAAAAACCTCATATCGCACATAATATTTTCAGACAGGAATCCCATCAACATGATGGCAGGCTTCTCTCACTGCGCTGCGCTGGGAACCTGTAAAACCGCCCTCAGGGTTCGAATCAAAAACTAGCTGATGGACCTCCTCCTCCTCTTCCTCCCTATATTGCAATTCGGGCTAAAGTTGTGTTCGTCGCCGTGCGTCGTCTTCTTCTTCGTCGTTGTTGCTTGTCTCGGCCAGCCATCAGTGCTGCTGGCAAACGTCAGGAGCAATCACAGATTCCAATGCAATCCCAGGGTAGCTCCAACAAAAATCTGGAATTAAATTAACCGAATGCAGAGGAGCGCGCAAAAAGACAAATTCTAAAGTTGTACGCGTACGCAGTTTTTTGTGCGTTTCCTTCTGGCTTTCAGTGCATCGTAAATGGAAAGTTTTACTCTACTCCAGCCAGTGCGTAGACTGTGGAGATGCATTACCTTCATCATGCATCAGCATCAGCATCAGACAGAGGAGCAAGGATAAGACTTTGTAATTTCTGATTACTAACTATTTAAGAGAGCTCTTCCAGCGCATGATGATCGATCCGATGCGCGATGATGTCGGGAACCGGGATGAGGATCCACAAACTACAACTGTCAGCTCTCGAACAATACCAGTGATTTTGCACAAACATCGATCGCTGGACAGACGATGACTGCGACTCCAAGAACACCACCTACTATCTATACTTGAGCTTGGGTTAGAAAGCATCATCATGAGGAGTTTCTGTGTTTATGTGTGCTTGCTCGCGATGATGATGCTGATGATGATCTGTATTATTTATATGACTCGTGCTGGGATGTTTTCCCAGCGTTTTCCACTCTCTGCAACCGTTCAAACAATTTCGGTCTGGTCTGCAAACAGCCAACGTTGGGATTACCCTTTGCAAAGAATTCAAGTTTTGCTGCGCAATCTACTCCTCCTTTGCTCCTTCGAGCAAGCCCAGTATACCGCATATAAGTATATGGGATTGTAATGGTGGTGGATGGAACCAGCTCATTATTAATTCGCATCATGGCCAGGACACGGCTATAAACAATAATACTGTCTGCCCTAATGGATTCCCTGCTGAAAATGCTTTAATTAGGTTTTGAGAAAAACGAAAAACTCCTGGAATTCCACTTCGGTCGAGAGGGAATGTGATGCGATGTGAAAAATTAAGGATATTTCTTCTTCTTATATTCTCCATCATCATATTATAGAGAGATATACAATGAATATACACGTATCTAGACTTTGCCGCGTTGGAACCAGCACTCTTGGTTACTTTTTTGCTAAAGTTGTTGTTGTTATTGTAGCTACTGGGGCTGGCCAACACAAGAGATTGCAAAGTTAGCTCTGCTACTGGTTTTGCTGACGTTTAAATATTGTGACACACGTGAAACGTACTCGAAATGGGATCATTCGGTAATTGCTGCCCCGATATATCTCGTTATGAGGATGAGGTATGTGGTGTATAGTTTGTTGCTACCATTGTCTCATTCCATTTGCCATTTTTGGTTTTGTTTGGTAGGGAAGAAGCAGGAAGCAAGCGGTAGGGAAGAGCCAAAGAGGAGGTGGTATAACCTCGATTTCTGATCGTGATTTATGCGATTGCGCCCCAACTTACTTGATATTCAATATACTTTGCATAGAAATTGAAGTGATTTGCTATTCACAAAAAAATAACAAAAATTCAAGTAAAAAAAAGTTAATGGATATTCGAATTCTTATAAAATGTATAGTTGCAGGAGATGACAGAGGAACAAAAGTTGGACGTGTGTGTTCCAAAATGATTAAATCCTTGGGGAATTATGTATGAATTTATCAGTTAAAGACTTTGTTTTTCATAAGTGTGTCGGGAATTCTTATCCCTTAAATTGTTTCTTCGTTTTTTTTTAAATAAAAAATTATTCCTGAAGATGTCACTATTTTTTATTTGGAATCACCAAAAACTCGACACATTAGAAGAACCAGAATAAAAATTCTCATAGCATCCCAAATAAGAACTAAAAATAGTGTTTCAAAGTGGAATTTTTCGGTTAAGGGAAATTCAAAATATGGAGCAAACTAGTGGTTCTATCTTTAGGCTAGGCTATTGCAAGTATTCTATACCCAAATACTCTAGAAAGACACAAAAAAAGCAATATGATAAAAAAAAAAAAAACAAAAATATAAAACTAAAAATCTTGCTGCATATCCATTTTCCTGCGTTGTGTGTCCGAAAATAATAGGCAAATTCCAAAAATAGACAAAAACACACATTTCTCTCAAAACTTTTTCTAAGGCATCCACATCACAGTAGCGCAGTGCGCTCTCTATAAAGGAAAGCAATATCACCTATTCCTAATACATACAAAAGTATAAGCGAACAAAAAGTTGGACAAAATGCTTGAGCTCCATGTAGCGCATCCATATCCCATCTCATCCCATCTAATCCAATATCATAATATATTCAAAGGCAAGAGAACTAAAGGGAGAGATGGCTCTAAGTTTGTAGTTATTATTAAAAGCAAAAGACCGGGCCATCAGGCGCAGTGTGTGATGTCTTTCTTTCATTCTTTTTTTGGGTTTTTTTTTGGCTAGATCTGAAATAAATGATACAAAAATGGATAAAAAATCTATTACGTAAGGCCGTCAGACACAATGACTTTAAATAAATATAGAAAAACTATTGTATGTAAAATTGTTTTGCTTTTGAAATCTTTATTTGATTTTAATTTTGCTATCACGATTTTCTTAATTGACTGGGAAAATTATAAAACATCATCATCTAGCTGAAATAATGTTTAATTTTTTGTTACTTGTTAGAGCAAACCTCATAAAGTCTAGATAAAGTCTAAATTACTCACACCACTAACATTGAAAAAAAATTTGACCAAGTAAAAAAATTAGTGAGGAAGGGAATTGGTGAAATAATAAAACTATTTTTTGTACAAAAGTAAACTTTTTATGGTCTGAAAATGAAAAATTCTTTGCAATGCACATAGGCACAAAATAGAATATTATTTCGGTATTACACTGCTTAATTCAGGCTTTAATCGGTTGTTAGTTGGTTTTTAATTTGCGGCTTCTTTTTCAATCTTAATACCTTTTTTATTATGTATTCTTTTCAAGAACTTACATTAGTATGCTCAGGCTCACTTCTACTTAAAGCGTTCTTAAATGCTTCCTTTGTATTATGCACCACCGTGGCATAACTATTGGTACGATGAACTGCCAATCAAAAAGTTCTGGGTTCAAATAGAGCCTCAAATATTTGTTTAAAATTTTAAATAAATAACATGAATATGAATTTAAATAGTGCACTCTGACGTATACGTACTTTTTTTTGTTTAAACATGGTTTCGCGAAAAACGCTTTTATAAAAATGTGAAATGGAAAATCTTAGAAAAAAAAATGGATGAACTGTCAATCGAAAAGTTCTGAGTTCAAAGTAAATATTTCTGCTTTATTTTATTCACAACGTTTAGGGTATTTTTGTGTCGGGTTAACAATACCAGTAAATAACAAAATCAAAAAATTACAATTTTTCAATATCAATTCAATTCTAAGTGGGCTTGAGGTCTTGTTTGTAAATTTTTTGATTGGCAGTTCATCGACAAAAAATTTACAAACAAGACCTCAAGACCACTTAGAATAAATTTACTCAATCACTCCCTCCAAAAAAGAAATGGGACCCTTATTTGTTATTTTTATTACTTCAATTTTAAGAAACAATAGGTAATGGAAAAACTGTTGATAAATTAAATAAAAACCTAATTTGATATTTGACAATAAGGTGGAACAACAAGAATAATAGAAATTCTCTGATTTTGCATGTAATCCTGCCACATCTTAATTACACGAATTTTTTTTTTTTCAAATAATATGAAGGTATGTATCTACCTATGAACATGAAATAAAAGTGGGAAAAGAAACTATTTCCACTTTGCAGGGTAAATGAAGCGCATTCTCAACTTAAAAAAAAAAAAACAAAAAACATAATTTCCGATTCACTTAAATAAACCAAAGAAATAAAATCTACGGGACGTGCTTATTCCGATCTAATTAGAAAAATGATCATCAAATAGACAAGAGACGGAAAGATATCAATAACGATCTACAGAATATCAAGATTAGAAATTTGTCTGTCTTGTCTTCACAAATAACATCAAGTAGGTAGTATCATCATTTAAGCATAATTCGTTTCAAATAGCTTTGCTGAACATATACATACGACATACCTATGAAATAGTTGAAAATATATGCATACATTTTCACATGTGATGCTAGTTCAATATCGTACCTACTACACAAACATGTGCTCACGGTAATAGCATCAGATCAGCCGGCCGCCCACCTTTCTACTATAATCATGTTCTTGCGCTATAGGAGCGGCCTCAAAAAAGCAGCCAAAAAAGCTCCAACCCAAAATTAGAATTTATTCTATAATTAGTCATGTTCATCATTTAATGTATCTTTGAGTTGTTTTTCTTGAAAGAATAAGACCTTTTCAAAAATGCCTCGCTGCCTGTTGGTAGTTGTCGGAATTAGTTTTGTGATGAAACCATCAGGGGGTAGTTTTTTTTTTTTTTATTTAAATCGGAACTTTTGTAGGTTATAAAACAAAAATTACTCGATTTATCGTTCTTTAAGAATATTTCTTTGTAGTACCTATTCAAGAATTTATACCTGATCCTGATTAAAGTTGTCATTAAATTCCATGAAACCATTCAAGCAAAAATTAGTATTACAAACGCGCAAACGGAACACATATTTCAGCACTGTTGGGAACGCGAGACATTCTGGCATTTTATTGATGTTCCCCATCATCAGCAATCCAGGGATTAATTTGCAATGTTGACTTCGGATCGACACACACAAAAAAATTAGTTTAGTGCAGCAAGGAATCAGTTAGAGAAACAAAGACGAGAATTCTTCGCATGGACATGTTATTTCCCATGGGATTGCAGTGCATAAGATGCATACTTGATGTTGATCATCGTTTGTATGTCCTCTAATACTCTACTTGTTGCAGATAGAAACATAGTTTTAACAGTGTTAATCTAGATTTGAAGCAAGCTTGTGGAACATGGAGAATGTAATTTACAATAGACTATACGCACTTTCTAGGTATTGCACGCATTTGAGTGTGTGATGTTTAAAAATGTGCTACGTTATGGTCGTTGCTTGATCAATAAAAGAGAAATACTTGTCCCCAAGTCTGCGATTAAAGTCTGCGACTAAAGTCTGCGGAAATTAAAGTCGACCAAGCACTAAAATCTGCGACTAAAGTCTGCGATTAAAGTCTGCGGCAATTAAAGTCGGGACCAAGCACAACTCGGTGACTCAAGTCAGCGACTCACGCCGGCGACACAAGTCGGTGACTCAAATCTGCGACTGAAGTCGGCGACTAAAGTCGGCGACTAAAATCTGCAACTCAAGTCTGCGACTCAAGTCTTCGACTCAAGTCTGCGACTCAAGTCTGTGACTCAAGTCTGCGACACAAGTCGGCGACTAAATTCTGCGACTAAAGTCTGCGACTAAAGTCTGCGACTAAAGTCGGCGACTAAAGTCTGCGACACAAGTCGGCGACTAAAGTCGGCAACTAAAGTCTGCGACTCAAGTCTGCGACTAAAGTCTGCGACTAAAGTCAGCGACTAAAGTCAGCGACTAAAGTCTGCGATTCAAGTCTGTGGATCAACTCTTTGACTCAAGCCTGTGACTAAAGCCTGTGACTAAAGTCTGCGACTCAAGTCGGCGACTAAAGTCGGCGACCAAACTCGGCGACTAAAGTCTGCTACTCAAGTCGGCGACTTAAGTCTGCGACTAAAGTCTGCGATTCAAGTCTTCGACTCAAGCCTGTGACTCAAGTCTGCGACTCAAGTCTACTTCATTTTAATTTTATACCTTAAAACTTAAATGTGCTTCAAATTACCCCTAAATTTGACTGAGCCAACAAGATCAATCTCCCACCGGAAAGCATACTGTCCGTGTTCCTAATGCCAATACATGTGTCTGACACAGCTAATCGATACTTTTCACATTATGATCTGTTAGCTATTGGTTCTTGCTGTTGCGTTGTTTGTTGTTGGTGGAAATGGAAACAAAACAAACTAACAAACGGTTCTAATAAATTCTATAATTGCATCGCTAGACTCTTGATGAACTGAAGTGAGTCCAAGTCCAAGATTTCAAGTCCAGATGCTTTCAGGTAGACCGCAAATATCAATTAGTAATTTCTAACAACTGTGAGAACCTAAATAGACATTCGCAATCTTGTGTTAAGGTATCTTGAACGTTAGATACATTTTTTTTTTTTTGCTAAGATACTTTTTTGTTATTAATTTCTATAATATCCCACTATACGCATCGTGTCTTCAAATTACTTGGAAAGACTTTAATTATTTCAAACGAGTACGATCCGATATCTGACGACCAGTGATCACGGTCGATCATCGCATCGATGGCCATGTGAATTGATATTAAAAATGCACGCGCATCGAAATCATATCCTTGTCATGTTATACTCTTAAGTCTCGTCTCGTGCGGCTGCAAACGAGATATATAGAACCTTGAGATCGATTAGAAAAGACTCAATAGATACAATTTATTTTGAATTTATTAATTTTTGTTGTTGTTTGTTTGTACTGTGCTGTACTTGCTTCGCATCATATAGTGGATCGGATTGGATAGTTAGTTAGATGATAGCTTAGAAGACGGACGAACAAGGAGGAAAGATGTGGGAAGTTGTTATGTTGCCAATAAAAAAATGTCAACGCTGGCAGACGAATAGACGTTTCTGTTGTGGACAGGAAAACATGGTGCGAACGAAAGCCCCCGTTTCCATTGCGGTCGATTCGGTATAAGTTGGTTGGTTGTTTGTTTGGTTCGGTGTGTCTTCCTTGACTCCGGGCTCCTACTTCGACTTCGAAATCGACTTCGGCCAAGACATATCGGCGACATATTTTGTATCTGCGATCGCGCTGCCCCGAGAATAACATAAATGGAGATTTACCATATGTGGCCATCATCAGGAGCTCTTCCCGCGTGCATTGATCGGTGCAATGGATGGTTTGGATCAGCTATGCATCTAGGAAACGATCGATGTGTGAAAAAGGAAATATTTCTATATTTTGCTGATTATCATTGGAGCACACAATATAACTGTGTGTTCGTTTGCGCGACAACTCCAATAGATGGATGGATCGATTCGATAGATAGATATGATTTTTAGCGAGACAGAGAGATTCCACATAATGTAGATGGTTGATGAGGGAAAAGCCATCATAGCCATCATGGCAAAACAAATGGCAATAAAGGGGGGAAAGTGAAAAACTAATCACCGCAGCATCAGAGAGCATCAGTTAGTCAGTGCACGTGGTTACCTGGTTGTCTATTTTTGGTGATAGGTGCGGATTCCAGAGATTCATATTCCATTTAGAGGAAAGCTAGTATAAGTATTCTCCAAGGGACTATGATTCTGTATGTTTTCTTTTGCTATACGCGCCTCGTTGGCTGGCCAACATGTTTTGACCATTATCAGAGATCGACTAGGTAGAGTTGCGAGATATCTGAGGTGGTGGAATCCTCTTCTGATGTTTATTGACGGCTAAAGAACAGCACGCAGCTGCATGCTGTTCGTTCTGGAATTGAATTATTTAATTTAATGTTTTTTTTTTGTTTTTGTTTTTATAGATTCCATTCTAGATCCCTTGTAGGTAAGGTTGGTACTTCTATTTATTATTGGAAATTGGAATCATTGCTTGTTTTTTTTTTTTTGTGGGTTTAATTTATTTTGATACTGTGACAATGTTAATGTACTGGCTTGTCAATGTTAAACAATGTATCCTGGGGGAATATAATGATACATTTAACTTGTGACATAAGGTTTTCTTGTTTTAAAAATTAATTAATTAGTTGTAGTCGTATGAACATAAATAGTTCTTGTATCTAGCCAGTGATTTTTTTTTAAACTATACAGAAATGTTGTCCAGTTTTGAAACAAAGTTATTGAAAATCGATTTTCGAGAATTTTCGCAAATCTTTATTGGTAACAATATCACAACAAAAACATTACTGTTAAAAAAAGAGCCAAGTTCTCCTATATTGAAGTTAAGCTGGCACAAAAAGTACTGAAATGTAAAAGTGTACCAAGTTCTAAAACTTGGCTTTAAATTTGTATAAATAAAATGTATAAAGGGCAAAATTGCTTATGCAACCTCAAAACTCCGTATTTTATCATCTTTAGTATATCTACTTTTTTTTCAAAAATAATAATTATTTTTCTCAAAGATATTGGAAATAGAAATTTTTGATATTCCAAAATGTTAGTGGTCAACATAATTATTGGTTGCGCTTCTGATTTGTATTTAAAAAAAAAAAGAATTTCATTGAAAACAAGTTTTTGAAACTTTCAGGCTAGCATTTCACTTTTTGCGCATTCACTTGCCGAAAGTAAAATTAGGTGTTTTGCATTTTTCACTCATTTAGATTTTCTGATGGAATTCAATTCAATTTGTTTATGTTCGTTAATTTGGTATCATTCTCAATGAATCTAACTTAACTTATAATTCATTTTTCTTTTCAAACTTGCAATTATATCGCCCATGCTCTGCATTTCACTTACATATTTGATTTGTCTCGAAAAATGTGTCTTCTTATTTTTTTCTTTTAAATTTTGCTTTTCTCCATTTAAATTGCCAATAAATTGCATCCATGTTCAAAACAGCAGTAATTTCACTTTAGAAATAAAATAAAAATGGATGATCTTTCAGTTTTACAGTTCTAAGCAATTTCGAAGTTTTCGAAATCGAACGAAATGAAATATATGATATTTCACTTCACGTGAAATTGAAAAGTGATTTGAAATCACTTTCGGTCGAATTGCGGACCATGGGTGTTTATATCGAAAATATTGAAGTGTATAGCTCACAAACTAGACGTAATAGAAATAAAACTCTAAACACTTTTGAATTCAGCACATGACAAAGTTTGAACGACATAAAGTGTTTTTTAAGGATGACTCAGCTCCTTGTGGTAGCTGTTTGTGTTAAATGTTTGGGACACAAGAATTTGAAAAAAAATACTAGGTACTTTGAATGTAGAAGGAGGAGACAGTAGTACGAAGCTGTCGAGAACAGTTAAATGATAATATACCAGTTTCAGTATCGCAGCACAGCGCTTCACTCTCGATCAAAGATGAATAAAAAAGACAAACAAATTTTACATATACCTAGGTAAATTTACTCTCTAAAAAATGTTTGAAAAATTTTCCAGCCCCCTCCAAATTTTTTTCTGGATACGCCACTGATATACCAACGATGTTACTTAGTTCTTTAGAAATAATTAGTTATATTGATTCTAGACAATCCGCGCATTCTAGACATTTAAAGCCCAAAAAAGCCATCAGGCCGAAGACAGCATGAACGCAAAAAGTTTTTGATAAGAATTTTGGACATTTTGGTTATCCTTTGATAAAAATTTGTTAAAAATTGAATTATGCTTGAGAAATACTGAAAATCCTTTTTATATATATTTTTTGTGATCTTTAAGATCCGTGATACAAAAATCAAGAAATTAATTGATAGCCTTCACACACACAATTGCATGGCCATTTCTGACGAAAAGTGTTGAAATTTGGTAACATTCGAAAACATAACTATAGAGGTGGCGGCTCAAGAATGGCTAGCGGAATAAGCTTTTTGATATTCTTTTTTTAAACAGTTAGTTAAAAATTAAGCTAAATTTAAAAGTGTATGATCTTAAATCTCGGTTTAATTGTGTTCAAATTCCTTGATTTTTCAAAAAAATTTGAAATTTTCAAATTCAAATTTTGTTAACTCCAAAAATTATTTTTTTTTTTTTCATTTTGTTTTGTTTTATACCTATGCTCTTATGCAAGTTATTTAAGAGATACTCAAAAATTTATAGGTATACTGTTCTATGGGAGGTACCGTTAATAACGATCTTAGAAAAAAAAAAACTATTTTCATTAGAAGATAGGCCTTGTCTCAAAACTATTACATATTTGAATATTTTAATCAAAATCGTAGGAGCCTTTTTTGAGAAAATTAAAGTTTTACAATTTTTTTAATGAACCCGCTTTGGGTACACGATGTTAAACGTTTGCCTGTTCCGGTCAAAAAACCAAAAGGATAGGTTTTTCCACTATTTTCGATTAAGATTACGATCAAACGTTAACCTTGCCGTCTCTATTTCATCAGTAGAAAAAATAGGAACAGATTCGACCCCAGTACTTTACTACTGCGAAAAATACAAATTCAGTTCTGAGAATTTTGAAAAATTAAATAATAAGGAAAAATTACATACTAAAAAAAGTCGGATTTTTTAGGAAAAACATTTTTGTTTCCGTTATTTATGGTATATTCTCAACAATGTAAGGCTATGTGAAGTTGGCACCCCTAAATGCTAATTTTTTTTTTTTCAAACCTGCCCAAGGTTAGCCCAGGATATCAAAAATCACAAAAAAATAATTTTTTTTTTATTCAATGTAAAAATTGATGGTTTTGCACTGTGGCCGTTTGCCCAACGTTAGCCCAGAACAGCCCAACTGTGTTTTTGCTTATTTTTATTTTTATGTTCGCTATCCTACGCTTAGTTTAAAAATTATAGAAGAATTAGTTTTATTCACCACACCAAAAAAAAGCACGCATACACCACAGTGACTTTTTTTAAATGTATAATTAAAAACAAATAAATCCACTGGTGTTTGCACTGCGTCGCAAATGTTATTTATTTGACTTTAAATTCTTACTTGATTGAATTTAGTCCATATTACATTCCTGTTAAGAAGCTTAAGTTGACATTTCACCTTAAAAACCACCACATACAAGTACTTTTTCAAGTGTTGGTTTGCAATATAAGCACCTAAGAAACTACATGCTTCGTAAAATATATCCAAACATTTTTCAAAAGTAGTAACAATTAATATAAAAGGTGTGATTTCTTTTTTTCAGTACACGAAAAAAAAAACCTTTTTTTTCTTAAAAATTAAAATTTGTTTTTTTTCATTGTAAAAATTGTCCCTTTTCCACTTTTTCTCAATTAGCCATGCTAATTCCAACAAATTACATCACTTTTTTTCGGTAGCCCACCCTTAGTTCAAAAGTTATAACAAAAAAACTTTTTTCAAATTACCAACCTCTTAAAAATCTAAATTTTGTTTTTTTCAGTGTAAAAATTGTCCCTTTTCCACTTTTTCTGAAGTAACCATGGTAGAGCTCCAACAAATGATGTCACTTTTTTTCGTAAGCCCTCCCTTAGTTCAAAAGTTATAACAAAAAACTTTTTTTTTCAAATTACCAACCTCTTACAAATTAAGCATTTGGGGCTGTCAACTTCACATAGCTACAATGTTACACCATTTTGAAAAGAGAATTGAAACACCAACTTTTAAGGTACTTTGACAAAAAAAAAGTGATATTTTCTTTAAAACTGATGCAGTTGAGATAAAAATGAATGAATTTGTTAGCAGGGTTATTCAAGGTTCCGTAGCAAAAGAAAAAAATGAGAAAACTTGAGTTTTGTATTTACGGCACATGGAAGACCGTCACAGGGTGACCATTTTTTGGATTTTTGTTTTGAGTGTCCATATTATGGACTCCATAACTTACAAAATATATGGCTTCGTAGCCAATTAAATTATTTTTCTGATAACTGGCACCACCTACACTATCTACCGTTTTCAACGTTGACTTTTGGGACACCCTGTATATCTACCAATGACAGGTATACCGGTATTTTATGTTAAAAAAAATTTATTCCAAAAACCCCTTACAGTGACCAAAAACTGCTACATACCAAGATTAAGGTGGATCGGCACATCCGTTAAGGCTTATGTAGCTCTTTATACAAAGAGACCGACAGAAATCCTGTCGGAATGAAAAAATCCACATTTGAAAGGTTAGAAAAACAATTTTTAATGTCCTTTTCGATTGGACTTCCAGAAGCATTCAGAAAAATTCATGAAAATGACAGCTAGAACGCTTCTCAGAAGAGAAATTATCTTCTCAATCAGTGTGTAATAATTGTTTTCTGAAATTTAAATTAATTAAAAAATAGAAATGGATGCATTACAGCGATGGAATCATTTATTATTTATCATCATCTTCTTCATCGTCGTCCTCATAATTATAATTTTTCAACTTTAATACCATGTCGATCGTTTGCCAGAAAAAAAATTTATTCAAATTTTTGGCATTTAAAATTTTACACAAAGGAAAAAAAAAAAATAAAATGCACGACTGGGGTCGCACGTACTTGCTCTTATGCTCAAAGTAACTCTAATTTTACATTTCATAGGTAGTGTAAAAAAATAAAATCTGCTTTTTTTGAAAATTTTCTAAAATTTTAATACTACCATTACTTAAAAACTTTTGTATAAAATTTTTTATTAAAATCGGGTTAATGTTGTACGAGATATTCAGAAACGAAAAAAACCGTTCTATGACAGGTACGATTAATAACGGTACAAAAAATATTTTTTTTTATTTTAAAAGTTGGCTCTTATGTGTAATACTACAAACAAAAATTTTAATCAAAATCGTTAGAGCCGTTTTTGAAAAAAATTAACTTTTGTATTTCCGTTATAGGGCAGGTACCGTTAGTTTTGGTCATAAAAAAAATTTTCAATTTCCCCTCTAGGGAATTACCAAAAACTGCTAACTACCAAGTTTGAACAAAATCACTTCACTTGTTTAGGCTGCAGCTCCAGATAGAGACAGACGGACAGACAGACAGAATTGTCGGACCCACTTTTTTGGCATTCTCCACCATCCTAATGTCATGTAAAATTGTTATCTCGAGTTCGATTTTTTTTACGAATCCTAAACTTGCCCTATAGTACCTATCTAGCAAGTAAAAAAAACAGAATTGAGTGGAAGCGATACAAAACGTTTTATTGGATTTCATCAGCTACATCAACGGCCTTAAACATATGTAAATAACACCGGCACACAAAAAAAAAGTGTCATGTACCAGGAACCAGACCTATCTTTCTTTATGTTTTTAGGCACGCTGAATCCGAATTTCAAGTCCGTTTGACCCGGCCACCTTCCTCCAGATGTTTTTGTTTTTAGGTATAATTTGAGAATAGTTTGAACCTATGCTGAGATATAATGTGTCCCAACACATTAAAGGGTTTAAAATTTTCAATTTCACGTCTCGAATATGACAATTTTTAACAAAAAAAAAAATCGACCATTAATCCAAAACAAAATAACATTATTCGTTAGAGTGCACACTATTTAAAACAAATTATAATATTTGAAAGCTTTTTGTATTTTTATCATTATTTTAAATCATTTTTATGTGAAGTAAGCAGATTTGCCAGGTTTGCCAACCCCAACCAACGATATTATTTTTTAAATTTTTATATAATTTCAGTTTATCTGACCTACCTACCTACATTTTATAGTTCACACTAATTGTTGGACTTAAAATGAAATTAGTAAAACCTAAAAACAAAAAATGTACAAAAATTGTTTCTCTGTTCATGTTCATTAAAATTTATTAAAATTTTAAGGAACGAGTGAAATATTCAAGGATCCTGTTTGGCAATTAATATCCAGCTCTTGCAATACTGGCTCTTTGAAGATCAACTTTCAAAAATTATATTATAAAAATCCTTTTATCACGTTTCTTCAAAAAAAAAATATCTATTTTTTCCTGTAGTTTGTCAACCTATTAAGCTTATCTCCAAAATACTTTATACCTATCTACCTTTCGTAGGTAGGTATCAATGTATTAAGGTAATTTTTCCGACTTCGTATTCTAGCTCAACAAATTTCAATCCTTGGAAATAAATAAATGACTACTAATTTAATTTTAAGCATAACCAAAAATAGATATCAATTTCAAAACAATCTCGTTCTGTTTCATTAAAATAAAACATGCAAATTTATTTAATCGATATCAAAACAAACTTAATTCAAAAAACCCATATTTGGAATTATTTTAAGTTTAACATCTTTTTAATTCAGAATACATATAAAAAATAAAGCAAAAAAAAAAAACATTTTAAAAAGCAAATAAAAATTCTCGTGTTCGTTAGCAAGAGGTCTTGAAATTCTCAAGACACTAACTTTGAGAGTAGGAATTAAATAAATAGGTATAAATATTTCAACTTAAATAAAGTATATGTAGGTACTATCGATTTTTTAATTGCTGCTTAAATAATTACGTAAGTACACTTTGGTATGTCGTATGTCTTGAATATATGTCTTTCAAAATCAAGTTTTTTTTTTTTTATTCTACAAAAATATTTCAAAGATCACATTAATGTAAGCGCGATCTCAAGTTGATTGATGTCCTTAATGTTTTCATTAAAAATATTTTATCCAATTGCCTAGCCAAAGTGTAAATAGAACCACATAAAGTTACAACAGTGGGAGTAACCATATCCACCACCATTACCACTAGCTTCATTATGTACCTAGCTACTATGGAACTATTAACGATCCCCATTTATCTACCAACTATGGTGGGGAGACTTGAAAAAAAAAAAAAAATAAATAAAAACAAAATAAAATATAAAAACAATACATAAATGGGAGGAGTTCCACTTCCAACTTCTAAACAGATTTAGCTACAAAAATATCTTTTTTTTGCAGACTTGAACTGATAAATCAGCTGCAATAAAAAAAAATAGAAAAGAAAATTACCAATTAGGCTTAAAACTGAGACCTTACTCGAACCAACTACTGTCAAACTCAAGTAATTTAACAAATAGGAAAAGGTAAAGTCACTTAATGATTAACGCCTACAAATCATATCATGAATATTAATCAGTTTTCAATAAAGATATAATAATTTATTAAAAAAGTACCTCTCTACTTATTTTAAAAGCTTGGCTTGATCTCTCGAAAACACTAAAAAGCTTTCAACCCACGCATATTTCGCTATCTTTCTCTAGCTTATCGATTTTAATGGAAATTTCAAACGAAACAAACATAAAGATCATTTTGATCAAGCAAAAAAGCTTATCTCGCTCAGTTTGTTTTGCAGATTTGCAGACTGATCAGTTTCGAGAGAGCAAAATAACTGTCAACTATCTACACATTCCATCTCGCTCACACTCCCACGATAAGATCCAACAAAACAACTAAACAGTCTCACACACAAAAACCATGATCGCTCTGCTCAGTCTCTATTCTGCTGCGTGTTGTTCGCTAAGTTGTTTTGTCTCTGCGAAGCCTGTGAAGATCTTTTGCTTCTTCTGCTTCTGTTTCTGTTACATTAGTTCGACTCGATCGATTTTACTTTGGATTTTGCGTTTAGTTCGCTCAGTGCGCATGAATCGACATATTATTCATAGGCGCGCTTCCATCTAGAGAGGAAGAAGAAATTCGTGTGTGCTTAACTTAGAGCAAAAGTTAGATGTGATCTTTTTTTTTTTTTCTCCTTAACCAAAATCATAATTGTTTTTATATTTCTTATCGAATATAAGAGATATAAATTTTTTACTTCCCATAAAAGTGACTGTGTGTCTGATAACAAACAAAAAGTCGAAGAAAAAAAAATTATAATTCTGAAGCGAAATCGGAAACGATAGCAATTTTATATATTTTTATCCGTTCCTCCTTGTCGCAAAGTGTGTGAGTCAAAAAGAGAGGAATAGAGAGAAAATTATTCCCAAGTTTATATTATTTTTTTGACAGAAAAGAAGAAGATTGCAATTGTGTGTTGTTAAATTAAAAGAATTATTACGCTTTTTATAGGAAATTGCATATGCAAAAATTAATGAATGATAGTGTGCCTTTGAGACATGCGTAAATGAGTCTAGGTAATAAATACATTTTAGCCGTCGCTTAATCTGGTTTTATTTTTGGATTATACAAAAGTACCCATCATTCGCGGCAAACTAAACAAAGTAACAAAAAAAAAAAGTAGTTTGACAGATAAATTCGCCCGGCTGAATTTCTGTTTACACAGCTGAGTTTGTTGCTGTCAACAAAAAATATCCTTAAAAAAGGGAAAACAAAAAAGACCCAAATCTATAATATCCTTAAGGATATTTTGCTTATTTTTTTTTTTCAAACTGAGTTATTTAAACGGCTACGCGGTGGAGAATTTTTACCTCAGAATGGACCCATCGCGAGGTGATTCGCGATACAATCTGAACTACAGTATGAGCAGTATAGGGCTCAGTCTGGCAGATCAGACAGACATTTATGGCAACCCTGGTGCGGCGGCTGCGCTAGGCGGCCGACCACCTAGCGGAGGACTAATACAACCGATGGGTGGTGGAAGTACTCCTGGCGGAGGTGGTGGTGGTGGCGGAGGGGGAGGTGGGAGAACGGGGGGCAGTGGGCTAATGTCAAACTCAAGTCAGTGTCAATCGCTGAGCAACACGGGCAACGCAAGTGGCGGCGGTGGCAACAACGGTGGCGGTGGACAATCGCGAGGTATTAAACGTTCGAGTTCAGATTGTTATGACGATCATCATCGCGGCGGCAGTAATTCAGGCGGTATGACTTCGCAATCATTGCAAGGACTAGAATCGTGTGCCGGTGGTGGCAGTGGAAATGGGACAAATCCGGTTGGGCAGCAAGGCAATGTGCCCGATGTTGTCGATGACAGTTATACATCGTTGCAGAATAAGAAATCACCGCCAGCAAATGGGAAGAAAACAAAAGGCCGAGTTAAGATTAAAATGGAATACATCGATAATAAATTGCGGCGGTATACAACATTTTCGAAAAGGAAAACTGGAATCATGAAGAAGGTAAGTGCATTGGTTTTTTGTGGGATTGGGAAAATTCGATTTTGCAAACAGATGAATTTAGAGGCAGGGGCATTAGTTGAAGTTTTTTTTTTTCGAGTTTTGTTGAATATTCTTTTCTGTCAGAAATGACACATAGAGAAACATAACCTCGAAATTATAATTTCAACTGGGGAGGGAGAGTTTTTTTTTTCGTTTTTATTTTGATAAAGTGCAGCTGCGCACTAATACACACGTGTTGAAATGTCAAAATTAAGTATATGTATATGGAAAGTGTGCAGTGTTATAATTTGGTGTGAGTGAGTTTCTGCAAGAAAATGAGAGCGACAAGAGAGAAACATACAAATTTGTTATAACATGCTCTTGATTTCTCCTCTTATTTTTTTTTTTGTATTTCTGCTGTTGTGTATTGCGATGACGTTTCTTTTGTTTTCATATATCGAGTCGAGAGCATTGCCAGAAATTATTTATTTTTTATTCTGAAATGTGTGGATTGTTTTCATGGATTTTGTGGGTCGCCTACACTTTGGTTGGAAATTTAATTATGTGGGATGTAAAAAAGATATTTTATATTATATTTCTTTTGTTTCGTTTTAAGATGTTTTTTTTTTGTTTGTAGGTTTTTTTATTTTAATAAAAGATTGTTAAGTAAATAAATTTACTGTCGTCAGTAATTTATTTTTTATAAGTTGTTTTACCATTTTTGTTAAATTGTGAAATTAGAATTGACAGTAGTTGTTGTAGAGGAAGCGAGAGTTGGTGGTAGTAGTTTTGAATGCAAAATAGAATTTCTTTAAATGCTTTAGATGTTATTCTCTTCATCGTATCAAACCTTGGACATTCAAAAAACCTATGATTTTAAAAAGGTTTGAACTAGGTATGTTTTGATAAAAAAGTTTTACAAAATTATAAGAAGGTTTTAAACAAACTTTTTAACATAAATGTAGGTTCCACAAATGTTCTTAGTTGTAGTAGTTTCCTGGTAGGTACTATTTAAAGTGAATGGAAAAATTTATGAAACAAAATTATTTCTAGTGCCACACATTTTGTTTGTGGGTTGAAATTAAGTGTTAAAAATCAATCTTATTTATAAATTTACATTGAGGTAGGTTGTTAAAACATAAATTATAACTAAATACCTACGCTAAATCAAGTATTTACGATAAAGAGATTTATTGTGAAAATCAACTCGTATCGGCAGCATTGACAGGAACTCTTTGCTAGAGTCCATATTTTAATTTTATTTAGATTTTTAAGAAAATCCACACCGCGTGCCGTTTTTTTTTCGTAAAGATTAGAGATATTATCCGAGTACCGAACGAAATGTACGTAGTTATTTCGTTAAACTTTGGATAGGATATGGCAAAAAAAGATAGGTTATTTAAAAAAATGTCTTATTGCAGCATTAAAAAAATTATATGCTTTAATTCAGTTTTAAATTATTTATGTTTTTATAAAAAAGAAAGTTTTTTATAAAAAATCGACTAGTTTTTTTCGACGTTAGACAAGCTAAGCTAAATCAGAGTTAAAAAACAATTAGGTATAAAAACGGGAAAATAAGTTAAAAAGGGTTCAAATAAATTTACAAAAAATTTTAAGAAACAAACAGTGGCAAAGTAAAAAAATGGTAGATTTTGTAAATAAAATTCAAGCACTTGGTAAATCCCGTGAATTAAAATAAAAAATGGCTGTTCAATTTAATGTACCAATTATGTGTCTCTAGAAGGAAAGGCTTGTCTGTACTGTAAATAAAGACAGATAGAGATATTAAAGTTCCAAATTTACGTTTGACGAAAAATCGAAAATTTTGTAATAAATAGGTACCTATAACAAAAATAAATTATTTTTTAATTATAGAAATGAAATTTTTTTTTTTTTTATTAAAATTTAATTTTTTAAATATTTGCGTTTGAAAAATAGACGAAATTAAAAAAATATATAGATTTCAGATTGTACGGCACCATTTTTAAAGACTGTTAAAACTCCACAGTAAACGACAGTTAAAGTTCCAATATATCCTCGTAGGCCCCCTGTAGGTGATTGTAGTTTGTATAATTTCAAAATTTGAAATTCGACCTACAATTGAATTGTAGAGGTTTTTTGTGGCGAAATCAATGGATTCTTATTTTAAACATAATTTTCTAGTTTCTAGATTTATTTTAAAAGTTGAAAATCGAATTGTTTTATGTGCAACCGTTCAGGTAGCTTGCATTATTGCATCCTGTTTGTTTCAATAGTTTCAACAATATATAATGGAAATATTATTTAGTTGCTCTGTGGGGTATTGGTTTTGTGTCGTAAACAAATTTCGAGGTTTAGATAAATCAAAACTAACATAACGACGATGAAGAAAACCAAAAAGTGGGTTTTGTGTTTCGTCAAACATCCGTCGGCGCGTCAGAAAAAAAAAATTGATTTACCTACTCCATTCAAATCGTGTCGGATAAAAGAGGTTACCTTGCATGCACTGTCAGTGTTTATTTCATCGGTAGGGGCATATTTAAAAGGCTTATGTCAAATTTCAGAAACAAACACTAAAAGCCCTTTTATCGTTATCTTAAATTTTATCAGATCTTTGAAACTTTTAAGTTTCACCAATCTGTA
Organism: Episyrphus balteatus; assembly: GCF_945859705.1. Taxonomy (NCBI): domain Eukaryota; kingdom Metazoa; phylum Arthropoda; class Insecta; order Diptera; family Syrphidae; genus Episyrphus; species Episyrphus balteatus. The sequence continues at coordinate 34,483,073 of NC_079137.1, read as the reverse complement.
AAAGGAAAATTTTAATTAAAATTGAGTTCTCCTTACATCCCTGGAAAATAATAATTGGTAGGTATTTCTTGCTAATAAGGGAAATGTGTAAGACAAAATGAAAAAGCATTAGTGTTGAAAAAAATGTCAAGAAATGCAATACAAAACGATTCCTTCAAACTGCATTTCATTTCATATTTATATTTTTTACTTGCGATATAGGTACTATAGGGCAAGTTTAGGATTCGTAAAAAAAATCGAACTCGAGATAACAATTTTACATGACATTACGATGATGGAGAATGCCAAAAAAGTGGGTCCGGCAATTCTGTCTGTCTGTCTGTCTGTCTGTCTGTCTGTGTGTCTGTCTCTATCTGGAGCTGCAGCCTAAACGAGTGAAGTGATTTTCTTCAAACTTGGTAGTTAGCAGTTTTTGGTGATTCCCTAGAGGGGAAATTGAAATTTTTTTTGTATGACCAAAACTAACGGTACCTGCCATATAACGGAAATAGAAAAGTTAATTTTTTTCAAAAACGGCTCTAACGATTTTGATTAAAATTTTTGTGTGTAGTACTACACATAAGAGCCAACTTTTTAAATAAAAAAAAATATTTTTTGTACCGTTATTAACGGTACCTGTCATAGAACGGTTTTTTTTCGTTTCTGAATATCTCGTACAACATTAACCCGATTTAAATGAAAATTTTTATACAAACGTGTGTAAGTAAAGATAATATTAAAAATTTAGAAAATTTTCAAAAAACGCATTTTTGGATTTTTAAAAAATATTTCAAATTTTTTTTTTGAAAAATCAATTTTTTGAAAACGGATCAATGAAAAATTTAGTTTTTATGTGTAAATTAATTATTTCTTCAAAATGGCATACCAACTTTTTTTTTGAAAAATGTTAAAAAAATTTTATACATAAAAAATTATTTTTTTAAAAAACGGCTCCTACAATTTTCGAAAATTTTTTTCTAAAAATACCTTTTTATACAAGAAATAAAATGGCATATTTGTTTTTTTTTTAAGATAATTTGAAACGGAGTTTAATTAATTATAAAAACAGATTTAATTTTTTTATACTACTTATGAAATTTCTTCAAAATATCAAATTTTAAATTTCTTGAATAAAAAGCTTTAACATTATAGTTACTTTAAGCATAAGAGCAAGTACGTGCGACCCCAGTCGTGCAATTTATTTAATTTAATTGTTTGCTTATAAAAAAAAAAAATTCAGCCACTATAATCACTTCTTTACTGCATCTGATGACATTTCAATGACCCTTTTAAAATTTAATGAGCCAAAAATGGGCATTAAGTTTATTAGGGTGTAAGCCTGTTAAAATGAAAAGTAGTTGGTGAAACCAAAAAATCCCAATTTTAAGGATAAATGGCCTTTTAAATCTTTAAAAGTCTTCTATGCAATCATCCATTCAATTCAATTCTTTCTAGCGGAGTTATGCACTAAAATGCATTTTTTGGGATATCTTGCTTCTAAGCGAATATCTAAGTTCCAGCATGTCGCAGACCAAAAAAATAAAGATGCAATGTGTTCCTTATAATATTTTCTATACTAAAAGTTAAATTCCATTGTTTTTAAGTGAATGAATACAAAATGGCACTCAGTTAAAGTCAAATTTTAGTTCTTAAAAAACACTTTTTTGTTGCAAATGAGTAGGTAGCGAACAGCATGGTTTCTGTTGTAACAATGAAACAATGATAACAATATTTCTCACTGTGAACTATTATTCAAAATTATAAACTTCGACACGAAATATTTTTGACAGCAAAATGGCCTGACAAACCAATATTAAAAATCATTTTTGTCCATGTTAATGGAAAAACATATTTTTCCTTTCTAGCTCACGCAATTAAAAGCGAAAGGTTCCGATTCGCTATTATTAAAATTAGTACCATACATTTTTTATTATTTGTGTTAGGTATTGGTTTTTTAAATATTTTTTTTCTTACCTCACACAACTTTTTCTTTTTCACAGAGAACATGTTTTTCTAACTACGATTGAAATTGAAACAAACCATCAAAAACAAATCACCACACAATGAATTACATTTTATTCCGATTTTTTCGGATCTTAGAATACATTTTATTTTTCCGATACGAAGAATGAAAAAACAAATTAATTTATTTCGTTTGGAGAGGAAAGTAACATTTTCAAATAAGATAGAGAATATTTTTTGGTTTGTAATAAAATTGGAAAATGTGAGAAGATCCAAAAAATATTTTACTTTTATTGTCATTCTTTAAATTCTTTCCATTAGTTCCTTTTAACTGATATCGTTACCAATAAGTTAATATCCCCATCAACAGAATAAAACGCATCGATTCTACGAACAATTTCATCAAAAACATCAGATATTCACCAAAAAGCTGAAAAAAGCATTTATTTTTCACTAAGAAATATTAAGAGTCAGAACTTCGAGAGTCCTGATTGCACCTATTCATATGGTTGTATGAAAAGAAACCATCAATTCTACTTGCTGCTGAAATAATTGTTCGAAATACCGAAAATATGTTTCATTCAGAACTTTGTAGATAACCTGATGCAGCTAAAGGTACCATCAAACGATAAATTCAAAAGACTATTAGTATATTTTATCTTTTAATTAAGAAACACAATACTAATCAAAATTATAACGAAAAATAAAAATGAAAAAAAAAATATACAAACAACCAAGCAAACGACATGAGACAAACTTTGACAATGGCGTCCGACGGCTTTTGAAACCCTGGCCCGCGCTTGGCGCATACAATATCCCTGCGATGTGCTCTTTGCGATAAGACGCTTTTAATGTACTTGCATTGTACAGAAGCTCAATGCGCGCACTTTCTTTACAAGTTGCCCGCGCTTGAATACAAAACTCTATAATATTCCTGGCTACTGGGCATATAATCGAAAATGTGTAACAACAGTAGCCACCACAATAACCGAATAACGACGAACAACGATGACGATGGACTCCTACAAATTCATGTCTTTACACAGGATTCATGATCGGGCGCGCGACAAACGAAGTCCACGACGACCGACCGACGACGACAACGAAAATCAGCCTGATGCTCCTCCATTTCCATCTCTCCATCGCACACATAATATTACCAAACGGCAAAACGCAAACGAACAAAGCGCCTCCTGTGCGCGCATTGATAATAATAAAAATCGCATTCAATATTATGCGCGAGGCGGAAGGTACCTACTTTTATTAAACTCTGCGCGTCGCAAAACCGCCGCCGACGTCTGGCGAGATGCTTCTTCTTCTATGCTCCCTGCTACTACTGCAGCGCAAGATCGGATGAGAATCTCGTCCCCGATTACCACGATTATTACGACATTCAAATGTGGCACCCACAATGCAAGCGGCAGCAGCGGTGTGGTTGGTGACTTGTACCTCCTGCGTAGTGAACGGACATGCTGATCATACAGGATACATTGTTTGGTTTTGGCTTAGGGTTTTCTCCTCGTGTGTCGTTTTGCGTTTGCGTTCGCGTCCGCATCGTGTCGTTATACTACCATGGACTTCCTGGCATGTGTTGCTGCAATGAACATTCATGAGATCGTTCGCATGAGCTCAATTTGAAAACCTCTCCAGAAGAGATACACAATCGTATCGTATCGTAGGTATAGATGGGCGTAATGGTAATTTAATGAGAGCCATTGCTAGCGATTGTAATTGCCATTCGCAAACCCCTTCCCCATAGACAAGAATGTCATATAACGCAAATTAGGCAGCTAAAATGCGTAGGCATTGATAAGTCGAAGGACTCAAAAAATAAAAGTCTCTTTTTATACTCCATTGTCTAATCCTTAAACTTGGAACCACACAAATTTCTAAAACAACAATTCAGTATAAGAGTAAAAGACAAACTTTTTTTTTTGTATGTGTAATGGCATCTGTGTTGTTTAGGGTGTTGATGTCGATGTTGAATTCGAAGTTGTTAATTCTTTGTCTGATATAGAAAGTAACTCGTATTTATCACACAAATATACCAAACATCTACGATATGTCCTTGTTCTTTTTTTTTTTTGTGGTTTTGGTTCTTTACTTCTTTGGTTCTCACTGCTGTTGCAAATTTTCAGGACCGTATTTTTGAAGGTGTTGATTGATATTTCATTTTTTGATTTTTGTAAATCCTAAAAAGTTGAAAACTATAAAATTCCTATTCCAATTCAAGACGACAAAAAATTAAAAAGTTTTTCATGAAAAATCAATATCGATATCGATTGCACAAAACTTTTTACTTTGGTGTATAGGCTAGGCGCACACGCGATATTGATCGCGCTATTATTTTGTCGCAAATTAGATGACAACAATTTCAATGACTGTAGACACAATTTTCAAATTTTTAATCGCGGGAAGCATGTGTGTTCACAGGCATTGAAATCCTTGTGATCCATTTTTGCGACTGAATAATCGAGCGACTAAAATCGCATGTGTGCGCCTAGCCTTAATCACATCTTAAATCGATTATACTGCAAGGACTTACTTTACTTACTTTTTTTTTTATTTTTCATTTGCGTTTGTTAAATTTTCTTTCTTCATTTTAACACTTTTGATAAGAAAATTTAAGTTTTTTCAACTTTTAAATAAATCTAAAGCATATGAAATTATTCTTTGGATGAATAAATAAATAAATGCAAAATTATACGATAAGATTTGAAAGCTTTTTGTATTTCTAAGCAATTTTTGAAATCATTTGATATAGGTATATGTTTGGAGTTAGGAATAGGTTTTCACTCTTAGTTGACGAAATTCCATCTAAAAGATAAATTAAATTATTGATCTGTTTAGCTATAGTTCTTCAATGAATTTCAACTCCAACACAAATAATCATTTTTAACAAAAAAAAAAACGAAACAGACTTCCAGGGATTTTATGGTTTTTCTCATAGTTTCTGTAACTGGACGAAATTAAAATGGGACCACACTGCAGGCACCAGCTTTCCAATACAAAAAGAATTATCAAAATTGGTTCACTTAGTCCAAAGTTATGAGGTGACAAACATAAAAAAAAAAAAAATACAGACGAATTGAATACTCCTTTTTGGAAGTCGGTAAAAATAAGAAAAAAAAAAACAAAGTCACCAGGAAATGGCAAAAAGTTGTTTTACTTAAGCTTAAAATAATTTAGAGTTTTTATAACTACCCAGAGAAAATAAAAACATGTCTGTGCATTTCTTTAAATTGTTTTGCCAATTTTCATATTCTTCAATTTTTTTCATAATATCAAAAATATTGTTTTTTTTTTTTAAATTGAGGTTCATAATATTAAATGAAGTTAAATATACATATAATGCAAACTTAAACACATTCTTTTAAATGCCTTCCCAGATAGAAGATGTACCGCGCTTTATATTGTTAAACATTGATATAAAATATTATCCTTTTTTATAGAAAACAAAAGAAACAAATTTAATTTAATACTTGGTTGCTATTTGAATTAATTTCCTCTTTGAATAATGAATTTAAAGCGTTCCCGAAATGATTTTTCAGGTTTTTTTTTTAATAAAAAATATCATGAAAAGTCCTCAGGATCAATATTGTTTTAGGTGTCTGAATTTAATAAATATACCTGTATAATAAGTTATAAGAAGCTGCAAATCAATGCATCGAAAGTTGAATTTTTTTTTTATGAGAGGAGATCCCGATATTTCGAAATTATATTGAAAAATTGTAAAAAAACACTGTGTATGCGATGAATTTCTCTAGACGTTACCTATGTTTAAGAATTTTTTTTTAATAAGTTGCTTAGTACATACATGTTAATATTTTTTTAAGCAAAAAGTGCAAAATGTTTTTTTTTGTACTCGCCACAAAAATATTTTTTTTAACGCAATAAAATATCTCAGGAATGTACCGTGTACCCCAAGACTGAATTTTTTACTCAGGTACCGTTTGGGACTGAGAAACGGTGTGTTTTTTGGTAAATTTATGCACATTAAAATTTTTCAAATTTGAATGTGCAACAAAAATTAATATCATACACTAAGATACATAAAAAAAATAGAAATTAATATTCTTTGTCAAAATTCAATTATGTGTGTTGTTTTTGTAATTGGTACTTCAACTGGGGATAAAGATATCTATGCCAAAAAAAAACACACCTAGATACCTATACATTTAAAAAAATAACCCTCTGATTTCCATTCAATAATAAATTAAACTTCAATTTTTTGACAAATTTTTTGACTTTATGATGTAGAACAATAACTCATTGGTAGTAATATAAATACAAAAAAATCTATAGTCCAGTGCATTTATGATGTTCATATATGGACGACCCAGCAGTTTGTACCACCCCCAAATTTTTTTTGCTCATTCGATAGGGCATTGGCTAAATAGCATTCCCCTGATTTTTAGCACTCGTGAAATTCACCTTTCGGCCGCCATTTTGGATTTTAGTTTTTATTAAATATCTCGATTTCTATTTGTCGTACATAAAAGTTGTGTATACAAAAAAACGTAGACAATTAAATTTCGCGTCTTTTATATGTTAAGACATTTTTTTCGATATTCTGAATATTAAAAAGTTATAAGCCAGTAAAAGTAAAAAGACAAATTTTAAGTTTTGAGCCCTTTCTGTTAATATTATGAAAAAACCTTCTGAGGTAAGATTGTTCACCTTTAAACTTTTTACAACTTTGATGTACAACTTTTTTTTGTATCGCTATAATTAAAAAAGTTATTAATACTTTCTTGCTAAAAAATACCCTTTTTTGTACGTATATCTTAAAAAAAAGCATATAGTTGTTTATAATAAAGACTGAGCGTGAGCACTTAATTAATTAGGTAAATAAATCTAGTTTAATGTATTCCACAGTAACCGTCTGGAAATTTTTAGTTGAGAATTATAACCAAAATCTGGAAACGCATTGTTTTTCCAAGAATTACAAAAGCTTAACTATTTTGAGCAAATAGTAATGTTTCGAAAATAGTTAGTTATGATGCAATTATGTTACTATGGTCAATTTTTCATGGAATACAAATATTTTAAGTAGGTAATAGGTATCCCTCAAAATGTCTTCAAATCAAATTTTAAAACGTGGGCTTTCAAAAAAAGTAGGTAATTAAAAAAAGCCAAGTAAAACTTTTTTGAATGGTGGCAAGGTAACTTGTAATCAAATTTAAATAGGCCTTAACTAAGTTTATTCATAAGAAAATGAATAAACTTTAACGAAAACTCATAACAATTACTTGAGAATTTGTTGTGGTGATCTTTAACCTAACCTAATTGTTTTTTTTTACCCCATATTCCAATATATTCAATATTCAAGTAACTTTCGAAAACTCCATTATTAACTCTAGAAAGTCTTCCTCACATTACGGGCCTGTTATATTGCTCCTCATATAGTATTCGTAACTCTGCTGATGTTGTTGTTCATCAATGTCATCTTTGCCGTCGCCGCCTGACTTTATTCCACAGAAGAAGAGAAAAAAAAATGTATATCCAAATCCAAGGTGTTGAAACAGCAGCAACAACATCAACAACCTAACCTACCTAAAGGGTGTGTCTCCCCATATAGAGGGTGGCTGTTTTTCTTTTTTGTCTTTTTTTTCAGTCTAAGTTGATGTTGGCACGCTATACTTTATGCGAAAATTGTGATTCACCGGAAAAGTTTCACCTTTTCATTGATTTTCTACTTGTTTCGTGTTTTTATCCTTTCTTTTCTAGATTTTTAAGTTGCATGGTGTTGGTGGAAGAGTTGTTTTTGTTGTGATTTTTTTTTTTTGTCTTCTTTGTTTGTAATTTGTATCTTTTGACACGCATCTATACCCTTAGATTGCATATACAAAGGATATTATACACTCCAAGTTACTTGATTCTTATTGAGATATTAAATCTGAGGTAAAAAAGCTTAAAATTTGATGCGAAATAGTTACAAATCGATTGCAAATAAATTAAAAATGAATACAAATATTAGTCTCAAATCTAATAAAAATATTATACTGTCATTTATTTAAAGTTTTTACCAGATAAAAGGCTTTTTCTCATAATGCTTTTTTTCTTTTAAATCGATTCCTTGTCGATCCTTGAAGAAACAAGCAAAAAGACTTTTTCAACAATTTTCAACAAGCAACAAAAAAAAAAACAAAAAAGGTTTTTGAAAAAAATGTTGAAAAACAATCAAGTGACATGGAGTTTATTTATCCTTACATTGAGCCAAAGAAATCGAAAGAAAATCCAAGTTATCTTTTCCGATTGGAAAGTTGTATAATTAAACTTTAACACTTTTCTTTTCTGGACCAAAAAAAAAGTGAAAAAACCAAAAAAAAAAGATAAGAAATAAACTCACATCCATCAGATTAAGATGTAGATGATAATGATGATGCTGATGATGATGGCAACAGCAAGTCGGCAAACAATATTTAATAAATTGCTTCTGGCAAGTTTTTTGATGCTGATGTTGTTATAGTTTTAACTGCAGTAATTTATAAATTGGCAATAAATTTGTGCTTTAGGTTGAAGTTTTTTTTTTTTTGTTTTTGTACTTTATGTAATTTATGTAACTTTGACTTGAACTTTGCATAAAGTTGTTTTTAATTACAATCCAAATGAAGTTATACAGAGGGGACAAAGGCTTGAGACTTACAAAAGTTAAACTGTTTAATCAACACCATAACCACAGTTTTCGTTCGATATTTTGATTTAACCAATTTGCCTGGAAATGTAAACATTGTATGTATTTAACATTGTGTGCATAGTATTAGTTCTCGTATATCAAAAAGTTTTTATGGCTTAGGTTCTTTTTTTTTATGGTTGAAGGAAATGAATTTCTGTTTTTTTTCCTATTCCTAGAAAAAAATTCCAATTGGCTAAGCTAGAAAAAGTTGGCATATTTATTAAATTTGCCTTAGGGATTATTGAAGGTAACATTTTGTTTTAAAAATTTGAAATTAATTATATTTTTGTAGCTTTAGTGCACGATCAATCTATTAAATGTAAAACTGAGGTGTGCTAAGAGCTTCACAGAATTTTTTACCGCAATTTGTTAACAAACAATATAGTTTATTGTTTTTAATCGATGAGTTTTTAAACTTCATGGAAATATTGAAAATAAATGGAGACAAAAATATGTAGTTATAACAGGTTCCAGGTTAATTGTTGGAATGAAAAAAATCCTTATCGGATAACTGCCTTTAACTTTTATATTCTAGAAAAAAAATATTAAAATTTAAATTAAAGAACAAATCGTGTTTTTTACGATTTATGCCAAAAGTAGACCTCCTACCGAAAAGAAAATGAAAAAGTTTTAGATAATAAAAAGGTCTACAACTTTTACTCAATCCATTTTTTTATATATTCTGAAAATTATTGATAAAAATGCAAAAATACGATTTTTTGGTTTTTTATTTATATCTTTTACAAAAATAGTTAAACAAAACTTGGTTTAAAATTATTTTGTTATGGTTTTTTTTTTACCTATTTTCAATGTTTTTTTGAACAAAATATTAATTTTTAGATTTTTTTAAAAATTTTAAAATAAATTAAAAAAAATAGCCTATTTTTCAATCGAAAAAGTTACCAAAAAATTTTCGATTTTTGAAAAGTTTGGAATGCCGTTATTTAGATTAAAATCTTTTTTTACTACGACAATGTAGAAAAACTACTCTTTTAGTTCAGAAAATATTTAGAATAATTGAAAAAAAAAAAACAAAAAACAATTTTTTAAGATCGATTTTTACGTAAATGACAGTAATATTGGCAAGAAATATTTTTACATAGAAACTAAATTATTCTTTTCTAATGGCCTTGGACCTTCTTAATTTGAATCAAGCATTAGAATGGTTCTAACGTGTAAATTTTTTGAGATATCGAATTTTGAACTTTGAAAAACATTATTTTTTGTACACCCTACAATGTACTGAAAAATTCCCCAAAAATTACTTTTTTTTTTTAAATCAAACTTCTGTCGTTTTTCCACCTCGGGTTCTTTTTATATGTAAACAAACAATTGTCCTTTAGGAGATAGAAGAAGTTTGAATTTATTGAAAGAAGTTATTTTGGGGGTTGTAGGTTAATTTGAAATATTCGGTACACTGTGGTGTATGCGTAACTTTTGTTAGAAATTTTTAGTATAAAATAGTTTTTTGAATATCTCATAAACGACTATTTTAGGTATATGTGAAGAAGGCGAGGTGGACAAACGACAAAAGCCTTAATAATTGACGATTTTTGGGGGTCTTTGAATTTTTCAGTACAAAATTTGTTTTTTTGAATATCTTCTAAACGTAGTGGACAAACGATGATTTTTTTGTTTTATCCATTTTTCAAGGTGGAAAAACGATTGGCGTTTAAATTTTGAAAAAAAAAAAAAATTAAAATACTTTTGGGCAATATCTTTGTTTTTCATAACATATCTCTTCTATGTGCAGTTTTGAGGGTTTGAATTTTGAAAGCAACGCACTCAGTCCTGATGCCTTCTGACGGAACATTCAGACAGACTACTATGTTAAGAACATCACATACCAGTGTTTAGTAATTGATCGAAAAATGTTCTCTGAAAAATTTTTTTTTTATATTTCTTTTTGGTTATTACGACAGTTTAAAAACTGCTCAAACTAAAACTGTGAACATAAAGTAAACAAACCCGTCTAAAAACTGAAACTGAAAAACAAAGCTGACCACTATTTGTCACTTTAAAGTTGCCAAACGAACCTAACTAAACTAAGTTGTGTATGTTCCAAATCGATTTCAAATTGAATTTATGTAGTTGCGAATGTAGGTACAGTATTTAACTAATTTTATTGTTACCTTTCCAAATTTTATTTATTCGCGCGAAAATGTCATAGATATAGATTACATAGCGCTTGCCAAAAATGTGTTGGCGCCACTTAATGAACTGACCTAATTTTTTAACCCCTTATTATAATGTGTTTTAAAAAACTTTCTCAACACAATAAACTCAATTTAATTAAATAAAATGTAAACTTAAAACTCTAATATACTTAATGGTGACATTTGATTTCGAAAGATATGTAATCCCACGCCTAAATATAGTGAGATCATCCCTAATGAAGCAACAATGTGTCCAAAAACAAAATGCACTCTCAGACACCAACAAATAACAACAAATCATTTGAATCACATCACAAAATTTTATAACAAAGTTAAATATCCCCCGCAATCTAAACACCAAAAAAGGGAAACACCGTTATATTCTATGATAACGACCATATATAAATTTGTTAGAAATGAACATTATGGTGCAAACCAAATGAAGAAAATAAAAGGAAATGTTGACATTTTTTATTGTTTATTTATTCAGCAAATCTGCAATAGTTCATTGACTGGTGTGTGGCAGATTTGTGTTTTTTTTTTTTTTTTTTTTTCTGCCACAAAACACCTGATTCAGCAACACCAAATTTGTGTTAAGTTATACTTTTTACCTTTTAAAGGAATCGAATCTTGCGGCTTGTGGTTCAAGACCCGTGTAGGAGGTAAAAGCTTTATCAAAAGATAATCGCCAATATTCTTCTGGTTAATATCAAGATTAAACTATACAACGACGACGGACGAAAGGACAACCGCCGCAGATACAAAAATAAATTCGCCGCACAAAATCAAAGTCTCAAATAAATTTTCGATTTCCATTTAAAATATGAGTTCATTTTGAAGCAACAGCGAAGAAACTTATTTAAGCAACATCAACCAACTGCAACATCAACAACAACAACAATAACAACAACCATCAAGGCGCCTCCCATTGTGTGGCTGTCATCAGAAATCATAACAATTGCCCTCCGCCGCGATGTCTGGCATTCAAGTCAATCAAAACTGTCAAATCGTAAACCATATACACAAGGATCTGGGAATTCTCATACTTCTCTCTCGACTCGCCGGATGATGTGGGGCTTTGATTCTGTACCTTTTTTTTTGTTTTTATTAGTTGTGGTTATGTTCGACTTATGATGCGGTTTTATATGGAGCAGCTTAGCTTATATTGGAGATCATCCGCTTCTTTGACGGCAGCGGTAACGAACGGCTGCTGCGATTGCAACAGCAGCAAGGCACCACTAATCCCCCTGACTGTTTAAATGGGGCCAATAAATTCAGGAATTGCAATCATTTCACGGTCTCAGAGTGCTTAATTGAAAGTCAAAGTTTAAAGATCGATATCGGACTTGTGGTTTGAAGCCATGAACCACAGAAGTTTAAAAAAAAAGGAACAAGAAAAAGTAAAAAAAAAAACAAGGATCAGTATTAGTTGAGTGACATTTGAGGGAATTGAAATTGTTCTTCTTTATAGTTCTACGGGTGTGGTGCGCTGAAGCTGGCCCTCCTCCTTCTCTTTTTGGCAACAATATTGAACCTACTTTATATTCTGGATTCGCGCTAAATGATGAATAGCATCCTGAACATCCTTTGAATGTTTGAGAAAAATACCACAGCGCATTCAGCCAACCAACCAACCAACGCCAACGGGGGAACAAACAATTCTTTATGTTTGTTTTCTGTATTTTTTTTTTTTCTTTTTTTATTTTTCCTTAGGGCAAAACGAATATATGCAACTGAAACATGTTGATCCCGAGAAAGGTAAAAAGGTGTGAGATGTATAATACTTTTTGGATGTGCGAGAAATTCCTGAATGTCTTCGTTTTTTTTTTTTTTCCACCAACCCAACCACCGATTATAGATGAAAACGCTTCTGTACTTTGTGTTTGGTTTTTTTTTTTTGTTGAGATGATTTTAGTCTGTTTTTGGATCAATAAAAGCCAAAGGGACGCGCAAAAATACACTGCAGCACAAAAAAAAACGAGCATTTATTGTTGCTGTTGAACAGTAAAAACCTAGTATTTGAGTTCAATTTGAAAAATCTCTATTCACTATTTAAAATAAATTTGACGTTCTTCAATATTTTTCCTTTCCACGTTAGCTCGTGAAGACATAACTGTGACCTGAAAATTTTTGAACCAAACTAGTTTTTAAATGCTTGTTCACCTTTTGTCCACTTCAAAAGTTTTCATTTGTCCAATGTCCACCCTTCAAAAAATAGTTTAAAACACTCAAATTTTGAGATAGACGTATAAAACCAATTGCAATCTTTTGTCCACTCCTCGGCCCGTTTCAAAAAACAAATTTAGCACTAAAAAGCCAAGTTTTTTGAGATGCAATCGTGTGTCCAGGTCAAGTTCTTGATACAAACCAAAAATGACCGTTTTTCCACCTTCCGCTTAGGAAATACGAGTATTAAAAAAAATCAATTTGTTATAGCAACTGTCATTTTTTCTGTAATCGCCAAAAATTGAAACGGCAATCGAGAAATGGATAAAAACAAAAAATCATCGTTTGCCAACCTACGTTTAGGAGATATTCAAGAAATGTGTGTGCAGAAAATTCCCAACAAAAGTTACGCATACACCACAGTGTACTAAAAACTTCAAAGTCCACTAAAATCCCCAAAAATATTTTTTTTTTGAAAATTTAAACTTGGGTTGGGGTCAAAATTCTGCCTGGGTCAAAATTCTTTTTTCAAAATTCTGCTTTCAAAATTCTGTTTTACAAAATTCTGCAAAAAATTAAAAAAGGGTTTGGAAAATGTTTAAAAACGCGCGCTTTAAACATTTTCCAAACCATTTTTTAATTTTTTGCAGAATTTTGTAAAATTATCTTCTCGCTGCTTATTTGATTACTTACTCACTTTGTCAGTTATTTTTATGTTCATTGTTTAATTGATAAATCACATTGTTTGTTTGATAAACCAATAAATGAAAAAATATAAAGAAAAGGTTTAAAATGTTAAATAATTTCGAAAAATAATTAGAAACTTATTAATTTATCGAAAAATTGATTAAGAAAGGAATATTTTGTTGATATGTATATTTCTTTTTAGTTTCTAATAGTTTTCAACGGTTTATAGATGTGAATTATAAGAACGTCAGTCGATGCATTATAACAAATGTTTGGGACAGTTACACAATAAACAGTAAGGAAAGTAGTTAAGTTGCTATGAAAAAAAAAAACAGAATTAGCAGAATTTTTTGTTCAAAAAATATGCTGGCAGAATTTTGAAAAGCAGAATTTTAAAAAGCTGAATTTTGAAAGGCAGAATTTTGAAAAACAGAATTTTCGTAAAAAAGCAGAATTATGAAAAACGGAATTTTGAAGCCAGAATTTTGACCCGATCCCTTTAAACTTATGTCGTTTTTCCACCTTGAGTTCTTACGACTTTTGCTATACAGGGTGTCTCAAAAGTAATGGATCAATCGAAATATGCTGATAGGCCAACTTAGGGCTCTCAGAATTTGGTAACTTGTTCATCCCAAATCCTTACGGTTTTCGATTTAATGCAGTTTTTGTGAAATTTCGAAAATGCCGACTTTGCATCAGTATTTTGCTTCCTCCGCTCATAATTGATTTTTGTTTTTTTACAATTCTTCCACTAAAACGTTGCCTAATAATAAGAAATAATTAATTACTCAAAATATTTTTTATTTCATACGCCATTTTGCTGCAATTTAATTAACAGTTTCATGTTTTATAAAAACTCAATTTCTTACTTTTATTTCAGAGCAGCATCCCGAAAAAAAATTGTATGGTGTGATACTAGTTTATTATTTTACAAACTTGCCGTGTTATTGCAGTTTTCAAAAATGTATAAAAATTTCCAAAGTTGAAATTAGAACGAAAGATATTACAATTTAAATGCAACAAAACAGGACTTTTCAGAGGAAATTTATATGACTTCGTGAAACATAGTTCCGCTCTAGAGCTTTTTATTCGACGTTCTCAAGCAGACCGAAAAAAAAACGCCGCGGAAAAATAATCTTACAAACTGTTAAATACTTTTGATACGACACTTAAAACGCTTTTTTTACAGGACTTTTCCGTTGCAGACGAACCTTTCCCGAAGATCTATTAGAATTTCAAATTCAATCTGTCTGTATTTCGTTCTATATGTTTAAGGTTTCACTCTGACAGAGTTTCATGCAGTACCGAACCGGTTTGATGTTGTTATTAACAAAAATACCCCATTTCTTGAAGAATTTGAAAAGTCTCAAGTTGTGTTATCGACTTTCCAAATTCCTATTGATTGTAGAATTAAGAAAACTATCGCAAAAAAAGGTTCTCAATTCTAGTTCGAATAAAAAAGGTCTTGCTTGAGGCACCTAACTTTTGGTCCGGAAATTTGCAGCTGTAGGTATAATAAAAGTTTCTAAAAAAGTGGCAAAACAGTTTGTCCAAAAACAAACTGATTTTAAGTAAGTTGCAGGGTTTTCCTAGAAGAAATTGACGATTGCGTGTAATTTTTCGGCTTCGAATAATATTGTTCCTCATATGTAGATATCGTAAATAATTCAACGATTTAAAAACTTGCAAATTCTGGCACTGGATGTTGTAGAGTAGTTTGATGGAAATTAACAATGCAGTTATTTCCAAAATATATTTAATGGATAATTGAAATTTTTTCTTCAGCTTCTGATTTTTTTCTGAAATGAAAAAGATGTTTTTGAAGTATTTACTTATTTTTTTGATTGAAACTTTCTTTATCTGCACTCAAATGTTTTGAAAATGTCAGATATTTGATTTCAACTGTCTGGCTATGATACACATATAGGTACACTAGCATATTTAGGGAATCGAATAAATTTTTGTGTCTTACTGACGTGATAAAATTCGTCGTTTCGCAAAAACGTTATAAGGACAAAATGAAGTAAAACGCAAACAAAAAAAAAAAAACACCTAAAATTAAAAATAAATCGAGTCCTTTTTAACATTCGCAAAGGCAACTGCTATTACATACACATATAGCTTTCAACTTCGCACAAATCAACCCAACGAACCAAACCAACAGCAACGCAAGGACTCTACGACGACGATAAAAACGAAGTCGACGATGACGATGACGATGATGCTGATGATGATGATGGTGATGACGATGATGCGAAACCGGAAGGTAGCATCTCGCAGGAAAATCCGCATTCCGGAAATATAACCATGAATAATTTGGCGGGTGGTGCGCGGCGGTGTTCCTCCTGTGAAACTCTACCATCCGGTCGCAACTCGCACTCGCACAGCTCAACTGAGGAATGGAAATGGAACACCCTAACCACGAGATATGCAAGAGAGATGGTGATGATGATAACGGCAGAGCATCACCAATGCCAGATTACATGCCCACTTAGCAATAATATTTTAATGGTACATAGCAATTGTTTTTTTCTTTTTTTTTTTTCGTTTTTGTTGGTCAGAAATCCTGGAGCTTGTGAGTTACCAGAGAAGATATTATATTCCCCCAGATCCACTTTTGTTTTTATTTTCGTTGCTGTGGTTTTGGTTGCTTGAAGGACAACTCACTAGAGAGAGAGGGTGGAGGCACTATTTTATGATGTTTTTCTCGTATTTTTCCTTTATTTTTTATTTCCGTTTTTAGTGTTTTTTTTTTTTTTTTAAATAAATTCATTATTATACAGATTGGATTGGAACTCTTTTATAAGAGAGAACAGAGCGACAATGCAAATGTCGGCTTAATATTTAATTCGGAATGACTGGTTTTCGATGTGCAATGAAAAAGATAGGTACATTAGTTGGGTAATAATAAGAAGCTTAGTTGGGGGGATTTTCTGGCACATTGGGTTAGGAGAGTTGTGTACAATCAAAAGGCTGTTGCATATTTATTTTTATTTTTTTTTAATGTAAATAAATGTCAGGATTGGATTTTCTTTTTTATATTTTTTGTGGGGGTAAACATTTGTATAATTTTTGTTAGATGGATTATAGGCTCAAAATGGTTTTTCAATTTATAAAAAGTGTTTTGTGTTCAAGATAAAAGGAATTAGTGAACTGTACTTTTATGATTTTCATTAAAACAAGAAAAAAATGGGCTCTTGTACACAGATTTTGGAGATTAAATAAATTGTCTGTTATAGTTTAGTTTACAATTCCTGTAGTTTATGTCTTTTGTATTCACAAATGTCTAAAAAATAAAAAATTGGAGCCAAATTATGTATTTTTGTAAGAAGAAGTAGATTTTGTGACTGTACCTATACTTGTAACAATACAAAATTCAAATATTAAACGAAATAGAATATTTAATTATTTTTCGAACAAATTTTCTAACAGAAATCAGAAAAATGTATGACTACACGTTTTTGAGATATAATAACGTAACATTCCCCTGCAATAACGGGGTACTATACTAACTTATTAAATTTCAAAATGGATACAACCACGCATTTATTTAGGCTGAGTGTTCCGAAGGTTTCCAGAGACTAAAAGAAAGTATTGGGTATCGGAAGCAAAAAATTCGAAATCAGATCAAGATGATCCCTTTACGGTGTCAACAGTTTTTTTGAATCACCTCTTCATAAAAATTCAGGTCCAACAATAACTACTCCAGTCAAAGCGTCGGAAAAAAAGGGCCAAACCTTGCGCACAGAGGCACTGTCAGGTCAGTTTTTATTTCATGGATCGATAGGGGTATATTTAAAACCCAATTCCTCACCACCTGATCATTCTTTTAAGCGGAGTTATTGACAAAAATTTATTTTTTGAAATAATTTACTTCTAAGCTTCCAGTATGTCGTAGACCAAAAAATGAACATAGCTAGGTACATTCTCTTCCTTATAATATTTTCTATCGTTTAAATGTAATTTAATTGTATTGAAGTGAGTAACTAAAAAATGGCAGCCAGTTTAAGTCAAATCTAGTTGTTAAAAAGTACATTTTCGTTTTTATTTCGATAAAAGCTTATATTATGATTAACATTTTTTAACCTTTTTTGCAGCCCTTTTAATTTCCAGCATTTTAAAGAAAAAATCATTTCTTTATCACCAAAGATGGCCGAAGAATTGATAAATGAACGCAAGTAAAACCGGTGCGAAAACACCCAAAAATATCGTTTTTTGATAATAACTCGGCTTCAGGATGTCCTACGGCAGAAAAATAAAGCTATTAATTGTTGCTTACAAGATTTTCTATCGATTTGGTGCACATTCTTTTTGTTTAAACAAATAAAAAATGAATAATATTAAGTCGAAATTGTTTTGTTTGTTTTGTTTAGCAAACTCTTGTCTTATTATTTTGCAAACGGTGCGAACAAAGCAAAATACTATTGTAGTCCTTTAAATTATCTACAATTAAAAAAAAAATAACATTAATTAAACAAAAGTTTTCATTTTTTATTTTCATCATTGATTTCACAAAAAATGTAAAAAATCATTAAAAAGTGTTTAAATAACCAAAACACCTTTTCAAAATATCTTAATCTCCAAACTTTGTACGTCATCTAATTTCTTGTACGCCAAAGAATTTTAAGGGTTTTTTTTTGAAAATTGAATAAACGGTTTTTTTAGCTGTCTTCTTTTGTTTTTTATATAAAAACTTTCAAACATTTTTCAAAAAAATTTGGTTTATCGTTCTTAAGAAATTATTATTTGACATTAAAACAAAAATAAAAAAAAAATTATCGATAGTTTTCAGCTAATTGATTTGTCAAAAAAAAAAAATTAAATATTAAAAAAAAAATCAAAAAACTTAGGGTTCTGAAAATGTTTATACATTTTAATATTACGCCTGGAAAAAAACAGGACACTGAAATAAGATGATTCCCACCTTAAATCACACTCTCTTAAAACAATACGATTTCCGCTTAAAACAAGTGGAATCCGCTTAAATTCTGTTAAATTTAAGGTGATCTTCATTTCATTTAAATATGGCTTTTGATCTTAAAAAAACCGACTAAAAATAAAATTTTAAAAATTATCGTCAGGCTTCAGCTTTAGTTACCTACAATTTATCATACTTATTTCCAATAGCGAGATACCTTGATAGTAAAGCACTCACCTAGTGACCCAACAATTTTAGGTTGGATCCAAGTGGCTGGCATTTTTTTTTTTTTTTACTAAAATGATTTCACATAAAAATAAGATAATTTTCCGCTTAAATTAAGTGGATTTCTTTTTAGTTTGCGCATTCAAAAAATTAAAAAGGCTGGTCCGCTAAACTTATGAAAGAAGTCATTTTGGAAAAAAAAACATGCAGAAATCTGTTTAATTTAATGTGGAATCAGCTTGTTTTTAGGTTATATTTTTAAGGAATCTTCCAAAACGCAATATCTTTAACACAAAAACCAGACCAAATTTTCCAGCTAAATGACAACTATTGCTGGTTTTAAATTTCGTTAGATATATTATATGTATCTTCTTTAATTTCAGGTGCACTTCCCTCGAAATCGTATTTTATCCTTTTCAATTAAACAAAAAATATTTCCAAAGAATAAAAAACAAAACTTCCTTAGTAAAATATTTCCATGCCTCTTGTCACGTGCATATATTCAATGTCGCCGACAAACGAGGCGAGATCGCACAAATTCCTCATGCCACATTCGAACATCTCTCAAATACCCTACCTACATCGATGTTTGAACTGGAAAATGGTTTTTTTTTTATTCAATTCCTAGAGACAATCGTCTTTCTAGCCTCTAGAAGCAACTCTTCACACAGAAAATGAAATAAAACAGAAATTAGAATATATGGGAATGGTTACCTCTAGGTACTGATGATGCTCTGCAACCTTTGTCCAAAGATTCCATTGCATGTTGTTTCCCTTCGTTTGGGTATTTGCTTAAACAAAAACAACAACAGCA
Organism: Episyrphus balteatus; assembly: GCF_945859705.1. Taxonomy (NCBI): domain Eukaryota; kingdom Metazoa; phylum Arthropoda; class Insecta; order Diptera; family Syrphidae; genus Episyrphus; species Episyrphus balteatus. The sequence continues at coordinate 34,463,487 of NC_079137.1, read as the reverse complement.
GAAGGTAAAGCTACCCGGTCATAGCATCACGTGTCCTACCTTTCGGCTTCTGTTTTGCCCTGTCGACCGACGACGCTAAACAAGACACACAATATTGGCGTTGTTGCGTGTAACCGCCAATAAGTAGAAGCAAACAGCTCCACCATACCGTACCGCCCCGCGCCGCCCCGCCGAACATCATCAGCACCATCCAAAAGTCTGCTTCGCTCTCTCAGCACCTGAAAAGAATCATCGGCTACAAAGGTGTTAAAGGGTTAGAAACGCATCGGTTAATCCTTGTCGACTTGGGATAACAAGAACAATTGGTAAAGCGGCGAATTTAAGAGGAGTTTGCGCGCAGAGCCGCCCTCGGCCCGCGCTTTTGCTTGCTTGGCTGCTGCCAAACTGATTTGGCGCAAAACGAATTGCAACACATAATCTGTAGCCCGTATCTGTATATCTCTGATGTGTGTGATCGGAGAGGAGCAAGTCGAAGCAGCAGCAGCAGCAGCAAAAGCAGCTAGACCTATTGGCATGCGCAGGCATTTGGATTTATATGCAATCTGCGTTCTTTAGTGGGAGATCTCAGGGTTGTGGTTTGTTTTGTGTATTTTTTTTTGTTCGTTGTGATATTGCCGCCTCAATTCTTCTGTCAGGTTCAGCACCTCGTTGGAAAAAGAAATTCAATTTGAATTGGCCTGGTGCTGCTGTTGCTGCGAATCCTTCAGGAGCTCTTCAGGTAAAATATTCACGAAAATATTCCCCCAGAGCAGCAACTGGCAAACTGGGAAGCGAGCAAGCAAGCAAGCGTGTGCAATTTGAATCGGGTGTGAATTGGATTGGATTGTTGTCCAAACACATGTTCAACAATGTTTCCGAACTTATAAATATTAAAATTGTCTCGTTTGTCTGCTGAGCCGGTCACAGCTACAGTAGCTGGACTTTCTGTTGCTGGTCCTCCTGGCTGCTGCTGGTACCTACTCGTTGGGAATAACAAACGTGTGGCTGTCTGTTTTCAATGCACAAGACCATAGTTCTGGATTGTGTTCCCTTATGATGGCCAACTAATCTCGGGTGTAAAACAATTGTCAAGTCAGCAAATGCCACAAAACATAAAACAAAACAAAAAAAAACAAAAAAAACCAAACAAAACAAAACAAATAATATACAGCAAACGAATTTTTGTTTGTTAACAGACAAAAGTCATTGTTTTCAATTATCGAGAATAATGTTGGTTGTTGGCTGAAAGGAACAGTAACAGCAGCAGCAACATAAACGAATTGAACGACGACAACGACGACAATGTCGACGTCGACATCGAAATCGACATCTCGCATCCCTGAAACAATGGGTGTAACTTATCCTTGTGTATTTATCATTCGGTGCGGAGATTTATTCCCTTTTTAATTAAAAACAAAATAAACTCGATTTGCAAGGACTTAAAAAGTTTGGCCGCATTCGTTGCTTGGTTGGTTTGGTTTTGGTTGGGTGTTGGCTGTGGATGATGATGATGATTGAACGAAACATTGAAATATATGATGGTACGTCACAGCTAACACCACTGCCGCATCCAACTCCACCAAATGGTACCTCATCACTCTTTGGCTTAATTAATTTAATGTCGCGCGAGCGAACTTTAGAATTGGCACTTATATGAGAACCATCAGCCAAAACCAATTGCAATTTAAAAAATATTCAAAAAATCAACAGAATTTAAAGCAGGGCTGTCGTTTTCATTACTTTTTTTTCGACGGCAGTTAGTAGGTAATTCACTCCGGATCTTAGAATAATAGACAAAAAAAAAAAATAATCGAAAACGGTAACCTCGTGACATTGATCAAAAATAGGACAACAGTTGTTGAGTTCACAGCCACATCGCAACTGAAACCAAAATAAAACCCTTAATATTACGAACTTGCGATAAAACTGCTAAAATATTTTTTACTTGCAATATAGGTTGCGATAAAACTGCTAAAATATTTTTTACTTGCGATATAGGTACATTCTATACTTAACATCGTCTTTTATCATATTCATATTCAAAGTCAAAATTTTGAAAAAAAAATAACAAAAAAAACTTCGAATTTATTTTTTCCAAAATTTTATATAATTAAGTACATAATTACTCCATACGACTTTTTTCTTGTCTTAACCTGCACCCTCTAGCTTTTAACACATTCTTTCTGTATATCAAGTTATGCATACGTAAAAAAAAGCTGAAATCACAATCACACATGACATTACGTTTGAGATGATAGAGAATGCAAAAAAAGTGGGTCTCGAAAGCTCGTGTGTCCATCAGTCATTCTGTCAGGATGTCTGTCGGTCTGTATAAGGAGCTACTGCCTAAAAAAAGGGTCGATTAAGTTCAAAATTGGTATGTAGTAGAGGAGTTTTTGGAATTAATTCGTTTGCACAAAAAATAGGTTACCTGCTTGTTTTTTGACTTCAACAAGTAAAATATAACCGAAACCCATGTGAAAAACATGCTCCACTAATAAAATTCGGGATGAAGGTTTAAGATAAAGCAGGATTTCGTAAGGGTACCATTTATACCATTTTAACGGACTTATCGGGGATTTTTCCCTATTTCCCAAAAAAACACCCTTTAACCTAAAATATTTGTATAGACTTTTTGGGTTCTTGGTTTCTGTTATAAATGAAACATTTTTACCAATTTTCATTGGTGTAATAATTTTTTCCTAGTTTTTGTGGTACTTCTTCTTCCTTTTTCTCGGCGCTGTTATGATCTCGATGTCGAGGGGATCATAACCTTCCCACGTTACTGCTTCACACTAGTGATCCGCCTGTGGGGTTCGCCGGGTTGACCTCAGAAATCGGCGGCAAGCCTCCCGGTTTTGTATTGTTCCGTTTCTGAGGCCAACTGAATGCTGGTGTTTTTGCATTTGCTTGTACCAGGAGTTTTTAGGCCTACCTTTCTTTTTATTTCGTTTTTGTGGTACTAATTCCGAATTTCATCATTTCTTAAAAAAAAACACCCTTTCACTCAAGATAATTTTGTACACTTTATAGATTCTTAATTCTTATACCAACCAAAACATTTACATCAAGTTTTAAAAAGTAATAAATTAGTAAAACTTAAGTCAGCTGTTATGATACCTTCCTCACACACAACTTAACCCATCAAAAAAACACCCTTTCACCAAAAATAATTTTAAGAACTTTATGAATCCTTTGTCCCTGCTTTATCTTAAACCTTCTTCCCGAAGGCATGTTTTTCACATGGGTTTCGGTTATATTTTACTTGTTGAAGTCAAAAAACAAGCACCCTTGTTTTTAATCGGCAATAACTTAGAGCAATCGTATTGACTTTATTTTTATGTCATTGGATTCAGCATCAAAAAATACCTTGAAAACATGTGTCATATGATGATATTTGATCTTGAACTCTAAGAGCAAGTTCGTGCGACCCAGCTGTGAAAAAATCTTGTATGTTTCTAAATTCAAATTTCGGGGATGATGTAATAAAATAAAAAGTGCGACAAGCCTTATAAAAAGTAAAAGTTCTGCGCCCGAATATTTTTTTTGAGTGTTATTCTAGCGTTAAGGCACTGATTTAAACTAAATTCCTTTATGCATTTCTCACTATTCAACTATTCGTAAACTAAACCGAGTTTGAGTATTTAATACTAGACACTTTTTGTAGGCAGTTAGATTTATCATCAAAATAGCTTAAAAAAAATTATTTTAAAAAATTAATAAAAACTACCCTCCTCCTGCTACATCTTGTTTACGACCTTATAAAAGCTATTAATGTTAAAATATGTAGCACAGTATATACAAACTGACATGTAGATTTTATTCTGCTATGTTTCCCAAATTTAATGGGCCAAACTGTAAAAATGATGAAATACCATCTTTTGGCAGCTCAGAATTTGGTTTATGTCAACAATATTTGATTAAATGAGTTTTTTTTAATGATACTGAAAATAAAAAAATTGGGTTGCGAATTTTAGTATCTTAACTTCTTTATGGCAACCCTATTTTAAAGGAAAAATTGTCACATCGCACATAACTAAATTTGTCATAATATCTTTGTAGCTTGGTCAATTTAGAAAATGATTAGAATGTCAAACAAAAGCCTAGATAATGAAAAAAAAGTAAATAAATAAAATAATTGGGTTGATTTAAGCCTACAAAAATTTGATTGAGTTAAAGGCTAAAACATACATCAGACAAGAGTAATTCTCTTGTAAATACAAAAAGTCGGGTAACAACTCTAAAATACGAGCAACTAATCGACTAGAAACTTTTAACCTTAATTCATCTTACAAATTGTTGTTTCTTTTTAAATTGCATTAGTCAACTTTTTATTTAAATAAAAGAATTAAAAATGAAAAATCTGTCAAATTGCATACAGAATTTTAAAATTTCTCGTTTAAAATGTCGACTTTAATTTTATGGATTGTGAATTTATAAGTTATATTATTTTACTCTTTGATTCTATTTCAATATTGTAAAAATGATATAAAAACATTATCAATACATTCTTGTAAAAAGTAGTAACTCATTACTATGTAAACATTTTGGCGACATCATTGTTCCGAACGCAGCAATAAAGCGTATATTCGCTTTAAGTTATAACGTTTCGTTTTTGGTTAGTTATATTGGGTTGGCCATTTGCCAGGAGAGTAGCAATTCGAGAATAAACGACCCGACTGCACCAGCTGGTAATTTTCGAATGAAACTTTTAACCAAAAGCAACAAAACTCTATAAGGGTATTATTTCAAACCCCCTCTTAGAAAAGAGGAGTTTGTAAATTCATAAAGTTCCAACACATTCTCTCGCATTTTCTGGCCCCACAGTAAAGCAAATGGCATGAAAAATGAGGAATAATTTTTGAAAGTTCTAACTGGTATCTTGTTTTAATGAAATAATTTGCAATTATTAATAAAGTTTGGAAGATTAAACATCAGTCCTTACATAACAATTTTGTAACAAAAATTCTAGTTTTTCAAGGAGGAAAAAAGGGTTTTGACAAGTATGTCAATACTTGCTAAGATGTATAGATTTCCATTTAGGAGTTAAAAGCAGTAACAATAGAATTGAATTTCAGTATTCCAGCCACTTATTTTGTCCTACTGTTAGAATGTCCTCTCTGCAAAACTGAGTCTATATGGAATGGATGTTCCTGTCGGAACCAGTAATTAACAATGAATAATCTGTTGTTCGGGGACGTTTGCTTTTCTGCCTCTGTGCTATTGGATTGCTCTTCTTCAGCTCTTTCTTTGGATTGGTGTATAGTAAATCTCCTTTTTGTGTGTGCAATATGCATGCATCTACAGACTGCAGGGTGAATTCAAATTACGTATTCCATCATATTTAGTACCTTTGTCTGCAAGTGACGAGAGATATATACGTCGTCCGGTCCGTTTGGAAAGGACAAGCTGGTCCAAGTCAGTTTAATCTATTCTCGAACGATGAAAAGCAGTTAGCTATGCCAAAAATGTTTGTGATGATGTGATATATAGGAGGTGTTATAAGTTTGCTGCAAAATTTTGCAGTTTTGTGGAATTTTACGAAAACAAACATGAAAATTGCTTTGAAGAGAGAAAAGACTATGATGGAAGGAAAAAATATGAGAATTTTTGAAGATGAAACGAAGAGCAGAATTATTAGCTTTTGGGGTTTTAAGCATATTCAATTAAAAAAGTGAATGGTTTGTGTCGTGTTTGGTTTGCCATTTTGGAACATGAATTAAGGGATCCAAAAGTGTTTGATACTCTCTAAGTCCCTTAAGTGAATATCTGATCCTGCCTCGGGGAAATTCAGTAATTCAATATAAACTGAGAAACTGAAAAGCATTCATTAGAATTTTGTTAATAGGTTACCGATAAATAAAGGATATTTTTTGACATTTGGCACCCAGTGTGCTATCCTCTCTTCAAAACTTCAAGTCAAAGATTTTATTTTATCCGCCAAGTTGTTTTTCAAAAATACAAGCTGCAATCGTTTGTTTACCGTGATGAATGAATACAAAACTAAAAATCATCGTTTTTCCACCCTACGATATTCAAAAAACAAATTTTGTACTGAAAAATTCAAAAGTCCTTAAAATTCCAAAAAAGAATTTTTTCTTGACTTAGCTGCATGTTGTTAAGAAAATAAGACCTCTTAATCGTATACATACAAAACAGAGACGAAATCATGTAATCCCATTTTTTATCAGTCAGTGATAAAAAAAATCTAATTGCATACTATTTGCGGAACTCAAATTAATTTACCCTATTTTTTTTTTTCTTTTAATGAACGAATTTTGTGTTTTATTTTTTACATACCTATACAATAATGATGAGTATTACTCATTCTATAAATAAAAATTTTGTAAGAATATACCCAATATATGAGCATATTTTGTTTTGAAATTTTCCCAGCTTGAGATGCTTACTGGGATAGGATTTTATGCATAAATCTGTCTCAACAAACACACAGGATCTTGGTTTTTAGATCCTCTGTGCTATCAGTGAGCTCTTATCTTTAGCGGATAATGAATACAGGCTATAAAAATTCAATTGCTTTATGCTATACATGCGGCTGGTTCCGCATCCTTATCGGCCAGCTCCTTTCTTGTGTAATTTTCCGCCTTTTATTAACATTTAATCTAATTTACGGCACACGGTCTGGCTATTACTGACTAATACCGCGCAGTTCACTACTGCCTGCAGTTGCAGCTTCTAGCAAGAAAGGATTCTTATCCGTTGCAGCATCTTGTTGTATGGTTCGGACCATAGAGTGTGTGCAAATAGTGGGAGCTGGAGTCTCGATTTTCTCATAAATTTCTCGAGGACCCATAGAGTTAACATGCAAAGAAGTTACCTTTATAGTGGCTGTTGTGGTCTCTCAATAGTAATAGTGGTGTTGGTGGTACAACTATATGGAAGTTGTTTAGCCTTGTATTAGCAACAAATTTTTGTGCCCGCAGCGATTTGATCGATCCGATGCGGATGCAAGGCTTTCCATGCCTCTCGTTTTCCTTTTTGTTTGTTTATTATTTTATGTGATGTGAAACGTAGGTGACCAGTGCAGTGGTAGTGTTTTTTTCGTCAGCATAGTTCGCGGCTTCTGTTCCAGTAGCTGATGGCCATAACCATACGATGTCTGTCGGTTTTTCAGCAAAGCGCACGAATGCGTTTTCTTTATTGGTTTTAAACTGTCAGCATCACCTCTAATCTTTGAAAGATCAAGGTAGCAGCTTCTAATTCATATTATCCGCGCTGAATGTGTTGCTTGAATGAGCAATATTGTTTTTGGCATCAGCTTTGTCAGCAATAAGCAAGTAAGTAAGTTAAGTGAGTGGGAGAGTTCAAGTTGTGGGCAATTTTTTTTTGTGTAGTGTGTGTATGGTTTTTTACCGCGTAGGTGACTCAAGCTAGATTTTTTTTTTTCTGTTTTCAAATAGAAATATAATATTTGTTAGAATGGTATATAATAGAGACAGAAGTGTCCATTAACGAGCTTAATTAATCGATTTTTCGTGATTGTTTTTTATTCGATATATTTCAACTCAATAAAGCCAATTAAATTTGAAGTGTTTCAATATTTTTTTTTTTTTTTTTGTTATTTTGGAATTCAATTTTGTATTTAAGGAAACAAAGTTTGTCATGGAATGATATAATAGCAGCAGTTCAATAAATTCAAACAGTCAGGGATACAAAATATGTAACACTTTGAAATAAATAATTTTTATATCGGTGCTTGGGAAGGGCCACCATCTTGTTTCGGTGTTTTGAGCGTATGTGTTGTTTTGCGAAAGGTACCTGAACCGTTTCCTTGATTTCTAACTTACTTGCAAACAACTTAATCGATTTCAACGAAAATTTTTTGTTAAAGTGAACTTAAGATTAAAACAAATTTAATTTTTTTTTTATTTTTTTTTTTTTGATGAGACCATTAATTTTTTTTAATTGGAAAGTATGTTTTTTTTTAATTTAATTTTAATTTTAATTTTAATTAGGTAATAGAGAAACTATTTACCTAGTTAAAAAACGGCTCTAACGTCTTAATTTTTTTGTCTAAAAAATAAATTTTATAAAAGAATTCATGAAATTAAATGTTTTTTTTTTTGAGGTTAAAACAATTTTTAACTTTAAAAATATATTTTTCTAGTTTTGAAATCTAATTTTATATTATTTTTCTATTTTTTGCTAAATTTCTTACTAAATTAAATGGAACCATTCCTTTTTTGGGAACTTTTTTTTAGGTGGTATATAGGTACCTAGAAAAATTATGCAGTACCTGTTTGGAAAAACTGGGAAAAAAGGCTTTCTCGAGATCAATTTTCAAAATGTGCTAGTAATGATTTGTTTTCCAAATTTTTAATATTTTGTTAATATTAACGATGATGAAACATTTTTGAAATGTTTTAATTAACAACGGATATAAATCATATTTTAAACTGTTCTTCTTTCACACAGTAGATACTCTTGCTTCAGAAATTCATTGAGTACATAAAATAAAATTTTCGCGTGAAGTTTTTTGTGATGACAAAATTTGGTATATTTTGTAATAAAACCTCAAAACATGACTTACATAATTTAATGCACATCAAAATGCACGAAGGTACAGTACAAAGGTACACTAAGCGAAAAAGCAATAAGCTGATTACCTAAATGCAATGTATAATTTGTACCGATAGAATTGCGTAATTTTATATTTGTTAAATTTACGTGTAAAAATTAAATTTAAATTTTTTTACAAAATCTACCATCCAAGCATACAAAAAAAAATATTTATATTAGAAATTTATGTACTGTATTGTTTCATTTGTGAAACTATGCTAACCACTAAATACATTTTATTGGACTTATGTGGTTACAGATCACATACGAATGGAGATGGTTTTTAGTGCCTCACTATATTACTTATACAGTACTAAGTACGAATAAATAATAAACAAAAGTTAATGAGTAGGTACACAAAAGCTTGCGGATGTGATTAGTACATTCATATCTGTACTTATTACATAATATCTATATCTATACTCATCAGATAAAACGATGTACTCAAAACATAAAAGTATGTATTAAGTACTTAGTATCTGCACTCATTAAAGTCTAAAATCAGTACATTAACCTCTGTTATGAGTATATTTATTTATGTACTGAGTACATAAAAATTTGTTATCAGTGCAGCCAAGTTTTCATACAGTAAATAAACGTCTATACAGATTACATAAACTGTCTGCTTAGTTGATAAGTACATGTACTCAGTACAACTCTGTACTCAGTATACAGTTCTTTTCATAAGTAAATCTTCACCATGTAACCTTTATTAAAGAGGACAATTTTAATTTTTTATTTTTTTGCATTTTATGCCGAGTAATTTGATCATAAAAAGGTTCTTCAACAACTTTCAGGAATAAAAACCCCTAAGTCTACAATTAAAATATTAAAGTTTGATATTATTTTGTTTTGTGCAAACAACTCACTACAATGGAACTTCCAACTCTGCTGTCCCACTTTCAAAAACATTAAAAACACAAACCATGTTTTTGAGAATTTTTCATAATAAAATCGATAGTGTCTCAATTTTTGTGTCGCTCACTGTCAATAGACCCAAGTGAATGAAATATGTTCTCTATATTCGAGGCTAAACGTCATTTCGCAGTTTTATTTAATTTCGAATGGAATTATTTAATTTATTTGCCCAAATCCATGTCTAAATGGATCTCTAATCCAACAGTATACCAAACAGTATGCCATATCACCCTCATTCTCATACAATATAGGAGGAGAGTCCATTCCATATTACCAATTGAAATGGATTACTTCGGCGTGGAATAAAAATTTCTCATGTCCACGCGGAGTACCTAACCTATACCATCAGTATCAAGTTATTGGATGTTCACTTCACAAAAAACACCGAACACCACACCCTCTTATACAAAACCAACATATACAGTCGGAAAGAAGAGAAAATTTGAAAAATAAAGAATGCTACATAGACTTAAGTGGGCAAATCCTCAGATCGAATCTTTACATATTTCTGGTGTTTCATTCTTTTTTTGAATTTGAAATTTCCATTCATCCTAGAGAAGAAGCAAGGATGTTTTATTTGTTTTTTATTATTTTTTTTCCTTTAAATTATTATACTTTTTGTATTTGCCACGATTTGTGGTAGTAGCAGTTGGAGTGTCTTCTTTGCCAAAATGTGCACTTTGCTTTTTCACAGCAAAAAAAATATATACATTGAATGTGTAGGTACATAATGTTTGTGTAGATAGATGAACGTTTTTTGGTTTTTTTTTTTTTTGTATCGAGAAACCCCAGTCCTTTTTTGGAGACAAGCAAAGTATTGAAAGCACAAAGCGATCACGATATTGGAGAAAATTTATCTAACAGATTTATGTATTTACACACTCGGGCTGTTCTCTCTCTCTCTCTGGTTTAGGAGGTTGCCCATTAGGTTTTCTTGTCTATTTTTTTTTTCTTTTTTTTTGTCAAAGAAAATTGCGCGTTTCGGTGACAATTTGGTATTGGAAGTATTGCATATAATAAAACTTGTCAAAATTTGCATATGGTTGATATTTTATTGGAAAAAATCTATGCAGTGTCAGGATGTTTGGGGAGGGTAAAAGACGGTTATGTCGAAGATGGTATACGAGTATAGGAAATTGCAGAATGTGTTTTGGAAGTTGTAAGCAAATCGGTGAGGATGAAATATATGTGGCATAGGACAGACAATTTAGACTTCTTCTTGCGGTGAGAATTGATTTTTCATTGTGGGGTAATGTAGACTAGGTTATGGGTGTTTTTTTTCTTCTTTTTTGTATTTTTGCTTGGTAACAGATGGTTTATGATTTTTTCTTAAGGAAATATATATTGTGGTTATTTGTGAAATAAATTATACTGTGTTTGACTGATTTTATTGACACAAATGTAAATACTGTCATTTTATTCTCTGTCAATTCTTTGATATTCTTTAGTTTTAATAACTGCAATGACGTAGTTTGAGTAAGTATCAGAAATGAAGAACATTTTTAAGCCGCATTACTTTTGCGACAGAGAATCCACACAAATCAACGCCCAACAAAGGTGTTTTAAAGGATCTAAGAAACAGAAACTCTTTTGAAAATCTACTTATAAACTCCCAGAACCAGCGAAGGTAACATTTGATACCATGAAGTAAAATATTGGTCAAGAAGTAAACTTTTTTGGTGTTCAGTTGCAATCGTTTCGAGTCTTATTCATTTGTCCACCCAAAATTTTGGTTTGTCCACCCTTCAAAAAAATTTTAGAGCAAACTTTTTTTGGGAAATATTCGAACAATTTTTTTATAGCGACTTTCATACAAAATATCATTGTTCTCTTAATATATTGCCAGTCTGATAAGTTTGAGTAAGCTTTTGTAAGTTTGAATACTTAAGTCTGATAAAGGTACTGTGTGCCGAAACAGCTGCTGTACCTAACAGCAAAGTAAAGGGTTAAAGTTTTTCTCATTTGAAATAGAAATATGTTTTCATAAAACTGTTCTAAACTACCTACTACCAAATGAAAAAAAAATTGAAAGCGAAAAATAAAAAGAATTTAAACTTAAATGAAAATAAATAAAGTTTGCTGCTCAGCTCTTTTGTTTCAACGATTTCATTTAGGTATAGGTACTTGCTTCATAAAAAAACATTTGTCTTTAGATATTTTTTTTCTGAATTCGTAGAAAACTTAATTAACACCTAAATACTAAATAATAGTTTAAGACGATTCCTGCTAATTTTAAATCAAGTCATCAGAAAATTGATTTTTTCAAAAGGATTAATTTAATTTTGGAATAATTAACTAGCATTTAATTAGCACTTAAAGATGCAATACCACAACTCATGTTCTGCTCATTTTGGCTACTCTTGAGAGACATGATAAACTTGCAGTAATGTTATTCTATTTTTTCAGGAGTAATTTGAGCAAAGAAGTTTTGGAGGTCATTATACGGATCAAAATAGTTTTTTTTGTTAAATTTGTCCAATTTCGCTGTTTCTTCGTAAAATTTCGTCACATGTTTCAACAAATAAGTATTTTTTCATCTCATAACTTTTATTCGTTTTTTGTTTAGTAATTATTTCCAATCAATCAAATTTCTTGTATTTTCCTTGAATGCCAAAACAAAATATAAAGATCCTAAATGACCTAAACTATAAACAGCTGTGACTTATCAAGAAAAACTTTCTTGTGTCATTTGTATGAATAAATATTAAAACAAAATTATCAATTGTTAGAGGTTAGCCAGCTGCCGGGATGATGAGAAAGTTGTGGGAATTAAACATCATTATATATTTTGTTAATATTAGTTAATGCCCCAATTTATTTTTTTTTAAATTTCTAATAGGTACATACCTCGTAACCCAGAAAAGTGTTAAAAAAAAAAAAACAAATAAATAAACTTTCGTCTTATTAAGAAAACTTTGTATGTACCTACTTGTACTTATAGATTCCATGTTCACGGGAAATTGCACTCAGGCGACGAAAGTACCACTAGATAAATGTCAACTTTACCACCAATGTTTTTTTTTGTACTAAAGCTCTGTCTTGTATTCAAGAAGAAGAAGAATATTTTTAAGAAAATACTTAAACAAATATACATCAAAAATATCCTTCGTATTAAGGTGTAGACTTATTCAGACGTGGTTATAGTTTTATAACACCTACAAGCACTCAACTACACAAATATTCCACATTTTTGCTTAAGCCACCTTTTTAAACAACTTCTTGTATACATATTTGTTCTTCAAAACCTAATGATTATTTTTCGTTAAAAAAAACCTCTTAAATAAATTCTCACACTGAAGAGCACAAGCAACAGGATTTTGATTCTTCCCCTAAAAAAATGCCATTCAACAGGCTTCTCCGTTAGAAAGAAAATTTCCCATCAAATATTCGCGTATTTCGGATCCACTCCCTTCCCTTCAAGGAATAGGGCAAACACTTTACAAATTGATTGAATCGCATTCCTAATTGAACGAATTGAGAGATATGTTCTTATCGCAACGGGAATGGTTTGGCTCTTTGAGGGCGAAATATACTCTATATCCTGTGTGAATGTCGTTTATTTACTGTGCAACATCAACTTTAACCAAAAACTAGGTGGGTGTTTCAATTTTCAATTCGGCAAAGCTTATCTAGTAAATTGATTTTTCTGTTTACATAGCCAACATAAACATATACACCAACAAAATACTAACAACGACAACAAAAACGATAAATTACCCATAATTTGGCTTAGATACACGAGGCAGAAGTTACCTATCCAAAGCTATTAATCGATTAGATTTCTGTTTTTTTTTGTTTGCATTATGAATCTTTAATCAACCAAAAATTAATTAATCAATTTTAATCCCTATATAACATTATTTTAATTATGTCTTCCTTTTTTTTATTTATTTGCAGGCGTATGAATTATCTACCCTAACTGGTACACAAGTAATGCTGCTAGTTGCATCGGAAACAGGTCACGTTTACACATTTGCAACACGCAAACTGCAACCGATGATTACATCAGAAGCTGGCAAACAACTGATCCAGACCTGCTTAAATTCACCCGATCCGCCAAGTGTTGGTGGCGGTGATCAACGTATGTCAGCTACAGGATTCGAGGAAACCGAACTTAGTTACAATATAGCCGACGAGGATTCAAAAGTAAGACAATTAATTTATGGTCATCATGGTCACGCCCATCTGGGACATCCTCAAGCACCCAGCCATTATGGTCTGGAACAGAGTATAATGCAATCGCCATATTCATCCGGTGGTCAGCCATCGCCGCTATCGCATGCGCAAGGTTATCCGCCACATGGTGGACATTCGCATCATTCGCATGTGCCACATGTGCCGCATTCTACTCATTCCCATATGACACATGCGCATGCGCAACGATAGATTCTTTGTAGTAGATTGTTAGTAGGTAGTAGTTTTTCTTTTATTTAATTAAAATAAATAAAACAAATTAGGCAATAAAATGACATAATTATTATCATATAACACTCGTGATTCTAGTATGAAATGTCAATTATTTTTTGACAGTTTGCATCTGTCATCGAAAGATGGCGCTTATTTTCAAAAAGTTCAAAGCGATCAAATACAAATGAAAAAACAAAAACGATCAATGATCTCGCTAAGAGGAGCCTCATAAAAATACTAGATTCTCACAAATGATGAAATTTTCTATCTTTCGAATATTAGTTTATAATTATTATTTTTTGTTTTAGTTAAATTCATCTTTCTTTTTCTATCTAACCTTTCTTAAAAAAATATAAACATTTATATTTTTTTTGTAATTTATATTATAAAGAAAAGAAAAAAAAAAAAGAAAATTTGCAAGTAATAATAAAATACTTATATGAAACTAGTCATTATTAGAAGAAAAAAAAAACAAATTAGATATCCGTGCCATAAAGAAGCAATGCCATAATCTCAGAGATACGAAATATAGTAAATGTTAATATTCAAAGATACACATACACTGAAAGAATAAACACTAAATAAAAGTTCGGTTGTAACTTGTGAAGTGAATTCTGAACATTTTAAAAAGAGACAAAACAGTGCCATAATTAAATATTTAAATATAGATATATTATATTTTTTTAATATTTTAAACAACAAAGAAACAGTTATATATCTCAAAAAAAAATGGACTTAAATATATAAATAAATAAATCAATGTCTTGATACTATGGCAGTTGCATTCAAATGTGCAATAATAATTCGCAAAGAAACGAGGACTATCAGATTATAGGATTTAGAATTTAGGATTAAAATCACCAGAACAAAAAGTTAACAAAAAAAAAAAAAATTAAAATCATATAGATGCGGTAAGTTTTTAATTGCAATTTTTAATCAGATGGGCGTGACCAAAAGCTTAAAAATCTAAGTTAATTTTGTTTGGCTTAATTTGTTGTTTATTTTGAAAATATTTTTAAAAGTTGTAAACATTTATGTACAAAGATGCAAATTTTATATTTCAAAATCAAAAAATATATATTTTTTTTATTTAATTCATTTTAATTATTAAATTTATTTAATTTATCTGTCGTGATTAATTTTAATTGAAAAATGAAGTGATTCTTCATGTACGCGGCTCATTGCCACCGCTTTAATTAATTCTTTGAGATTCTTCCTGTTTTTTTTTTTTCAAAATTTCTTAAAAATAATTTAATGTTTTTTTTTTTAACCAGAATTTTATTTAATTTTACTTTATTAGTTTTATTTTTTTAATTATTTAATACATTAAAAGTTTATTTTTTTGCATCTTTGTACATTATATGAAATTTTGCAACTTTTTGTGTGTAGTATTTGCATAGTTTATTTTTGCTTTTGTGTGTTGTGTAGTTTGAGTAAGAAAAAAAAAATAAATTTGAAGAATTTATCAAAACGAACAAAAAAATAACAAAATATTTTTTAAATTTTAAAAATATTTTACCTTGTATATTTATTGTTGTGATTACAAATTCAATTTTTTTTTGTATATAAAAACTCTATAAATTGCAAAACAAAAAAAAAAAATAATTAGAAAAAAAAATAACGTAAATTAGTAATTTTAGTTTTAAATAAAAAAAAAATATATATACATACTTAAATTTGCAATCAATATTCCAAACAAATAAATTTCTGTCAGACAGAAAGTAAAACAACAAAATATATATCGTACATAAGAGATTAATAATGTTTTTTTGAAAAATCAAAAAAAAAAAAAAAAAAAAAAAACACAAAAAATTGTATAACTAAATTAATTCATAGTACTTAAGAAGTGTTAAAAACAAACGATTAAATCGTGGATCTGCAAGAGTAAAAAAAAAGGTAGGCGCAAAATCATTCGCTTATTTTTTATTATTTTTTTATTTAATTTTATTAATAATATAGTATGAAAGTATAATTTAATTTAATTTATTATTTTTTCATCTTAAAACACAAAAAAACAAATTATTATATAAATAAATAAAATATATAAAAACATTATACAAAACTAAAAAGTGAAACACATCAAACATTTTAAATTATTTATTATTTTCTCTCTCCTTTCATCGCTGCGTTGTTTGTTAAATCCATTCCACTTTTCATTGCGGCTGCATTTCTTCGTTGTATACATTCCTTTTTGTATTTTTAAATTTTGGTTTTTGTGGTGTTCATTGAATTAAATAAAAAAAAATTATGAATTTCGCATTTCTCTACGTCTACGTTGTGTTAATTGAATTTGCCATTAAGTGTCGTCGTTTTGCTTTATCCTTTATGACCATTTTATATTATATTTTTTTATATTTTTATTTTTTTTGTTTTGAAATTCATTCCGAAGAACTCTGACAAAACTAATGAAGCAGATAAAATGACATAGCCACGGAATTGCTTCTCTCTATTTGGAGTTACTCGTCTTAATTTTAATAGTCACTTGAAGGCATGAATGGAAGAGTAGTAGAGTAGCAGAGTAGTATAGTGTCCTTAATGGTTAAAGATAGGAGCTTAGCTATCCGGTTAAGTTTGAAATAATCCAATATTCAGAACAATGATGCTTAATGATGTAATAAAATATTTAATTGTACAACAAGTACATCATTAAAGGTTTTAATTAAGTAATTTATGAACTTAAGAGCTTTGCTCAAATAATGCTTTTTGACTTTAGGTATTTTTTTTTTCTTTTTGTGTTTGAAATTATTTTGGAGGGGTTGGGTTTTTTTTTGTAGGTAGATAGGAATAATGATGAAGTTATGAAAAAAAGTTAATATACAAAAAGAACTGAGTCAAGAAGTGGTGTAAGTTTACAGAGTTCAGGGTTTATTGAGGTCATAAAGATGTAAAATAGTCAGCTATTACGATCTGGGTAGTTGCATTAAATAAATGGAAGTAGATGAGTATTTTGTTTTTGATTAATTAATACGAATATTGTAAAACATTCCAAGTAGGGGGAAGCATTTTTGATAAATGTGAAGGTATTTGCAGGAGTGAAGGTAAAAGTTAAAAAAATGTATTGTTATTTGATATTTTAATTGGAATATTATGTTTTAAAGTTGAACAAATTATTTCGTACATTGTTTGAAAAATAAATTGATAAGTACCTATTTCCACTATCCGATTTTTTTGACAAAAACTTAAAACACAGTTTAATTAGAATAGCTTAGCTCAATATAAATACATAAAAAAAATTTATTAAAATCGTTAAAGCCGTTTTCTAGAAAATTGCAATTACTCAGAAATTTTTTATGGGAGGTACAATTTTTTTGGTGAAAAAAAAACAACCTTTGAAATTACGTCTACTTAGATTTATGTTCAGTTGGAAGTGAACGCAGACGCACGTACAGACCGTTATGACGGACGTTATGACGAAAATCACTTTTTGGACTTCTACAATCTTTTTTTTTTGACACGAAACCAAGTAAAGAGCAAGTAAATTACATAGAACCATTGCAAATGCCTATTGGCTGCCTAATTTTAATACTTTTTTTTTTAAGAGAACTGACAGAGGTCAGCGAAAGTTACTCAAATGAGGCTCAAGCGGTGTGGTATAGTTAATAAAGTTTTTACTATGGTTGGGCGCGGTATATAGCAAAATAGCATAGAAAATGACCATCGTCAAAAGATCCGATGTAATAGATTTTCTAATTAACGCCTAGTCAAACCTAGTCAAAAAGTTCTATAGTTTAGCCTTGAGAGCATTAGAGGGTTTGTCTGTCGATGATCTTCCTCATGAATCTTTAAAACTTGACAATTTTATGAAAAAGTTCTTGTCTACCTTCATACTTACCTACTTTAAATATTTTTCCCAATCTATAGAAATGCTTCTTTTCAAAGTTTTATACGATACCAAATTAATTCCATTGTCAAGAGTTTTTGTACCAAAACGGCATGAATCGGGCTATAAAAGTTGGTTTCATCCTTTTTTACATACTTACCAGTGATCTAAATAACGTAAAAACTTTGATATTTCATTCCGTGAATTCATCTGGCCGACTTGGCGGAATGAAAAATCCTACGATACATTGTAGATGATGTAGGTAAAAAAAGTAGTCTCGAGATAATGTCAAAAGAAAGTTCCAAGTAGCTTCCTGTCGAACAATGCCTGTAACTTAGTTTATTTTGAGAGTTTCATTGTTCGTAACAGTTCACAGTTTATTAAACAATTTTTTTTTTAAATTCATCAGGGTGGCCTTAAGAAATTAATAAAGTTAAGTCACGTACAGACAGATAAAGTATTTTAATTTTTTTTTTTTTTTTGGGACAATACTTATCTTGGGTGAGAATCGAACTTTGAGTAACGAAATTACGTCCAATATAACTATTGTGCTTTTTTCCAACAGAAAATGTCGTAATATTTTTTGTTTTATTCTCCAGAAATAAGTCGAAGAGCCTATTGAAAAGCGTTGTTTGCCATAATTTGAAATTACTATTCATCTTTACATGGCATCAGATCAGACTTTTAAAAATTGAGTTTACCTATCTTATCTTTTTCGAAACTATTAAATTCTACCAAAACATTGCTCCTGAGTAACTGATTACTATTGTATTCAAAAAGTAAGATCAGAGTTCAATTTAAAATACACTGTTTATCGAATTTCAGAAATCTAATTTACTAGAACATTTAGTGAGCAAACTTTGTCGGAAAGAAATATACTGGGAACGTGCCAAAGACGAAATACATGATCTGCAATTATTTCTGATTTAATTTTTGTAAACGAGGACTCTACTTTTAAGCATTAAAATTTCGATGTTTTGATGTGAAAAAATCACTCTAAATACTAAAATTCCAAATTCCAGCTCAACTCAGGACATCACAGTTGGGGATAACCCGATTCGGCCCAAAAAATTTGCAAATCAAGAAAAAAAAATCGCAAAGAGTTGAGAATTTTAAAACACATTTTAGTCGTCATTAAAAAAGAATTGAAAAAACTCACCAACAATTTGACAAGTGGAAAAAAGTTATTCAAGGTTAAAATAAAAGTTTTTCTTTAGCGAAAAACGAGTATTAAAAAGTCTTAGAAAAAATGTAGATTTCGTGGATTTCTACAAAAAAAAATTCTTCATGAACAAACAGATCCTTCGATGTGCAGATGAAGCGAAACGAAAAATGTTTAAGTCTCCAAAGTCAACAGCGAACATGTTAACGAATAATCATTTTTATCAAAAAACTAAACCGACTTCCATGGCTAAAACTGGGTTTTATGGTTTTTCTAATAGTTCCTATAGCCAGAACTGAACGAAATTAAAATGGGACCACATTGCAGCCACCAGCAATCCAATACAAAAAGAATTATCAAAATTGGTTCACTCAGTCCAAAATTATGAAGTAAAAAACACAAGCACAAAATTATGTCAAAGTCAAAATAATAAAAATACAAGCAAAAAAATTCAAGAAAAAATATCAGAAAATAATGTCGTTTTCGATTGGAAACACTCAAGGATTCACTCATTCTGAAATCCAATAAAACAGTTTAATCTCTTCCACTCAATTCATTTTTTTTTGTGTTTGTGTATTTTTCTTTGAAATTTCAAATGTCAAATATTCATATTAATTTATTTTTTTTTTCAAAAAAAATCTTTAAAATTGTTCAAAAATGTTAATGCTGAAGAAATTAATGGTGAAGTTGGCTTCCAAAATATTTTAAGTAAATTTGAAAATTAATTAAAAAATTTATTTCGGAAAACAATAATTTATTTCAAAAAATAAAAAAAAAAACATTGATTGAGTGATTAATTTGACTTTCAAATATTCATGTGTTAGTGCTTTTTGAGTGAATTCCGATTTTAAATCGAGAAGAGAATTTCTCTTCTGAGAAGCGTTTTGGCTGTCATATTCGTGTGAATAAAACACTTTCAAAAGGCTTCTGAATGATTCCGGACGCTTCCGGAGAGCCAATCGAAAACGACATTAGTTTTAAAACACAAAAAATTAAATTTCGTTATGTTATTTTTGTATGGAAAATTTCGGTTCGCTTCAGCTGCGTACTAGGTTTAAAAAAGAAAACAGGGAAATTGACTGAAAATTTTGTCGAGAAAAATTTCTTGAACTAATTGTACACGTCTTTAGAAATTGACCTTGGCTAAATTCATAATGTTCCCTCAACAAACTTCAAGAAAGAGATCTAAATTCATTGAAATCATTGAGTCGAGATCTCGAGATGATTTCATTTGACACATTTGAAGCAAATGTTTTGCTTAGCGGAATTGCTGTAATTTTTTTGGTTCTGTTCGTTTACTTGATTTCAACGAAAAATTGCAAATTTATTTGAAGAATTGTACATTTCCGAAAGCAATTTTTTGAAAACCTGCCAAACATTGTGAAATGACAATATTTCAAATTTCAATTATCTAACTACCACCACTTTTACGAAAGTAAAATTTCTTCTGCAAATTTCCCGCAGTAGGTCAACCCAATGCAATGAACTGAACTTTTCTCGTTAGCAATCTTTCACATTAAAAACGCATCAGTGCAACAAAATACGAATAAAAATTAATTGATAATTTAAATAATTTTCTTGTCTTCTTTTAATTCCATCAGGAAGCTATAAAGAAAAGGTTACCAATGTTTTTTTTTTACCAACTTAAATATTGAAACTTCCTCCTTCACGAAACGATGCATATAAAAAATACATACAAACCATAAACCTTTTCCACAAACTATACATCAACAGCCCCTACAGCATATCACAGAGGCACGTTTTGTTTCCATTTGATTTTTATAACATTAAAAAAGCTTTATACCGCACGCCACCGTCGACATTCAACACATTTCCACCTACAAAGTGACCTTTGTTGCTACAACAACAACACCTCGTTAAATTGCTATTAAATTGTTGCGCTGAGTGTTGTGTCCACTATCATTGGGAACATCCAGTTGCTTAAGCTCTTCTAACTTGCTACTGTCTTCGAATCACGACTCTATAATACCCCTCAAGAGCAAGGTTTTATTTTTCTTGTTATCCTACGCTATAAAGTTTAACCCGCGTAGTAGCTTTATGTGGGTTCTGCCTAAAAATTCCATCTCAAGTCACATGTGTAGGCTTCCACTTTATAAACATTATTGCATCATCGATATAATTTTTCTTAATTTTTTGGCGCAACAAGTGGACATCTTCCGGTGCGGGCTTCCAAAATTTCCGGCTCACATTTTTTTAAGTTGTGAATGAAATTTTATTACAATTTTTTTGTTAATGACGTGCCACTGAGATGATGGAACCCACACGCCCGCCATTGATTTGTGTGTGGTAAGGTGGTCTTCGATTAGGCAAACCACCTTTTGGAGAATGACAACTTCATGACGTCAGTGTGTAAGAAATATGTTGATAGACTTGGGGCAAAGTCATGTGTCGTTTGTGTAGTTTGAAAACAAGAAACAAACAAACTTCTGAATGAAGTTATGCCTAGCTTAGATCTTTTGAATGAACCGTATGTGGGCATGCAACCGGCAGTGAAGCTGTCATGAGCAGAAACCATAATTCCATAGATTTGTTGTTGTTGTTGCGCGAATTTGTAAGCAACACCGGCGGCAGCGGTAAGACGGTCGGTCGGTATATTGAAGCCTGCATTGTCGCAAGTTGCGGGGGTATTGCTGCAAGGGCGTTTGAATGCTATATAGAAATACGCAGGCGCGCACCACATTGTGCGACGTGGGTGTAAATGTTTCTTTGGGGCGCCGCCAATCCGCACCGCACCGTTCATCATCATTCATATATGATCGCAGAGCGCACGCACTCCAGGGTGCTTGGCATATAGCTTATTTTTGTTCGCCGCTCGTCGCATTTTGACGGAACGGACGTACGCTACGACAAACTTGCTCCGGTTGATGTGTTAGATAGAGAGTGGGCTAATGAAGCTAATGAATGAGTTGAGTCGATATGAATGAATATTGGAAGCAACTCGTGCCAGGTCTATGGTGGTTCTCGGATCTGCCTCAAGGTTAATGTTAATGGACGGGCGAACAAAGTTACAAAGCCACCAAAGTTAGTCACTTTTCATATTTTTTTTTTTTTATTGTCATGTATTATTGTGAGTGGTATTAGCTGCTGCTCTTGTCTGTTTGTTGCGCTAAAGTTGTTGATTATTGTTGAAATATAGTGTTTTTTGTTGTTGGTTTTTATTTTATTGTGAATTTTATTTTGCAAGTGGGTTCTTTTATGCAAATTTTATTCGACGCGAATTAAGCGGGGGAGGTTTTGGCTTGTGTTATGAGGAGTAAGTTGACTAAATTAATGACTTTCTCTTATATTTTTTAAAGTGGCAATGAATTTAGCGTAAAGGACAGTTATGGGTTTTGTAAAAAAAAATCACTATACAAGTTAAGAATGTTTATTTGAGCAATACATTTTTATGATCTGAACACGCGAATAATTCTGGAACTTTTGCAATATTCAATGTGCAATTTAGATGATTTCATTTGACAGATGCAAGACAAACAAATTGAGCGATTGATATTGGTTATGTTTCTGGTTTACTTTTTACAAATGGAAATTAAGAAAAAAAAAAAAAAAAACAAATGTATGAAAGTTCCTTGACATGACTGAAAAAAATTGCGAAATAAAAAAAAAATGTTAGTAGATTTTTGTTTTTTATTTTATTGAATTTTTTTTGCGTTAAAAAATCAGTCTTTTTAGTGTAACCGTTGAATCATCTCTTTGGTTATCAAAAATGAAAAAACAGCTCTGGTAGATTGATTTTGTCTGAAAAATAAAATAAAAATAAATTTTAATTGTAATATTTATAATAAAAAAATATATGAAGAATTAAAAGAAGAAAAATTAGCTGTGTTTTATTTTCCTCGTGTTCCAGGTCAGACATTGTTTTTATTAGCTTTACAACAAAAGCTGGATTTTGTTTTGTTATTGTTTCGCAAAATAAATACAATGATCTGATCTGGATCACGGGGAAAATAAAACAGAGCTATTATAGTGAATTAGAAGGAAATTCCGTATTCTCTAATGGTAGTAGGTAAGAAATTTATTTTAAAATGAGAATTTTTAAGCTCACACGAACTATGAATTTGAAGCACTTGGAAATAAAAAAAAAAAAAAATAACAGTTGATGACGTTTCCGATTGTGATATTACATTACACCATGCAAGTAAATTCTAAAAATTCAGACTTCGCTTGTAGACGGCTTAAAGTAATGCGTTTTTTGAGAAATTACTACCTTAAGCAAATTTTTGTATATGAAGAAGAATACATTCTTATTATGAGTATAAACTTAGCGAAGCTCTTTAATTTATAATTTTGTTGCTAATTTGCAATTTGTTGCAATTTTTTGCTCCAGTAGTTTTGGTTTTTCGCTCAGTTCATATCAACTTAGCCAATCACTCCCCCTGATTCGAATCCAAATTCCAATCAAGTTAATTTTTCTGTTGCTAATAAGTTTCAGCAATTTTAATATTCTTTGTCCGGTAGTTTTAGTTTTTTGGGTGTTTCGCTAAGTTTATATTAACTAAGCACATCCAAAATAGTTTATATTTTATTGCAACAATTTTGATTTTGTTGCTAGTTTTTTTTTTAAGTGTTTCGTTAAATTCATATCACCTAATCGAAAAAAATAATAGGCATCAAAATCAAAGTTGCTGCATCTAACTAGCAACAAAATAGTTATAAAATATAAACCTAAAATATTGGAGCAACGAAATCAAAATTGAACTTTCTATCCAGCAACAAAATAGGAATGAAATATATCGAATTCGCTTAAGTTCTTGCTTATATTCTTGTTTTAAATAGAAATTCAAGCATTTCACTTTCAAAACTGAAGTATGATAAATGTCATTAAAAAAAACGACGTTTTTGATGACTTTTTAAAGTAATCGCAAGGCCAGTTGAACTTTCTCTATGCCACATCATATTTGCAATGTTTGTATGGTGCAATAAATTGTACCAATGCCATTCAATATAGAAACGAAATTCTTAGCTCTATAATGTATCACAATAAATTCTTTCTTTGAAAAAAATCAACGCTACGGCAAAGAGCTGCTTGTTACAGGCAATTTAGTCGGCTATTATTCGGTCAAGTTCTTCAGCTTATATGAAAGCATTATCTATGGAAAATTCCTATCGTGACTTGACTAAGAGAAGAGAAGGTTAGACATTGAATCGAGCTGGAAACTTAATATTGAAGGACTGCTGAAGAAGGCGGTCATTGAATTCTATGTCTTTAGTAAAATTTCCACCAAAACATGTCAACATTTTCAATTGTTTTGCGAAACATTCCCAGCAAAACCTAAGATAGTTAAAAAAAAGCTGTTCTAGATGCGACAGGGGTATCTGATACCAAGTCAGTACCCCTAAGCTTTAAAAAATTGCTGTTGAATTGGAACACCTTTCTGATACAGTGATATTTACAAGGCTTGAAAAACTAAAGTACACTGTTGAGCTAAAATCTTAAAACTCACAAAAGAGTATGTTGTTATATTTAAAAGATTTGTTTCCAAAGGCGTAGGTATAAGTAAGTTCGCTAAGATGTACTAAGTCGCTTATAAAATAGTGATAATATTTTTGAGAACAGTAAAGACTTTAAAGTAGGTATCATCGCATTTCTAAAAAAAAAACGAATTGCATCAAAATTTAATAAAGTGATATTTCAACTTCAAAAACACATTGTACAGATCACTTAACACTAAAAATGAATTTCATGAATGCCATGTGTTTAGAACATATTTAAGTCACATGGGCACGGTTTTCCGAAAGAGCTTATATTGCTTTTTGTGCTTTCTGAACTCTTTCTCACTGATTCATTTTAAATCTGGTGGTTGTAGCGGGAAAAATATAATATCAATTATTTTTTAGACTGAACAAAGTCGTTTGAAACACTTGAAGTATGCTTTGGATCATTATTATCATAATTATCATTCTGTAAGATCCACTGAAAAATTATATTATCCTCAGCCCACAGCAATTGTTTTTATATCAGAAAAAATGAAAAAAAAAAAAACACACCACTTTAGTGGCAATGTGACTTGATGTCTATATTTTCTTAACGGATAACTAGAGTTTATTAAATACCTGTTTTGAAAAACTTATTTAATTTTTCTTAACTAAGATAACGATTTTTTCACAAAAATGGAGATACCTAAAAGTTTTTTTTAAAGGTTTGACCTATTCATCGCCCTTTAAAATCATGTGACTGTCCTTATCCCATCTAGAAAATATTTAAATACTATCAAGCTAGCTTAATAATTGCAATTATCATATTGAACAACAAAAAATAAAATAGAAACTTAGTTGTTAGCACGTTTCAAGAACAGTTGTTATTTCAATCCTTAAAAACTTAAGAAAATTAAAACTAAAGAGAATTGAACAACTTCCGTTTGAATTTGAAGCAGCATCTTGTTTTTCTTCATTTGTTTTTCTGTTTTTTTTTGCTTTTTTCTGTTCAGTATTAAGCTTTTTTGTAACCTAAGTTAAAACTTTGAATTGTCTTCAATAACAAAAGAATCCATGAAACTATCAAAAAAGAAAAGAAAAAAAAAAGAAAGAAAAAGGAACACAAACTTCTTTCAATTTTCCATCGTTCGTTGTTGGAACTTTTCTATCATTTATTTCATCATCGTTTTGGGCAATTCCATGAATAATAAAAAGAAAGCATTCAAGCTTAAATCCTTGAATCTCTGAAATGGTACTTCAAAAACAGAATCAAACAAAACACTTTCGCCAATTTACATTTGGCCTAAGGAGAGGCTGGTTGTTTTTTTTTTCATTCTTTTTTATTTTTTTTTTCATCTTTTCATTATCGTTAAGTGGACGTACAATTCTTCTCTCTAGCCTCTCCCCCTCCTTTTCTGTCTGTAAAGCAAAATCAAAGCATCCATGAATAACCTAACCAACCATACCATAGCATAAAACCTTCTGAAAATCACAGTCAAAGCGGTGGTGGTGGCGGTGGTTAAAAGAAGAGCCCAAGAGGGTTCAAAGGGAACCAAAAATCTGCCCAACTAACATTCAAAAACTATTTACGGAAGCACACCGTGGCAGCAAAGGTTTCGTCCCTTATGACCATATCGTTTTGGTGCGGTTACCAAGGTGGTGATCAGTGACTGAACCGTTTATGATTCACTGCCTGGGTTGTAATTTTGCTATGATAAACGTTAAAAAGACGTCTCCAAATGGTTGATGGTGATGCGGTGGTGTGGTTTTCCACTTTTCCACAATGCAACGACACGAAGCGCGCGACGACGCCAAGGCTGTAATTATTTATGATGCATCTTCAGGCGGCTGGGCCATCATCGGGTGTACCGTATCTCCACAACTTGACGAGAGGTCTTGAAACATAGTCGTTTGGTAGATATGTGGGAGTTGAAGAGATGTAGCTTTTTTTCACTGACTAACTGAGGTCTTGCCCATTCTCCATCGCCAGCATATAGAAACTAAAAATGAATTTACGAGGACTTGAATGCTGACATTGATTGCATTTTAATTGCGGATAATTCGCCCGAAGACGTCCACGCGCCACAGTCCTTAAATCAATTTCTGTGTGCAAACGAATCTCGGATTATTATAAAGTTGTTAGGTTTCTGATGAATGTTTTCAATTATAAGATAGCTACAAGTTTTCTTCTTTGTTGTTATCT
The DNA here is from genome assembly GCF_945859705.1 of Episyrphus balteatus. Taxonomy (NCBI): domain Eukaryota; kingdom Metazoa; phylum Arthropoda; class Insecta; order Diptera; family Syrphidae; genus Episyrphus; species Episyrphus balteatus. The sequence continues at coordinate 34,436,982 of NC_079137.1, read as the reverse complement.
TTTTAGTTTGCATTAACGAGGGTTGGCATTGGAAGAGCAAAAAAAAAAAGAGGTAAAACCCCAAAACTGTGGTGGATTGGATGAAATTCCAGAAGCGCCATTGAAGCCAAGAAGCATCCTTCTTCGAAAGACTTTTGTTGTGTTTTCTTTCAATTTAATTTTTTCTTTTTTTCAAACTCTGGATCTGGTCTTGTGACACAGCTGTGCGTACTTTTATTCTAAGCTACCACAATAGGCTTTCCGCCAATTCAGTGGTGTGTACGAGTATACGCAGCATCGTATCCAGAGTCCAGTTCGCGCGGCACGAGACAAAAACCTCAAGGAATTCCTGCCGCATTGCCGGAGAGGCAATTAAAGACCACATCATGGAGAGAGCGAGAGATTAAAAAATAAAAATAATATAAAAAAAGGAACAAAAAAAAATTGGTTCCATTGAGGCTAGTAGCCAAAGAAATCTGGGAAATGCTAGATCGATGTAAAGAGCTTTTGTTGGCGGTACGTGCGGGCAGGTCTCTTTGGGGAACAATATTCCGCTGCGACGAAGAATATGGACATTCGGAATACCTTCCACCACAAAAATAGTTTTCTATAGAAAGAGAGGACATTTGGCATTGTGTTCCTCTTATTATATGCGGCTAACTTAGTTAAGGGTTGCTGCACTGATGGCTGATGGCTGCTATAGGTACTAGATGTGGTGACCCGAACCTGAACAATAAAGCCGCATTCAAATTGGAATTAGTAAAAATGAGCAAAAAACGAAAAAAAAAAGGAACTCGGAACCACAAAATGCTTTTAATGCTCCTGTGCCAGAGGAAATACCTCAGAAGTTTACATGTTCCATTCGACGCATTGTCGTCGTAACGTATTTTTGTTTTTGTTGTTATTGTAGATGAAGTGAAACGACGACGTTGACCACGACGACGATATCGTATACCAGGAACGACAAGTCAACGTTGCCATTTTGTTGTCGGCAAGCTCCAAATTTATAAAAGGACTCCTTCGCTACTGTGGTCAGAATGTTGTGACCATTAGTACCGAAAATTTGTTTGGCATTTTAGAGTTTTTGGCACGCGTATAAATAGGACTCTCAGTGACTTGTGGCGACATAATTGTGTACTTAGTAAAATGGTAGCAGTTTGCCTATAGTTCGTGTACACTGATTTTTTGTTTTTGAGCTTCAAAGAGCTAATGAATGACTTTGGTTTGAGCTATGAAAAGAGTGTAGATGTGTTTGAAAACGTTGAATAATTGTGTATCGAAAATTTATTAATTCTTGTACCAAAATGGCTTCTAATAAATAATATTTTTAATAGAAATAGGTAAAATTTGGTAAATCCAAAAACAATTTTGACTGTTTGTTCTTTGTCAAAACTACTAGACAGTTTAGGTATACTTAAGAATCCTAAGATGAACATAAGCTTGTATTAAGGTATACAGAAATATGTTGTTTAGCGACCAGTTGATGATAAAGAAGCCTTAAAAGTGTTTTTTTTTTTTGTCAAATAGCCAGTAGGACTATTCTTATGCTTATCTGTCCGTATCTGTACGTTTATGATCGGATTTATTTTGATCATCAATTTCATTGTTTCCGGATAAGGAACCTTTTGGGTTCGCCGACAGTTTGTTCAAAGAAAACGAAGGTGTACATGTTTTTAATTGTTCAATATTTGAGACCAACAAAAGTTGGTTTCATAGTGTTTTTGCGGTCAAAGAGTCTTTTAGGCATTGCTTTTCTTCACGATTGTGTTTGAGGTCCGTATTCTATTGCCCTATACCCTCAGAAAATCTTCTTTACACATGCGAAAAATCAGTTAATCTTTTGTAATGTTTTTATTAAAAACGCTATTTTAAACCTGAAGGCTCAAGTTTTATTGCTTCTTATTCGATCAAGTTTTGTTATTCCTGATATTATGCGAAATCTCATTGCTCTCCCGCTGTAAGATCTCGGCGATCACACTTTGAAATTGCAAAGCACTGTTTTATTCAAAGAAATGTCTGGAAATAAATGTGTATCAGAAAGTTTACGGCACAAAGAGTAACTGATTCACTTATATGCCCTTTATTTTGCCTTAAAACTGAAAGTCATTAGCGTACAAAAGAAAAAGATGATTCCCTTGTTTACACTAACTTTAATCTAATCTTTCCATTCTCAAGTAGATTTTCGGAAATCTTGCTTATCATTCTGATTCATATACTTTGGTTGATTTAACCGATATAAACGCACACTGGCATCAATCACTAAGAGGAACATTTCAGAGAGTATATCGTCTCGACCAATCACTTTTACATTCTTGGAGTTTTTACCTCAAAACTAAATTTTTTTAATGCGATTTCAGAGACTTCTTTGAAATTGGATTCGGCTGTTTGAAGATATGTATAATGTATATCCTAGGAAATTGCTCATTTCTGCACTGCACTTTTCGCACGTTTTTGAGTTTTACTACGTTGATGACCTATAGAGCTTGCATCAATCAACCCAGCCGTTTGATCATCAAACCTGGGTGCATAAAAACAACACATAGACAGACAGATTTAATTTTAAAAACTGTTTATATCTATTTGATCAAAATTTTTATTTCGAATTATATTTTGAATATGGAAAAATAATCCAATGCATTTGAAAGTAAACAGAAACTTTCGAAACTGCCGAAAAATAAAAAAAGATTAATAATCTTTGAATATTTGAAAGAGTGAGCCTCTGAAATATTTTTCCAAATATTTCTTTTTATAATTCCACGTATCAAAGATTTAAACTTCCACACGGTCAACGAAATCGGTCAACGGGTTTGCTCTCTGACTTAAAAAATTACGGCAAAGTCTTTTCCAAAGTTTTTTTTTCTACAAAAAATGCTGTCAATGCGTTAACTGGTACGATGACACTGGCGTTGACGCACACAATTTTGGGTTTTGACTTTCACAGCGCGTTGACCGTGTTAATTCATGTTAATAAAATATCTAATTTTTTACTTGAGTAAAATTTTTCAATTTCAATTTCGGTACAGAACTACAGTTTAATCATGTTAAAACAAAAATGCCCTGAAAAATGAAGAAGCTCAAAAGAACACAAAAACTTTCCAAAATGGTGTTTTCTCTTTTGTTGTTCTTTTTTTTTTATTAAAATGTATGATTTTTGTATACTTTTTTTAAGTCAATCCGATAAATTTATGTAAATGAGATAAAAAATTACAACAACATTGAAAAAAACTTTGAACATTAATTAATCAAAATTAACCAAAAGGATGTATTTTTTTCAGTAATATGGAACGTCACAGTATACATATTGTACTTAATGATTCAGTAAAATAATAATATAACAAAATTGAAATACCAATAATATTTTTTCCAAACTTCAAACTAAAAGGATAGCGGTGATATATTTAAAAAAATCTATTATATGCGTGCGAAAAATTTTTATATTTTAAAACTTTTTTTGCTGTAAATTTTTTCCACAACTTAATCAGCATTTTCATTTTTTATTTTGTTTATATATTTTGTTTCCAAGATAAATTTACAACAACTAACTTTGGTTAACAATCACACCTTCAAAGCACTTAACAACAAAGTGTTCACCAGGACTACAATTATCTTCTCGAACCTAACCTAATTCCCTTGTTAAAAATAAAATCCTTGCGAAAGAGGAGCGCCTTAATTTATAGCTATATACCCTCTAGTTGCTAATAGTTGAAAACGATTCTTGCATTTCTTATACATAATAATTCTTTCTGTTATTTTTTTTTTCTATTCGAATAGAATGAAAAAATGAAACGAGAATTCTAAAGTATAAAAAAAATAAAAGATTTATGATCCTTTTGGAGAATAAGAAAAAATGTTTTTTTTTCACAATTTTACCCTTTTAAATTGCCATATACTTAATTTTAATCTTATAGAAGATGCTTATGGCATAAGGGTTGGTAAATTTTTCCAAGAAAAATATAAAAAAAGGAAAGAAAAAAAAACCCCAACCATTGGTATTCATTGGTGGCAATTATTCTACGTCTATTTCACCCTTTTAAAGAAAATGAAAATGTACTCTATACACAGTTAGACATATATACATTCTATTATAAGAACAATATTTTAAAATTAACATTTTTAATATTGCATGAAACTTTGGCTGCATTTTGCTTCAAGACAAACAGAAACAGTTCGTTGTTTTGTGCAAGAACATGATAATGGTTATAATTTATTTGGTTGCAAGAAATCATTTCGATAATGTTAATTAGTGCACATGATTTCGTGAGTGTTCTCGATAAAGAACTTCTGAACATAGTTTAATTAAAGGCTTATAAATAAAACTTTTTTTGTACACGATACCTAATACCCAGTGAAAAGGTTTGTGATTACATCTTTTTAGGAGGTATATCAGACCGAACATCAAATCTTGTAGTTCTGATTTTTGGAAAAGGTTTTTGATAGGTATGAACCAATCAACATCCTAAATTTTCGGACCCGATTGTTGGACAAAACATTGACAAAATTAAAAAAAAGTTAAAAATTATCCAAATTTTTCTGGTCTGTGTTGGTTTTTGACAGAACACAATTTTTTTTTCACTGTGCCATTGAAAACTTTTTGATCTATATATCTTTTGATCAAAAATAATTCGATTTCGATGACATTGACGAAGTAATATCTTCGAACCCTTTAGGTTCACAAGGATGATTTTAGACTACAAACTTTTGAATTTCTTAAACGTCTTACATATTGGACCCGATTGCACACATTTTTTTTTGCTAAAATCGAGGAATGGAACACTTTTATTTGAGATTTTACTCCAAATCAAACAAGATGGAATCTGCGCGAACCATTGAAACAACAGTTTTAGCTTGTTTTAATGTCGTGCCATAAACTCTCTCAAATAGTTTTTTAAAATCTTATTTGAGATTGATTTTATTCTCATTACAAACAGAATATTTTTTTGCTTGTATTGCATTGCATGGATTGAATTGTTTTTTTCAAAAAACCGTATCTGATTTTTGTTGATTTTATTCAGGATTTCAAATCCCCCGTTAATTTTTTTTTTCTGTGCAATCAGCGGTTGCTGAGATATTAACGGTTAAAAACAAAAGGATATTTTTTGCATTCAAAGCTAGATTTCTCAACAAAAAGTAATATGAACAAGTAATCCGATGCATATAATGGTTTAGTGGGTAGAAAAATAAATTTAGTTTAAAAATTGAGAAAATATTTTAAACTAAATATATATTTTTTTATATATTAATTATTCTGAATGCCTTCTTTTTAATATGTTAAAAATAAAGAAAAGCAGTCAAAAATTGACGATGCTTGAATTCGTAGGACTATGGTATGATGTTAAAAATGAAATTAAAAAAAAAACAATCATTACACACTTTTTGCAAAATCGATCCAAAAAATGTGTGTGTTTTTTTTTTGTTGTTTCCGTGTTCGGCAATATTTTTCTACAAAAAAAGCTAAGTTTTTCTGCACTATTTTGAAACAAACTTTTTCCCTTCTTATTTATAAGCTATTACAAGTACGAAAAAGGCAATACCATATTTTTTAGGATTTGATAAGCTTTAAACTTTAAACTATTTTTTATACATAATTTTAATAATTTTTGTGGAACAAAATTTTTCGATCCAATAAATGGTTTTCAAGATAAACATGAAAAACTGCATGTTTCTCATAATTGCCGCTAGAGCTAACGTCGGATTCCTTGGGACTTGTTTTTGAGTCATAGCCAGACATCCTTTAATGTTTGTGCCAAGTTTAAGACGAGTAAATTTTTTTGACATGGCAATTTTTTGGTTGGAATAATTTAGCTAGAAATTGTTAGCTAAAAAATATTCTTTTTACTCCCAATTCCGAAAACGTCTTCTCCACTAGTTTATTTTATCCAATCGAAAATTAGGTCTGTTAGGTTGTTAGTACTTTGTGAAGTACGTAAAACGTAAAAAAACGTTTTTTGCATATTCTAACAAAAATATTTCAAAAACGTGAACTGCTAGGATATTTTTGACTTTGGATTCGAGTTCAGCACACCGGAAACCGTCAGAAAAGTATATTTTGGTTCATGTGGGGAAAATCTTGTTAACTTCAAAATAAGTCAAGACACGATTTTTTTTTAACTTTCAAGCAGTAATGTTTCAAAAACGGGAGCTGATAGGATATTTCTGACTTCAGTGCCTACGTTCTGTAACTTAGTCGAGAACTTCTCGCATCGAAAAATTTTAAAACAAAAATTCCATACGTTTCTCTATTTGGAAAAATAACCTGTGTCTGTATCTAGATGTGAGAAGCAACCCTGTAAATTTTTTATTCCATTGGAATTATTGGAAACTGTCAAAAAAAGGGAAAATATTTGTACCTTTGGCCATCAAAGGTCATATAGACATAGTTTTACAATAAATATCTCAAGGCTCGGTAGTTTGAAGGTAGAGCAGTCGGTCAGCGAGTGGAGGCGAAGGGTACCAAGTTCAAGTCACAGTTAAGGCATGTAATTTTTTCTTTTTTTTTCTTTAATATTCTTTTTTTTTATTTTAAAAATTTAAGTGATACAAAAATAAATTACCGTGAACACTTTTACTTTTAACACATCTCACATTTAATGCAAGATTATTTTTTTTCAAATATCTTACTTTCTCGCATCCTTTTAGCTTGTGAGTAATTTTGGCAGTTCAATCGAGAAATTATCTCGATAATTTTCTTACAGACACAGTTTTATTCACATTTTTCCAGTGTGTCAAGCATTTTGATTCAGAAATGTTTCAAGGCGAGAAAAATTTGTTTATAGAAACAAACGAATGTGAGAAAATGATTTTTGTGTCGATTCGCATTATTTTTGTTCCGATTTGCGTGTTTCGTGCGAGAAATTTCTCGATGCGAGAGTTACAGAACGTAGGCACAGATTCGAGTTCAGCACATCAAAAACCTATAGAAAAGTATATTTATGTAAGTGCCCGCACCAAAAAAAAAATTAAATTTTGTAGACCAGTGTAATGTATTAGTTCAATCACCATAGTTATCAGTTCGACAATTGACTCTTTTCTTATCGATTTTAATGAAATACAAATTGAAATTGAATAAACTGGTTCTGTAATTTAAAAAAAATATTCAATAAGACTCAATTCGTTTATTTTTTTTTTATAACAAATTTTGTATTGATTTTAAGAGTTTAAATTTACTGTGGCGTATGTGTAACCTTTTTTTTAAACACATTTTTGTTGGTTATGAAATTTTCTTCCTTTGCCCTAAGAAATATAATAAAAACTATGAAAGGATTTTCAGGCATAGCACCTTTTGGTTTCTTCTAACTGGTTTTATTTTTAACACTACTCAAATGTCTGAATTCGTTTTAATGGTAATCTCTGTAATAATTTGGCATTGAAATTTGTTTACTATAATCTTTAATGAGTTCTCAGCTCTAACTACTTTTAACTATTTGCCAATCCATTTTATTCAAGACTCACTTAAAGAGAACTATTGGTTTTTTTTCCATAAAATCACTGATATTTGAATTGTTATTCCATTGAAAGTTAAAACTACGACACCAAATTCCATCGCAAATAATGTTAAAGCTTTTGATAGTTCTTTTAAAATTAAAAAAAAAACCTTTAATCATTTTATTGGAATTATGTACCTGCTATTTAAACATTAGTTATTTCAACTTGATATTGAAAACTGTGACACTATAAAAAAATTATTCCAAGATTCCATAAGTAGGTAGTTGTTGTGGGTATCATCCACCTGTTCACTAAACAAAAAATGTTGATTGCAATTCTTGAAATTATTTCTCTTTACTAAAAATATTTTCTAAAAATCTTAAAAACACTTTTTTTAAATGTTAGTTGTAGCACGAAAAATTCCATTATATAATTATTATGAATTGAAGTCTATCACTCTCAAGTTGAATACGAAAATAACAAACATCCAACATTTCACACACTTTAACTCAAGGTAAATTCTAAAAAATAAGAAAAAATAAAAATGATGTCAACATTTGAAGGCTTTGACATCTTATCGTCGTTGATCGTCAAACATCGGAATGAATATTGAATTGTAAAGAAATTCTATTGACTTGAAATTGCAACTGCCACATGCCAAGATGTTAAAGATCAAACTTAAAAAAAAAGTAAAAGATTTCGTGCAACGCGACCATTAGTCGCCTGTTTCCCAAAGTATTATTCTGGTGAGGTAATTGTTAGACCTTAAACTTTGTGCCCGCACGTGACACCGTCTACTGGACTCACATAATAAAACCTCTCAAAAAAACTGATATATTTAGGCTTTTGAATAGCCTCGTTTTAGGTTGCAATGTTTAATATAATATGATCTCATTCGTGGTTAATATATTTTTTTGTTGTTGTTAGTTTGTTGCATCAAAAGAACAATATTGTGCGCGAGGACTTTTTGGAAAGAAGTCAACCATCAAGTCGAAAGAGATTGTCTGTAAAACTGTATTCAATTTTTTTTGTTCAACTTTTGCGTAGTGGTTATTTTTGTTTTGGTTACGAAATTCACGACATCAAAACTATACAAAAACAACAACAACAACAAAACAACTGTAAATGTTGGACAGTTTCCCAAAGACAGAACCTCTGCCATGACACATAATCCCAATTGCTGCCACTCGCCACGATCAACCAACCACTTGATACACGTCTCAATGGTCTTTTCTCCCCAACTGAACGACCAACAAACAGCCAACCAACAACAACGAACGGACGACTGTCTTGAGTTTTTTTTTCTCTTTTTTTTATCATTTCTCAAAAAATGAAAAAAACAGAAACTTTTTTTTAGTTTCTTTTAACGTTCTCGTTAGACCGTATGTGAGGTTAGATTTGAATTTAACACCCACATTGTGCGATTGACCAAAACCAAGTGGCAGGAGTGCAAAGTTTGCGATAGAAATGCGCGATTGGGATCAAATTCGAGCGATTTGCGTGCATCCATAACGCAGTTATAGCTTCCGCACTTAACATGTGCCAACCTTATTAGGAAGCTTGATTTTTTTCCATGCCAAAGGCATAACACACAAACGACAGCAAAGTTGCGATCTTCGTCGTTGTCGTCATTGTCGCACCGAGCAGTCTGACGATGATGACGATGTCGTTTTGTTTGTTGAAGTTCCAAGTCGACAATAACAACAACAACAATATGATGAAGAAGTAGAAAAGAAGACGCAACAACGAATCGCGGAAAAACATAAAACATATGGCAGACGGGAGAGATTCAGTGAGTGACTCTTGGCCGTTGTCGTCATCATCGTCATCAGCATCGTCTGGTGGGATGTTTGTTTGTATGTATTTTTTTGGCATCAGGAAGCCCTTTTATGATGAGGTGCGCTTCGACCGCGGTGGTGTTAACAAACCTAACCGCGCTTGCCCGATCACTGCATGGGAACTCGATGATGGTGATGAGGCCAGTCGGCTCTCTCTCTCTCATTTCTTCTTGTTGACCCATCGTACTAGCAGCGTCGGACCGTCCAAACTCGGGGAAACGAAGACAGCAACGACGACGTGTTAAATGACTCGTTTAGATTGCAAGCCTCTGCGCGCACCATGTTCGCAGTCGATGTTTTCACGCGCACTTACACCAAACAGCCTTTTAATGGTCACACAGCAGCACAGCACTGGCTGGATAAACGTTGGTCACCAGCAGCAGTAGCAAGTAGCAACAATATCGAAAACAAGGCAGGATACAATGTGGAACCTTGTGGTATGTGGCACTGGTTGCGGAGATTTACGCAGAAATTCCACCAATTGACACTGACATGGCACATTGGCGTCGGAGGAGTTTGGAGTCGAAGTCGTTTCGGCCAAGTAGTCGGTTGTTGTCTCTTCTGTATAGATATGCAGAATCTCTTGCTCCGATCGATCGTTAGAAGCGGAGGCGGGATCCCAGGGATAATGTGTGTTGATGACAACAACGTGGTGGACGATGTGTGAAAAGCGTGTAGAATCATTATCGCTCACTTAAAGAGGCGGTAGTGAAGGTGGTGGTGTGGTGTACCGCAGCACGGCTTGATTAGCGTCCAAACGACTCAATTACACGAACTAGCGTGTGTGCATTTATGGCATCGATCGACTAGGTAGATATATCTCGCTCTCTGATTTGCATGCCCAATTATATCGATCGCGTTTGCAATCATTTTAGCGCTCCGAACTCAAATCGAGTTAAATTGCTTTTAATGAATGATTGTCGTCGTATATAGTCGACCGACGATGTTCGTTGTTGTCATTGTTGTTGTTTTTGGTTGTTATTCGTGTCGCCAAAGTCTACGTCTTCAGATAGCACTTAGAGAGGCCGCACTGCACCGCAATGACGATCGCATCGAAGCCGCGCCGGCAATGATGATGATGACGGTGAATGTGTCGATCGATTTGTCGCATTCACGGCACGCAGATCGCTAGATTGTCAGGGACCACCGCCATCGCAAAGATTGCGATGATAAATTATATTATTCCTCGATAACTGAGTGCCGAGCTCACTTCGATAGCCTATAACTATCGATAGTTTGTTTGTGGCTTGTAATAATGTATGGGCAACTATAGTAATTTTAACTTGAGAGAGCACAGGGTGGTGCGCGGTTTTAAAGTGATGTATGAGACACTCGACAAAATTGACAAATTGCTGCCATTTAATGTCTGACGTCTCACCCCGTTCATATTACTCATGGAAATCTATCATTATTTTATGAAGTTGAAGTTTTTGTTGTTGTTGTTGTATCTGGGGCGATAGATCGATCGGCGAGAGAGGGCGGACGGTCTTTATAGGCAGTATATACAAACGGTCTATCGGTTGGTCGACTTGGCGGGAGGCCATCAAAGCGATGATCAACGCCGCGTTCAGGCTAAGAGTTTGATCTGTGCGAGATCATTGATCAGATCGCGCGTTGTATAGTATACAAAAACATAACAACTCACAGGGGCGTATTTTGTATACTATCTATCTACCTATACGCGCGCAATCGGCTGCTTTAAACGTGTAGGTTGGAGCAGATGATTGATTCATGTAACAATCAACGAGTTGGCGTTAAGCACTCGATCCGTAATTTCATTAGAGTGAATTTATATTTGTTTGATTGTTGCTTAATGCATTGTAGTTTGTGTTTTTTTTTTCTTATTTCTATTTTTTTTTTTTATTTTATTACTTTTTTTTCGATACGGTTGAATTGGCTTAGTATAATTTAAATAGACGGATTGGGTGGAAAAGAAATCGAAAACCGAAAGGAAATCCGAAGGCGGGGAACTCAAGGAATGATAATTTGAGTATCATTAAAATTTTGTAAACGATCGATAGCGATCTTTGATCTTTTGAAGTTTAACAATGTTTTTTTTTTGTTTTGTGTTTTTTTATTTTGTTGTCGTTGTTGTTGTTTGAGAGGTAATTTCTTAACCCTTGACTACTTTTTATGTTTGAAGTTTGGGGTGATGTTGGTTGAGATTTTTACGTTTGGAATTGGTCAGTTAAATTGAGTGTGTGACATCAGTTTTTTTTTTGTTTTTTTTTTCTTGAAAACTTACCTCATTGTTGTAGATGTAAATAAGTTTTGGTTCGAAAAATATGTATAGGTCGATATTTTTTATATAAAATGTAATGGAGTTTACTTTGGTGACACCTGCTTTATTAAGTCTTGTAAATGAACTTACAAGTGTCAATTTTATGATCAGAAGGTCAGATTAAGCCTTGAAAGGTTTTATTTTAAAAATACTTTATATACTGATGTCCGTTGTGATAACATAATATTACAAGGAGTTTCTTCACTAATTTATCATTTTCTGGAGATTATTCAAAAAGATGTTTTTGGAATCAATTTTTCAAGATCAAACAAACCTTACAACTATGTGCTCAAAGGATTTTGATGATTCTCAACTACTAAAGTGTTTCCTTTAATATGGAAGTTTTGAGTTTTGAGAGATTCCCTAAAGGGGGAATTGAAAATTTGTTTTTGAAAATGGTCTAAAGACCAAAATTTACGATATCTGAAAAAAATAACCAAAATTAAAAAAAGACTACTTTTCTCAAAAACGACTTTAACGAGTTGGATAAAAATGTGTGTCTTAGAAATTTATACATACTTCAAAACCAGTAAAAAACGTGTTAATTTTTTAAGAATGCTTAGTTTTTTTTGTTATTTTGTTTTTCACACAATATTCGCCACTTTTTGCTTCGTAAATTTTTTGTGGATAATGTTAATAGCATAATGGCGATAAAATTCACTATTGCTCAACTTGAAGCAAACTCGAGTGTTGGCGAACTTAAGAAGTCGAAAGTTGAAACACAAGTTGAACATTTGTTTTCTTCGCTTTTTTTCTCAACTCTCGAGTTTAAAAAAAAAGAACAGAAGTTGGGCATATTCCAGTTTGAAAAATATCCCTGGGATATTTAAATCTTCTAAGAGCCATTTTAATCACTATTTTTCAGTTTAACTCCCAATTGTCCATAAATAAATTGTTTTTTTGTTTTTATGACGCAATATCAAAAAAAAGTTGAGAATCGAACTTTAAAAACAGCTGTGAGTGAAGAAAAACAAAATCACAAATTGAGACTAAAAATCCTCAAGCTGAGTTCAACTAGCTCTAATTACAATGTCTAACAAAAAGGGTATTTACAAAAAATAAAAGCGAGCGGAATTTTATCACATTGTGTAGATCTTGTTGCAGTGATTGTAAAACAGTATCTAAAAATTCCGTAACACCCCCAAAACCTGGACTTAGGGACAAAAAACTTTTTACCTTCATACATTAAAAAAAATCTATCTTTGTCATATTTTCAATATTCTAGAAAGAAGACATTTAGTACTTTTCAACAATGTGTACAAAAAATGTAGTTTGGTAAAACCACCTAGGTCAAAAATTTAAAAATATATTTTTTTTGTCATTTTCACAAATTTTTCATTACTTTTTGTTATCGTTTAAAAGCATTCTAAAATAATATTTATTTCCGAACTAAACGAAGTATTTTTTATGAAAATCGTTTTGGTGCCATCAATGAATATTAAAAATAAACCGTTTTTTTCTGAACAAAGTTCAGATTTGGAAGATCAAAATTTCGTGTATGTTTTTACGATTTCCGTCAAAAGTATAGACCTCCTATCGAAAAAACTTAATTACAAAAGTTTAAAATAATAAAAAGGTCTAAAACATTTACTCAAACCATTTTTTATATAACCTCAAAAATATTGAGAAAAATGCACAAATACGATTTTTGGGTTTTTATTTTTATCTTTTACAAAAAATGGTTGGATCTTAACAAAACCTGGTCAAAATATACTTTGTTATGTTTTTTAAATGTTTGACGAATTTAATTAGTAAAAATTTAATCTAAAAAGTTACCGAAAAAAAATTTTTATTTTTGAAAAGTTTGGGATGCTTTTATTAAAATTAAAACCTTTTATTTAAGACAATGTAGGAAAACTACTTGAAAAAAAACAAAAAAAAACGATTTTTAAGATTGATTTTTCCATAATTGAGAGTAATATTATCTAGTTTGGTTACTTTCCATAGTAACCAAACTATACTTTCCTAATGGCATTTGACCTTCTTAATTTAAATCTAGCATTAGATTAGCTCTAACGTGCAAAGTTTTTGAGATATCGAATTTTGAACTTTCCAAAACACTATTTTTGTGACCCGTGTCAAAACATAACTGGTCTATTGATGAATGAATGAATTTGAATTTTAAGGATTTTTGATTTTTTCGCAAGGAACTTAACTGAATTTTACAAAACGCGCGATAAAGAACTTGATATAAAAATTCGCTTATGCATTCTTCAAAAATAAAGACTGCTGTTGGTATCAAGGGAAAAAGAGCACACATATCAACTCATTTCGAGAAAAACACAATTCAAAATTTTGTTCTCCATAGAACCTAGTAGGTACTAAAGGCATATTATTTATTTAGCTTATTTGTTAATTAAAACTTGTCGATAGAACTAGTTATAACAGTTTAACAAATTGACAAAACCATATTCTTGATCAATTTAAGTTTTCCCTTTGCCTACGTTTGATCTATACATAATGTACATTAAACTTTGCTACTTCTAAAAAAAACTAGATCAAACCTCGAATGCAGTATAATAAATTTCGAACAAAAAACAATTTATCGTGAGTATCACCATCAAATGACAAATAAATAACAACCTTCCTACGCACATAAATTAAATTATCAAATAATAAAAACACAACAAATTTCAACTCCCTCTTGCTGCCACCAGCAATAGAAGAGAAGTTAATAATAACAAACAAAAAAAAAAAAAAACTTGAATGATTAATGATAAAAGCACCTTAATAGGAAAAAATAAAATTGCAACCCCACATCAATAATATACACAACATTTTAAAAGTACGCAATCAGAATTTCTCACACCCAAAAATGAAATTCTCATCATGTGACAGCAAAACAAATAATAATGTCGCTTCAACTGTCAACTGTCAGTGTCAATTAAAAATTCGGTTCACGCAGCACATAAGAGATATCGATAATATACTCGCCACGTTTAGAATTTTATGACAGTTGCATTTGTTGTTGTTAAGAAAAGGGCCCATTGCAACAAATTCAATTCAAACAAAACGAACGCCCACTTATTTTAGTCACGATTTTCAATTCATCTAGTGCCCCGTACATTAGAACCCGGAAGTCCCAAAGTTGTTGCACCTCCTTCCGTTTGTGTTGTTATTGTGCCTATAGGCGCATATTGACCGCAGGAAAATGACGACTGCAGCCGCAGAATAACCAAAAACTAAACCAAGACGTGACGCAAATATTTTGAATTGGAAATTGGCCACCATATGAGAATTGTTGCAACATTGGGGCAAAATGCAATGAGAGATATCGATATCGATATATCGAATAAGAAGTACCAGGCGGTCTTTGAAGATCAGCGAGATTGCGTCTTCAGACACAGTGGGACAGTTTGTATGGAATTTTCAATCGAGATTTGGTTTAATTGAGTTTTCTTAGCGAAAATAATGATGCTTTCAAAAACTTGTCCTCCATTAAAAAAAAGTTATTGACATTTTTAGATTAAATTTGACATTGATTCTCCCTTCCAAATCATCACAATTCCTTCCTTTTAAAACCTTGAAACTAATTTAATGTTCAATTTTAAACCAAATTTACCCCACTGTTTGTCCCGCTGCTGCCAAACCGATCCTAACCAAACAACACCAACTGAGTTGCATGTGGATGCAATTAATAATTCATACGCGACGCAATAGATAAAGATGCCTTCGCATCCATACAACTTGGTCTAATGACATCGGCATAAACAGTTGCTACTTCACACGCTGTGATGTGCTGTGCTCTGCTGCTGCTCTGTTGGCATATAGCGACGACAACGCAACAGAATAGCAATGACAATGGAATTCGCCGCAATTTTCATTCTGCGAATTTTTCCAATTATTATCGAATCGGTAATTGAGATGGCTACCCCGCAGGGTTTCCCCCTGAGGTGGTGGACTACATCTAATGAGCTCTCTCGCTGGTTCACTGCGGTTTGTTGTTGTTGTTGTTGTTGTATAGTTCACGAGATGGACGTGTTAAACAATTTTTCTTGTTTTTATGTTGCGACTGAAATGTGTGTGTACGTCAGTGGGTCTGTGGGATCAAACGATTGATCTGTCCACTAAGATCGCTTCTGAAGCCGACTTGACGACGTATGTACAAGCAATTCTGGTAAATGAGCTGCGTGCGACACCGCACAGTGATAAACAATCATCATCGATGATGAGAGTGGTACTCTTTTTCATCGATATGGAAGAGCCACCATGATCATCATCATCCTGACTCTGTGTAACTCTGTGTGCTTCTATTTATCGATTTCGATCCCAGGAATTGTGTTGAAGCAGAGCAAGCACAGCAAATCGGATATTGTACGAGGTAAAGTACAGGTATATATCCCAAGAATCGCCATCAGCACTATCCAAAGAGTCCAAAGGAGACACTATATACCATCGTCAACATAATCAAGTAACTGCGCGAGTTCTTTTTAGTTGTTTTTTTGTTTGTTTTGTTGGGACTGGCTGCGTGGTTTATCTATCTTCTTGGAATACAAAATGCGGATGCGGCCAGATGCGCGGGATATTCTAGTGTATAGAAAGCATCTAGGTTGTGGAAACTTGAAATAATGGGGCGCGCGCATTTATAAACGTGGGAACAACTGCCAGACGATATTGTTCCATTGTGTATCGTTTTGCGCGCTTCTGTTTGAAAGTTACGGGAATCAGTTTGGTAAAAGGTAAAAGACACCACTAAAAGTATCAAAATGCGGGATAAGTTCGTTACAGTTTGACCCTACTGATGGGCAACTGTTGGGATGATAAACTTTATTGCAAATGGGATTGAATTTGAAAACACGTCGAGTTAAAAATCAAAAAAGTTAATACAAATATTTTGGGTAAAAGCATGGTTTTCGTGGGGTTCAACATTGTACCCAAATCTTCTGTGGTAAAAATTTAAATTATTTATGATATTTTCGAAAATTGCTGCGAAAGTATTTAAGGGTTGGGGTCAAAATTCTGCCGGGGTCAAAATTCTTTTTTCAAAATTCTGCTTTCAAAATTCTGCTTTACAAAATTCTGCTTTCAAAATTCTGCTTTTCAAAATTCTGTTTTTCAAAATTCTGCTTTTCAAAATTCTGATTTTCATAATTCTGTTTTACAAAATTCTGCAAAAAATTAAAAAATGGTTTGGAAAATGTTTAAAAGCGCGGGCTTTTAAACATTTTCCAAACCATTTTTTAATTTTTTGCTGAATTTAGTAAAATTATCTCTTCGCTGCTTTTTTGATTACTTACTCACTTTGTCAGTTTTTTTGTATGTTCATTGTTTGTTAGATAAATCAAATTGTTTGTTTGATAAATCAATAAATTAAAAAATATTAAAAAATTATATATTAAAAAATTTCGAAAAATAATTAGAAATTTATTAATTTATCAAACAAAAGTATATGTTCGAAAAATTGATTAAGAAAGGAATATTTTCTATCTTTCTTTTTAGTTTCTAATAGTTTTTAACGGCTTATAGATGTGAATTGTAAGAAAGTCAGTCTATGCATTATAACAAATATTTGGGACAGTTAGACAATAAACAGTAAGGAAAGTAGTAAAGTTGAATTACTTTAATGGATTAATGAGATGTTAGCGCATATTATGCTATGAAAAAACAAACAGAATTAGCAGAATTTTTTTGTTCAAAAAATATGCTAGCAGAATTTTGAAAAGCAGAATTTTAAAAAGCAGAATTTTGAAAGGCAGAATAGAAAAAAAGCAGAATTTTGAAAAGCAGAATTTTCGTAAAAAAAGCAGAATTTTGAAAAACAGAATTTTGAAGCCAGAATTTTGACCCGATCCCAGTATTTAAATCAGTAAAATTGCTGTTTAATATATTCTTCGGCACAAAATCTATTTTTGAAAAATATAATACATTTTTTTCGAGCCACCGGACTTTGGGAATGATTTCAGAATCAGAAATTTCAAATTTGTGAGAAAAAGTCAAAAACCTTTCAGGGACAGATAAAATTTGCTTTAAAGAAATTAGTGCTCTAAGGAAGTAAATGATATTTAGGTAGGATATAGACGGTTTTTAAAAAGTTTTTAAAGGAACGAAATTTATTGAAAATATTTTACCAAACTCTCTTTTTCTCGAAAACTATTTTTTACAAAGTTTTTTAAGAATTAAAAAAAGAAATAAGTTCCATTTTATAGAAAATGACAAAATCTATAATTTTCTCCTAACCTTCTCTTCAATTGCATCTACATCAAAAAAAGAGTTGATGATTATTTTTTTTTTTTTTTTGAATTTAATAACCGCTTTCTTTATAATCTAAAATAACCGATATTTCCGTCATTATTTAACCTTGGTTAGACATTCAAATTTTACAGAATAAAGTTGAATTTATATAGAATTTTTCAATCCATTTTTAATGATAAACCGTATTTCTGTATCGTTTTGAAGTATCGTTTTGAACCTTTTTTTGGGTGTTCTAACAATAAGTCAATTTATTTTTTTTGTATTTTTTTAAAGTCCATATGATACTTCTTTTTTTTCACATTTTTAATTAAAAAAATCTGACGCTTGTGTAAAAAAGAGACCACGTTTTTTTTTCTAACGAAAGAGATACACTCGCGCACTATCAAATGTCGATTAAAAAATAAAACAACAGTCAAAGAAAAAAAAAAACATATTTAATGTGTTACAAAACGCAATAAATATTTACATAAATTTATAATATTTAAATTACCACGCACAAATTAAACTAGGATTGGACAGGTTCAGAAACGTTAGGGACTAAATATTTAGGTAATTTCTCGCTCTCTGATTGGTCAACTGTCAAAAAAAATCATTCCAATTTAGGTAATTTTATTGGAAAGCTAACTGGAAAGTTAGGCAAGAAAATGTTCCCTAAAAATCTAGGAAAGTTTTTTTTTGTCAACATGACAGCTGATTGTTTTTAATTACAAATTACGTTAACAGAATTAAATCTATTTTTGTGCGAAAAAAAAACGAGTAAAAAGTGCATTATCGAATATAATTAATATTATTTATTTATTAAAGTAAAGTTAAATTTGGTGGCTGTCCCATCTCCCATGCGATCTCTAAAATTCTGAAGTAAATTTATTCCAATTTCCGTTCAGAAAATTAAGTTGCCTAAATATCTAGTCCCTAATATTTCCTGAACGTGGGCAGGTTCAGAAACGTTAGGGACTAAATATTTAGGTAATTTCTCGGTCTCTGATTGGTCAGCTGTCAAAAAATATCCTTCCAATTTAGGTAATTTTATTGGAAAGCTGACTGGAAAGTTAGGCAAGAAAATTTTCCCTAAAAATTTAGGAAAGTTTTTTTGTCAACCTGACAGCAGATTGTTTTTAATTAAAGAATTAATTTAGCAAAATTAAATTTATTTTTGTCAAAAACAACTAAAAAGTGCATTATCGGTTATAATTAATTTTATTTATTCAGTGAAACTTGGTGTCTTACCCATGCGACCGGTAAAATTCTTAAATAAATTTCGAAATTTGACAATAGCATCACATCGAAACTAATTTAGTCAATTTTCTTAAATTTCCGTTCAGAAAATGACGTTGCCTAAATATTTAGTCCCTAATATTTCCTGAACGTGCCCCGTGCCCATTGTCTGTCTATTTTATAAACAAATCCAAATATTTCATAGAAAATCAAATGACAAATAAAAAAACTTTGATTGATTTTTTGAAGTCAGAAACTTCGAAAAAAAAAAAAATTAAAAATGACTGAAAAAAGCAATTTATTTTTTTTTTTATAGAACATTTTTAGTACTTTTTTTGTGACATTTTTGGCTTTTTGTATTTTTTATGTACGCGCTCACACTTCGTGTAATTTTGTATTCGAAACATGTGGTACTGCTCTATTTTCTTTTTTAAATTATATAAAATAATTTTTAATTTAAATGATTTTTGCTTCCCATAATATTCAGAAAAACTATAAATTAATTCAAAAAAGTTGTTGTTGTCTTTTTTTATCATTGTACCATCTGTACCTCCACATTTTTGGAGCCTAATTAGTTGGATGAATATTTGAAAACTTGAAACAGATGATTTTTTTACGGAATTTCAAAGATTTACGGAATAGCAATAAAATCTCATTTTTAATTTTTCTCAAAAACAAAATTTGCAATAACCGAGGAATGACGATGTTGTCTTTTGTGAAAATTTGCAATTTTTTAATTGTTTATTTAATTTGTCAATTATGGCATGAAGGGTCAAAATTGTATGGTTTTCAAACATTTTGTATTGGATTACAATCCGCTAAAAATGCAGGCTATTTCATAAATCTATTCAAACCAATTTATCAAACCAATTCATCATGATGTTCCAAACAGTTTCAGATGGAACTTGAATCCAACTTTTCACTTTGAACGAAAATCAAGAACTTAGAGTTCCAAAATTATGTTGGTCATAAAAGGCTGGTCACAATATTAATTGTGTAATAAACTGAAACCAAAAGATTTAATTTAATACCTGCTTGTGAATTTTGAAAAATGCTAGATCGAGTTTTTTCTTGAGGGAGAGAATTTGAAAACTTTTTTGAAAAATATTCGATTTCGAATTGATGATATAAAAATAATATTTAGAAACTCTTAAGCCTACAGAGGTAGTTTAAGGTTCAAAATATTCTGTATTGTCTTCATGCCATCGTTTTTGACAAAAACTATAGTTTTTAAACGTTAAAAAACTGTCTAATTCTGGTATTTTTGGACATGTTTGTCAATATTGCTTTCCACACTCCAGATTTTATTTGCATTTCTTTGCAAAATCGACAAACAACTCGATTATAAGTTTATCTTTTCTCCCTTGAAAATAAAATTTAGTTCAAATAGCAATTTTTAAAATTGCTCAAAACCAATTAACTTGTTCATTCTTACTTAAAATAATTCCAATTATAGAAAATTGAATTCAACTGGCAACTCCGACTCCCACAAAAAATATCTTATGAATGAACAATAAGTATTCAATATTCAATAATCTATTTGTAATCTAGGGTATCAAAACTTCACGAATTTCAATTCAAGGTTTCAATAAAACTTAATCGTGTCTTAAAAAAGAAAAAAAAAACGCCAAAACAATGTTACATACAAAAAAAAAAAAAAATATAATTCGAAGACACCCGCTTTGATCTTGTATTATTGACAACAATTTTGCACAATAAATCCACACTTCACACCAAACTAAATAAGTAGGCAATTCCAATACCACCTAAAACAAAACATTCTTGAATGAATGACATTCTAACGCGACTTAACAATCACGACACATAAGAGAAGAGATGCCCGACACAATAATAACAATTTTAACTTAACCAAAATGACAGATATACACTTACAACAGTCTTTCCATCTTGATATTATAGACCTGGCTTAAGAAAGAAAGAAAGAACTCAACGAAAACGATCATTGCACATTAAACAGAAGCTATACTATCTGCCACTCGCGCAAAGTGTCACTATCTTGCGCGCAAAATACTCCAAGACGACAACGCGACGTCGAAGACGCAAGACGACAACCATAGAGACTTGAAGTTGTGAGAGTTGTGGAATTGAAGTTGCAGACCACCAAACGCTCTTCCTCGTGTCAATTGGGCAATCTTACAAATTGGCATCCCGTACACGAGAACCCAGGCACGAGCACGATATAACTGAAAATTATCACTTCATTGAAATGACTCTCAAACAAACATCGCTTCCAACAACAGACCATGAGACTAAGATACTATAAAGTCTGCGGTTCGGCTGGACCGCAAAGGAACCTAGAGTAGTATCAATTGCTCTATAGAGCAGCCAGTAGCACCCATCATTTCCATGGGGTAAATGAAGTAGCAGAGGAGGCATTTGGCAGTCTGCGCATGCGCGCAATTGGCCTTCGGCAGCAGTGCGATTGTCCACAACCAAACCCGAGATATCACAATTTATCGATCGTCTCTTTTTTTTTGCTAGTTTTTTGTTGTTGTTGTTGTTTTAAGTCAAACCGCGCGGCAGGCTTTTGACTTGTCAGCAGCTATTTTCCATTACCACCTTCAAAGTTTCACAATCAATTTGGTGTTAGCACACTTCCGCCCACCATTTTGACTATATATCCAAGTCAATGATTGTGTAGTTTGCTATGTTTTTAATTACTCGACAACACTGTTTCCCCAGTTTTAATAGTTCCATTGTCAACCACACTGTGGCTCTGGTGATGGTGACAGCAACTCTAATGGCTTGCAAGTTTCTATTATCTTTCTTTGGTCCTAACACACTTTTAACATTTTTTTTTCTTATTGTGGATGGAAAGTCCGCATTCATGTGGAACGAAATGCATTTTCAGGTGATAAATTTCCAAACCAATCAGTTTCTTCTAAAGAAGTGTCAAATTGAAGTAAATCTTTGATGTTGTTTTCCATTAAGCATCCTGCATATAATGTGTATTTACAGGATTCTTAAGCTCCACCATAAAAGGGTGAGCCACATACATTTTATGAACTTGTCGTATGGACATTGAATAGCCATATCACCAAATGACACAAAACATATAAAGAAGAAGCTATATGGTGGTGATGGTTGGTTCTTTTGAATGGACAAAGGACAAGCTCTCTGTAGAGTAAAATGCTATAACTTTTAGCCTATTAAGAACCGCCATGATTTTGGTCCAAGATTCACATTCGCATTCGCTTTCGCAGTTTTGCAAATAACCATTCATTGGGAAATTGTGTGTAAGTAAAATACGGCACTGGTTAGGGTCTCTTGGGAAAAGTCAACCCTATGCCCTGCCAAAGGCTCACAATCCTACGTGATGTGTGAGGTTCTTCTTCTATAGAAAAGATGGGGTTTTTCTTTTCATTCTTTCGTTTGCCATTGAGCATCAGGAGAAGCAGAAAAGCTAGAGAGGACCTATGGGCCCGTATGTGTTCGGGCTTGGTGGATGGTAAAATTCTTATCTCGCAAGCAAACGGAATGACAAGCTTTTCACACCCGATTGACTTTCATGTTTTGTCGCTGTTGCTGTTGGCTGACAAACGACGTGACTTCGTCTTTCGATGGTTAGGTATAGTCCTCGTCGTCCTTGTCATCGTGCGTCGTGTCGTGTTGTACCTACCACATTGGCTTTAATTAGATTAGAAAACCCATTCGACGATACACGACACGGTAGGGTTCGACGTCGTCCTCATAGCTGATGGAAGTAGAGCAATGGAGCTGGGATCTAGTTAGTTTATTGAAAGACAAATTGAAGATGTCTGTGCACGCAAAAGTTAACAAATTGAAAAGATATAGAAGCGAGGATAGGATAAATGAAGTCTGATGGTGTGACTGTTCGAGGCTGATATACTAAAGTATGAGGATGTAGGGAGAGATATTGAAAGGAATCTCTCTCTTTTTTGAATGTGAACTTATACACTTACTTTTAGGTATAAATTGTGTTGACTTACCCTTAAGGTGCGTGTTTTTCTTTCCTTTTTTTTTACTCTTCCCGTCGAGTGAAGGGGTCTCAAGGTTATAGGCTTTCTGTTTGAAAATGTTCATCAAGTTATTCTGTTGCTTTTGTGCACAGCATCACCATCATCATCGGCTGTCATGGGACTTTGGTTTTGTTATTATTTCTATCTCCAGTTTTTTTTTTCTTTTTAAGAGAGAAATTCTAAAAAGAGAAAGATAAATGATATTTGATTTTAGGAATCCTTTTTTGTGTTGTTTTTTTTGTTTTTTGTTTTTAGGGTTGTTGTTACTTTTAACTTTATTTGATTTGTTTTTGTGCAAGAGACAGAGGAAGTGTGTTTTGATATTAATTTGATTTTTTAGGATGAAAACTCTTTTTTTTTTTAATGTTTTTTTCTGCTGATGTCAAGCCAAGTAAAAATAAATTAATCAGTGCAATCTTTATGTCTTGACCTTATTTTATATTATATTTTTTATTTGTATTTTGTTGAATAAAAGATCAAGAAACTGGGTAAAAAGACATATGTATGTATTTGATTTAAAGAAATCTTTTTTATTATAAATATTTGATGGAGGCTGAAAAGAAAATGTTTTCAATTGGCTTTTACTAAAGTATAGGTAGGCATAAACTTAATCAAATTAAAGTCGTACAGAAAAGAATTTTAAAGAATTTCAATACTAGCCGTGTTTTATTGGTAACTCAGTACTTAGCTCAGTAAAATTTAGCACGGGAAACACAAACAAATGATTACTAAGGATAAATAAAAGTTTTTTGTTTGTTGGTTTACAGAGAAATTTTTTTTATAAAATTATACATTTGTAACCCTTTAACAATAAAGGATTGTTAATAATAAAATAAAGTAATCGTTTATTGTTTTTAACAGCAGAAAATGAGTACCACCGAAACACGGCTACTATCATCACCAATTAGCAGTATCCAAGTAATATTTATAACAACAACCATTTATCAGACTATGAACATTTGCTAAAACCTCAAAATCGTGAAACATTTAGGTATTCTAATAAAATTAATTTAAATGATTTCTAAATCGCCAGCTTAACTGAAGATACCTGTGCGATAACATGAGACAATTTTCAACTATGTCTCCTCCTCTGTGCCACGTAGTTCAGTGTTGTATGTTCTTCTATCGTTCTTTCTCTCTTTGTCTTTCTGTGTTGTATTAATGTCTTGTGTTGTATCAGCAAAATGGACCTAGATTCCGAAGCTGCAGTGTTTCTAGTCCGGAGATTTATCTTCAGATTAGTTTAATATGTAATGTAATGTAATTTAAATGAGCATAATATGCTTAGATTTTTTCTTATTTTAAAAATTAAAACATAAATTAAAACTCTTTGGGGCATATTCATAGCTCTTGTTTATTTTAAACTGGGGTTTATCCAATGTAGTTTAAATGGGATAAACTCAAGTTTTTCTTAAAAGTAGCTTAAATAGTGTCCATGAATATGAATATGCTTCTCTATAGTTATTAAATATCTCTTGAAGAATTAGAAGTATAGGTAGTTTAACCGAAAATACAATTAAAGAATTTCTATAACAGAATGCTCCCAAAAAAACCAACTAAACAAAAAGTCTGTAACAAAACTAAAATAACATTTTTTTGTACACAATTGATGTTCCGAAAAATTAAATTGTGTGTTCCTTCGTAGAATTGCGTAGTGTTATGGTAGATCCAAAAAGCTAGAACGAAAGTAGTTTTCATTTAACATTTTCATTGTGTAATTTCAAAATGCTAATTTTTATTTTGGGTAAAGGTTCTCGTTGAAAATGCAAATTACTTTTTTTTTACCCTTTTTTATGTGTTTGAGAGGAAAAGTACAACATGGCTTGGCTACGTTGCATTTGTATTTGTTCTAAAATTTTAACATGCTAACATGAAATGACCAAAAAAGCCCGATTCAACATAAACATGCTGACCTTTTGTTAAACTGTGTATACTGTCTATTACACTGGTTAACAAAATTAAACTTTTTTTTGTTGCCGAAACAAAAATATACTTTTCTGAAGGTTTTCGGTGTGTTGAATTCGAATCCGAAATCAAAAAAAAATTAATCAGCTCCCGTTTTTGAAATATTACCGTTAGAAAATGCAGCACTTCGGACCTTATTCTTTTATATATGGAAAATTGTTTGGGCATATTTAGTAACTGTTTTAATAAGAACTATTTACCACCTTTTTAAATCTGTTTAAATCTTTCCGATATCTTTTTTACTGCCCGAGATATCCTCAGTTGTTTGGTATTTTTGTAAATTTTATATCGTCATTCATTTATCTTCTTTATGATATATGAAGCCAAACCCACTGGCTTCAGTTTAAGATATCTCGGGCAATACAAAAGATATTGAAAAGATTTAAACAGGTATCGAAAGATGGAAAACAGTTCTTATAGAAACCTATATATGCTCAAACAATTTTCCTTATACAAAAGAATAATATCCGAAGAACTCAAAAAAACGTTTTTTTTTTCATTTTCTAATATCTCAAAAACGGGAGCTGATTAGTTGTTTTTGACTTCGAATTCGAGTTCAGCACACCGAAAACCTTCCGCAAAGTATATTTTTGTTTCGGTAACAAAACCCTTGTAAACCAGTGTTATCTGTGTTTAACTAACTAATGAAATTAAATAATGAAATAAACAAATTTTTTTACAATATAGGTAGGTATCAAAAAACTTTTGAATCGATTTTGAAAAAAAAAAACCTTCTTGAATGATTACACTTTTCGGCAAAAAGAGTCGGGAGCGAAACGATATTTTTCATACAAAAATAGCACAACGAAATCTTGAAAGAAAAATTTCGTTATGATTTTCGTTTTTGATTTTACAGTTTTAGAGAAAAATTGCAAAGTTTTCACTCATTTTCCAATCACCTTTTATTGTACTGGGCTTGTTTCTTGTTCCAAAAGACTTGTGTTGGCGGTTTTTTCATTTTTAATTAACTTTTATTTGTTTGAAAACTTATTTTTTTTTAAATTTATTTAATTTCAATTTTTTTTTTTTTTGACATGACATGGATATTTTTTCGTTTGCATTTTCGCTATCGGCTTTGGAGTTTGACTTCAGCTTCGTACTAGGCTTTTTTAAACATTTTTATTTAATCTTTTTGAGATTTTATTAAAAAAAAAAATTAAAACCATCGTCACGTTGTTCTAAGAAATAGCTCGCAATAACAAATTTACAAACATTTTAATTTTTCGTATTTGGTGCACCGACAAGGAATTTTTTGTTTGTTCAAAACCACTGTTGATTAATTCTACATTCAGCTATACATACTTATTAACTTATAACTCCGAACACCAGTTTGAAGCAGAAGAAAAAGAACAAACTTTCTTTAATGAACTATTGTGACGAACGTACAAGTTTTTGCCTGTGTTTGGCGGGAATTTGGAGACGACATAAAAAATAGGATAAGAACTTTTAAACAAATAAAGCTTGAGTTTCATACTTTTAAAATTAAAAAAAATATGATCCTTTAATTCTGTTTTCGAATTTTCAAAACGAGCATTTTTCCTACATCACTTAAAAACCCTTAACGTTCGCAATTCCCAACATTTTCAAAAACAATAACCCACTCGAATAATTTCAATAACCTATAAATAAATTTTTTTCTATCTTTACATGAATTAATCAAAAAAATTAAAAATGTAACCAACAATTTTATGATTCGTATCAATATGCGACTTATCACGCTGTCTTATATTAGCAGGTTATGTTTATATCAAAACGCACCTTAAGCTATTCAAAAAATAATTAAACACATTTTATTGGTTGTGAAGTCTTTTTAAGTCTTTTTAATTCCTTGCATTCTTAAAGTCTTTCAATTGAATAATAAATAAATGAAACACTTAACTGTTTAAAATTAAAGTTGGATTGAATTTTGATTGAATTGTTACCGTAAGCCTAATTGAATTAAATTAGTTATTCAAACAATCTTTGATATCTGAACAAACTTCAAAGAATCCAAAAGATTTCGAATACGTCCACAGATTGAAAACTATGATATAGGGTCTTGAGTTTTTGAGAAAATGGTTTTTAAGTTCAAAAGTTTTCAGTACCTACCGCTTTCTATTTTCCCTTGTTGAATAATCAACTTCGTATTTGAGCAACTGAAAATGATCATTAATGATTTGAAAACTCAACCTACTGTCTACTAATAAGATAAAATTATTTAATCTGACCTTGCTACTGTTTTTTTGTATAAGCTTTTTTAGACCTTCTAACGTCATTGAAATGGATTTATTAATATTCTCAGTTCATTTCTGCTTTAACGAATTCTCGACGCCACCGCTTTTGCTTTACCGAATCTATAATATGAAACAAAAAAAAAATACCAACGTTGTATATTTTGTTGCAGTCAGTACCCGATCGTTATCGGTATTGGACAACCATTCGTGCAACATCATTCCTCAGTGTTGTCCACTCGCTGGGGCAGCTGAATTCCAGCACTTTGAGTTCCCACGTCTCATTAAGAATCCCATCTCGCTTAGGGGATTACAAATTCGCGATAAGAGTTCAGCAAAAACTTAAGTATATATATATTCAGTCTCTCCTCGTCGGAATGTGGCGTTACTTTCCGAATTCTGTGCACTGACTGTATCTCCTCATGCTCCACCCTTTGTAGCATCATCATCTTCATCAGTAGCAGCATTCACCTGAAGAAATTAGTTTTCGATTGTCACCTTTCTCTTCCCCTTAACATCATCAACAGACCTATAGCTACTTGATGAAGCTGATGATGGAACCAATGTGCTGGCGCTGGTTAGCAATTATCAGCGTTCCAATCAGTGAGATCAACAAAATGATCAATAAATTTTATCGATCGATCATCATTGTGTCG
This sequence comes from Episyrphus balteatus, assembly GCF_945859705.1. Taxonomy (NCBI): domain Eukaryota; kingdom Metazoa; phylum Arthropoda; class Insecta; order Diptera; family Syrphidae; genus Episyrphus; species Episyrphus balteatus. The sequence goes on along the minus strand of NC_079137.1, from coordinate 34,409,223 downwards.
TCTTGGATGGTAGATGGTATCATCAGTCCGCACTCACCGCCTTGAGTTTTGGTGGTGATGAGTGAGTGCGTGTTCTTCGTGCATGGTCCCGTTCCGCGTTACCTCTGAGCTGACAATTCTCGGCTTCTGTGCGCACAGTTAGGCTATGAACTTAATCGATTAGTTTTATTCGAATTTAATTAGCAAGCGCATTGCAGACATGTTTTGTTCGAAAGGTAGTGAGAGTTCTCCTCCTGCTCCACCTTGGTCGTTAGGCTCATTTCGAATTCAGAGATTCCTTGCAACCCACCATCATGCCGCGTCGCCGTTCGTTGTTGGTAAGTGTACTTGGCGAAGGTGAAGGCGAACGCTACTGCTGCTGTTTGTGATCAGTAGAAAAGTCCAACAAAGTGGCTTCCTTGTTGTTGTGATGTGCGGCTTGGTCTCTCCCGTGCCATGGGCAAGGAGAAGGCATCTCCGGCTAAAGTGAATTTAAAAAATTTATGCGCGCGCATATCAGAAGAATTTCCAGACTGCGTGTAACTCGAATTCCTGCGGCGATAGACCTCTCTCCAGAAAGGCTGGAGGAGCTGCTTCTCCAAGCTCAAACCAACGAACGGTCGTGTTTAGTTAGGCCAGTACTGTCATTGTTTGGGTTTTCCGACCTTTTTTTGTTGTGGTGGCCAACATCAGAACTAATCGTTGGTTGGAGGAGCAATATTATACAGGAGCTCATTGTCAGTAGCAATCCGGTTTTTTTTTTTTTTTGTGCACTTATTTCTCTCGATTCGGGTTCTGGGTAAATGTGTGATAAAAAACGGGAAATCAAAATATATTCGCGATTAACGCGTCCAGGATCATTTTCTGGGAATGATGTTACATGCGAGTTGCTCCACACCACGACACGATGAAGCATTGGATGGGTGCTGCACTTGTTTCACCCAAACCAAGGCGACGACGACGTTGATCATCATTATCATGGTCGAACGTCACAAGTTCCAGAACAAGAGTTCTGTTCACACGGTGTTCGTTATGAATTTCTGTCACGAAATTTTCCAGTTTTCTCCCGACGACGATGATGACGATGATGATCGAGGGATGATTGCGCGATGACGATGACGATGTCGATGATGTCGCACTGTTGATGATGACAACGACTGGTGTAGTAGATAGTAGGTCGGGACTTGCGACTTGGTTTTGACTTTGGTTGTTGGTCTCAAGAGGACCTTCGCTTGTTTGTTACAGTGCGTAGCGTACGGCACACAGGGTTTTCACAAGGCATTCCCCCGCATCTCCGGATTGTTCTGTTGTGTATAAATCATCCATCAGTTACATTTGTTGGTTCGATGGTTGTTTAGTTTTGCTCCCGAAATGATGGTGCATTTGCTAGTTTATACTGCACAGCAGCAGTAGCAAGTAGCCAAGCAGTGGAATTATGTTTCGGAAAATGATTTATCACCGCGATTGAGTGGACGGGTCTTGAACATGACATGAAAGTGGACCAATTTGCTTTTGTTGTTCGGGTTTTTTGTTTCGCTGGCTTGTTTTGTGCTACCGTGATGATGGTTGTATGCCTTGCGTAGCAGCACAGCGTTGGCCGTGGTGTACGGCGATAGGTTTTTGTACGTGTCGAACAAATACAACAAATACCTGCATAATTTTCCTGGAATTACGTGCATTACAAGAGTGCATTCTGCCGATCCCTTCTCCACCACCGCCATCATGTCCTTACTGTTCAAAGGTATGTGTTTGGGGGAAGCAAGAAGGTGGACGAACATACAAACTTACAACTGTCTGAGAGGTTTTTTTGTTTGTCTGTTTGTTTATTTGTTTTAGATTTAAATGCACAAACATTTAAATAATTGGATAAATCACAGCCTTTGTTTGTGTTGTTTCTTATTGTAAATCAGACGTTGTTATGCCAAGAAACAAGCTGGTATGTTGAAGGTTGATTGACAGTAAGTCTAGTTTATAGGAAAATAAAGATCTATAAATGAATGTTTTTTTTTTTATACTTCATTACTCAGAGATACTGAGATATACTACATAGTAAAAGGCGCAACAAGTTTGAGCCTTATTTATATTATTTTTGTGATGCGCATAACAATTAAAGATCGAAATTTTTGATAAAAAAAACTTTAGTTTTATGAAATCAGATCAAAATACATTTTCAATTATGTGGTTTTTTTTGTAAGGCCAATACATAAAGTGCGCCTTTTTAGTTTAAACTTACCTAAGTCTTTTAGACTATAGATGGAATTTTTTAAGTATATCAAATACACCATCAGAATATGAGTGGAAGAAAAGAACATATTCTTTTGAGGGTGTTGATTTTTGCACCTTAAAGTTCCTGTTAATTGGACAGTGTTTTCATACTACCTACACTGAGGGAAAAAATAAATTGAAGTTGAAACGTCGTTGTTTCAAAGATGAACTACTTTGTTTATGTGACTTTAAGAAACGAAACCATCAAAAATTAACCTTTATTCAACGTTGATTTTAAAATGTTCATCTTCAACTCAAAATCATTCCGAATAATAGCACTGGTCAACAAAATTAAACTTTTTTTTTGTTACAGAAACCAAGGTATACTTTTCTATAGGATTTTGGTGTGCTGAGCTCAAATCCGAAGTCAAAAAAATTCTATCACATCACGTTTTTGAAATTATCCCGTTAAAAAATCGAAAATGCCGCTTTTTACCAGCTTTCAAATTTTGACACAATGTTCCATTTAGAATCTTGCAAGTTTTTATATTTGCGAAGGTGGTGAATCGCAGTGAGATACATCAAAGCGTGACCGTGTCAGATACTTATACTAAATAATTACTAGTGAGAAAAATATAATTTTTTTTCTTGTTAAAAACAAGATAAGAACTTACTGGAATGTAAATCAAACGTTGTGTCAAAATTTGAAAGCGATTGGCAAAGAACATTTCGAGATTTACTATTAAAAGCAAATAAATATGAGATATACCAAACACGTTGATTTCAATTTCAGATTTCTCGAAGAAGATAAGAGATTTTTAAAAGCTTTAAATGGATTTAGAAAGACAAGATTTAGTTCTATTAGAAACCGTTACAAATTTATTTAAAACAAATAACCAAAAGCTAAGAAATAATCTCGAAAACTGATAAAAAAGCAGCATTATCGATTTTCTAACGGGATTATCTCAAAAACGTGATGTGGTAGAATTATTCTGACTTCGGATTCGAGCTCAGCACCCAAAAAACCTATAGAAAAGTATATCTTGGTGTCTGTAACAAAAACCTTGTTGACCAGTGTAGTTAAATCAATGTGGTTTTCATTGATTTCACGTTGTTTAATGGTGGCTTTTTCATCAGTGTATGTTTCAATATTTTTGATATATAGCTGATATCGTTTTGAACACTTTTCTTACAGCAAAAAAGTTCTGTTGAATATTTTTAACATTTTATATGATTGAAAAATTGTCTTCAGAGATTTTTTTCGATTTGATTCTGTTTATAGTTGAATATTATTTTGTATTTGACAGAATACTCGATAATTTTGTTTTGCTCTTATTTTCATAATTATCTCGCTTTCGGCTTGGTAGATAGTACATGTTTTACATCACCTACGGTCGAAGGTACTAGGTGAAGTACCAAACTGTACGTTCTTTAGAAAGCGATATAATCATTCTTTAAATCCATAGCCAACAGATAATCAGGACTTATACAACTATGAGTTTTTTGTCAAGCTATTGTAAATGGTTTAACAGTTCTGTGGAAACAGATAAACATACAAAAATAGGTACCTACCTTCGTTTTTTTCTACATATGTAGTAAAATGAAAAGTAGGTACACTAAAATCTTATGAAATGTGTCAAAAAGCTGAGACCAAGTAGACTAGATAACAACAACCAATTAGACTAGTTTACAACAAAAAAGTTTAGACACCAAGCGCCTTTATTACTTTTCGTGTAGAGTTTAACCTAAAAAATTCGAAAATCATATCTAATAAAATGCACGACTGGGTCGCATGAGCTTGCCCTTACAGTTCAAGTTGCTAAAATTTTTAAGACTTTTTGTATAGAAAACATAAAATTAAATTTTAAAAGAAATAAAAAAACATCGAAAATCAAATTGAGCTCCAAAACAAGTATGCAATTTGATTTGTTTTATTATTTTGAGAAAAAAAAAAAAATCAAAATCGTTAGAGTTCTTTTTTAAATAACTAATTTTTTATCAATAGTTTTTTTTGAAAAAATAGTTTTGAGACAAAATTGATATGCCATTTTCTAGAAATCACTAATCAACATCTTAAACCAAAATTTAAAAAAATCCAATGTCTCGATTTCGAAAAAAAAAATTTCAATATATTTTTAAAAATCCGAAAATTGTTTTATTTTTTAAATTTTGTTTTTGGTTTGTATTAAAATTATATTAAATAACGAATTTCGTAGAAATGCAATTATGTAATAGTTTGGCAAAAAATCAGATCTGAAAAAAAAATTGGTTCTTTGGCAGGTACCGTTAACAATGATTTTCGAAAAAAAATTTCATGAAATGACAAACCTTGCCTCAAACCTAACATTTGAATTTAAAAAAAAAATCGTTGGAGTCGTTTTTGAAAAAATTAAACTATTCTGATATTTGTATGTATGTGACAGGTACCGTTATGTTTGGTAAAAAAAATGAATTCCAAAAACCCCTCTAGAGAGTTTCAAAAAAGTGCTACATGCCAAGTTTGATGTTAATCGGTCCATCCGTTTAGGCTGTAGATAGACTAGCAGAAATACAGACGGATTTCCTGGACCCACATCTTTTGCATTCTCTATTATCGCAGTGTAAAGTCTGATTTTTATCTCAATTTTGTTTTTGTATAAATGCATATATAGTATATAGTACCTATATCGCAAGTAAAAAGAAGAACTGGCACCTGGACGCTGAATAGTTTTTTCTTTAAGGGAAATTTTGTCAAGAACTGAGAAAAAATCAAAATATTTTGAAAAGATAACCGAAATTCTTTTTCGAAAAAAACAGGATAACAATTGCAAACATACATATTTTACTATTCACATTCTCTTGATGACCATGTCCAAGAGTACCTTCCCATTTACACGAACGATTTTTTTTTCCAAATTTGTAATCTATAATCATCCCTTGTTAACATTCTATAACAATATTTTCAAACTGATAAAAATAAATTTATAAATACCTCCCCTAACGTACCAAAACCCAATTTATTACAAAACATATGCACGTTTAAAACTATTTATTAGTGTTGAACATCTTGAAAGATTTGAATATCAAAACCCATGTTCGCAACAAAAAAAAAAAAAAACCTTGTTAACAATATAACAAAACAATTTCATTATCCTCCTTCTCTATTTCAACCTTTTCAATGTTTCCATTTTTGTTCTCCAAAAAAAAAAACATCCTTCCAAATGAAGATAAAAAAGATTGAAAAAGATACAATATTCTATTAAAAAAAAAGAAACTCTTTTCTTCTTCTTGATGTTTGATGATAAAAAGCTTCCAAAAAGGCATCATTTTCTTGCTGTTGCTTTTTCCAATATTTATCTCCACTAGGCAAGGGCTTGAATTTTAATTGAATCAACACATGAAATTTTTTTTCGAATACACTCAAATTGTTTTGCATGTTATTTCTATTTTACTATCTTCAACCAAAAATAACTTTTCTCACCCAAAAAGGACGATCTTCGCATCTAGGAGGCAGGGCACGTCCTTCATCCAAATTTCCCCCAAAAAATATATAAATGTGTCCAAAGAACGATAGAAAAAAAAAACTTAATGATTCCAAGTTCCAACATCTTCTTTATAAAAAAAAAAAAATATCGAAAATATATTGAAAACTCTCTCCCTTCCTGAAAATGTCAAATTGAGGCACGTAAATAAGTGGCAAAAAGGTTAAGAAAAAAATAAAAACACTTATGGGGTATGGAAATGATTCTTGCAAAATCGCACACAATAACACACTATAAGGCTATAACCTCTCTCTACTACCGCATAACACATCATCACGTGGGAACATCACAATATTCCCCCATTAAAGTTGCCAATAATTTGAATTGAATGCCACCACAGTGACACGACTCTAACTGCTAACTCCTGAACATCATTTCAGCAGTTTCATCTTCTTCGCCCGTCCATCCCAAGTCAAACGAAAAAAGTAGACATACAAAAAACCAGTAGCATTTCTTGACTATACGATTGCACCACTTTGCAGGTGTTGTTTAGATTTGAATCTTCGACGTTTTTTCGTCGATTTTATTTGCAAACAACCAAAAAGTTCGGAGTATATTATTTTCTAGTAGAGAAAAAAAAAAAAAAAGCCTCAAGACCACCATCGAATCACTTTAGATTCACCAAATAGCAAGCATACCTATACTCCGTATAGTTTGTGAAGTGTAAGTAACCCCAGGACCATTCAATTTGGATAATGCGAACTGTTTTGCATAAAACAACTTTTGTGGAGAATCAAGATTACTTGGTCGGTCGTTTGGGCTTATGATAAATTCACACCTAAAAGCAAGACGCAGCTTGCTGTTTATATAGCTCTATAGCTAGGCTCTGTTATCCCAAGTTGACAAGCACTTGATGCCGAGTTTATAATCCAATCGCAATCGGATTGGGTCACCAAAAAACCAAATGGCATCTCCGCATAATGTACTCGTACTCGTTCGCTATATAGTCGTGGTGATGGTTGTTGATGAAGCTGAATGGAAAACGCTCGCCAAGCTTGCTAGGTCGATCGCATTAGCATTCGATGCAAGAAATTCATCAAAAATATGAATACATTGTCCTGTCTATCGTCCAGTATCTCCTTTTTCTCCGTCATGACGACCGCGATTACAAAAAACCAGAGCTTGACAGTCTGTCGTCACAAGAAGGAAACTAGATTCTAGATACTTTCAAAATCTTCAAACTCCACCCGCTGCTGATAGCTATACAGATAGGTTCTATATAAAGAGAATATTATAAGCATCGCATCACATCAAGCTACCGTGATGTGGAAGAATTGCCTGTTTTGTATTCACATCATGGAAAACGGATCGGTTAAAAAAATGGAAGGAAGAAGAAGATGTTTTCCACTGACAATTTATGGACTGAATCTCATCTTAACCCTGTGACTGAAGTCTCTCTGAGTTTGAGCGAGCGCATATCTCCATCGCTAGTATTTTTTCTTAAATGATTGATGGTTATTTCTTGATTATTGTGCTGTGCTGTGCAGCGCATTCAAACCTAAACCAACAATGTCCTGATGCCTGCATCAGCACAGTACTACATTGCAATAGAATAAAATTCATCTTCCTTATTGTGGCATGAATCATGAGAGTGCTGAATCGATAGTTTCAAGCAATGCAATCGAATCGACATTTGACCCTTGCCTTGCAACAACTTGTGCCGCGCGCACACACACACACACACACACACACACACACACACACACACACACACACACAGAAAATACAGAGGAATTATTATTATTTTTTTATTATTGCCGAATAGGGCAGCGATTAAGTGCGGCACTTAGAATGCAATTCCACGAAAATATTCAATTCGCTGCGATTGCGAACGTGTCTAGACAGTGGGGCAATATAGCTTTTAAATTGGACTTAAATCAAATTATTTTCGTTTCGCGGAATAGATGAGAAGATTGAAGTTTCTTAGGACAAAATATTATAGACCATTCTTCGACAATACACAAAATATTGTATTTATTTTCAATTGGTATAAAATTTTAAGAAAAGTTCTTTGAGATTGATTGACGAACTGTTTGCTTATGATTGGTATAAAGCGAAAGTTGTACACACAATTTGAATTCTTTAAGTCCTGGGAGTATTTTTCTGGTAAATCGTAGGTCAAACTATCAAAAAGATTCTTATTGGTATAAACTGGTTTAGACAGCCAATGAATATGTAAGAAGTTGTATGGATTGGATGTAGCCACGGGTTTTTTTTTTAACTTTAATGGTGGTTTGTTACTATCCTATAACTCCTCCTTGCATCTTATTATTTCTCTGATTAGATTTATTTTTTAATTGGTACAAATAGTAAATGGTATAAATAATAAACTGGCCTTCAAATGCTGAAATGTGATAGGTATTGTTTTAATGCATAATTGCAAAGAAAAAATTTAATAGCATTGCCTGTTCAAACAGAGAAGAATTCAAGAATTAAATGTTAGGACCGCCATTAACTGGTATAATTTAGTCTATTACGAAAAATAGAATTCAGTTTACTATCCCACTTAACTTCGCAATTTCGGGGTATATCTACTGAAAAATGTTGAAAAATCTCAAAGAGCTTGTTGCATATATTGATTGGTCTAAATTGGTCTAAAAATGAAGTGATTGCAATTTATGAATCGATCATAGACAGAAAAGTCAAGAAATTTTATTATGTTCTTAATTTGTAGATAGTTTTTATATCGAAACTTTTTTTTGTTTTTAATTTCGATGTGTCTTGTTATTGGTATAAACAGTTGGTGTTAAGCAAATATCGCATAGTTTTGCAAAAGATTTAAATAAAGACGATACCATCCCGTAAGAATGTATTAAGCGACATTTCTAAAATTGTTCAGGAAAGGCAAAAAACAAAATTATACTGTTAGGAAATGTATGGGCTGCATAGTTTTATTTTCTCTCTAGTTTCATTTGTATACATGATAGAACAACCAAAATGGTACCAAACTGCGGCGTTCAACTTATTGTATATTTCCACACCAAAAAGTCATTTTCGAAAAAATGTCGTTTATAATACATTCTTACGGGAAGGTATCGAAGTATTAATATTAAAATGACTTCAATTGTTGTTAAATATTTATACAAATAATCAGGGCAAACTAATCATTAAACGTCAAGTTCTAATTTTGTTTCTGATTGGTATAAACTATTTTTGACTAATTAGCGAATATACAATACGTAACAAGCTTCAAGTAATGGACATAATTGACAAATCCTATACTGAGGACTAGTTTTCAATCTCGGCCAAACTTTGTTTCATTCATTTTGCAAAATTCTTAAATGGTCTTAACAATAAAGTGGCTCTACACCACAACAGGTAACAATTAATACAAAAATAGGAAAGTATTCAGGTCCTCATTAATTTTTGTTGTCAACAAACAGAAGTAAAGATATATAAATATATTTAAATATTTTAGAACTTTATCTTATTTGGTATAAACTGGTCTAATTTAACTAATTTTCATGATTTTGAGCATCTTTTTCATTCGTATACTTTTTTTTGAGTCCTTGTTGTAATCCATAACAGAAAATTCCTTTTCTATTGATTTTTATAAACTGGTCTAATCCACTAATAAAATTGACTTAACAATTTTTTTAAAGGCTTTTGGTTGATCCTAACTGGTCTAAAGAAAATATAATATTTGTTGTAACTTTAGTAAAGGCATGGGACTTATGGGTGGGAAAAATACAACCTCATAGTTATAATTCCATACATTTTCTTGTCTTCATCTCATTTCTGTATTTCTTTTATAACTGGTATAAAGAAAAATTAATGAAATTTTAATTTCAAACTTTTTTATTCCGCATGGAAATGTAAGTTAATATCAGCGAAAATTTGTTAATCGTTAAAGTATTGCAAACGTAATTTTTGTTATCTGGTATAAACTGGTCTAATCAAAGAATTTGCATTGACTTTGAAGTTATTTTTCAATCGAATACAAGCTTCTGAGCGAATATCATAACCATAAAAGTTAATTCCTATAAACGGTATAAAGAATACCCCTTTCCATATTGTTTGGCTCTGATTTTTAATGAATAAACAGCTGATTTCATCCCACTGTTCACAGTCTTGGTAGTCGAACTCGACTTACTAAAAATAAAAAAAAAAAACCTAACGCATATAAATTCGCTGCGAATCCAGCGACAATAAATAAAAACTGTGCAAAACTGTCGATAAGTAACAGTGCAACAACTCTATTAAAATCCCATAATTCTCTCCCTTTTGCGGAACGGGCCATAACCATAAAAGAGTTACAAAAAGATAAAACAAAATTGCAAACGGAACATAAGAAAAAAACAAAAAAAAACCAACAAAAATCTACTATATAGTGTGGTGGCAAAAGAAACATCGTTTCCACTGCGCCCGAGGTGACCTCTGGTGGTAGATACTTGCGCGCACATAAAACACCGCTCACCAAAAGCAACTGTGTGGTGATGGTTAGTGCAAGCTATAAGTTTCCTTACATATAACAAAAAAATAAAAGATAGATTTAGCTGACCGATTCCAAATATGATTAATGACACGAGCGAACTCAAAATTTTACAATAGCAGAGGGTGATGCTGAAGGAAAAACTATCTTTTTTTGTTGTTTTGTTTTTTGTATTTTAAGCTCAGTATAGGATAGAACGAGGGAAAAATCCTTGTCAATTTTTATGAATGTATAAGTATGTTTTCACCATCATCGCGTACATAATATAGCCTGGGAGTCAGTGATCGACTTGACCCCGCGCTGCTCATAGGGGGACACCACGACCGGCTGGTTGTGGCAACATGTTAACTAGAGGACGGTCAGTGTTAACGGCGGCGGCGGAAAGTGGAGATAGAGGCGGGAGGCGGCTCGCGGGACAGCATCCACGACAGAGGAATTAAGCAACGAATTCAATTGCAATCGCACCGCGCATAAGTATCTCTCTCATATAGGTTGCACTGCTGCAGCCAGTGTGTCTTAATAGTGATTTCATGATGTTTATCTATTTACATATCAGACAAAATTATTGGCACCGGACTATACAGAGAGCGGGTCCAGTATTGTGGCGGAGGGATAGGGATTGCTCGGGAAATCTCTACACTCAAAAACCTTTTATGGTAAATTTGTTAAGTAGTAAATATTGAAAAATTAGGATTTTAGAGAGATAATTCTGTTTTTGTGGAAATTTGTATTTTCGGCATTCTACCACAACTTTTTCATGAAATATTGACACTTACGAAAGCGCACTCAATTGTATCAGTTAAACTTAGTAACATAGCACTGCATTAAAACACATTTTGTAGTTACTCTAAATTTCGTGTCAAAAAAATTCAATATTTTAAACAAAACAAACATTACGATGATGGGGAAGTCCAAAAGAGTATTTTTCGTCCGCGTCTGTCTGTGTATAAATATACGTGCGTCCATCTGTAGGAACATGAATCTGCAGATGAATTTTCCTTAAATTTGGTACAGATTATTTTTTCGTTATTTATAAGTTTTTTTTTTTTAATTTCTCTTTTAGAAGTGAAAGTTTTCGAGATACCTACTGCAGTTTTCTTTATTTTTTTTAACTGCAAAGTTTTGTTAGTTTGCAGAGAATTTGTTTATTTAGTTTTACAAAACAAATTCATTTATTTGTCATGAAAATTTTTTTTTTAGAATTATTTTTGAAATTATATATAATTTAAAAAAATTGAAAAATTGAATTGATATGGACTCTATCATTTGATAAATCTTTAAAAAATTGATATGAAATTAGTTTTGTTGTCTAAATTTTAAATTTTAAAATATAGGAAGAAAGAACTTTATTAAAAAAAGTAGTTGTGGTATGAAACGCACTGTTCCCCTATTAAAAAAAAATGTGTAGGTATATTTGATTCCTGTAAGAAAAACTGTTATCTTTTTCGCCGCTTAAAGTCTTGCAAACACAAAATTTCTATTTCATTTGATTTTTTTAAGTCAACAGTGGTTTCAAAAATAATTTATTTTGATTTCAATAAAATAACTTTTCATTTGCGAAATAGGACAAGTTTAGAGTTCGTAAAAATATGTTAGGCACACTGTAATGATTGTCTCTATTTTGAGCTATAAAACAACTGAAGCAATTGCTTCAAATTTGTTTGTTTTTTTAAGCCCAAACATTTTTTTCTCGAAAACATCTGAATTGTTTATTTGTTTTTGTGTGTAATGTCGCAAATAAGGACGATATTTTGAAATTAAAAACAAATATTTTTGAACTGATACTAAAGAAAGTTGTTATAAAATCGTTTTCTGAATTATTGACGCAAACGATTAAACCGATTTCTACGAACATTTTTAAACTCAAAATACAATTTTTCGAAAAAGGGTCGACTTTTTGAAATTTTGTGTTGATTAATGTTTTTTATATGGCTTGTAATTTTTTTTGAAAAATGTCTGAATTTTTCTATAAAAAAATAAAATAAAAACAAAATTTCCTTGTTTTATAAACAATTAAATGGCAAAATATTAAAAAAAAAATTTGTTATTTCCAAATAAATTAAAAATTTTTTTTTTAATTTTTATTTATGAATTTTTACATGACAAACCTTTTACCAGAAGAGCAAATATGTGCGACTATGAGTTTGAGTAATCAAAACAAAAAAATTTTATACATTAGGTTAGATCACATACAAAAAAAGCAAAACAAAAAAATTTATTGTGGTTTCTTTTTCACTTGAGTAAAACAAAAAATAGGAAAATAAAGATAGGTTCGAATGGTCATTCTTCGGTTGGTTAATTTTCAATGTAAACACTTTTTGAGTACAGTATTTTGAAAGAAATTTAATCTTCTTTTATTATTTAGAGTACCCAATGCATATAACTAGGTATCTCAACGCAAAAAAAAAAACGTTAAAAAAGCTAAACAAACTCAAAAAATCGTTTTTCTTGACTCTTTTTAAAAAGTTTTAAAATCAATATATCAAAATTATGCTTAGTTTACGTTTTACGAGATATATTGAAAAAAAAAAAAACAAAAATTGGGTTTTAGCACCCCTATCTTCAATAGCCGCCCTCTCTTTTAATAGCACTCAACGTTTTTATCTTCTCTTATAACCCATTCAACGTTTTCTGCAATTAAAACCCGTAAACTTCTTATTTAAGACATAATCAATAGCCTGAAATTCTGGATTTATTCTGTTCTTCAAAGTTATAACTTTGACACCCAAAATAATTTTTTTGTTTTTTTCGACTTAGAACATGTGTCTACTCCTAAAGATGCAATTTGCATCAAAAAGTCAATTTCGAGAAAAAGTGGACTTATTCCGTTCTTAAAACTCACGATTCAATTGTCGCGTTATCCCATTTCAAGAATCATTAAGGGCCATTTGCTGAATCGAAACTTAAATAATTTATGTTGAACATAAACTCTTATTCCCTACTTTTTCCTTAACTTAAGGATTTATGTTGAACTTAAATGCTTAAGTTTCGTTCAGCAAACGGTTCTAAGTTACAAAAGAAAAAAAAACATTTTTGTGAGCAAATTATCTATATTTCAAATATGAGAGCCTCTAGAAAAGAACACGTTCTAGTTTAACCATTGATAAATCATATCAATACAGTTATTTTCTCTCAGTGTACAATTGATGGGAAGATGAAGTTTTTTTTTCGCATCGAACTCTTACAGAGTTGCAATAGAAACACCAACAACCAACAGAACAGATACAACTCGAAATGAAACATTGTTCAAAATTTATTGAACACGAATTTCGGTCTGGAATTGTTGTTCGGCATGCATGTAGTTATGCTCTAGGATTCGTGTGCCTGTTGCAGGTCTTGAAATTGTTGTAGAATGAATGTTCTTCAAGGTGCAAGGATGAGTATGTTCGTTGTTTTTAATTAGTTTAACAATTTTTTTGTACGTTTTAGTTTAAATCGCTTTTGCGGGTTTATATTTGTTTGTTTGCACCTTTCACACCTAAAAGAGCAATTCCAGAGTAGGGTTTGTTTGTTTTTCATTTAATTCAACTAAAATGGATATATATTGAGGAAAATCTCAGAAAGAAAAAAATAAAAAAAAAATGTGAAAATTCGTGTCCGAAGGTGGCAAAGACAGCTTTTCATTTCATTCATTCATTTCGCTCATGATTAATTGATAAATGAAAATAAAATGTTTACCTACATCTACTGCAGCCATTCCAGCAGCAGAAGCAGTCGCCAAACATCGCTAAGTACATATAAAAATTATCAGCTTGTATACGATAATGGTACGTAGCGTACGTCCTCCAAGTTAAGACATACCAATCCTATAAAGCATTTGTAAGTGAACCGGAAAATTGTTTCGACACTTTCACATATTTTGCCCTTTTACGTACAAAAAAAAAAAAAAAAAAAGAGATAGATGGTGTCGAATGGTATAAAAGTATGTTGGTACCTTCATAGTCGCCCATTGAATGAATTTTTCAGAAAAAAAAACCAGGCTTTTGGAAAAGTTTTTTAATTTTTTTTATTTTAAAATTTTTTTATGGTCGGCCATTCATTAAAAATAAAATTGAAAGAAATTATGTTGGATATTTGCAGATGACAGTTGAAATAATATGAGAAAAATTTAATTATTCATGGAATAAAAAAAAAAATGAGTGAATTCTCTTTTATGAGGACTTTTCGGAAGTTCATTTTATAAAGTTTGTGGGATGGATATTGGATATAGGGATAGCTTTGAGATGATTGTATGAGGGTTTTAAAAAACTTTTTATGGAGTTGTGTTTTTTTTTTTTACTTTAATTTAATTAAAGACACTTCAAATCCACGGTTTGGTTATTTATTTTTTTTTTCATTTCTATTTAAGTTAATGTTTTTGAAAAGGTTAAAGTTGCCTACTTTATATTGGATTGTTGTAAGCTTTTTAGAATTTTAATATATGCAGGTTAAAAATAGGAGTACACCAATATAAGATCTTTAAAAAAGTTTTGTTCGGCTTATGAATGATTTGTTTGGATGATGTTTCTCAATATATGAATTAAATTAACAAATCATGTCAATAGGTCAAAGGTTGAATTCCGTGATAAATCAACCTTTGATTTAAAACTAAACTAAAAATCGATGAACTTTTTGTCTTAGACTTTTGACTACTTTTTTTTTTTGTTGGTAAAAGATGATTAATGTAGCTTCTGTTGACATTTAGAACAAAGTGTTAATTTAACTTCTAAATGAGTCTTGTTTTCTATTCCTCAGAAAGAGTAACGTTTTATGAGATTTTACAGTTCAATGAACTACAGTTTTGAAAACTGCAATGATAAGTTCTAAGAAAATATTGTTTTCCGTTAAACTTACTATTAATTTCTCATGAAATATAACAACATGTGAAGATACAATCCATAAGAGAACTGTCTAATACAAAAAAGTTAGTAAAATTTAAATTCGAAATAGAGATTGTGGAATGTAAAGCTGAAAATTTCTCCCAACAATGAATTTATGAATTCTCCATTTCACTGGAAAAAATTAAAGGATGATTCAAAAATTCCTCTTTTTGAAAACGAGGAATTTAGGCTATTTTCCGAGTATATTTTGGAATGATGTGTGAGCTATAATAGCGATACATAAAAAGTCAGGATTTTCAAAAAAATTTCCAGATTAAAAAAAAAATGATTTTAAGAAACGGGATTCTGATACCCTGCTTTTTTTGTCTATTGGTTTGGAATACATTTTTGCCGACTTTACTCTTATATGAACCCGATAAATTGCCTATTCTCAGTTTTAACTTAAACATTTTAAACCTTGATTTGACCACATATCGCTGAAAAATCGAACTTTAATTGGAACTAAATCGTTTTATCAATGATCTATGATCCTCGATATTTTTTTAGGTAACTAAAGATTGCAAAATAACTAAAGAACATTTTGTAAAAAGGATTGGCTTTTTCGATTTTTTAATTGAATTGGAGAAGGCAAGATTAATTAGGATTATTTCAAGGATAAGACAAAAACATTTTTTTAAAACCTAATTTTAAATACATTTTCCATCGAGATATGTATACAAGTTAATTGAGAGAGTGGCACTAGACCCCTGAATAAAAAGCAACCTGCACCAATTCCTGTCATAGAACTGTTTTCTGAATTTTTTATTTAATCGTAAACGACCTATTTGATTGACGATCGATTTCTTAGACAAGTTTTGTATAGAAGCGTTATTAAAACTTGGCAACATTTTCAAAAATCACTTTTTTAGATTTAAAAAAAAAATCAATTTGTCTTTTTTTGACAAAATTAATGGCTTTTTTTAATTAAATATTTTGCGAATTTAAAATCTGCATTTCATCGCAATTTTTTGTATATTTTTTAGAATTTCGAAATCCAGAAAAATTATTTGGGTAATATAAAATATTGTAGATTTTTAGAAATACAGACTTTCGAAAAATGGAATTCTGAATTAACAGAATTTAAGAATACAGAATAATAGAAAAGCCGAATAATAGAGTAAAGAATTATTTTGATTCATATAAAGAATTTTGGAATACAAAATATAAGACCGTTCCCAATAAATTTTTAACAAATACGAATTTTTAAAAAGGTTTCACACAATTATGATATTGAAAATTATAATCTATTGACTCGAGCGGGAAAATTCCCTTAGAAATTCTCAAAAATTTTGGTTAAAAACATGATATTGAATAATCTTAAAAAACTTAATTTATTTTTAAAATTTTTGTTATCATATATATAAAAGCTAGGAAGAACTTTGGAATGAAAATTATTTTTTAATTAGATGAACCATACAAAATTTTTACCAATAAATATTTACCTATATAAATAAATAAATATACACCTTCCAAACATCAATTTTTAAAAGCTCCTAGACAAATATGTTTGATTTTACTTTATTAAAAAAGAAAGAAGAATTTCAAGATTTTTTAAAATTTTATTACTCACTCACGTAAGTCAAGAAAAGTAATGAGCATTTATAGTAGAGTAACTAAAGCAAATTATTAGGGAACCCGGCCGAACAGCTCTGATTTTGACGATTTTTTTTTTTCAAACGTAGGTAATTAAAAATACTTTAAAGTCTATAGATTGAAAATTGCCGGTGTTGCCATATTGTTTTTTAAAATTAAAATTAAATTTTTTTGTAAAAAAACCATTTTTTTTTGTAAAAAAAACCATTTTTTTTTGCTTAAATTTCATAAAACAAATGATAGCAAAAGATTCTCTAGGTAATTTAAGGGAAATATATAAAAGACAGTAAGGGACAATCTTCCATCGTCTAAGCGATAAATGCAATTTTCTAACATTCTGACCTCAAACACAAAAAAAAATATTTTGAAAACAACGGCAACACCTACAATATTTTAAAATACATTTTTAAAAAGCCAGAAGCTCATTCTTATCTCTTAAATTTAAATCCACTAAATTTAATCAAGACTTCTTGAAAAAATGGTCCTCAAACTCAGAATTTAAAAAAAAATGTTATTAGAAAAATTTAAAATGACTTTTTTCCAAAGTTTTTCTAATAAAATATGAATTTATTTAAAAAAAATTTTTTGCCATAAATATTATCAGTTTAATTTCGAAGCAAAAAAGGTAAAATATATCACACTTTTGAAAAAAAAAATGAAAAATTACTTAAATTTCAATGGTTTTTTTTATTAAAGCTGAATTTTTGCATTGAAATAATTAATTTTCTCAAAGACTGTGGTAAATAGGAACTTTAAATTTTTGCTTTTTAACTTTCAACAGTAAGGGTTATTAAATGAATAAAAAATAATTTTATGTTTAGATGTTGCACTTAAAAAAAAAAATAAGTTACATTTTTTCTCAAAACTTT
Organism: Episyrphus balteatus; assembly: GCF_945859705.1. Classification (NCBI taxonomy): domain Eukaryota; kingdom Metazoa; phylum Arthropoda; class Insecta; order Diptera; family Syrphidae; genus Episyrphus; species Episyrphus balteatus. The sequence continues at coordinate 34,391,765 of NC_079137.1, read as the reverse complement.
TATTAAAAAAGTTCTTCGAAAATGAAATGCTTTTTAATTTTTTTCATAAACCGTAATACATATTGACATTTCCTTTTATAATTTGAAATCATAATAAATGCGGCCAAAAAAATTTGAAAATAAATGCATTTTATATTGCGACCAAGTTTAAAAAACGACATGTTAAAATTTTTTCAATATTTTTTTTTTTTTTTTCAAAAATCTGAGTTCAATTACCATTCTTTCAAAAGCCGTTCATTCAATTAACTTAATTTTAATTTTACATATATGACTAAGCTTCTAGCTTTTAAAAAATGTATATTTGAATATTGTAGGTGTTGCCGTTGTGTTCAAATATATTTTTTTGTGTTTGAAGTCAATTAATAAGAAAATTGCATTTCTATCGCTTGAACTATGGAAGATTGTCCCTCCTCCCATATATTTTTTTTCCTTGAATTTCCTAGACAATCTTTTGGCATCGATTAATTTATGAAATTTAAGAAAAATTTTGGAAAAAAATTTGTTTTTTTTTTCACAAAAATCTGCAATTAAATTTAAAAAATCAAAACGGCAACACCGGCAATTTTTAATCTATAGACTTTAAAGTATTTTTAATTACCGACGTTTGAAAAAAAAAGATCATCAAAATCTAAGCTGTTCGGCCGGGTTCCCTAATATTGCCAATTTTTGAGCTTTAGTTACTCCACTATATTGATTGTTTTTTTGTGAAATATGTAAATCTGAAAAATCTCTAAAAAATGGAATTGCTCTTTTAATTATTTCCAAAAAAAATAAATTTTATTTTAAAATTAAAAACTCTAGATTTCAAAAATCTATAGGCATTCCAAAATTCTGTAAATGATAAAATAAAAATTGTTTTATGTAATGAAAAAAAGGCATCGCAATTTTTCATTTATTTATTTTTAAAATTTCGAAGTTCTTAAAAATTGTTTTTTTTTGTATTGAAAATTGTAGGTTTTTAATTAATTTACAGAATTTTAGAATTACAGACTTTCGAAAAACAAAATTCTGAATTAGCAAAATTTAAGAATACAGAATAATAGAAAATGCGAATAATAGATTAGGTAAAGAATAATTTCGATTCACAGAAAAATTTCGAAATACAGAATAAATAAAAATTTTCAAAAATATTTCAAACAACTTTGGTATGAATTGGGTATCATTTCTATGATATATTCTCGTTATAAAATCTCAATAATCGATTATTTGCTACTTTTTAAGCATTTCCCTGGTATCTGTATTGCTTAAACTTGAGCTGCTAGAAAAAAATGAGGGATTTGAAATCAGCGAGGCCAGATTAGTAAAATAACATTTAAGAAACTTAAGAAAAAAAAAAAATTGTGCAATTTTATTTACCAGTGTTATAGGTAGCAAGTCTCCGAAAATTTCGAATTAAAATAATTAAATGCTTTTTAATCAATATTTTCTGAGCAAAATGTATGGAACTACCTGCTCAATTATGTTGAATTTTGAACTTAAAAAATAAATACATTTGTAACGAAATTCAAACATTTTGGCTGCGTCAATTTTAACAGAAAATAGTTTAAATAAATTTATACATTGCTTCAAATACTTTAAATGAATTTTCGATGTTAATTGAACAAAAGTTTTTAAATCGATTAATAAATTCACTCATGTTTATCAGTAATCTAAGGTCCATTTTCTTCACTCGGAGTTGAACAAAACTTGAGAATTTTTATATTAAAAATTCTCAAGTTATGTTCAACTCCGAGTGAAGAAAATGGACCTTAGTCTTTTTGAAAAAGAAATTTCATGGAAATTTAGAAAATTCTCATTTTATTTTGCACTTAAATTGATTTAATTTGTTAGTTGAATATATTTCTCAGAAAAGGCACATCAGGAATTTAAACAAAACAAAAGAAGAGCAAACAAGACTTCACCATTTTTGGAATGTGTATTTATTTAAAAACCTTAAAAAGTGAATGTGGCCTCTATATCCCCAGAAAAGTAGTTAACTTTTTTCCTTTTGTGTAGCTTGTGGCTTGACTCTTTTTGACTTATTCATTTGTTTTTGATTGACAATATTTGAGTTTTATTGAGTTAAAATTGCTGCTGTCACTTCTCCCTTTTTCTATATATGCAAATTCTATCCCAATGTTCACCCCAAGTTTACCGCAGGCTATAGTAGGCAGACAAAAAAAAGTTTGTTTTCGTCCTTTTGGTATATTCCCTATAGAATCCCAGGCTTTGCAACTGCCTCTGCACCCTTCAACCTCAAAACCATTTGACACAGATAACACACCTGTGTGTATCCCTTAAAACCCGCAAATGGTCACTAATAGACCAAAGGTTAAAATTGAATAGAGTTCGTGTTCGTGTCCTGGTAATACAGTGAGAAAGGTTTGCATAGATAGCGGGCGGCTGTGAACACAGCCGGACCAACATCAACATCAGTGATTATGCCTCAATGCCGTTTGTCAAGCGGTACGGACGATTCCGATTCGATTCGATTCTTCGACGATGATGGGGATTACCTATGAATGTTTTTTTTTTTAGTTTTTGCTGATGTTAGCAGACCGTATGGAGTTCGTTCCACCAAAACCCAATGCAGGACGTAATAAAATTTTATACGGCGGCGTCAATTGGCAATTCGATTGGACAGTATTTTGTTGTTGTTGGTTTTTTTTTTTGTTTGCCACTCGTTTGTTTCGTTTGTTTTTATCTTGTTTTCTTTTATATTATTTTTTTTTTTTGCTTTTCATTTTCAGGCCAATTTACTTTTATTGTTATTATTATGCCACGTTGGGAACAATTTTCAGGGTTTTCATCTCCAGAGATTTTCCTCTATAGGATTTTCGTTTCCGAGCCGTTTGTTGTTGTTTTTGTTGTTGTTGTTGATGTTGATGATGGTGGTGCTATAGTGCTATATCGTGGTGGTGGTGATGTTTTATCTTCTTGTGTTTCTCACTCGAGTTTTTCGTGGTCTTCCCAATCCAACCAAAGTGTATATATGAAAAGAACTCTCGGGAAATTGTGTATAGTATATCTCGGTTAAAAATGTAGATACTCTACTTTGTATCTGTGTTTTGTGTTCTTGTTTCTTGTTTGGCAATTTATGACCAATTCAAAGAAGCTGAGGACGATCTTTCAACTTGATAAAGATGTATACACTACGCGCCACCATACCCATAGTATTGGACGGTTTTTGTATTGAAAATGAAGTTTTACCAGACAAGAAAAAAAAATAAGGAAAAACACCAGAATTATATTATTTGAAATCGTTTCTAACCAAACTTGGGAAATGGGGGGACTTTAGAGATGAATGTATATTTTGTTTAAGAGTGTTAGACATTGGATTATTGAGACATTACTGTATTACAAGGCAATAAGTCTGAATATATTAAGGATCCCCTAATTTTCTGCACTGATATCAATTGGGGCATTTCGGCTTTTTGGTTCTTGAAAGAAATCAATTGGTTTTATGTTCGATTGCGAATAATGCCAAAAAAAGTGTTTTAAGACTTTCTGAAGAGTTTTGGGATTTTTAATATTATTTTGTTTCATAAACAATGTGTTATATGCCAAATAAAAAACAAACATACAGGAAATTCATGATGAATAATGAAATTTGAAGATAAAAGTCAATTTTTATCAAAAAAAAACTCTCCAAAGTCAATCTGATTCTAAAGCATTTTGGATGAATAATAGTTTTAAACATTTATACATTTTCATTTTTACTGGAAGAAAAAAGGGGAAGTAATTCCCAGTTTTGTTGAAATTTTGTATAATTTTCTAACCGGACTTCGAATCCTACGAAAACACAATAATATTTAAAATAACTAATTGACAGATGCCATGTGATCTTAATCTGCGTTGCCTTCAAATTTCTAAAAAAGTATAACAACCTTTGTTTTTAGAAAATTAAATTTTCAAAACAAAATTCAAATAAAATAAAACGCACGATTAAAACGCTCTTTTAGTTAATTTTGCTTTGTAAAATTCATTTGTTAAAATTTAATAAGTTAATTTGAAAGCTAACTAACTAAGAATTTTTAGAAATTTGTTTTTTGGTGTGTCATTCACAAAAAAAATATTATTTAAGACATAAAACAAAATCATTCCTTTACCTGTTTTACAAAAATAAATTGACTTTTCGTTAAAAAATCCAATAATGGTATTTCTGATTTTTGTTTTAAATTTTATAAGGTCCTTTTTTGAAATAAAAAAATGTATAACGATTTAGTAACCTTACTTGAAAATTTAAGAAAAAATTAAAAAAAACATCATTTTTTTTTTAATTCAAGTTAGTAAAAATTGATTTTTAATACTTTTTTAAATTTGTTTATAGGTAAATCAAACTAAAACTTCTGATTTTGAATACTACAAAAACTTTAAAATTTTTAGTAAATTATATTATAAGAGCATGAACGTGGCACTCAGTCGTGCATTTTAATTTTGTATAAAAAAAGGAGGACCATATTTGCCAAAGGCCACAGATTTTTTCAAAATCAAACTTGTTAGATCTATTTTTGAGAAACTTTTCCATATTGTTCATATGAAAGGTACGGTTTATTTTGTTCTTAAAAATAATATTACAGTTTTTCCTTCCATAACTATCAAATATACTTGTACGAAAAATATTGCTTTATAGTTTTTATAATTATACTTCGGGTTTGAAATAATCGTAAAATCTATTTCGACGAGTTTACCTACATTAGGATGCTTCTTATATGGTCGAAAAAAATTTATTTTCGATTTTTTAATGGGACACCCCTGCATTTTGTTCTACCACATAAGCATAGTATATGGTATTTTTTTCCGATTTTAATATTAAAATTTAAGGGTTGCTACCATTCACTAAAGATTTACCTAAGTAAAAAAAAAATGATCAATTTCAAAATTTGTTTTCAATGATTTATCGTAGGGAAAACAATACAAAGTATGCTTAAGACCCGATTTTCAATCTTCTAATAAACAGTCAGTTAACTGTCTGACGAATAAAAATAATAGGGTAAGGTGGTATAAGAGTGCGCATTTTAGACAAAATACCAAATAAAACAATAACAAAAAGAATTTAACTACTTTTTTTATATATAGTTTTTAGTTTATAATCAAAGCAACGAAAAAAACTTAAAACTGGTAACAAAAACGTATTAATTCAAAAGTTATAAACAAAATACCACATTAGGAAATTTGCGCACTCTTATACATCCTATTGTGTAAGAGTGCGCGGCTTAGTTTGTAAGAGTGCGCAGCTGCGCACAGGTGTAAGTTCGCACAAAAGTCGCAAATAAAATTGCCTATCTTTAAATAAACAGAGTATTTTTCAACCCATCACTCCTTGCATGAGGAACAATCAATTTAGTCTTCGATTAATGGTTCCGAGAAAATTTCAATATTTCCTAGTTACTCTCATTCGCTTGTTTTTTGTAAAACTTTTATTTGGTTTCTTTTTGGTTGGAATTGCTTTTTCTAGCTGCTGTTTGCTGGTATATGGACAAATGCCAGTTATTTTGAAGCCTTGGATAGCATTTACTGCTCTTATAACCCGCGCACTCTTATACATCATCATGGTGCGCACTCTTACACGCTCAGACATGTAATCGAAGAATATATATATATTTCACAATGCACTTTATGACCAGTCTTACGTGTTCCTTAAATGTTTCTTTTTGTCGACTTTTTAATGTCCCATACTTTGTTTATTGTTATTTTTTGTTGTTAAGCGGAAAATTTAATTTGTTTGGCAAGAAATATTGGAAAAAAAAGTGCTAAAAAACTTAAACCTAACTAGCACCTCTGTTTACAAACACATTTGCATGAAATTTTGACAGCAGATCAAACTCATTTAGATCTTTCCAAAATAAGTGTGTTATATTCCCTTTCAAACCGTAGAAAATGGCCTTGCGCACTCTTATCAACCGCGCACTCTTATACCATCCTACCCTAAGCTCATAAACAATCAGATAAAAACATTGAATTTTTCAACCAACAAAGATCACTCAATACCTAAGCTATTCTACAGAATAAAAAAAAAAAAAAAAAAAATGAGAAACTCAATAATATTCAAAATTTAACGTAATTTTTATTCCGCTGTATTATTATCAAAGTTTCTTTCAAAACAGCTAAAGATTTAATATAACTTAGTAAATTCTGATCACAAATTTCAAAATTTTCTGAGAAAAAAAAAACAAAATTTGCTGTGTTTTTCAAAACTTTGAATTGTGGTAGCGACCCCTAAAACGTGTTTAAACTGGACCAAATTTTACCCAATTTATATTTAAGGCATGAAGAACAAATTGAAAGGGTGTCCCATTAAAATTTCTAAAATTGATTTTTAAGAAGCACCCTAACCTACATATATTTTGGTTATAAAATTCAGTAGGCGTCCTGCTTACACAAATTAGTATAAAAAACGTACTCTCAAAGTGGTCTGATAACAATTTTATGTTTTCAAAATTGTTGTCTTTAAATCTACTCGTACATATATTTGAGTCGAATATAATCGAAAATAATTTTCTCATACAAATTTAGGATTATCGATTCAATAGAGACTTAAATTAAATGCCATCATTTTATTAACATACATTTATATGATATCAACATGCACCGTATAATTACTCAAAACTTGACACAAATCAAGCTTAAAGGAAACAGAAACTTCCTACTTGTTTATTATGTTATGTGTGTTAACACCTTTCAAAAAATTTAAAAATTTAACCAGAAGCCGGTTGTTTGGTTAAAAGTGACGTGTTTTTCGATAAAAATGTATAATAAACAACCGTCAAAATAAACTTTCATCGCCATTATGTTGTCGATGTTAAATTATGTGCCCCTGGTTACCATCAACAACATAACTTGTCATCAACCTATCTGTTAGTTAATTACGCAATCAACGTATGCAATATGTTTGTTATTTTTGTTTTTTTTTTTTTTTATAAATTACACATGGTTGCCACTGTTCTCCGAAACTTCTGTTTTAAAATATTAAAATAGTGGTACAAATATTCATTAGAGTGAATTTTAAATTCTGCTTTGCCAGTTTGTATAAAATGGTCAAAACATTGAATTACCTAGATCATAACAAGAAAATATATACTCAAATACCTAGCATATCACTTATTAATTCATTTGGTTTTAGACAAAAGTGAATAAACCATTTAACATGAAACAACAAAATATACAACATAGTTAAGAAATTGTGTTGAGTTAAAATTAACCAACTTATTTCAATAATTAGTTGCGTTATAAACTTCTAAATTAATAAAGAATCGGATTTTGTATATTCACCCTCACAAATTTACGATAGGCTGTATGTAGCTATGGGTCACCCAGCCTAGTTTTTAAAATACTGTACGCCGAAGTTTTGTGTTTGAGCTTGAAATTTTATATTTCAAAATTTGTTGTCCGAAGTTATCGATTTCAATAAATTATTATAAAAGCACATTTAAGAGTAATATTAGAAATGTATTGCTGTCTAGTATTTTGTGCGAAAAATCATCAATTTTTGTTTTGAAACGTTAAATTTTTAAAATTTAAAAAAAAAACTGCAATTTTTCAAATTGATTTTTTTTTATATATTTCCGCTAAAAAGAACTGTTGTGATTTGTTCAAGATTGATCGAATTCAAAGACTTTAGTCCTATTAAGCCTTTTTTAACTGTCTGCATTAGAGGACAAACAATTTGGAAACAGTTGAAAGCAAAAAAAAGTAATTGAATCAATCTTAACCTTAATCTTTTTAAGCATCTGATGGATGATAAACCTCAAGTTTTGCCTTTCAACAGCCTGATGCTAAAGACATCAATTTCAATTTCTGCAATTTCTGAGCTTGAAAACTCGTTCGTTCAGAGTTATCAGTGCATTTTAAGTAATCGTCTGTTAAACAGAATTGATACAAACTAAATTATTTGCCCACTGATCTTAACCTTCATAGAAGATATTCTTAACCCTCTGTAGGCACACCTCTTTTTTGCGAATTTGGTTTATACTTTTTCATGTCGCTAGAACTTTTTTCGGTCTCACTATTTTATAGAGAACCATATATGAAATTGATGTAGAATTTTCCGAGGAATTCAAATATTGTATTCACAACTCCAAAAAAAAAATTATTTTCACCCTTATAAAGACAATTTTTTGTGCTCACTTTTTATTTTTGTCTTGCCAAATTCGCACCCGTGTGCCGACAGAGGGTTAAAATATTTTTTTTTTTCACAGGAAGATCATCTTAGTTTTGGGGTGAAACCTGAGTTATCTCCTAAAACAAATATTTTTGTGAATTTCGATATCAAAATTTGATGAGGTATCTCTGCGATTCAGTTGAAAGGGTGATTACAATTTTGTTAAGAAATTAAAATCAAGTTAAAACTTCGCTCAACAATTTCTTCAAGATTTGACTTGGGTTTAATTTCCTCTACACTCTAAAAAAAATCAAAAACTTTTGTTCAGTTGAGTATAAAACTAAACAAACTCGTGTTAATATTTATTCCCTCACTAAAACTTTAGCTTAACTAACTCTTATTTTACTCAGAGTTAACTTAGCTTCGAAAAACTAGTTTCTGCTTTTATTTTTAAAATTTAATCTTCAACCAAAATATCAAATTTTGAAAGTTATTAGAAATCCACCCAAAGTGGTAACCATCATTTCCTACTTATTGACTCACCCTCTCATCTGCATATTGATGGTTGTTGGCTGTCATTCATACACAACAACGTCCGTCGGCGCTCAGGCAAGACTATTAAGACTTACGACTTTACTTTTACCCCCGCAACAAAATTTTACCATTCCAGGCTCAATCTAATACATACATACATAATTTGCCTAAAGAAATTACTGGCGCTAACTACCGTGTGCACAAGACATCACACAAACCATTGCCATTATCGCGCTTGATGGTGCCGAGCGTCAATTAAGCCTTTTTCCTTCCCCATATTATAGAAAAAAAAGGTGTGAAAATGCAATTTTAAGACAGTCGATCGTTAATCGGTGATCACAGTGAGTAGAGTATAGTGTGTCCTCTTGCTAAAGTGATCATTCATGCAAATCTTATTAGAGAAGTCTTGTATTAAAAGAAAATTGATCTCTGATGGAGGAGAAAGACGGGATGTCTGTGTCCATTCAATCAGTTTTAAAACTAGGTTTTTTTATTTAATCCCCAATCCTCACAAGACGATGCGGAAAAGATCGGGAGTGCGCACAATTATTGGACTTTGCTAAACGTCTCGATCTTGAGCGATAACATGCCCGCAAAGTCAAAATATTTACCAAACCCATCAATTCCGCTAGATCGTCGTGCGTCGGTCGTCGAGGGGATTTGTAAATCCTGTTTTTAACTTTTTTTTATCGATTTTGCCAACAATCTAATCCTGATGGTTTTTTGCATTAGGCCAAGTGGCTGCTCTACAATTCATTCCAAGCATAACTAATTCACCTAGAGTATTGCCCACTTCTGATCGATGTGGCTTAATCAAAGGAACACAAACACACAACAAGAAAAAAAAAAAGATCACGGAACACAAACGTCAGACAAATTAATTTAGCAAAGTTAAACGGAACAGAAGTTGTTTGCTGTGCAAAATGTGTGCGGATGTCGGTTAAAAAAATATTGTATAGGGCTCTTTGGGAGCTAAAAAGTCTACCCAAGACTCGACCAGAAAACCAAACGAAACCCACTTTGACTTAAAACCCAAGTTAGACGTCAGGATGAATGGGCGTCTTATAGTAACTTTGATACGACACAACGACAGCGAATAGGAAGGCACTCAAATTGCTTGCTGATTAGCTTTGCATAGTTGTTCGTGTGGTTTTCGATGTTGTTGTTGTTGTTGATTGCAGAAATTTAAATGATTGCCTCTGGTGACAGAAACAACAGTTGGCCAATTGGCCATTAAATCAGCAACACTTGCTCAGTTAATGGTGCGTATTCTAACGCGTAAGAAAAGTTACGAAAAAAACAAACAAACTTGTTGTTAAAAAAATGCAACAAGTGATGCCTGATGCATTATTAAAAAGTTCCTTGAGTTTGCATCATTTCACTAAAGGTGTTAACACCTAACGAATCTTTAATTGGATAAACTAACACAAGTCTCAAAGGCAGTGGGTGTTCACTATAAGTGTTGGCAATCTTAAGTAAAATGTAAACAAAACTTGTGTACTCACCTTTAAGTTAAATCAATTTCTTTGTTTTTTTTTTTGCATTTTTTTCTCATTTTTTCATCATCATCATAATCACAACACATGTTTATCAAATTTTGATTTTTAGTTCGAATCATTGAAAGTTTTCAGTAAACTAATAGTAATTTCCACTAAAAGTGACATAAAATTATCGATAATCGATTTTTTGAAAATGACAGATGACCCAATCGAACGGAAATGACGCACTTCTACTTTATTTATGCAAATGACCTATCACACACAATATTCACGATCACATCGATCGGATCGCACACGAAACGAAAAGAAACGAAATCCGATGCACTCACTCACGCTTGATTGATGAACCTAAGAGATACACACTGAGACTGACTTAAGTGAGTAAGTGAGTATTGTTGGAGCGTGCATTATTGTGAGCCCCCAGTCTGCACAAAGGCTAAAAAGGTATCGTGTGTTTGTGCGGCTTGTGAGAGAGCTTTTAGTCTGTAAAGCTGAAAGAAGATCGGTTGCGAACTACTGTCATTTCACTCAGATACATTGGAGATACTACCATTGGAGAAGGTTTGTGCAGGGAGATAGATCAGAAAGAGGGGCTTCTTTGCAGACATCACACGATTATACTCTTTCGATTGGGGGTATTACATGGGTCTTATAAGAGTTACCCATTGTGGGCGGGAACTTGTTTTGTTGGGACGTTTTTTTTTTTGTTTGTTTTTGTTGTGGCCTCCATTAATGGTGCTGGTTGGATTTATTGCTGTGGCTTTGAGTCCAAGCTGTGATTGGGCGATGGAACAAGTTGCTGATAAATAACGTTTGTCAGTTTTTAATGTGAAAATTGGTCGTGTCATCGTTGTCTTTATGTATTGAATTTATATATATGCGTGTTGAGTGGTGGGTAGGTTTTTGAGAGATTCAACAAAGAAAAAAAAAATTGTGATCACGGGGGTATTGGATTTCACAATGAGAAATGCGAAAAAATAATATTGTAATTAAATTATACGCAGTTAAGTAGAATTGATTATTATTATTATTATTTTTTTTTTTTTTTTCAATTCTTATAGCCTTGAAAATATATATTTTTAAATATTTGTTTGTGTATAGGAAACATAAATTAAATTATATATTTTTAAAATGAGTTATTATGATGCATTTTAATTATCTTGATTAAAAATCGCCACTATTTTTTTTTATTTTCATAAACCAAACACGTATATTTTCTTTTTATTTTAATACATATATGAATTCCTACTTGAAAAAAAATATATTTATTCAGAAGCATGTTCATCGATAAAAAAAAATAAACAAATGATTCGCAAATATGCCTTACCTACTGCTCTTTGATAAATATTTAAGTTAATCGAATATTTTAAAAGTTGAGATAATTAGTTTTTTGTTCGATGTATGCATTTAATAATTTATTCTTTTGAGTTTGAAATTGAAGTTCAAAGTTTAAGCTTAAAGTAATAAGATTCAAAATCATTAAAATTTATCTTAATCTAAAATATTATTATTATTATTAATCTATTTTGGCCCTATTTTTTTTTTTTTTTTTTTTTTGGAAAATTTGGTTTTATTTAAAAACAATAAAATGCAAAAATGTTAGGTACTTAAATGTGTAGGTACCTAAAACTGAAGGAATCATAAAATCAAAATATGTTAAGTTGGATTCACACAGTTTTCGGAAAGTAAAAATAACCAAGTACTTAAATTTTAATTTTATATTATTGAGCTTCATTTTAATATGAAGTTATTAAAGCACAATTAACTATAAGTAGAAAAAAGCGATTCATACAAATTATAATTAATAAAATGTCCCAAAAAAATTAATAAATAATTAAAATAATAAATAGAAAATAAAAATGTATGATTCGACTGAACCGATCCCAAAAAGCTTAAAATCGCCGGCATTTGTTATAAAAATTCTCTTTTTTGTTGTTTTTTTGAATTTACTTTTTTTATTTTTAGGGCTTCTTTTGGGTTCAACAAAATTACCAGATTTAAATAAAACAGAATTTTTGTGCAAATAAAAAAATTTCTGCATTGAAAACAAAACATTCAATGCAAAATGTGTGCATTAAATTTTTTTAATACTCGTCATACATTAACTTAATAATAATATTAGAGATAATATAAGTTCAAATAGTCAAATTTGTAAGAAATTCGACGAGTTCGAAATTTATAGATTGTCATATAATATTTTATTTTTTCAATGCAGAAAATTTTTTAATTGCAATAATTTTTTTTTTCAATGCAAAATATATTTATTTGCAGTGAAAATTTTATTTTCAATGCAAATTTTTTTTTAAATGCAAAATATTTTTAGTTGCAACAAATATTTTTTTTTTTCAATGCAAATATTTTTAGTTGGAATAAAATTTTTTTTATACAAATATTTTTTAGTTGCAATATTTTTTTTTGCTACACAATTTTTTTTTTAATTTAAAATTATTGATTTTACAACCCTGCTTTACACATAATAATTTATTGATTAATGTCTTCGTCTGGTCATTTTGCATGAATTTTTCGTTAATTGATCGCTGTTTGAGTTTTTGATTTTTTTTTTTTACTTTTTAATAATAATAGTGAATAAGTTGTTCAGTTAAGTGTACTCATATCGAAATAACGATTCCATAAGAAGTTTATATAGGTACCTAATTTTAAAAATAATAAAAACTTTTTTTTTTTCAATTAAGAAAAGCATAAGCTTTAAAATTTAAACATACCTATCTTATACAATCTTGGTTGCTGTGTTATCTTTTTTTCTTTATTATTTGACCTATAAACTAGAATGTACTAATTTTTTAATATTTTCTTTCTTTCTAGGTAAGTGATGGCCAACAATTTAATTATCCCTAAGATCCATTATTTAAGTAAGTTAATTATGAAACTAATTGATTTATGTATCTAACTTATGTTTCATACACATATAAAAGAATATAAAATTCCCACGCTTTCCTATTCCTGGCAAAAATGCGACAGATAAGAAAATCATTTTAAAGGCAAAAAGCCAAACCCACATTCATTCCATATTCTCACTTATTCATACCACATCTTTTGTCCCTAAAGCATATTTTTCTTCCACGTCAAGACTCATCCTTATTTTAATATTTTTCATAGAATTAAAAAAAGCTCTCAAGAGCGAAACTTATCGGTGCGATGGTGAACCAATTCCAATATATCGCTTCACTGAATTGACTTTCCATTTATCCAATGTTTATGTTGATTAAAGCTGAGCACTGTCAACTATTGAAAATCTTTTTTAAATTAACTTTAACATTTGACTGGAAAAAATTATTGAAAAAAAAAGGATCAACTGTATGAGAGTAAAGTTTAGGTTAAATTTATAAGAAAATATAGAAAACAATTTTGTTCATCCACGCATATTCATATTCAAATATCAAATATTTGTTTCCTTAAACAATAGACGCAACAAAATGCTAAAGCTTATTGAAGGTTGGGTCCAGACAAGAAACCAACCGTATGGGAAGAGACCTTTTCCCCTTGCTTAAGTGAGAAAGGAAAAATTTACTTCAAAAGGAAAAAAGAATACCAAAACATATTAGCAACCTTATTGCAATTTCATGCTACTTAGGTTTATAAAGGTTAGTTCATATGAAATAGTAGGCTGATAGAAACAAACATATTGGGTTTTTAAAGTTTCCTTAAAAAGCAATAAAGTCGTTGTTAAGACAAATATTAGTATCTACTTATATTTTTTTATACCAAATTGTCAGAATACGAATGAAATCTGTATCTTAAATCTTATTCCTCTTGAAAAATGTTTTTCATTTCTTGTGGACAAATCTTTGCATAAATCAAAAAACGCTGATTTTCCAACTTATGTATAGACAGTTTTTCAACTGTTTCAATGTTTATGCTTATGGTGTTGTTAAATGTATTAAAACTGACGAACAAAATTAGTAATTTTAATTTTTTTACTCTCATTCTAAGCAAAACAATATCATTTGGTTTATATTGCTGGATTAAGACTTGGTAGGAACGGTAAACATAAAATACAAAATTGAATATTCAATTCCAATTTTTCACAGGATTTTAGTTAGATTTCATAGCTCTAGAATTTCGCAAAGCCTGTTTTTTTTTTTTTAATTTTTGCATTTTCATCGATTTTAAGGATATACATGAATTAGAGTACCTGTCTTATTTTTAATTACTATTTTAAAAGAAAAAATATTGGCAAAAGAAGAACATTTGGGTACCTACTGTTTAGTTTCTGTTCAAGTCAGTTTAAATTGTAGGTTTTTTTTTTCTAATTTTGTTGAAATTTGGAATGAGGGTTTAAGATGAAGCAGACACAAGTAATCCGTAAATTCGTCAAAAAAATATTCAAATTTTGTGAAAATGTTTCCTTTGTTTTCTTCACTATTTTTTCTCAACCTTAAAGTTTATAAAATAAAAGTTAATCAACTTTCAGTTTAAAACATTTGCATGGGATATTTGTGACAGTTTATGCAACGACTGTCAGTTTTAATTTTGAAAAGCAATCGAAGTTTTGTAATTTTTTGAAATTTTTTGTTCAAAATGTCAAATATCTATGTTTCAAAAATAATTAAAATCATTTGGTCTGTTTAATGAATCTGATCTGCACAGAAAAGAACAGAAAAGATCCAAAAAGTACGAATCGCGCGTTCCATGAGGGAAAACCTTGCCCTAAACTGTTCTACAAACTGTTATTTTGTTTTACATGGAGTTTTCCAGTACAGTTTAGTTCAAGTTTCAAGCTTTTCTACTCCTAAGTTTGAGGTTGAGCAAATGAGTGAGAAGTGGCACGCAACAGTTAATTTGTTTTATTTTGAAAAAAATATGATATGAATTTAAAAAAATGGAAATTTCTTTAAAATCTTCTAAATATGAAAAAATATTCAAAATGTGAATTAATTTGCTAATAAAACTGCCCAACACACAAAAATTTTCCAGACCGTTGTTTATCATTTCTTACTAAATTTAGGGTGCTATTTCAGTTACTTACTGAACTGAAATACATTACATTCTAAACAAATTTTTCCAACAAAACTTTAAAAACGCTAAAAAAATATTATGAAATTACTCCAAAAATGTGAAAAATTAAAATATCTAAAAAAAAATAGAGCTCCTAGAAAGCAACCAGTGTGATTTTTAGGGTTAGTGAACCCAAATGAATTAGGTTCGATAAGAAAATTTCTGGAAAATGTTAACAAACAGTTAAAATAAGCATAACTTTAAAATAAGTACGAAATTACCCCCAAAATGTATTAATATTTAAAAAAAATAGAGTTCCTAGAAAAAAATTAATGTGATTTTTAGGTTTACTGACCCCAAATACATTGAGTTTAATATGTATAAATTTTTCTGGAAAATTTTAATAAACGCTCAAAATAAGAAAAACTTAAAAATTAATATGAATATTTCCCCAAATATGAAAAACAAAATATTTCAAAAACTAGAACTGCTAGAAAGAAACCAATATTATTTTTGAGCTAATTGAACCCAAATCTATAAAATTTGATATAAATCTTTCTGGAAAATTTTAAAAAGTTGAAAATTTTTGACCAGTGTAATTTATGTAGGTATAATTTATTTGAATGAAAAGTCATAACAATCAAACTAATTTTAGTTTTCAGTTTCAAAACTAACCGGCAACAATCAACTTTATAAAACATGGAGCTGTACTTTCCTAATCTTTTTTGTTCTGACAGTTTTCACGTATTTGTACTGTTCTAATCTGTTCTGATTTTCAGATTTTCTTCATTAAATAGACGTATTATTTTGTATGGAAAATAAGCTTTTTTATTCGTTCAAAATTTGTTTTTAACAAATGATGTGTGTGTGTTGTTTGAAGTGATATAAAAATACCAGCGGGAAGTATGTCTGATTATTTGTTTGGTAAATTACAATAATTGCTTTTGTCTTTGCATTGGGAATTAAGAATAACAAAGTCTTTACATTTTTTTAATATGAAAGGGTGTTTTTTTTTTTGGGGGGGGTTTAGAGAAATTGTGGGTCTATTACAAAAACTAGGTAATAATAATGGTGCCCTATTGAAATTCTGCAATTACAGTAAAACCTGTTTAATTGGACCACCCTTGGGACCGAAGAAAAGTGGTCCGATTAGGAGGTGGTCCCCTTATAGAGGTTCCTTTTTAATCGGACCGGTCCATTTAGAAAAAATTTCTCTCATTCATACACTACTGGAAAAAATTAAGGGATCAAAAAAAAAAATTCCAAATTTTTGGGCAATTTTCAACAGGCCGTAACTTCGAAAGAAATGGTCGTACAAGCAATCGATAAAGAAGGAAATTGTATTTCCAAGTGTCTAGTTTTTGGATTAGAACTTTAAAATTTTTTAACCTCTGCGGTTTTTGAGTGATCGCAGAAAAACCAGCAACAAAAAAATTTTCAAAATTTTTTTTAGTTTTTTTTTTGGTCTACGAGCGTTTTTTAGCTTAACCACTATAAGGATCGGATACTTTCTTCATTTAGCTTTAATTTGGTTTTTTGAAAACCTCGATACGTCCACTTCTCGCCGAGAATCGGTCTTCAAATGGAAAAGGATCCTTTTGTCTTTGATTATCAATATCTCAGCAACCAATGATCGCACAGAAAGTTAAAGGTGGGTTTCAAGAACTTCAATGAATTTTACTTAACGACTAGCCATTGCTTTTCCGAAAAAATTTTTTTTTCTTATTGTCACATGAATTTGAAAATGCAACAAAAAAAGGGCTTTTGGTGGTTTTTTGGAAAGTCGAGCGCTAGATCGAAAATATTGAGGGAACCACTAATGTTAAGTGTGCCTTTTACAGTTAGGTAAATATGGGCACAAAAATCCTACAAAAAATCAAATTAATCCAGCCAGCCGTTTTTTTGTTTCACTCGTCGAATTTTTGAAAAAATTAAAGGATCACGTTTTTTGCTCTGAAAAGCTCAATTTTTTTTTCTCATTTTTTAATGAGAAAAAAAATTGTTTTTCCTAGCTTTTTCCACATTTTTGCTCCAGAAAAAGCTTAAATTTAAAACAAAAAATAAAATTAAAAAAAGAAAAAAATTCAAAAAATAAAATTTTTTTCTCTTAAACTTTTCAAGAGAAAAAAATTAAAAAAAAAATTTTTTTTAATTTTTTAAACATTTTTTTTTTAAATTTTCTAACCCACGTAAAAATGACAACAAATATAGGTACCAACAATTTTCAAAAAGCTTTTTACTTTAACTTTAACATTCTTTTTCAAATCAATTTCACAAAACAATCAACTTCAAAAACTCTATTGCACTGTCAAATTGTTTCCTTTGCCAAGAAACGAAAAATAAAATTAAACATTTTGAGTAATCCCCGCCTATAACAAATGTAACTTTGCAAAATTGGCCAAGAAAAAAAAATGGGATGCATATGTATAAGAACATTGAACACACATGTTTCATATTTTTGACTTTTGGTCCAATTAAACAGGTAAAACAATAAGCAAAGAATGTTATAAAAGGTGGTCCATGGTCCGATTAGCAGTTGTCCCGATTGTAGAGGGATATTTGTATGAAAAATAGCAGGGAAAGCATTAAGTGCGGTCCGAATAGGAGGTGGTCCGATTATAGAGTGTCCCAATTAGCAGGTTTTACTGTATGTTGAGATTGGAACCAAGAATTTAAAGCCTCTTAAGAATAGCATGGTTAAAAGGGTGTTTTTTTTTATCGGAAAATAAAATAATAGGCCACCCTAACAAAATTTGGTAGCAAAATCGCATTTGGAATAGAGAGCAATAATAAAGAAAAATTGTCAAAAAAATAATTTTTAGTGAAAGGGTGCTTTTTTTTTCGAGAAGAAAAAGTCAATGATTCGTACAATGTAACTTCTAAGAATTTTTGTGCAAACGTTCAATGAGTCAATATTGAAGAAATACATGTTATATACAAAAATTGGAGCGATTGCAACTTTTAAAATGCAAAATTTCTCTCTAGCTGGCGTTATTTTGTCAAAAGCCAGTATTAAAGCAATATTTCTGAAACCATTAAGCTTACAGAGACGTTTATGGCCTCAAATTATAGGAAATTCTTCAAGCTTAAAGTGCTTAACACATTTATTTTGTCTACAACTAGTGGTTAAGTGAATCACTAAAGACGGAAAAATGTCGGGTATTTTTCGACATTTTAGGTAGGTATATATTTTTCACTATTTTTACCTCTTCTAATAAAACTGTGGGTCCAAACTGTAAATTTTGAAGTGCAAACATTTGCAGAGACTGAATTCTAGTCAATAATTTGAGTTACCGAAATAAATCATATACATACATATCGTCGCTGTTTTAGAAAACCGCACAAAACTAAAAAAAATCCTGATTTAGAGTTATTAATGCCAATATAATGCAATTAATACATTTTTAATTTTTGTAAACTCAGTATATAAATTTAAAGGATTTGCATCCTATCACAGAGCTGATTCTGTCTCTTCAATTTATGAAAAAAGTATGAAAAATTGACAAACTTGGAAATTTAAAACAGCTTTTCGGAAGAATTAAGATTTTTAATTTTCTTTTCATATAAAAAATCAACAAAAAAAAAACTGTAGAATTACGTTAATTTCTATGCAAACTAAATTAAAACTATTATCTTCTTGTTCCATCTAACTTTTTTTAGCCCACAATCCATTTTATGCAAATAAAAGATACCATTTGCATCTCATTATCCAATCAACATTATTAATTTCTAATTTTATAAAAATTTCACATTTCCCTCGGATTTTCTACACCCAAAAAAGGAAAAATCCACTTTGACATTTAATATCTTTTGCCAATAACACCCCCACAACAAACTTTTTTTTATGCGACGACCAACAATATCGTCATCAACTCGGACATTCAACTCTTAAAACACAATAGGTAGTAAAAAAAAATTAATTTAACATTGTAACGTGCAACGTGGTCTACCCCCACCTGAATAATACCATATTAAGGAATATTCAATAGACAAATGGAAAAAAGTCAGAAAACCAAAACCTACAAAAGAATAATATAAAATCCAGAAAAACAAAATTAAAAATACAAAATTAATTTCAATAGATTTGCAATAAATAAAGTTTATAAAAGTCTGATTTAACGCCCAAACGCTTGATTTTAGAAAAATTAAAAAAGAACGTAACTTCTCTTCTCCATCGTCGTTGGTTTCCACTTATATTTTTTTATCGTCACTGTCGCCTATTTGGTCATCGCATTGGTTCCGTCATTTAATATAAATAATAAATGAAAAAAAAAAACCTTAGTTAACAAACAAGAGGTCAGTTAACAGATCTTCCACCCCCGGATGTAGGCTCCAAATTTGGTAAGCTCGCATCACAAGCTTAGGCTTCTGCTGCTGCTTCGAAAGTGAAAGACCCTTCAACCCTGTTTGTGTTGTTGTTTTGGCACAATCATCATCATCATAGTCGAGAAGTTACATAGAGTAGATATATCCCCCTCTTGGCCACCATACCGCGGCCAGTTAAAATTATATCTATCAGATTCAGATACAACTTAGATTTTGCACGAGTATTAGCCATTTGGTTACTTTATACATCGCCCCGACCATAAATGGCCCGAACAGCCTTATATGGCCATCTTGCTTGAAATGCGCACTCTGAGGCTTTCTGATTAGCCAGTGCTAACTCTGAGCTGAGCTGAACTGAGCTGCGCGTCACTGCAATCGAACGCGCACGATATATCTGCTTGGATGTGTCTGTCTCGTATGTAGAAAAACTATCTAACAGATACGACGACGACTACGACAACAAGCGAGCGGCAAGCTATAATACTCTTAACCGAGTAGGAGGAAGCCAATGAAGTCATGGCGAATAATAATGGCTCCAGCGACTTCAACCCGCACACACATTAGAATAGAGAGGTAACCTGGAAGCAGAACTGTGAAGCGTCACTGTGTCTATTCTGCTGATGCCCATTGCTTTTTGGTCTGCGCTCTCTCTGGCTTGGCTTGATCTAGAGGCTTTGTCCGCACAGATCTTGCAATTAATATGTGAATTACGAATGCAATGGATTTTGTTTCGATCCGACTCAACTCGACTATTATACGAGAACGAGAAGCTCGTCTCGTTTTTTAATTGGATTAGCATTTTGGTTTTGCATCTTTTGTGCATCAGCTTTGACTGAATATGGAAACATGAGAAGCCGATTGGAGGCTCGAGTTACGTCGAACCGAACCGAGCTAGCTCTTTAACATGTTAGTTGTAATATTATTATTTTTAATAATAATTTTTTATGTACCTATATGAAACTCATTACGGAACTTCTTAGATTTTTTTTTTAATTGAGGTGGAACAACATACCGGGCGTTGCCGTTGTCGCCGCCACCGACTCGACTATTGCCACAAGCTGGCGTCGTGTCGCGTCGGTGTGGTATGACGATTAAAAATAATTACGTAAAACGTCAAGTAGCATTATTTTTTACACAACTTAATTAATTGTTTGCAATTACACTTACTGGTGAGTTGAGAGTAGGAGTGTTATGGAGTCGACGTTATATTACGTGTACAGCAATGTTTTTCTTGCGTTAACAAGGAAATTACAAAAAAAAAAAAACAAATTCTGTCAAGTGCCATCAGAACTCATGTAATTTGTTTTACAACTTTGAAAGTGCATTTCTCGCTTGCATACACTTTGGGATAAATAATGAAACTTTAACGAGGTTTTTACTCAAATAAAATTTATTAAAAATAGGTTTCTATGTTTTTTGTCAAAGTTTTTAACTTTGAAAATGTATAAGGTTTCGAGGTTATGTCAGTAAGGTATGTTTGTTGTGTCCTTGAAGTGAAAAAAAAATGGGACGAAAATTATTGAAAAACAATCCACCATGACCTCATTTTAATATTTATCCAAGAAAATTCATTTCATAAAAAACACACCTTAGATTTTGTTTTTTTTTTTTTTTTGCATGAGTTCTCGGATTTTAAGATAATTTTATATTGTATAATGGTGGGCGTTTAGAATGTTCCTCGAAACATTACATAAAGATTTTTAATTCAAATTGCGAACGATATCGCTTTAAAGTGCAATCAAAGCAATTTCACAGAAATAATCCATTTAATGCAAATGAAAACGAAAACCACTAATAACATCAGGGAATTTCAAACGAAAAAAAAAAAAATATATTTGTGCTCCATTATTTAAGGTTTCGATATATTTTTTTAGTTAATTCAACAAAATCAGATTTTTAAAAAATATTCCCCTAGGTTTTTGTAACATAATTTGTCTTAAATGCAACTGATCAATAAAAATTAGCTTAAGACTTTGCATTTGCCATTTATACAAAATTGTTAACTGCAATTGAAAAATATTTGCATTAAATTTTTGTTTTTATTGTAGCTGAAAAATATTTACATTGAAAAAAAAATCATGTGTGCAATTTACAAGTGGTAGAAGTGAAACCTTAAAAAGTCATTTTTCTTGAAAAAAAAATTATATTATCAATAAGTTTCCAAATTTTCCTAAATAATTAAGTCATACTTAAATTTTTACAGTGCGCAAAAAGTATAAAAACAATCATGAAAAAAGCAAAAAAATAAATATTTTTTTTATTCTTACACCATTAAATCCATTTTTTTTATGACAACATATAATGAATTTTATATCATTGTTTCAGCTCAAAATATTTGTATCGACCATGTCTATACAACATCTACAAAAAGAGCTAGATTTTTTTTAAAGCAATCAGTTTTTATCAAAAAAAGCAAAATATCAATCTTTTTTCTCTTCTAACACCATTAAACCCATTTTTTTAACTGACAACCTATAATAAATTTTATATTATCTGAAAGCTTATTATTTCACCTTTTATATGACGCTTCAATCATATTTCTACGATGACTACAAAAAAAGGAAGAATTTTTTAAGGCCAACCATGTCGAAATTTCAAACTGAGATTACGGTATTTCCTACACTGACTGCTGGCTGGTCATCGGCAACAGATCTTTACAGGTGTTTTGAGGTATTTTTCAAGTTTTTCAATTTAAGATTGTGTTACTTGTAGAGCACGTACCGTTATGTGTGATATAATAGGAAGTACCGTAATCTCAGTTTGAAATTTTTATGTTTTTATGTTTTAGGGTCATTTGAATTAAAGGTATAAGCTTATTTAGAAAAATTTTGTTTCCTTGCTTATTTAACCAGTATTCCAGTGCCGGTGCATCAAATTAAATTTGTAAATTTTTACCCATGATATGGCCCCAATACTAATACAGGTAAATTAAATAGACAGAGGTTAATGATAGAGTTAAGGATCAATAAAGGTTTAAAAAAAATATTTTTGGTCACAGGGTGTTTTCTTGAAAGGCTGAGTTATGTGTGAGAAAGGTTTCATAATAGCTACCTAACATAATTTTTGTTTATTTTTTACTTAATTTCGTTTGTTATCAGAACTAAGAATTTTAATAGTCACAACATAATTTTGAGTGAAAGGGTGTTTTTTTTTTTGTTGTGAGAAAAGATAAAGTGGATGCCATAAAAACAGTGAAAAAATAATTATAAACCAATGAAAATTGGTAAAATGTTTCATTTACAATAGAATCCAAGCACTCTATACAAATATTTTAAGTGAAAGTCTATAAATCTTTTTTCATGTAAAAGGGTGTTTTTTATGTAAAGGCAAAATGTGTTTTTTTTTTTAACTGATTAATAAAAAAAGTTTCCTATTGAAATTCAGCAATAATGTTACATTTGAGATTATAAGCAAGAATTTTAAGTGTTTACAAAAATATCATGGTTAAAAGGGTGTTTTTTTTTTTTAATTGAAAAATATTGACTTCACAGAATAATATTGGAAGGGTGTTTTTTTATAAGAGGAAGTTTATTCTGTAATAATAATTTCAAAAAGCCAATAGTTTGTTAACTTAAATGTATAGACAATAGACGTTATATTTGTAATGTGAAAATTCAATTCTAAGCCTCTACACTTGAAAAAAATCACCCTTTCATCCAATATAATTGTATGATTTCCAAAGATATTTTACTCTTATCCTAATGGAACTCTATTACTAACTCTCAATCTGGGTCTATTTTTTAAAATGATTTTAGGATTAATGAAATGAAAAACCACCATTTCACCCAAAAGTTCTCAAACGCACTACTGAAATCAGTGGCTTTTTTAGACTTATTTTATTACAGAATTTAAATTTACTCCCCATTTTAATTCTTATTTTTCTAAGGACAACAATATTTCTTTATTTATGGATTTTTTGTACTATTTTTCCTGTACTATAACTAGCTTTGAAATGAACTAGCTTTCATAATGAATGTACCGAGTCTCCAAAAAAATCGAAAAGAAATCAAAAATATTTTGTTGGTTGAATATTAACTAATAAATTGTTTAAAAATTACACTCTACTCATAATACAACTATTATTTGATATTATTGATAGAACAATGGAAATAGAAGGAGATCTTTTTCATAATTTCCTTGCTGCTGGTTCTAGTTCTAGCTAATTAAAATGAAATTGTCCTCGTGTCGGTTGGTTGTTCTTTTTGGATAAATCTAATAGCTGTCCCCCACACTAAGCTGAATTAAACTATATTTTCATACAGATAAATGAAATTCTACAAGCCCGTATCGTAATTTAATTTAAAAAGGTGTCAAATTATATTTAAACCGTTTTGAATAGAAATAATTTCCTTTAAACATTTTGTATCAAATTAAAAACAAAAAGAGGTTGTCTGTAAAGCCGGTTTACGGACGATAATTTTACGTGATAACGTAGTAAGAAAACAGGTTGTGTGCTTTTAAAATGAGTCAATTGAAGCGTTTATTTATTTCAAACAATCATAATTTACAAGAAAAAGCTAAAAAAAATTACCTTTTTTCTTTTATCATTATATTAATTTTTATATTTTAAAAGCTAACAAATAAAATTATACTATTTAAAAGCCAAATATTTTTTCTAAATAATAAAACAATTTTTAAATTTTTACAATTAGCAATCATTTCTTATGAAAAAAGTGAAAAAATCATTTCCATCACCCAAAAATTCATTTTTTTGATATAACAACCTATAATAAATTTTATACCACCTGAAAGCTTATTGCTTCAGCTCAAAATATATATATCGATCATGTCTATTAGGAGGTCCGTCAAGCTGGGTACGCCACAACCGAAAATCCAAAATCTGAGTATGCAGGAATTTGTTGCTAATTTGTTGCTCCTGCCCTTACCCCTTAAATCTGTGGCGTACCCAGCTTGACGTCAAGCTGGGTACGCCACAAATTAAAATTCAAAATTTCAAAAATGTAAGTATGCAGGAATTTGTTGCTAATTTGTTACCCTAATCTCGAATTTGTTGCTCCACGTTTTGCCCTTCAAATGCACATTAACAGATTATGTAAAAAAGCTAAATCACCCAAAAATTATCGCACAGTCAAAAAAGTGGTATCAATAGAAAGAGGTCCTTAAAACCTTTTCAAAAAGGTCCATATCAAGTTTTTATTCCAATCCCTTCATGTCCAAAATGCCTTGTGGAGCTTGAATGCATTTGTGGAACATATGTGGATGAAAAAAAACGCAAAAACACGTAATACTCAAAATTTCAAAAAAATAAGTATGCAGTAATTTGTTGCTAATTTGTTGCCCCAATCCCGAATTTGTTGCTCCCCCCTTTACCCCTTAAAGCTGTGGCGTACCCAGCTTGACAACTCATCTATCTATAGCAAGAAAAATCAATTCTCTACAACTTCGCGTTTAGATTTTTGCCCAAATTTCATCTTTCCGTTTTACCCCTGTTAACCCTATTAAACGACGGAATTTTTAAAAATCCTTCATTTGGATTAAGCTTTAGGTTATTATCTTTCAAATAAGCTATAGAAGATTTTTATATCTCTAATAGTTTATTTTTAATTCTGAATTTAAATTGTTTGCCACACTGCGAAAGTGCGAGAGTGTAACGTTAGAAAATGGCGTCACTATTTTGTGGTGGCTGCCATGGTTCATCGATTTATAAGACGTTATCACGTCAAAAAAAACAAATTTTTATCGGGAAAATTGTGAACTAAAAAATTGCACTTGTTTAATAAAAGTTCACTAAAACAAATTATATATTTCGAGTGAGCACATCATCCTTCTTCGCCTTCCAAGATACGGAACTGATATTCCTCCCCCTAAGCTAAGGATGGTTGTGTGTGGTGCTCCATCCAGTTGGTTAATTTCAATATTTTCTTAAGACTCTTCTTTTCGTCTCCGGTTGCTTGTGGTCGTATCGTTAGAGATATTCCATGATAGTCGAAACCTTTGTCGTATAGTCTTAGTCGTCGACAACTATACCAACGATTGAATAATCGTGTTGAATGTCTTTTAAGCTAGAATATAGCTACCGCCCAGATGCGAATCCGACTACTGCCCATCGTCGTCGACGACAAAAAACAAAACAAAAAACCAAAGCACGAACAACAATCAGAGCGGGTAATTCTTAATTTTTATTTAAATTTCCACATAGAATGTTCCTTGCCACTGAAATAGTATAAACATACATCCTTCTAAAAGCTAGACCTATAGAGCTGCATTTTTTGAACTTCCTTGCGCACATCCACTTTTTTTTTTGTTTTTTTTTGGTCTAAAGGATCGAAGAAGGCATTCAATTGTCGACGACCGACGACGACAAACGCACATGGAATCTATCTGACGGAGATTATTGTTATTACTATTAGAGATTATGCCACGACGACTATGAGGACAAGTTCACGTTCATGCGGTTAATCCAGCGATGGGCCTACGAATTGCAAATAAGCTATTCCATCGATATGTTTGCTATAAGAACGATGCTATCGATGACGCCACCAACAAACAAACACACAGTAGACTGTCCCTTCTCTCCTTCTTGGTTGTTGTAACATGACAGCTACAGTTAAGACCCCGTCCCTTGGGCAATCGGGAATAAAACTTCTAGTGGAGCATACAGCTTACATGAATGCAACATGGGTTAATAGATCCGAGCGAGCGGACAAACTGCTCTACAATTGGACAATAATTTATGATTGGTGGTGGTGCACCTGGAATTTGCATTTCAAATTAATTGCCAACTAGATTGGGTTGGGTTCGATTTTCTTCCAGATGAAGTGATGAATTCCCTGGAACTTCGATATTACTGGAGTATCGTACTGTCAAAGCGTAGCTCATTGTGTAATTGCTGCGTGTGCATGGGTTCTATTGTTCTTTGGAGGCGAAATTCCTTGGCATTAGTGTGTTGTGCATCAGCGGATGTCTGGACAGTGGCGCGCGTAGGAGTAACGTGTGGTGGCGGTGACCTGACCGCGCTTGACTGCTTCTGGTTGGGCGTCGCGTCTCGTCGTCGGATACACCACGAGCAGCAAGCGGCGGCAAAGTAAAAAAGGTGCCATCGGAAAGTCGCAAAGGCTGATGCAAAGAGAACCTGGTTCTTTAGAGCACCATCACACACAGTAGCCAACATACATTTCCATTAAAATGGGACTTTTATGTTCGCAAAGAGTTTGCTCCCAAAAGATTACCCCCGATGACGACGACGACGATGGCGACGAACGACGACCGACGCACGTGCAAACAGATGCCAGTTGACAATGCAAATGCAACGCACACTTTCAACAGCAGCAGGAGGACGAGTGGGCGGAAGGAAGTAAGCAGCACTGATGCGGGCTTCATGTTGCGCTGTCCTCGTTGTCGTCGTTCATTGTTGTCGTGGGTCTTCTTTTGGAGATTTTCAGCGCTTTTCCACGCACTCCCGCCGCCGCCACTACCGCCATCGCCGCAATGAACTCTTGGTACGGGCGAATTGCAATAATTTATTTCAAAAATTATTTTCGTATTGTCCAGTCTTGTTTTGAATGAAATTGCAACCGTTTCGCAGTCGACTGGATCTCATTTTACCTTTCTGCTACTATTGGCAAGAACAAAAGGCTAACTTGCAAACTTACATTCACAAAAAAAAAGAGAAGAGAAGAAGACCGAAGAAGCCGCATCAGCAGCAGCAACAGCACAAGTAATCTGCTTGCATGCCAAAATGAACAAGCGACATTTGAATGAGGTAATGAGAAAACCTGATCACAGTTTACAACTTTGCGTGGTCCTGGGGGGAATTATAAATAATTGTTAACGACAGTCAACCTGCCAAAGAAACCTCAGCCATTCCCAACAATTTCACAAGTAGTTCCTTAAGGTTCCCCAAAGCTCTCTTTGGTGGATCTTGATATACATTAAAATATCCGCTTCTGTGTTCCGCTTGGCTTCTATAAAGAAGAAGAAGAAGAAAAAAACGATGGGCATTGAGCGCGCGTGCGATCCATAATCAAATTGAAAAGAACAAAAAATATATCTTTGGCTGGTCGCGAGTAGTCTCGGATTTCGTCTTCTTGTGTGCCATCATCATCGCAGAAGCCAGAAACAATTCAATTCGAACAACTCTATAAAATGTATCTTATAATGAGTAATAGGCTTGAGTTTGCATGACGGCATTCGTGTGCTCGTTTCTCGCTCTTGTGTTTTGGATTTTGTTTGACTTTTGGGTTCTGGGCACAGGTTCTCGATTTCGATTCCTTTGACTTTGATTCCCCCGCTAATAAAATGCAGATCATGGTTGTATACGAGTAGGTATAGAAATGAAGTCTCCAATGTGAATTTAACATGTAAATTGATTGAATGTGATTTGTTTGGCTATTGTTGTTGTTGTTGTGTCTTTTACGGTGTCCTTTTGGTTTGACAAGTTTATTATAAAGATTATAAATATATGTACCCACAAGCAAGTGCAGAGTTTTTTTTTCTCCCATTTGTCAAGGGTGCAGTTTTGGGGCTATTATTTTCAATGACAGGTGGATTGTCAATGAGATAATGATTTATATGTTCTGATGGGAGGTTAGATGAAGGTGATTTGCTTGAATAAGCATGGTTTTATTAGTTTGTTAAATATTAATTTTAATTGTGTAAATTTAATTTTGTTTTGTGATAAAAAATCAAAAGAAAATCTAAGTGTGTGCAGTCAAACCCGCTTAAGAGAAACTGCAAAATGTCACAGTCCCTCTTTCACTTAAGCAGAATTTTCACTTAAAAGGATTTAAAAATTCCATTAAGTGAAGATTTAACAAAAATTGAAATGTCATTTTCGTGGTGAATATGTGGTGAAGGTGGAAAATAAAGATGAAATGACAGCGTTCAGCAAATTTTTGGTCTGTTCGATTAATTTTTTTTATTTTCACTAAAGCGAGTTTTTTTTTAATGAAATATATTAAATTTAACTCAAATATGTTTCAGGTATCCGGGTTTTTCACTTATGCGAGTTTCGCTTAAGGGGGGAAATCCCTCTGGACGACACCTTTTTCAATATTTTTTTATGAAAAACTGAAAGCACTTATTGAAATTTGGAAAAAGACAAGATATTACTGACATTATTAAGTATTGAAAAATTTTTTTTTGAAATGAAAAAATAACAAAATGGCGGCTCTGGAGCCTTTCAAAGTTGACGCCTTTAGTTTACGCCGTGCAATGCACAGGTCCAAGAAATCATCGTAAATGTTTTTCCGTTAGATGATATTAGTACGCATTGCATGAACCTAAATTTATTTTTTTTAGATGAAAAATAAAAATTAGAAATCAAAAAAACGAAGAAAACCATGTTTTTTGTACAAAGAAGTAGTTAAAAAAAATATTTACTGTACAAATTTTATTCAACTTTTAGGTTCATGTTATGGTAAGTTAAGGAGTAATTTGCTTCAAATTTCAAGTCGATAGCTTCATTAGTTTTTGAGTTACATTGCACGGCGCGGAAAAAAACTAGTTTCGAAAAAAATGCGTTTAAAGTTTTCGTTTTCGTACTATGGTAGGTTCGGAGCGCATTGGTTTCGGGACTATCTAGGCACTTTTGAGGCTTCATTTAAGGCTAAGACCACTGAAAATAGTTTCTTCGGTTGATAAATAAATTTATTACGCAAAAAAAAAAATAATGCAAAAATAAAAAATTCCAGAGGGATTTCCCCCCTTAAGCGAAGTGTTTTAAAGGTAATTGGTCGAAAAATACTCGGGGATAAAAAAAGCGGGTTTCTCTTAAGCGGGTTTTACTGTGGTTGCATTTTTAAAAAATGCAAAATAATAGAATCAGTTCCAAAATTTTTGTATATTTTTATGAAAATATGAAAGTGGCATTCAAAATAATTTTACTCTAGTAAAGAACGGGGTGTTTTCACAATTTTGTTGGTCTGAACCACAGGTTATATCAAACATGTAGGTAAATAACTTTTTTCACATTTTTCAGATTTTTTTTAAATTTTTAAGGTTAGAAATAACTCTTCCTGCTATTTAGTAGTTAAAATTTAAAATATATATTTTTCAAATATGATTCTTATAATTTTTGACTACCTATTTCCTTTTGCGAAT
Organism: Episyrphus balteatus; assembly: GCF_945859705.1. Classification (NCBI taxonomy): domain Eukaryota; kingdom Metazoa; phylum Arthropoda; class Insecta; order Diptera; family Syrphidae; genus Episyrphus; species Episyrphus balteatus. The sequence goes on along the minus strand of NC_079137.1, from coordinate 34,362,308 downwards.
TTCAATCTTTTTAATTGAATTGGTTGTTTTGAAAAGGATATAAGTCCATTTTATAAAAACGAAAACTGGATAGAAGTTGTAAGGATTAACTAACTTTGTAGATCTGTTTCGATTAGTTTTCAGTAGGTTATAAGAACCTGCAGATTTTGACACTAGATTTGTATTTTTTTTTTTTGCTTGACTTGACCTATCTACGTTTTTTTTTTTTAACAGAGGAATGTTGCTAACCTCGCATTCGAGTTTATTTCCCCTAAAACCTTCAGAAAAGAATATTTTGGTTCTTGTGGCAGTGTTTTATTGATATGGATTTAAAAATCCGTTGTTAACGGTACTTGCCATTGAACCGTTTTATGTCTGACTTTATCGTAAGCGGTGTGACTGATTTCAATCCAAATTGTCACAAAAATATTTTAGTAACTCTAATACATATTACAATTAATAAAACATTTAAAAAAAATCACTTTTGAATTTTGTTTTTGAAAAATCAATTTTTTGAAACTGAAAAAATGAATTTTTTTGAAACTTTTTCTTTATCGGTTGATCATAGTTTCCTTTTTAATGACATACAAAAATTTGTTTTGAATGTTTTTTAACTATGAACCTATTTAAATAACCGCTATAACAATTTGTATATTTTTTTCTTCTAAAAATTCTTTGATATATGTACACACAAGATTACCTAAATATCATACTTCGTTTAGAGATCAAAACTATTAAGGGAAATGGTTTTGTAACTTTAACCCCCTGAATACAATGGTGTAGCTGTGACTGTAGCATGTAGCCCAAGTTGAAGAATTCTCAACTTTTTGCTCAGCTGCCGCCAACTTTTGTTGTTGTTTCCCTCAGTAAAATTTTGACAGTACTACAAGCTTCAGCCACAGCTACACCATTGTATTCAGCCAGTTAACCAAATTTTATATTATTTTTTTAAGTTTTTTTTTTTTTAATTTCTTGTTAACATTCTTTTTTAAATATTCTTTAATATACAAAGCATAACTTAAGAGCAAGTACGTCCAGCATTTTATTTTTAACGGATTTTGGCCTATTTTGGGGTATTTTTTGAGGTTATATATTTTTTGATTTTGTTGATAAGGGATGTTAAAATATTAATTGAAAAAAAAGCATTTGAAATTACAAAAATGGAAGTTTGAGTTAAAAAAAAATATTTTAAGAACGAAAAATATTTGAATGAACTAGAAATCTTTATTGCAAATGAAAAACAAACAATTGCATTGAAAATAAAATATTTATTGCACTTTCTTACAATTTTTGGCTATTTTAAACACAAATTAGCTATTTTAACTATAATCTCCGAGCTTATGTAAGGTCAAAAAATAGTCAAAATTGTAAAAAATTTGACGAATATTAAAAAAAAAAAAATATTTAGTTCACGCATTTGAGATTGAATTTTTTCTTAATGTAGAAAATTTTTACTTGCAACATTGAATAAATATATACAGAAGTGACACCGGAAAAAACATCCGCTATGTTTGAGGGGTGGAGCCACAATCGTTTTATGAGTGGCGCCACAATTGTTTTCGGATTGTGTATTCGATGGCCGAAAAATCCCTGAAAAGGACTTTTGGTTACTAAGTAACCACAACTACAATATTATTTATATTTGGTGTATTTGTATTAGTTTTGTTTTGTGCTAGTGGTGTGTTTGTTTATTTTTGTTTCTGTAATATTGAAATTGAATTTTTTTTAAATTTTTGTAATATTTTGAATTGAATATTTATTTTTGAATGTTTGATTCTTTATGTAGGTATATTTGAAAGGATTTTGTTTTTTGTTTTTATTAACGACAAGAAGATTTTCTTCAGTTATAGAGTGCAAGTGTTTATTTAATTTTGATTAGGGTGCTTTTTGTAATAACATCTAGGCCAAAGTTGTAGTTCACATTATTTGAATTTTGTCCACATGCACTGTGGTATTACTCACTATTTTCTTAAACCGCATGATGAAAGAGTACAATATGGCCATATTTATGACACATTATTTTAAATAGTACAGGTAAAATAGTACATAAAATCAAGAAATAAAAAAAAAATTGTTACACTCATGAAACTTGCCAAAAAGTTTGCTTTTGGGATAAGAACCAAGGACAAAGAAGTCTATAAAAAAAATTGGGTGGAAGAGTGTTTTTTCGTTGACAAGAGGGAGGGGGTAAAGGTAAAAAATATACTGAAAAAAATTGTTTGTCGAATATCATCATATTTTTTGATGCTGAGTCTAATGACATAAAAATAAAGTCAATACGATTGCTCTAAGAAAAGTAATTGCCGATCAAAAACAAGGGTGCTTGTTTTTTGACTTCAACAGGTAAAATATAACAGAAACCTATGTGAAAAACATGCTACACTGACAAAATTCGGGATGAAGGTTTAAAATAAAGCAGGGACAAAGGGTTCATAAAGTTTTTAAAAATATTTTTGGTGAAAGGGTGTTTTTTTGGGGAAATAAGGGAAATCCGGGATAAGTCCGATAAAATCAATGGTATAAAAGTTACCATTATGTAGGGTTGCCAGATACATTTTGACGAAACTAGTAATCGAGATGTAAAATCCCGGACTTTCCCGGACAAATAAGGACACAAAAAAGAGTACAAATCTAGGACAAAAGGAATGCATAGTTTTATAAAAACAAAAAAAAAGCGGAACAATCTTTTCAAAATTTAACTAAAAATCACATTTTTAACCCTTGTTCCCGTAGCATTTTTTTCTTATTTTTTTCACAAAAAAAAAATAAAAGTACAAATTTTAGCTAATATTACAAAAGTTGGAATGTACATAGTTACAGTAAAAATTTTAAATTCTATTAAAATCCAATTGCTCAAAATTTTAAACTATTAAGAGCCAATTTTTCAATCTTCTAATAAACAGTCAGTTAACTGTTCGACGAATAAAGTTATTAGGCTCATAAACAATCAGATAAAAACATTCAGCCCTATCGGCAATAAAGTTTCCCTGGAAAAATTTCTCTATTTCGAAAAATCGGTATCGGCAAAACTTTTTCCACGGAAAAACTTCCTAGGAAAATATTCCCCTACAAAAATACCTATCGGGAATGAAGTTTCTCCCCCGAAGTATTTCTGTCGTTGCTTTGATAGGGAACAGATCTTTTGAAGCTAAAATGTAAGTGTTTTTCTTTCAAAATAGAGTATTAATTTGCAGCAATTTATTGTATTTGCTTATTTATCATCCTAAACAAAAAAACATAGCTTAAAAAACCACGGATGAAGAGTTGGAATTTTTAATGTCTGTGGGCGACGACTCCAGGCAAATAATGGAATAATTAGTGACTCTCATTAAAATAACAGCTAATTCCATGTCCATCTAAAGAAACACACAAAAAGCACTAATCAATTTAAAAAAAAAAGAGAACTTGAGTCGCCGGGAAATTTGTGATACTGTTTGGTACGTAATAAAAAAAAACTTATTAAATAAAAAGCAAACAATCAAAATCAACCAAATGTATATATTTTATATACTCATACTAACTATTAAACATTTTAATTGTTGTACTTTTTACTTTTTGTACCAAATACAATCAAATTAGAGCTGTCAAAATTTTCGAAGACATATGTTCGAAGGTTTTTTTGTTTTGTTAAGTTGGCTGTACTTCTTTCCCGAAAACGAAATTCCGATGGAGATTCCCGATAAGGAGAAAAATTCCCGGGAGAGAAAACCTACTCCCGGGGAAATTTCTCACGTGAGATTGCCGATAGGGCTGATTGAATTTTTCAATTAAGAATAATTTATTCAACAGAATAACAAAAAAAAATTGTCAAATTCAAAAATATTTAAAATTAAACGTCATTTTTATTCATGATTGTTTTTGTTTTCTTGTGTTCCACTGTATTTTTTTCAAAATTTTTTCAAAACAGCTTTGACAACTGACACAATATTTTTGTTGAGATTATTCCATAGAATAATTTTTATTCGTCTCTGAAAGAAGCAGATAGTTTTGTTCTAAGGAATAAGCTATATCTGCTTGTTGAAAAATTGATTTTTTCTCTATCGTTAGGAATAAGTACTAAATGACAGTTTAACTGACTATTGAAAAATTGGCCCTTAGTTAAATGCTAATAGAATTTTTAGTAAGTTACTATTTAAGTTAAAAAATGGTCTTTTTGACTTAGCAACTTACTTAAGCGGCCATATATTTTTCTTAATCGTTTAAAATTTTGCACCTTGAGTCTTACAATAAGGTACCTACTGTAATAAATTATAAAATTTAAATAAATTATTAAAATAAGTTTTTGTTGGTCAGAGAATTCACTAACCAGTACCTCATACGCACATTTTTAAGTTTTGATTATATTGGAACAGAACACAAAAAAGAATTGAGCAGATAATAGACCAAAATAAAAACGCCTCGCTTTTAATGAACTCGATTCGTTTTATGAATAAGGAATGAATTAAGTGTAGCATACAAAAAGTGAGATTTTTAAAGGCTTCAAAATATTACAATCCCGGACAATTGATAGAAACTATCCCGGACGTCCCCCACACAGCCAAAAAAGAGTACATGTCCGGGAAAACCCGGACGCATGGCAACCCTACCATTATGAAATTTATTAAAAATGTTGTCTTTCCCATGGGAATTACGAATAAAGTAAAACTATAAATTTTTTTCATGTGAAGGCGTGTTTTTTTAGGTGTAGAGAAAATACGGGTATATTTGGAAAAGTGTGCAATACAAGAGTAATACTAGTGGTACCCTAGTGAAATTCAGGAATTATGTTACTTTTAAAATAAGAAACAAGAATCTACAGTGTCTATAAAAATATCATGGTTAAAAGGGTGTTTTTTTTTAGTGAAAACAAAAATGATGGGTCACCCTAATGAAATTTGGTGAAAATACTGAATTTGGGATGGAAAGCAAGAATAAAGAGATTTCACAAAAAAAATTTTGGTGAAATATGTATAAATCAGTTAAATATTTAAGTCAGCCTTAAATTTGATTATTGGTAGGGGCCGTAGAAAATAAAATTTACTAATTATAAGTTTTGGTGAATAAAACTTCTTATTCAGAATTCTTTGGCGCAAACGATTACTTCCATCTTCGTCAAGTATTTGTCATGAAGAAAAGTTATCAGTTCTAGGTTAGCGTAATAGTAAGTAAATGTATGTATAAGCGTGGTCGAATGTACCGTTAAAAAATTTCAGTTTCACCTCCTTGGAATCAAAAATAAACAAAAAGTTTGAGCCAAATCGACTTATTGGTTTGAGCTCTTAAGCCGACTCTTGACGAGTTGACTTTAGCAGCACGATATGATGGTCGACTAGGATTCTTTTTATGGGGAATGTCACTTTTGTCGCCTGCGACTTACGTTGACACGAGTCGAAAAGCTTCGCCGCACGGCAAAAATCGACTCGTGAAAAGTCCCCATTACCTCTTACAATATTACGTTAAGTTTTTCTTAACGCTTTTCTTTTTTTCTTTAAGGGCCATTTGCTGAAACGAACCTTAAATAATTTATTTTGAACATAAATTTTTATGCTCTACTTTTTCTTCGACGGAAACTCTCACATAAGGATTTATGTTGTAATTAAATGCTTAAGTTTCGATTCAGCAAAAAACGGCGCAATTAGCATTTCATAATACATATTGCCAAACAAAAAATATATGTATTATAAAAAAAAAAACAATCTCTGTTGGGATACGAACTCAGAGAGCAAAAGTAAAGAGCAATCACCTTGTCACTTACGCTAACAGGATTATTGAAATAAGGGCAACTTTCATGCTCTATAAGCTATAACATGCCTAGGATATAAAACAATAATATTTAATTTTGTTCAAATTCTCGTCGTCAATAAAAAATTCTTGTTTTTAGTTTCGAGTTCGAGTTACTATGGATACATTTATAATGTCAACTAACTTTTCTATATATTTTTGTTTGATATTTGTGTAGTTTTGTATGTATGAGTAAAATTTCCTTATTTTCTTTTTTCATTTATAGGATTTCGATGTGTCGATACGATTTATTTTTGTTTGATATTTGTTTTATGTTTTATGTGTGAGTAAAATTTCCTTATTTTTTGTTTCTATTATAGAATGTCGACGTGTCGATACGTTTTATTTTTATTTGATATTTGTTTCCTTATGTGTGTATTAGTGAAATTTCCTTTTTTAAAACCAAATTTTTGGAAACATTATTTTCTAGGACAAGCTCCATTCTCTCTGGGGATTTTTTAGTACATTTGATTGCCGAAAAAAATAAAATTGTGTGGCGCTAGAAACTATCGGTGTCACTTCTATATATAATTATTCAATGCTTGCAATACTTTTTTTTTTCAATGCAAAATATTTTTAGTTGCCATAAAATTTTTATTTTTAATGCAATTGTTTTGTCATCTGTAATAAAGAGTTTTTTTAATCCAAAATATTTTGAGTTGAAATAAATATTTTTTGAATTGAAAACTTTTTTAGTATCGTAGTGATTTGAAACACGATAGATGAATGAAATTATATGTATATACATAGGTTATACAAAAAACTATAATTGTACAAAATTTCAATAAATTTGTTGTATTAACGGCCAATTTCTTCACATGAGTCCTAAGTCTGCCTAGTACCCGATCTAGCTAGACCAGGTCCTAGCACTAGTACTCGGTCCTAACGAAAAGTTAGTACCTGAGCATTTCTTCACATTTATAGGACCTGATCTAAGTTCACAACGCAGTCCTAAGAATTAATTCGTATAAAACTGGTCTAAATGTCATTTTGACAATATTTTGATGTTTTAAATAATTGTTTTGATAATTCAGCAAATTAAACAAAACAAAATAGACAAAAAGCGTTTAAATTTAGTGAAATCACCATTTAAAAAATAATTTAAAAACATTATAATGACGCTTAAGAAGAACTAACAAGAAAAATGAAAGTAACAAAAAATAAAATTCAAGTTCTATCAAGAAGTGTCACCATCAAAAATAAGATGTCATGATCTTAACTACGAGGGTCGCCTGCTGGAAGAAGAATCATATTAAGTTAGCAAATAAAAAAAGATAGTTTGCGTATTAGACGTTTGTACCTACATATATAATTTCAATAAAAATAACAGTTTTTAAAAGTGCAGTCTTTTTTTGTGTGATTATGTCTGATAGAAATAATCGGTGAGATTCGCGTTATTAACTATAACTTGAAGAAGTAAAAGACGCCGGCTTTTTATTAAAAACGTCTACCTACAACTGTTTTTAATTGCTGGACAGATGTCGTTTTCTAATTGTGCATCAAAAATTAAATCCATTTTCTTCAAACTCAAAAATAAAATGCCAAAATCAGAATAAAAATCAATAAAAGGAAAGATTATCTATATAAAAAGACATCAAATCTCCAAACAGCTAATTAAATTTTCGATGAATGCAAAAAATCCCACCAATTCAAGTTTTATCGTCGCTAGACTGCCGATTTTTAGGTTCTGACTTTTAGGACGTCCTAAGCAAAAATCGGTACCAATTTGACAGTTCTAGGGTTTAGAACTTGTGTGAAGAAATCACTTGGTACCGATTTGAGTACTAACGATTGGTATAATAACCAGGTACTAGCAGATTTTGAGGAGCTAGCTAGTACCGAGTCCTAACTAGTACTCGGTCCTAAATTGACAGTTCTAAGGCTTAGTACTTGAGTGAAGAAATGAGTTGATACCGATTTGAGTACTAACTTTAGGACTAGGACCGGTACTAGCGCTAGGACTCTGTGAAGAAATCGGCCGTAAGATGTTCTTTTTTTAAACACTTATAATTTTGGTCTAGAGCACATACAAATTTGATTTAACTTTAATACGCATACTGATAATTTTACCTTTCATTCGATATACCACACATAATGGTACATTAAATACAAGTTACACAATGTTGAATTAAAAAACTTCAGAAATACCTCAAAACACCTGTGGTTATCTGTTGCCCATGACTCAGCCACCAGTGCACTGGTGGCCCACACTGCAGTGAGGGAAGTACCGTATTCTTAGTTTGAAATTTTGACTTGGTTGGCTTTAAAAAATTCTTACTTTTTTTAAATAGTTTGTAACTTAAAAAAATGGTTTTAATGGTGTTAGAAAACAAAAAAGATTGAATTTTTTTGCTTTTTTTGATGAAAACTGATTGGGTTCAAAAAATTCTAGCTCTTTTTGTAGATGATGTATAGACATAGTCGATACAAATATTTTGAACTGAAACAATGAGCTTTCAGATGATATAAAATGTATTATAAGTTGTCATAACAAAAAAAATCATGTGTGTAATTCAAACGATTAAAAAATCGTTTTTCTTGAAAAAAAAAAATTAAAAAAATCTTTGATTTTTAAAGGTTTCACTTCTACTACGTGTCAAAAGATTAAATGTTATTCCTACTGCAATCTTAAAAGTAAGATCCAGTGCATTTTCTTTCAATTTTTAAATTTTGTTTAAATTTCAAAAATAAATGATTTTAAATGAATGCATATGTTATTTATAAAAAATAATCTAATCTAATCTTTTAATCTGTTGGAGCAATTTCCTCACAAATTGACTTATAAAAACAATATTTGAACTGAACGGCAACACTTACAATAGATTAGGGTAGCTCGATTTTATTTTTGTTTTTTATTTTTGAATTCGGGCATTGACAGAAAGTTATCTCCATCCAAATGGTGGAAAAAAAATTCTTTGAAATTCACGATTAAATAAGTGTGAAAAATTAAAAAAAAAAAATAAGTCTTAAGAAAAGTATGGACATCGAAAATTTAACAATTCTTAATTAACTGACCAAATTCAGAACAATATAAAAATATGTATATTTTTAACAATTATTTAATCAATTAGGTAATTTGAAAATATATTCTTACTTTTAAAATTGTTAGAAAAGGGTTGGTCCACTTGATTACAAAACACTCAATTAAAATTGATATTGCATTATTTGTAAACTAAGTAAAATACCTAAGCCTTATGAAAATCCTTCATCAATAAACCAACATAACCTCGTATATAAAAATAAAATTATAAATAGCATTGGAAACAGTGTGATTTGTTGGCAAAACCTTTTATATAAAAATTGTTTAAATAAATCAATAATAAATTCAAGTGTCTTTGTCCATTTTCGTCGAGAAGAATTTCCACCACTTTGCTGCTTCCATCTCTCTGTATACAGATAGCTCCTGTTGCTGCTGCTATTGCTACTGCGTTTAAAACGCACAACAACAACAACAATGTCGGCCGGTCAGAAACGAAGAGGACAACGTCGACAGCCCCGACAAGCGCAGATATACTCCAATGCCAATATACCAAGTAGCGCAATATAACAAACATACGTCGGAATCAGTGGCGGCAGGCGGTAAGCCAACCAGCCAGCTAACCAGCCATCGAGTCGACCTGTCGTGCGTACGCGTTCCTATACGCGCAGATCAGAGCTATACTACCTCGGTGGTAAGGTATACCTGGGCCGAGTATATCACATTCCAAGTTATTTATAACCACTTATTGCTTCTTTGGCAACTTAAACAACGAAAAATAAAATAAAAAAAAATGAAAAATTACACAAAATGGCAGCCAAAGGCGGTGGTGTGGTGGTGGTGGAGATTGCGGCGGAAAGCCCGAATCCGAATCCCAATTCGAGAATATACACAAACCGAAAAGGACAAACTGGCTATGAAGCTTCAATTTTCACTCTTGTAACAGTTTGAGTGATTTATCATGCGCCGCTAGTCTGACAGCGCAAGTTCAGTTTAAAAATCTGTAAAAAAAAAACAAAAATAAACGAAATAAAAAAAAATGTCAACTCTGGCAGTTGGAATTTTTTCCATCCACTAATGAGAGAAGCTAATTTGATTTCATTGGTCGGCTGTCCCACTGTGTGACAATCCCAGGGGAGGTTGCCGAGGTTCATTTGACTTAAAAATTGAACCTATGTTCAAGTATTGTAGAAATACGTTCTAAAAGCTATACATTGGCTATAGCAGCTATTGGCGGCGCGGTGGCGGCAGTGAGCGTTGAACGGACAGAAAATAATTAAAACCCGTAGTGTATTTCTAATGAGCTTTTGTGGTTGAGCGCTGTGTGCACTTTGGTTTGGCGATCATGTCACCGAATCGACTCGTCGAACACATCCATCCAATTCGGATCTGTGGCGAGCTGTATTACACTCAGAAAAAATGTTTCTTATTCAAATAAGTCCATTTTTTAAGTACCTAAACAAAAATGTTGGCCATGAACAAAAATCGCTAATGATCAAAATAAAGCATGGACTTGAATATGCTTACAGGAGCGAAACTTTGATTCTTACAGAGCAATCTGTGATATTGACCAAGGTAATCCGTGATCTTCACCAGGGCTTCCTTTAATCTGTGATACTTACCAAGGTGATCCGTAATACTTACCAGGGCTTACTAGGCAATTCGTGATACTAATTATAGGATTTCCTCGATATATCCCTGGGAAATCCGTGATACCAACTTAGATGATCCTTTATTCTTAGCGAGGCTTCCTGTGATACTAACCGAAACAATCCGTGATACTTCCATAGGTGATCCGTAATACTTACCTTACCTGTGATACTTATCTAGGCGATCTGTGATACTTACCAAGGAGATCCGTGATACTTACCATGACTTCCTATGATACTTACTAATACCAAGCAATTCGTGATACTTGCTGAGGTGATCTTTGATACTTAACCGGGCATCCTGTGATACTTATTCAGAAAATTCGTGATAACTTACCGAGGCGATCCGAGATCCCTGTGATACTTCCCTAGTTGAGCCGTGATACTTACCTGATCTTCATGTGATACTTATCTAGGCATTCCGTGATACTTATCAGACCTTCCTGTCATACTTAATGGGGCAAACTTACCTAGCCGATCTGTGATATTTACTGGGGCAATTTGTGATACATACCAAGGCAATCCGTGATACTCTTAAGGGCTTCTTGTGAAATAACGAAACAATCCATGATATTTGTCCAGGCTTCCTGTGATACAGGAATTATTATGACCAATGGCGGATTCCTCAGGTAAATAAAAGGAATCTCGGCTTTCAGCTCTTCATTTTGAAAAATCACGAACAACTCCCGCAAGCTACATATATCTCATTTTGACAAATCACATATAACTTAATGATATTTCTCTAGGTGTACACGAACATTCTACATCCAGCCACACAGTAGCAACAGCAAGCGCCTTGATTGATGGCGCGTTTGATTGACTGATTTGATATTAACAAGCCGACGGCATATGTCGGGTTACTTTGGCCACCTGCGCCGCCACTTCCATCTGCATATGACACTGATTACCCATAAGACTTTTTTTCCATCACAGAGATGCTGCTGATGCTGCTGCACCTTGACATCTAGTCCCCGATTGTGTCGACTCAAAGCGAATTGCGGCCGATCGGATCTTTCGCATCACACAAAAGCGCAAAGACATTTTCTTTTTCATCATCATCGCATACAATTGTAATATTATGTGGGACCAGTGGGAGCTGTGTTTGTTTTGCTGTTTTTGGTTAGAATCGATTTGGCCAGCTTCTGTGCATCTGCCGCCATTGATTACTGTATGAATGTACCTACATCACAGCAAATGTGTGCGCGCGCATTTATTCGATGAAAACATAAAAATAAAAATGCAAATTAAGTGTGCCCATTGCGTTTTTGTTTTGGGCTGTTTGGTATAGGTGCTTCTGTCCGCAAAGCAAGCAATGAACGCAGTTTCCAAAGCTTGCTTGCTGGTTGGTGCTACTGGCGATCGATGGCGGTAGCCGAGCGACACACAAAAGAAAATCGAAATTCAATTGATCGTAGATCTGCATGTGTGGAACCTAAATCCAAAGTCTTGAACTATGCAACATGCCGCCGCCGCCCGGGTCCGCTGCGGCGATGAGTCAACATCGGCGGATGCTTCCTGAAAGCTAGACCGACACTTGCACAACAAAACTGATTACCCACCATGGCTCCCGCACTGCACTCAAGAATGGACATGGTGGACATTGGACAATTGCGAACGCGACTGTAACTATTACGCTTGTGTGGTTCATGAAGTTTTCAAAGATAGAATTTACACGACATTCGAAACGTAATGTCCTATTCACCTCATAAATTTAGCTGCTAGAGGCTTGGTGGCGATGGCGGCCGGCGGCATGCAATGGTGGCGGCCGGCGTCGGCGGTGCCACCAAAAAGAGTGTCAATCGAATCGAGCTTCGTGCATCGCTGTGGTTAAGTGAGAGCTGGAGATGGCAGGGTGGTTAAGTACGCAATTTGCACACAAAATCGAACGTGGTGGCGGCGGTAAGATTTGCCACTTGAATAGTTTCCTACTGGACAGACATATCGGACACAACAGTTTACGAGTGTCGCGTCGTCGATCTTTTTTTCTGTTTTTATTTTGCGTCGTCCATCGCTCGGGGTGCGCAAGGATTAGCATTCAGATGGCCGCCTGATATGTCCAAGTCAAACTACACTCTGTTGTAGTTGTGTGTACATTTTGTTGTTCAATTGTTCTGCCATGCAATTAGGTGACTTCGATTTGTTGCTAGTGTTCTGTCCTGCTATATGTTGTGGTGAGCTGCGTTGCGACTCTGATATATTTCTACTGCAACAACTGTCAGTTGTTTGGTCAAGGTGTGGAGTAGGTATACCGACTCATCATCGAGGTGTGGGGTCAGCAGTTTAAAAGCTTCATTGTGAAGGTATAGAAATGGAAGGATTTAATGACTGAATCTTTTGGGTTGACATCAGTGAGTTTTGTCGGAAGGATATTCACAGCATTAGTTTCAAAGCCAATTAAATGGTTTAAGAAAAGTAATCTGCTTTAAGAATTATATTTCTGAGCTTTGAAAATTCATAATTATTTACAACAATATGCATAATTCATAGAGTAGTAAGTCTAAAACTCCTCGAAAGTACATTCTCAGAAATATTCGCATTTAAAATTATGGCCCATTTAAAAAACAAAAATTAAATTAAATCGATCCATCCTTCAACGAAATATTAGTAAATAAACAAATTGTCGGAAAAAATGGCAACGCCATATTTCCACTTTTCGAATTTTTTTGAGAAAAACTAAAAATGCAGTTTTTTTGGAATAGCTTAGACCATTATCCACATTATCCACAATTTAATCAAAGGTACAAGTTTTATGTGAGATTAAAAAAAAACACCTTGCAAATTACAAAATAATCATCTGTATCAAATTTCAAAAAAATCCGTCCACCCGTTTAGGCTGCAGCTTCATGTTGTGCAGACAGACGCACCGAAGACGCACGTCATGACGAAACACACTTTTTTGAACTCTAACATCGTACTGTTTTTTTGATTAACCTCGAAATTTGTTTGACACAAAACCAAGAGATATGAATATTTGCCCTATAGAGCAAGTAAAAAATTTCAAATGCAAATAACTCAGCAACCAGAACTTCAAGAAACTTGTAAGTTTTCTGTTATGAATAGAACTTAAAGAGACCTTTCTTTTGGTGTCTCATCTGATAACATGGGAAGAATTTTACCTGGGTACCCCTTAGAATTTTTTCGAAATTCAAAAAAAAAAAAAAATATATTTGCAATTTTTTTACTGTATGCACAGTAAATTCATTACAATGTTGATTATGAAATCATATCTTTAATTGAAAACCAATTTCGAGACTTTGGTCAAAAGACATCGGCTTCAGAACACAAGGAAAAGAAACAAAAAAGAATGTTTGGTTGGAAATATCTCTGGAAACAAACCTCTAAGAAACTTTTAAAACCTTTCTTCTGAATTTGAGGTTCCGGCCAGAAGCTCAACGTACTGATTAACGGTGCCTCCAACAGAACGGTTTTTAAAATTTCTGACTGTTTCAATCAAAATAATTTACATATGTATGTATATTGTATATTAGGGTGGGTCAAAAAAATCGAAATTCTTTTTTTTAATTTGGTACTCCGAAAAATCGATTGCTAGACACCTCTATAATATACACACCAAATATGAGCTCTTAATATTAATGGGAAGGTCCTCCGCTTCGCAATTTTCCATATTTACATCAAGCTTCTACTAAAAAAAAAATCATTTTTTTTTAAATCGATTTTTTAGCAAATTTCTTTAAATATTCTTGTAGTAAATTGAACGCTCTACAAAAAAGGCCTTGCACACTTTTTTTGTTAATCTAACCGTTTAATAGATATTTGAGGTCCAAAAATCGAGAAAATCTTTAAAAATTCGTTTTTTGTTCTTAATTTTGTAACAAATTGAAAAATTATAATAATCAAACTCGCAAGACATATTCTTGTAGGAAATAGATTGTTCCACAAAAAAGGTCTCAATAACTTTTTTCATTAATCTAACCATTCTAAAGATATTCGAGGTCAAAGTTAAAAAAAATTATAAAAACATTTTTTACTTTTCAAAATTTTCTAATTCACTGGAAATTCATTATTTTCAAAAAAGCAAGATATATTCTTGTAGAGGCTTAAGCGTTCTATAAAAAATTCCTTCCGATCAAATTGATTGCTTTAACCGTTTAGAAGATATTCGTAAGATATTCCAACGTTCAAGCGATAGATGCAATTTTCTTATTAATTGACTTCAAACACAAAAAAAAATATTTGAACACAACGGACACACCTACAACATTTAAATATACATTTTTAAAAAGCTAGAAGCTTAGTCACATTTGTAAAATTAAAATTACGTTAATTGAATGAAGGGATTTTGAAAGAATGGTAATTGAATTATGGACAAAATATTAACATGTCGTTTTTAAAACTTTTTCGTAATATAAAATGCATATAAATGCATTCAATTTTTTTTTGGCCACATTTATTATGATTTGAAATTATAAAAGAAAATGTCAATATGTATTACGGTTTATGAAAAAAATTTAAAAAGTATTTCATTTTCGAAGAAATTTTTTGAAAAAAATTAAATTTTTTTTTTTTAAAGTTCAACATTTAAATATAAAGTTGTTTTTTATTCATTCAATAGCCCTTATTGTTGAAAGTAAATGGCTTCTGCTTCGGAATTCAATTGATAATATTTATGGCCAAAATTTTAAATAATATTTTATTAGAAAAAGTTTGGAAAAAAGTAATTTAAAATTTTTTTAATTAAATTTTTTTTAATTCTGAGTTTAAGGACAATTTTTTCAAAAATTCTTAATCAAATTCAGTGGATTTAAATTTAAGTGACAAGTATGAGCTTCTGGCTTTTTAAAAATGTATTTTAAAATATTGTAGGTGTTGCCGTTGTTTTCAAAATATTTTTTTTTTGTTTGAAGTCAGATTGTGAGAAAATTGCATTTATCGCTTAAACGAAGGAAGATTGTCTTTTACTCCTTTATATTTTTTTTCCTTAAATTCATTTGTTTTATGAAATTTAACCAAAATAAAAATGGTTTTGTTCAAAAAAAATTTAATTTTAATTGTAAAAAACAATACTGCAACATCGGCAATTTTACTTTATAGACTTTAAAGTATTTTTAATTACCTACGTTTGAAAAAAAAAAAAAATCGTCAAAATCAGAGCTGTTCGACCGGGTTCCCTAATAAAATCATTAAAATTTCTATTCAAACCATTAAATCGCTCTAATTATCCTCAAAAATAATTTGGTTATTCCATTCATTGAAAGCCTATTTTTGCTGCTTTTTTGAAAATTATACCCAAAAAATAAGTAGGTACGCAATTAAGTATATAAAAAAATTCTTGTTTGTAAAATCTCGATTTTAAAACCTGGATCTGTTCAAATATCAATCTTTTGGTCACTGAAACTCTGAGCTGAGAAGTTGACATTTGTACAGCTACTTAAAAGGTTAATTAAAGTTTATAAAAATACCCTCAATCAATCTTTTGTACTGAAGTAATAAAAAAGTGTGACGATAAATCCAAAACAGGAAACATTCTACTATTCTCATTTTTTTTTTTGTTGTTTCTCTTTTAAAAACACAAAAACCTCATAACGATCTGTCAAATAGTAACAAGTCTTCTATCAGGAAGTTCAAATAAAGAAGCTTCAAATAGAAAAAAAACACCAACCTTCCCACCACACTAATCCAAATCAAGCAACGTCACGTCTTTCAAAGTCAAACCATCATCATAGAAAGAAAGAAAGATTCTCTCCATTTGAACAAAAAAAAAACTCATCATCTATCGCCATAATGTCTGCGCCTGATCATTGACCCTATTCCAAAGATGTCACTCATTTGCGCTAGCTGGCTGTGGGCCCCAATAGCAATGGCAATGGCAATTGGCAAGGAGAAATAGCTCAACCGGCGGGTGATGCCATCGATGGCAGGCACAGCTCCGGTTACAAATCTGTCCTTTTTTGTATTTTAAACATATTACAACTTTGGCATACGACTGACGCGTTGATCTGTTCGTTGCTGCTGAATCCTCCTTCTTGTTAAAAACTTAGCAATCTTATACAGCAGAAGAAAAAAAAATTAAGGCAAAAAAAATAAAATGGAAGGAATCTCCGCAAATTGCCATTTTTACTTTGCACTCGAAATGGTTTGATAAAAATTCTCAACTGCAAGTTGTGACAAAGCGTAAAAACGCGTGTGTTACATAAACTGAATACTGAACAGAATTCAACCAAAGCCTTTAAGAATATTGTAGTTTTGTTGTATTGATCGCATTCGACCAACAGTGGTGCTGCCCGAGTAAAAATAGAAATTAAATTTTTAAAGAAAAAAATAAAAAAAACTTGATCGCCGCACCACCGCCGTTTGGCGGGAAATTTCGGCGCACCATCAAGGTACCACGACTGCACCACCTCCGCACCATTTTATTTTGAAAGAAAAATTCGTTCACCACCGCCGCACCACGACTGCACCATATCCGCACCATTTCATTTTGTATGAAAAATTCGCCGCACCATGATACATAATTTTGAATTATTGAAAAATTAAAAAAAAAAAACTACCCACACTTTTAATTAGAAGTCCAACGCTTTAGCCACTCTAGCACCAAGTCATGTTTGTACGAACTGACAGTTTGTTACATAAGTCAAAATAACTTTGAAGACGACTTAAACATTTGTATAAGTATGAGAATAGAATTTTTTTCATTTAAATGAAATGGTGCGGAAGTGGTGCAGTCGTGGTGCGAAGGTGGAACAGCGAATTTTTTTCAAAATGAAACGGCGCGGACGTGGTGCAGCGGTGGTGCGGCGGTTTAGAAATTTTTAAAATGGTGCGGACGTAGTGCAGCGGTGGTGCTGTGGTTTAAAAATGTTTGATCATGGTGCAGACGTGATTCAGCATTGG
Source organism: Episyrphus balteatus (assembly GCF_945859705.1). Classification (NCBI taxonomy): domain Eukaryota; kingdom Metazoa; phylum Arthropoda; class Insecta; order Diptera; family Syrphidae; genus Episyrphus; species Episyrphus balteatus. The sequence continues at coordinate 34,345,091 of NC_079137.1, read as the reverse complement.
TGCGGCGCAATAGAAATTTCTGATAATAGTGCGGACGTGATGCAGCGTAGGTGTGGCGGAATTCCATTTTTACTCGGGAAAATAACAACAAATTCTTTGAAAAATTTTAAAAGTTTGTGAATTCCCTTGTTATTTAACACAAGATATTCAGCATCAAACTGAATTTGATCAATATTTGACATATTTTGTCTTCCTCAATTTTTAACGAATTTTTAATGAATCGAGACTTCTAAAAGGTGTTTCTTTGCATTCCTCCTTTAAAATCGTACCACTGTACGTCCGGCTACTGTGATCACCATGAATTCAAGAACACTACGCGCTGATGAAAGCCTCCAAAAAAACAATCAACATGATACGTTGTTGGCTGTTGTTGGTTGCTTTGAATTGGTAAATCTATTAACTGGTATAGATCCGTCGGATGTCTATTTAGGTGATCCACCTTGAAGAAGCCTTTTTCGGATAACGTCCATTACCATCCCCACTCAGACTTGTGATACACTATACACGACGAACGCATCATTCGAAACATGTGATGCACCTTCAACCACATCCCATATAGTTCCGAAAGAATGCCGCTGCAACATACGCGCGCGTTTTGCACTGGCGTACCTTATACTATACACTATTTGGAGTGGCAAGTATTACTGCTGGATGTGGATGGAATCTTGGGCGAGGAGTGTTCCTGCGGTGCGATGTGATTGTTATATTAATTTTATATTAAGTTGGAAAAAAAAAATCTCAAGAGAAAATGTTAGTCCAACATCAGCATCAGCAGCAGCACCCCCTCCTTGCTTGGATGATGGATAGGATACTTCTCTACCTGATACTAAGAGATAGGTACTAACTATATGGATATAATGCGGCTTCTGTTGGAGAAGCGGTGCGAACTTGTTCCCAGCGTATATGGCGTTCGTCGTCGATCATGCCAACGCGCCTCACAAAAAGTGAGTTGTTTCCTGATCTGCGATTTTCCTAGAATCTTTCTCTCTGATGTTGCTGGATGCTGATGCACAGCTCCTGCTGTGTGTGACAGTGGCAAAAAGATAGTTACAATAGCACACACAATCGCGAAGCAGTGAAACAGCAAAAACAACTCAAGACAGCAGCAGCGTATAGAAATAGCTCGAATTCCCTGAAGATGCGCAGTTAGAGAGAGGAACGATCGAAACAAACAAACGAAAGAACCAAAAACCAAACCGCTGCCGCCGAAGACATGAAGTCTGCCATCGCGGATGCCCGCGTAAATTACATTTATGGCATTGTGCCGGGAGGAACTCGCAAACTGTGTGATGTAGTGTGGCCGCACCAGGAATGTTTCTATAACCATCCAGGCAGAGACATGCAGTCTCTAGTTGGTAAAGTTTTACTTCTTAAATTTGCTGCCGAAGAACAAAGTAATAGAATTGATGGAGTTTTTATATATTCTTTAACCAATTCGTCCTTGTGTCAAATTCAAACGAAAAACACTCCCACTTTCATCAGACACATTGATTGGCAGCTATGATGAAAACCTTGAAAGTCGCAAACAAAAGCTCGTTAAAATGCGTTTTATGTTCACATTTCACGAAAGGTGAACCCTACATTGTGGTGGAGGTCATTCTATTCTATGAAGAACGTAGATTTTATATTGACCATTCACATGAAATGGTATCTAATTTTTTGTGGGCTCGTTTTTGCGACTTGAATCTATTGAAATTCATATAAATATTATAACCTTGTTTATTAGTTATCACTAAAAATGGTTTTGTGTCTTTTTTAATAATAAAAGTAGACATAAATGTTATTAATAAGTCTGAAAACAAAATAAAACAAGAAAGAGTGAGCAAACAAATAAATTTTAACCTACAAATTAACCTAGATATCTTTTGATAGTAAAATATTTAATAGATTTATCTACTGAATTTTAGAAATTTGTTTTTTTTCCACTTTATGAATAAACAAATTTCTCTCTTCTTTTTGTATTTGTGATTTCATAACTATTTGATATAAATAAGTCTTCTGTAGTAATTTATTTATTGAACCTTCTTTAGCTTTGAATTGGTTATTTTGTAAACGTTATTAGTCGACTTTTTGGTGAAATTGAGTTATCAATGGTTTTATCTTTGTCTATTAACTGTGACACAGTATGTTGGTGTCGTTACCATGGTATGCGATTTTATCAAAAGCCCTAGTAGAGAATATGACAACTTGCTACCTATATGGTATCAGCATAAAGTTTTTACCGTGTTATTCCCCGAAACATGGAAGATAAAATCGAGTACATCATATGGTATCAATACTAGCAGTATGTAAGTGGTCACAGTTATAAGGGCTTGTGTCATAGTATCTGATTTTTTTTTTTTTTTTTTTTTTTACCTGAGGTACTTTGAACATGTTTTAGCTTTGCACTGAAAAGCAATTCAGATATTTTGATTTATCTCTTATAAACTTTGTTGGTCTAAAAATACTGCGTTTAAATTAAAAATATTAAAAAAGTAATAAGTAAACAGGTTTTTCAATAAAAAAAAAAACAACCATTTTTGAAAAGTCTTTCGGGAGTCAACTACTTCAGATTTAGGAAAGCTTTAAAAACGGTGCTTTCCAGATCACTTTATCACAATCTCATGTTTGTTCTAAGCCAGATTCAATAAAAAATGGATTCGAACGCATTCATCCCCTATAATTATTATTAACTGTTTGAGTTTTTCTATCAAAAAAATGTTACGTATACGCCATAGTGACAAACGAATATTTTATGTATCGCCCATTCCAAAGTAACCGCAAGGACATAATTGAGGCTTGTTTCCAGTTGACGGAACAATCTTCATTCTTGAAACATGAATAATTTAGCTCCTTTTAGTGTTTTAGTTTTTCCTGTAACTTCTAGAACATCAACTTTATCATGAGCCCTTAAGACCCACTAATTTTCAAGGAAGATTGCTTCTTCAACGAGATAAACTGGATAACAAGCGTCGAAATGTCTTCAAAGTTAAAATGGAATGGCCAATTTATATAAGAAGATAAAAACGTTCTTTTTCTTGGCTTTTTAAAATCACCGAAACACACTGAATCGATTTTCTAACGTACCATTCGATAAACCTTAAGAGATTGTGACTTTACAAGATATGTTAAAAAATGCAATTTTAAAAATTTATTAACAATTTAGGAGTCAAGTCCAATTGAAATTTGTGCATTATTTTGAACTTTGAGAAGCTTTTTCTCAGGAACTGTTTCACCGATCAATATCTCCAGAATTTATTTATTTCATACTATTTGATATAAAGACCTTAAAACATCCAATCTAAAGATGAAGTGGGCTTGACCCATTATTATTATTCTGAAGCCCTTAATTATATATTGGCATTCCTACTCAGCTATCGCTACGTCCTTTATAGGGGCAAAATTCAAAAAATCTTTTTTCTAAAAATAGTAGGATTTAGACAACAATATAAATTGTTCTACTGTTTTTATAGTAGGTACCTACAGAAAGCAGAGAGTTGAAAATGGGTTGTCTGGGAGTTTTTGGAAAGGATTTGAATTTGATATTTCATATGATAAGGAAATTGCACAAACATAAAAAAATATTTTTGCCCCCAAAAATGTTTGGTTTTTGCCGCTATTTTGAAAAATGCGTTTTTATGGTATAATTTAACATATGTAAGTTTGGTTGTAAAGTGTATTAAATTTCTATCCAATTGTTCATTGGTATCTGTCAGGTGTACAACTTATAGAATAAACTACTTGCAATGATCATGATGTTGTTGCGATGATGATCGAAGAATATAATAAAAGAGGACACAAGTCCTGATGCGTGTTGTCGTCTCGCGTATTTCCCATACAAGACAAAAGCGACAATGCTAGATAGAAAAATAAAAAAAAACAAATAGAAATAAAAACATAAAAAAAAGAAGAACCTCCTGCAATATAAGGGCATCTTTAAACGGAACAAATATCTATTTATCTCTCTGGTCACAAAACAAGATTCTCGTTGGCAATCCTCAAGATAAATAAATTATTGATTATTTTTTTTTCTTCTAAAGAGGTCTCGAGAATAGATCAAGCTGCGCAAAACAAACAATAATTAGAAGAAGAAGTCTCTTTCGTATAAATGCCTGACTGAGATGGTACACTTGGAGAAAAGTTGAAAAAAAATATTTTTGCTTTAAGTTAAAGATTGTAACTCGTGGACACTTTTAAAAATCGAAACCAAAGAAACTAAAACATTGCCTAGCTCCAGAAGACTGTTTAAACCTTAAAATTATAAATTAGTGCCCCGAGAGGAAAACTTGTGAATTAGTTTTCGAATCTGAGGCTAACAAAACACCGGAAGATTGATTGTATAGGGCTATTCCCCGTCTTTTATAAAATTTTAGTCAAAATCATAAGAAACTGTGAATTATAAACCAAAAAAAAAAAAAAAACATTTAAAAAAAAAACAAATCTTGTTGCCATTCGACTAGTGCTGTCTTAAAATTTATTAAATTAAAGCCAAAATAAAAATCATCCCATAACTTCTTTAAATTTTTTTGAGTGTAGGGAGTAGGTAACTGGCTCTGGGCAATACTCTGTAAGAATAGGAATCTATGAGGCGCATTGCGTGGAATTTGATATCTAATTAGGATTCCAAACATCACTTTAAGCACGATGATTGCCGTTTCGCCCCGAATGGCTATTTGCTCCGTTGCGTGCGTGTAACCAGACTTTCCGACTACACGATGCATTTTTTTGTTCTATTCTTCTTTTTGTTCGTCTTATTATTTTTCATTCCTCTGTTGCAAACATTAAGAATTTATTAGAAATCTTTTTTTTTAATTTTTTTCATTTTTTTTCAGGACGACCGATCACCAATGTCGTCGGGTAATGAATCTGATGAATCTTCAGATGTTGACTCCCCAGGACCTCCAAGCTTGAAGGCCACCCAGATCCTCCTGACTGAATCTCCGCCTGCTGTTAATTCTGATGCACCATCAAGCTCTCAAAATCAAACAAAACAACAACAAAACCAAGTTCAGCAACAACAACAACAACAACAACAACAAGCTGCTAATTCTTCATCAACTACAACATCGACATCAACAGCAAACAATGAACCCATCTATTATGACGTATTTAAACCAGCAACGTCATCTACGTCGACTTCTACATCGGCTAACCAAAACCAAAATCAAGCGAGTAACATTGTTTATCCGGCATCAGCATTAGCTAACATACCCCAGGAGGTGCTCCTAGGTCTAATTCAGTCTGGCCACCTGCAACTGCACACCGAAGAAGGTAAGGAACAAATAATGATGCCTCGCCACCAAAACCAAAAACTTTTAGCCGTGCGAAGTTCATTGAAACCGAAAGTACCATTGTTGGCGTCGTCGTCGGTCGTCGTCGTGAGTTTCCAATCCCAACAACACACAACCCCATTGGCAGCGCAACGTACGCCGACGCCAAATTCGTTTAATAACTTAATCCATCTTCCAAATCGGGATGAGGTTCACACATCTTGAACTTCCATTTCAATCAAATTCATTCACCGCACCGTTTCCTTAAACATCTGCATATAAAAAAAAAGGTGCGCGCGCGCGCGCGCTCTGTGTCAGCCGCCGCACCTCCATATGTTCGGCCGTTCGACGGCCCCAGTTGCGTAATAATAGCAACGACCGGGGGCCGCTTATAAGGAGCTCCCATTGATCGATGCTCCTCCCGAAAGGCAAATAAGCGGACGAACTGTTCTAAAATAGCGCCCCAAAAAGGAACTCACACTGCGTCCGTCGTCGTTCATCACAGTGCAGCCATAAAGTTCTACGCAGCTGCTGTAGCAATAGCAACTACAGTAGCTGAAGCATTGAAATGAAAGCGCGCGCGAACGATGCCAAACGGTCCGTCCGTTCGTCAGTCCGTCTGTCGTCAAACTCAAATAATTGCATGCCATGCTCTGCTCTGCTGCTGCCGTGTTGTCCAGTTGTCCATTTGTCCGGCCGCGCATATATAGTTCGTGGTCCGAGCATGGTCAGTGGCGTAGACGATCGGATCGGTGCTCCTTTTTGGTGAATTACACATGTCGGCGTGAGGCATTTAGTTTACTCCACCGACCAATAGTTTGTGTATTTAATCCGCGAATATGTCGAAGATGTCCATAACTTTTGTGCGCACTGTCGCCACCATAACTTGCATATGGGTTGCTTCGTCGTCGCAGTCGTCGGATAGTACGGTGCGGTGCAGCGCGGAGAGGGTTGAGACATAGGGGGCGGTTTGGTACTTAAATCGGTTCGATGATTGGTCGTACGGTTGACATCTGGTTGGCCACCATTTTTGGGGCCAAATGTGATTGACTTTTATTAAGTTTTTCTTTGATTTGGCTTTCGGTTTTCCCTCAGCTTTTTGATGTTTTTATTTCTTTCTTTCTCTTTCTCTTTCTCTTTCTCATTTTTTTCTTTTTTGGAATTATAAAGATGGAAGTGGACATCAATATATTACCATACCGCTTTCTATGGCTGCAGCTGCAGCAACTAATAATGTTGGGGGTGGATCAACTCAGGTTACAGACCTTTCATCTAGAGCAAGTGCTTCCAGAGGAGAAAATGCTACATCGTCATCAGCTGCAGCAGCAGCAGCAACATCATCATCGTCATCATTAGGTGCTTCATCAAGCAGAGATTCAATTCGAGTTAAGAAAGAATTTAATGATTAAAATCAGTTTTCTTCAAGTTTCTTTTAACTATACCTAAATTTATTTTTTTTTTTTTTTGATGATTTATAAAAAGTTTTCTCTTAAAGAGCCAAACTTAGCCAAAAGAAAAAAAAATACTACATACAAAAATATATTTAATATAAATGCAGTTAATTATCATGTGCATTTTCCTTGAAATGTGCGTTTTTTTTTATTTTTGTGGAACATAATATTGCATACGTAAGTAAAGGCATAGTTAAAATGAGTAGAATTACACCCAAAGAGAAATTCATCAAGAGCGCTGAAAGCCCGTTCAGCCACTTTTTGGTATAGGAAGATTTAAATGCAACTAACTAACTTGGCGTTGGAGAGCGTTAATAAATGACTATTAGAATCCCTCGCGTGAAAACACATTTATGTGCATATCACAAACTACAAAGCATTTGCGTTTTGAGAACTTTGATTTAGTACCTACAGGTAAAATAGGCATTTAAAAAAAAATTGTTACACTCATGAAACTTGGCAAAAAGTTTGCTTTTGGGATAAGAACCAAGGATAAAAAAAGGTCTATAAAAAAAAGTTGGGCGGAAGGGTGTTTTTTTGTGGACAAGAGGGAGGGGGTGAAGATCAACGTTGGACAAACGCAAAGAAGCATTGCCTGCCGCTTAAAAAAGCACATAAGTGCGGTTAGCAAAAGCCAACGGGAAAAATCGGCAATTTGCGAGCACTTATTGGACAATCCAGACGAACACCACTGGATACACTTCGACCAAGCTAAGGTGTTAGCTAAAGGGACGCACTACATTCTACATCCCACGGCTGGTACGCGAGGCGATTGAGATAAAACGCTACAAAAACTTCAATCGTGACGATAGTTTTAAGCTTTCGCGGTCATGGGATACCGTCATAAACACCTCACGGTCATCCCAATTTGAAGTGAACACACCCTGTGATGTAGTGAGCATTGTTTGCTCCCAACAATCTTCACCTCAAGAAGAACCCCAACAACAACAACAACAACCAGAGTTAGAACAGCCTACGCACAAATACAACTTGCGGAGCCGATCTAACCAATTATAACATTTTACAGCAGTTTTCTGGTGACCACGCTCAATGAAACTTGATGCGAAACGTTCGGGGTGAATACAAAAGTACTTTCTTTGTTTAAAAAACGCGGCTAATCCGAGAATTTTAAAAATTATGTCTGTAAGAAACCGTGAAAGCCTTAAAAGTTATATCATCATATGACACATGTTTTCAAGGTATTTTTTGATGCTGAATCTAATGACATTATAATAAAGTCAGTACAATTGCTGTAAGAAAAGTTATTGCCGATTAAAAACAAGGGTGCTTGTTTTTTGACTTCAACAGGTAAAATATATCAGAAACCCATGTGAAAAACATGCTACACTGATAAAATTCGGGATGAAGGTTTTAGATAAAGCAGGGACAAAGGAAATTCGGAATTAGTACCACAAAAACTGGGAAAAAAATTGTTACACCAATGAAAATTGGTAAAAATGTTTCATTTATAACAGAAACCAAGAACCCAAACAGTCTATACAAATATTTTAGGTTAAAGGGTGTTTTTTTTTTTGGAAATAGGGAAAATCCACGATAAGTCCAATAAAATCAATGGTATAAAAGGTACCCTCACGAAATTCATTAAATATGTCCTCTTTCCCATAGGAATTACGAATAAAACAAATCTATAAATTTTTTTCATGTGAAAGGGTGTTTTTTTTTAGGTGTAGAGAAAATATGGGTACCCTATTGAAATTCAGTAATTATGTTACTTTTAAGATAAGAAACAAGAATTTTAAGGGTCTATAAAAATATCATGGTCAAAAGGGTGTTTTTTTGAGTGCAAAAAAAAAAATAATGGGTCACCCTAATGAAATTTGGTAAAAACATTGAATTTGGGATAGAAAGCAAGAATAAAGAGTTTTCATTAAAAAAAAATTTAGATGAAATTGTGTTTTTTTCGAAGAGACAGTAAAATCTGTAATTGGTCCCAAAAAGCCAATGATTCATTTTATTTTTGGTTTTGATGGCAAATTAAACGTTTATACTTAAGTTCTTAGGCGTATTACACGAATGCCTATTTTACCTGTACTAATTATAGAAAAAAACTGATAGCGAATTAAAAAAATATATATATACATTACATATATTTTAGATGACAGTTAGTCAAATCCATCAAATTTTATTGTGAGTGTTATTGAGAAAAATATTTTCTCAATTCAAGATGTTACTCTACTCAAGTGAATGCTTAAGTTGAAAAATCTTAAACTTGAGTGAGGACTATGGATTCCGCATTAAATTATATGTGTTATTTTAATAATTCAACTAAATATTGAGTTAACTGGAATTTTCATCTCACAAACTCAGATTACCATCGAATTTTTCTCTGATCTGCATGTGCAAATATTTATTTATTCGAGATTAATAGATATTAACTAAATTTAATATGAACTTAAAGTTAAAAATAAAATAAATTCAAAATTAAATATTTTTTATCTAACAACATATTTTGTTTATGCTTAAAAAGATAATATTTTAAAAGGAATTCTGTGGTGTTGTTAAAATATTCGATTTCATTCATGAAAATTGTCAGTACCTACATAACTTGACGGATATAAACAAAAAAAAAAACATTCACTTTGACATAAGAAGACTAGACGACATCATTACTGTGAAATAATCATATTTATGTAAATTCTAAACGTTTCCATTTACATCATTACCCCCTGCTCAAAAAGGAATTTCTGGGAAAAAAAACACAGGAAAATAATTCCTGTTTAATTCTCTTCCTGGAAAAGCTTATTTTCCCCAAAACGGCTCACCTTTTTTCTTAAAAAAGTGTATTCTCGGTTGAACCTTAATTTATTTTCAACTTTATTTTATGGTTTCGATGAAAGCGTTTTCGTATTTGTTTCTCCCAAAAAACTTGCAACATGCATTTTTACCAGAGATCAAAGTTACTTTCATTACTTTACTTTAAATGCAAAATGCTGTAATATCAACTTAAAGCCATTTGCTTAACAATTTAATCATCTTTCCTGAACAAACTAACCTTAAAACAACTAAGATTTCATCAAAATGTCATCTGTCATCTTAATTTTTCAATACTCAAATTTTTATTATGAAACCATAACTTGCCTTTTTACTTTATCTTTATCGCAATTTAAAAAAATACAAAAAAAAAATGAAGTAAATAATAATTATAATAATAATAAAAATAAATATAAATATAAAAAAAAAACATTTCTTTGTTTCTGCTATATAAGTTTCAGGTTCTTTTATCGGATTTCCTTATTTAGACCACAACGCGTATGCCTGCTTCCTTCCTTATTTAGGTCGAAGTAGCGATCGCCTTGTTTGGGGTGGGCAGTGTTTTAATATCGAAACTATATTTATCGCCAAACGGTCTCCGCCACTTAACAAGCACATTAATGCAAATTTCTATATAAACCTTACCTTAACTTACCTACTCATCAAATTAATGAATAATTAAAAAGTCCAGCCAGTGTGCCACTAATATAAACTAGGTACCTACTACAACGACGACGATGACAAAAAAAAACAATAACAACAACTACACTACGCGTATCACGGACGGAGAGTTGCGAGTGAAGGCACCTCACCTGATGACAGACGTCAAAAATAATGTAATTATGATGAAAATAATAATTAGTGTTAAGTATTTTGATTCGAAATGGTTGGACTTGAAGAAGATGGTATCCGTATATTCCTTCCGTTCGATGGTTGGTTGTGAATTTACTTATACTAACGGACACGGGGAAGGGAAGTTTCCTCGTTCCTTACACCACTTTCCGACCACGACATGGTTAAAGTTAATTTCAAAACAAAAACTGCGGAACTACCTAATTTGGTGGGCAATACCTGGCGGCAAGTTAATAATGTAACTTTATAGCGGCGGCGTGGGTTCTTGTCATGTTTAATAAACGCGTTTGTTTCGTGTCGTATTTAGACTTGGTTAATGTATTGAAACAACATCATAAGTAAACCAGTAGGTGCAGGTGAAGTTTGAATATAGTGTCACTACTCACTAGAATGACACAGTTGCTTAGTCTTTTGTGAACATTTTTGCAAGAACTACTTTTTGTTTTATGCATTGTGCTAAGTATTTTGAAAATTCTTTTAATAGATGAAATGAAAGAAAAAAATTTTAATCTACTATCAAAAGCCCCCCTAATTAAATATAAGTTTCTCATTTTAAATTTCAAATATGAATAATTTGAAACTTCTTTGTAACATTTCGCTTAAAGATGTTGTTTAGTAAGGCCACTAACATTCGTGCGAATTTTTCAATTCCCCAAATTAACCCCTTTGTAATGGATTAATGGCATAAAAAGTATAAAAAATTGATTTTAATTTGATTTTTTTCCCAATTCTGCAAAAATTAAACAGAAATAATGCCAAATTGTTATTTTTTCATTTTGTAAACGAAATAAACCCAAATCGAGAATTTATTAACGTTACGTTCAGTGAATCCATTTTTATTTTCAGCATTCCAAAAAATTTCTCTAATTTCAACGATTTTTCTTAAAGAGAGAAATTTTTATTCTGCTAGATATGTATTACAAAAATAGTTGAATTCTTACAAAACTTGGTTAAAATTAATTTTTTGTCTTTTACTTATATTTTATTTTTTTTTCTGTAAAATTTTAATTTTCTGCATTTTTGACGAATTCAATTTAGAAAGTACTTGTTTTTTAATCAAAAGAGTTACCGATTTTTTTTTAAAGGTTTTAATCTAAAACACGGCAACGGCATCCCAAACATTTCAAAAATGAAAAATATTTCGGTAACTTTTTTGTTCAAAAAACAGACAAATTTTTTTAATTTAAATTCGTCAAAAATACTATTTTTATGAAAAAGCAATAAAGTAAGTTTTATTAAAATCCAACTTTTTTTTGTAAAAGATAAAAATAAAAAACTAAAAAATCATACATATTTTTTTGCATTTTTCTCACTATTTTTGAGTTTACAAACAAACATTGTTTAAGTTGAATTTTGTTATCTTTTTATTATCTACAATTTTTTTAAATTACTTTTTTTAATAAGAGTTTTTTTCTTTTCTAGAAATTGTAGCTTTGCAAAACAAAATTTGTTGCGCAAAAATTAATTTTAGAGCTCCTCTCAGTGATTTTCTATTTCAATTTAAAGTTTAAAAAGTGCAATCCCCGTTCGCTGTTCCAATGCACGAAACTTTAAAAAAGTCTTTTTTAAATTTTTTCTTTTCCAATGCTACAATTTTTAGAAAAGAAAAAAATTTGAAAATTCAACTTAGCGGAATACTGAATAACAAAGAAACTAATCGAGCTACGAGGTTGTTGGATTTCGTCTTAGTCTAGGTTACTTCAACTTTCTGCAAAAACAATTTTTTGAATTTCGCATCTTTTGGATTTTGAAAGGTTACTTTTGAGCTATCTTTTTAAAACAAAATCTTGAATATTTCAAAAACGGTTTGAGCTACAAAATTAACAATTAATAGCAAAAGAAAAAACTTAATAAAGTGATTTTTTTTAAATGTCTCCACTGGCCAAGTCAAACTGCAACAAATTAGCACTTAGTTAGCTACAATTTTATACATTAAAAAAATATTAATTTTCCTTCTTTCGTCCTCTAACTTCAGTCTTTTTAGCCGTCCTAGAAAAATGGTTGATATCTTTTTGAAAACGTTATTTAATGTAGACAAGAACTTCGTCAGAAAATTTTTGATTGAAGTCCATATCTAAAAAAAAATGGCCTCATAAGTCAACACATACCTATTTCAAATGATAAAAAAAAACTTTAACCCTCTTGGGGCGCCATCTAGTGTCAAAATAAAAATCTGAAAAAATTAGGAGTTTTTTTTTATTATTTAGAAACAGTTTTTCTACTTAGGAACTTGATTCAAAAATAACGAACGCCCTAATACATATGTGTATGTAAAAAAGAATCTTCTATTGTTTTTATACTGCATTTTCAGCCATAAAATAAAAATAATAAGTAAGTATTCAAAAGCAACACATTTCTAAAATTCAAACTGTGTAGGTACTTAAATTTCTTCATTGGGCACGTTCAAAGAGCTAACATAAAGCTATCGGATAGCTTTTTGTTGTTGTAAACAATGTTAAAATTTAGCAAGGAAACGAACCATTTTCTGTCAAAAAATAATCTGAAGGTATCCCAGAATTTCTGGTATACCTCAGGTATCCGAGTGATCAGCTGCCTTTTTTTTATTTTGATTACTTTTCGGGCGATTAATCAGCTTTAAAATAAAAAAAAATTGCAAGAAATAAAGTCAAAGCGATTGTGCAAGTACTATTCAACAATAAAAAAAATGTAATTTGCTCAAAAGAAAAAGTTTCCTCTTCTCAATATTTACATATTTTTTTAGTAGCTGCTTGGGCAAGCTATCTGGATACCTCTTTGTTCAAAAAGATATTCCAGATACGGGTATCCCAGATAGCCTATCCGATAGGTGTTTGAACGTGCCCATTTTCTTATCTACTTTTCTCCCTAAAATCTTTACTTTACTGCGAACATAAAACTACAAGTGCAAAGTAAATACTGCGAAAGAAAAATTCAAATTAATTTCAACAAAAATCAATAAAGTCAACTCTAACTCACCATGATAATCCTTCGCAAAAAAAAAAGAAGATAACCAAAATTATTTTAAAATTTGTACAAACAGAATGACAAAAATTCCCAAAAAAAAAAAAAGAATGAAAGAACTGTGCAAATAAAATCGTTTAGATTCCCTCTCATTCAAACAATTGATTGCCAATTGAATTGCAAATTCACACTTTTATGCCAAATATACATTTAAAAATCCATTTTGTGCAATCAATTAGTCTACCTCGCACAATCTGGCTGGGAAGCTTTTGAATAAAATTGCATTTTGCCAATATTAGGCTCAAATCCACCTTCACGCCATCATCAAATTCTATTAAAAAAAAAAAATTAAAACGTCAAACCTATCACAGAAGCACACACAACGCTGCAATTAAACCAAGTTTTTTTTTTCAAATACGGAATGGAAAAGGTGCAAGCGGCATAAAGAGGAAAGGAAAATGTGCCCTAACAAATCCTTTTGGTGCTCGCGACCAGTGGCGTATCCAGAAAAAATGTTGGAGGGGGCTGGAAAATTTTTCAAACATTTTTTAGAGGGTTAATGCGCGAAAAAAATTTCATTTCTTTTTATTAATCTTTCATCGAGAGTTAAACGCTGGTGCTGCGGTACTGAAAGTGGTAAAGTAGCATTATACTGCTCTAGACAGATTCGTACTACTGTCTCCTCCTTTCACATTCAGAGTAGGTACCTAGTTTTTTTTCAAAGTTCTTGTGTCCCAAACAGTTTAAACAGCAAGGAGTTGAGTCATCCTTAAAAAAACTCTTTATTTCGTTCGAACTTTGTCATGTGCTGAATCCAAAACTGTTTACAGATTTATTCCTATCACGTCAAGAGTTTTTGGGCTAAACTCACCAATATTTTCGTTATATGTGGCCATGTTCCGCAATTCGAACGAAAGTGAATTCAAATCACTTTTCAATTTCACGTGAAATAAATATCAATATTCTTCATTTCGATCGGTTTTGAAAACTTCGAAATTGCTTCTAATTGTCAAAACTGAAGGATCTTCCATTTTTATTTTGTTTCTATTGAAATTACTGCAGTTGCAGATTCATTGAGAAAGGCCCCCAAATTCACGAACAGAAACAAAGTGAATTGAATTCGATTAGAAAATCTAAATGAGTTAAAAAATGCAGAACACCTATTTCACTTTCGGCAAGTGAATACGCAAAAAGTGAATCAGAACGTGAAAGTCTCAAAAACTAATTTGAATGAAATTCTTTTTGATGTTTAATTCGAAATATATATGTTTTTTCGTAATATGTTGCTCTTTAATCCTAATCGGAAGCGCAAACTGCAATTTTCTTAAAGAAACCTGTTGACCACTTAGATTTTGAGATTTTGATCAAAAATTTATATTTCCAATATCTTTGAGAAAAATATTAATAAAAAAAAAGTAAATATATGATCAAATACGGCGTTTTGAGAATGCATAAGAAGTATTGCAAAAATTTAATGGTAATGTAATTGGACGTCAAAATACTAAGAAAATTATCTAAAGAATTCGGAATTGGACTAAAATCTGAAAAAAAAAATTATTACAACCCTCATCGTCAGCTAAGGCTCTTACTCAAACAAACCCAAACAGCCGTTTTAGAATTTGGAGGGGGCTCGAGCATCTGTGATGCCTCTAAATCTCTAAGATTTACGAACAAGTTTCAATTAATCATGTACATTTTGATGAAATCAGCTAAATAAAAACATGATCTTGAAGGCTTGGGGGGGGCTTGAGCCCCCTGAGCCCCCCCCTCAATACGCCACTGCTCGCGACTCTTTTTTTTGCTCCTTTTAATTAAACAAATGTAGGTTCAACCCATTCTGCCAAACGCACACTGCTTCAAACAATCCTTTTGCAGGAGTCCTCTGCTATTAGTCCTTGTCACTGACTTAGAAAATTATTGACTGAGAGTTTTTGCAGTGCCGGATTTATCGATATGAAATCATCTGAGAGCTTATTACCTACATATAAGTACATTTGTCTGCAATTATTATACTAGGCTTTGGGTTTGGCTGGTAATCTAGTTTCATCTGGAAGTGCCAATGTTACAAACTATTTCTATTCTGTCCTTGGTATTTATTGGGTAATTTTTAAAAGTAAAATGTATCCAAACGATAGTCGAGAACGTGATTATGATTATCTCATTGATTTTGTTTGTTATCTATTACTATTACACATCTAATGAAATTGCATACTTTTAGGTGTTTGATGCAGTAGTTAAGAATTTTATTAATAAAACAGTTGGTATATGAAGGGAAGGATTTTACTTTAAAGAAAAGTTCGGGGATAATTTTAACGTTATGATGGGTTATCAAAAAAATATTCCATAGTTTCATTATATCGGATTGATCGCAACTCTAGCTTCTTAACCAGCAACAATTTGGAAGAATATGTGGTATCATTTGCACCAATTATTAGGAAATCTTCTTGCGAATATAGAAAAATGGTAGACCAAACGTTGCAAGCTTGCATAGCTCGTTTCCAAGTAAATAAACCCTACCATAAACACTGATATGAATTCTATCGAACATGGTTGGAGAGCTTCTGTGGGAAAAGATTTGGAAACAAATGGAGACACTCAGTAGCCTTAAATCTGGTCTGGTCTAGGAATAGGACAATTTTGACGTAACCATCCTAAGATTCCTTATATATGGCCAATGCCGTCTTTACCATAAGGGCACACGGGGCCCGTGCCCAGGGCCCCCATTTTCAGGGGGGCCCCGAAAGAACGAAAATTTCTGTCACACATATATTCGCAAAACATTTTCGTTTCTACCAAAAAATTTTAGTTTTTATATGACGACCAAACCATTAAAAAAGTTTTTTCTACAACTAGGTAAACGGAAAATATATGTTTTCAAAATGAAAACTAATTATGTGGCGTTGTATGCGGACAAAATTTTAAATCCAATGGACCAAACCCAAATTCAATTTTCCCAAAAAAAAAGACAATAATATTTTCAAAAAACAAGAAAAATATCTTTTTTTTCCACTGTAGGTAAGATTATTTATTAGTAAAACAACGAATTCTCTTCCATTATATTTTTCTTTAAATAATAATTTAATTTCGTTTGAAGTTTGCAAAACTGTTAAATTTGTAGTGCGTGTTAAAATCAGTGTTAAAATATGTGTAGATTCGTATTAAAAGACGAAAAAAGAATCAATTCGTCGGCAAAAAAACATTAATACTTTTTCCGTTGGAAAACGTTTGAGAAAAAACTATTGCCGGCTCGTCGACGGTACATCAATGTTTTGGTTCAATGGAAAACGCCATGGTACAATGGTTGGCACCCCCAAACATTTTTTAATTAGAATTGCGAATTGCTCTCGTATTTCATGTCAAAATTTTCATTAAAATCGGTTGTGTCGGTTACATTAAGAAATCGGTTCTATAGCAAGTAGGTACCGTTATTAACGGTCCAAAAAAATATTTTTCTTAATTCAAAAGTGCGGCCTTATTTGCAGCATTACATGGTTTTTTTTTTCAAAGCAAAATCGTTATTCGTTTTTGATAAAATTGCAATATCTCGAAAACTTTTTATCCGATATCCATTAAAAAGGAGACATAAAATAAAAAAACGGCTCTTGGAAATCACGTACAAATCGTCTGTAATGAGTTTTTAGCAAATCTATCAATCCTTTTGAGCTCTTTTTTTCCAATTCTTCAAACTAAAACTTATAACGGGTACAGGGTATAATTATTGGCAGCATAAAAAGTGCAATTATTGGCAGGGGCAACGATTGATGTCTCAATGCACGTATTATTGGTACCCCCTCACAATAATAAAGACACTAGGTACTTTATATGGAACGATATATTGGCACCCCTTTTTAACCAACCATGGCCTTTTAGCCAACCATTGTACTTATTTAACTTTCCAAAAGGGCCCCAAATTCTTGTGTGCCCAAGGGCCCCAGGATAGTTAAAGACGGCCCTGTATATGGCATTACAACGCAAATTACTGCTACATCGGATGATGAAGGCAATATCTACTTTTTAATTTTTTTCTTAGTTTGAGCCTAGTGCTAGTGTGCTTCTGAAGCGAAACGAAATTTTCCATACGAAAATGACAGAAAGAAATCTTGAACGAGAAATTTGGTAATGCTTCTCGTTTTTCAGGGAAAAATTGGAGAGTTTTCATGATTTGTCATTTACTTTTTATTGCCATGGACATTTTTGTTTTTTGATTCCAAGATGACGTTTTTTTCTATTTTTTAATTCATTTATTAAAATTATTTTTTGATGTTTTTACTTGATTTTAAATAAATTTTAAATATTTTAATTTTGACTTTGACAGAATACTTGATGATATTTTTCGTTAGCATTTTTGTTTTCGAATTTGGAGACTGGAAAATTTTTCGTTTCGCTTCAGCTACGAACTTGGCTTTTTCAATTTAAATTACTGAAACACTTTCATACAAAAACTTTCATTGAGTGGTTTTCAGGCATGATTAACAGAAAACCAGGTATGCTTAGATTATAGTTAACATTTTGTAGCCATTTTGAAAAAGTGATGATGCAGTGGCTATCTCCAAGTTGGTCAATTGAGTTAGTTGTTGGTTATTTTTGTCATCTATTTAAAACCACTACAGACTACATACATTCACCACTTTTTGCAAAAGTAAAAATATTTTTTTTTTCTCATCTTTTTGTGAAAAAGATTAAATTATTTTTTTTTTTGACGTGATAACGTCTTATAAATCGATAAACCATGGCAGCTACCACAAAAAAAGTGACGCCATTTTCTAGCGTTCCACTCTCGCACTTTCGCAGTGCGGCAAAAATTCAATCCAAAATTAAAAATAAACTACTACGCGACAATGTAAAGAGTTACTTTTTTTTTTTAATCAATAGATACATTTATTGCAAGACTGACAATGGTATTGAAAAAATTAAAAACCAAGCTATTATTGCTTTTCTAAAACTAAAACATTAGGTAAACCTTTGACAAAGTAGTGATTATTTGTAGGGGAATTTTTTTTTTTTTTGACAATTTGAATTTGGTATTTCAAAATGGTTTTTGACCGAATAACGGGAAAAACAAGTTTTTTTGTCCCAAGTTTTTTAACCTTTTTTAACTGTTTTTTAATTTTATCTTTTTTTCTTCAACAGATAAACAAATAAAATTTATATTGTAGATAGATAATAATAGACAGGACTATATCTGCAAAATTTTAATCAATTTTGTAGTCACAATTTTAAGATAACGGTAAAATAAAGTTTTATTATTCAACAGTTTCTATCTTTTGATCTAAAGCAAATACAAATTTAATTTAACTTTACTGAGCATTCTGATTATGTTACCTTTCATTTGGTATATCACACATAACTGTACATTCACTACAAGCTACACAATATTAAATTAAAAAACTTGCGAAATACCTCAAAACACCTGTGGAGATCTGTTAATCATGAACAGCCACCAGTGTGGGAAGTACCGTAATCTCAGTTTGGAATTTCGACATGGTTGGCTTTAAAAAATTTAACTTTTTTTTTAGGCATCGCATAAATAAGATTAAAACATCATATGAAAGGTGAAATTATAAGCTTTTACATAATATAAAATTTTTTATAGGTTGTCAAAAAAAAAATTGATTCAATAGCGTGAGAACATAAAATTATATGTTTTTTTTGCTTTTTTTGATAAAAATTGATCGAGTTCAAAAAATTCTAGCTCTTTTTGTAGGTGCCTAATAGCCATGATCGATATATCTTTGCCACCGGGTACAAAGGGGTTTAGTCATAATTGATAGTTTGCCTAAAAATATGAAGTTGAGCTAATCGATGAACTTTTGAGCATTGATCCTCTTATTTTTATAGAAAAGAGTTGTTCTAAATTTATGTTTTTGATACCAAATAAAAGAGAAAAAAGAGGTTATTCTTATTTCATCGAAACCCGGAGAGTGCAATTTTGTGACTTAACCCCTTTGTACCCGGCGGCAAAGATATATATTTTGAGCTGAAGCAATAAGCTTTCAGGTGGTATTAAATTTATTATAGGTTGTTATATCAAAAAAATTAATTTTTGGGTGATGGAAATGATTTTTTCACTTTTTTTTTAAGAAATGATTGTTTTTAATAAATTATTTTAATACTTTTTGCGCATTGTAAAAATTTAAAAATGGTTTTATTATTTAGAAGAAATATTTGGCTTTTTAATGGTATAATTTTTTTTGTAAGCTTTAAAAAAAAAATTATATAATAAGAAAAGAAAAAAGGTTGACTCATTTTAAAAGCACACAACCTGTTTTCTTACGACGTTATCACGTAAAATCATCGTCTGTAAACCGGCTTTACAGACAACCTCTTATTTTTTAGACAAAAAAAAAACTAAGCTTTCTGTATCCTTTTTTTAAGTTTTCCATTAGGAAAAAAATTAAAAAGTATGTTTAAAAATATTTTCTTTGTACTTTTTATCACTTTTTAAGCCAATGTATCGAGCATATCTCTTTTCTCAACTGTCATTTTCATTAAAAAAAAAAAAAACAAGTTTAAAATTAAATTTCTAGAGAAAATTGAATTTATTGTTCTTCAAAGTTTTTTTATTTTGGCTTGTAACCAAAAAAAAAAGTAGTTTATGATAAATGTATCACATGAAAATTAACCTTACTTTTAAAAGTAAATAGGTCAATTAATTGGTAAATTTTAAAATCATTTGCTTCAAGTATTTCAAGTATTTCTTTAGAAAAAGAAAAGTTGCGTATACACCACAGTCACCAAAATAAAATTCTCCCTCAATCTTAAAGATAAGAACATAAAATTAAAGCAAATGCAATAACCAACATATTCAAAGTATTTATTACATCATTTCATTATAAAACACATTCGGGGCATAGGAGAAGCCGCCATCCTGAAAAAAATTTTGATTTGGATTTCATATTATTCTAGAACACCTTTGAGCTTCCATTTACACAATATTTTACTAATAACTCCTACAAAACGTATCCCAAACACTATTTGTACAAAAATTAATACTTTAGTCGCTTAAGAGAGGACATTTTAGTCAATTAAAAGCATTACTTGGTTGATTGAAAAGCTTTACAGAAAATATAAGTCAAGTGGAATAAGATTTCCTCTCTGGAGATGCATTCATCCTTACGGCATGAACTAACTTCAAGACGGCCATGTTCTTGAGTGCCAAGTTTTGTAGGAATAGGCGGCATAAAAATGCACGCTTCACATGAAATTTGGCGGGCAATTAATTAATTGGTGTAGCTGGAGCCTAATTGCACAGGCAGGCAGGCAGTTCGACTTGAATGAAAGAATGTGGTTTATTTGCCGCTACAGTTCTGGATAGTTATTTGAAATTAATTACCCATCAAAGTGTCCTTGAGATTTGAACTTCCACTTGGCAAAACAAACGTTCCTTTAAAAGGCAAAAAAAAAAACTACTCGTTGTTCGTACAAAGCATTGTCACACCACGAGAGTGTAGAAAATAACATTCTTCCCCACCTCTCTGTCACACTATTTTATTTTTTTTTTTTTTCAGACATATTATTTGCTTAAAAAATTAATAGGTAAAGCACTTCATTATTTTTTTTCTCTCCTACATATAACGTGAGCCAAGTCCTTATGCCGGATACGGATGTTCTTATTTATAGTAAGATGAAAAATTCATCCATTAATCCGAGTGATATATGATGAAAAGGACTATAATAAAGGAAATGCTCGTAAAATGTTTAACAGCTTTTTGAGGTGCTATTTCGGCAAACCCCCATCTTCGTCGTTCTCAATAAGGACTTTTGTTCATGTCTTATATGAAAGATATTCCATTAGAAAATAAAAAATAAAATAATGGTTGTGGGAATGTTTTAGTTTAAGTTCAATGTCCTGCAAACAAATGAATGATGTCAATGTGGAAAATACCTTGTGGGTTTTGAATTTTATTTCATATAATTAATCAGTGGCTTTCATTAAAAAATAAAATGCACAACTGGGTATGGTAAAAGTAGCTCTTGTCTTAAAGCTTTTATTAAAATATTTCCAATAATATAATAAAAACATAAAATAAGTTTTTATAATTAATGAAACACCATTTTAAATAATCACAAAACAAGGTATGTCATCTGATTTCTTGTATGAAAAGGAATTTAAAATTTTTGTTTGAAAATCGTTACAGCCATTTTTTTTTTAAATAATTTTTTGTATATAACATTTTTTTAAAATTTTTCAAAAACGAAGTTATTTTGAAGAAATAATTAATTAAAACATAAAAATGAAATTTCAAAATTTTTCACCAACCATTTTCAAAAAAAAAACTGTAGCACTCGGGTTGCGATCGAAATATTTTTGTATTTCTTTTTTTTTTTTTGTCTTCTAAAGCTGATATTTTCGGGTTAAAGTCTCGAAACAAGTTTTGGTTTACAGATACGAGTTCACAATAATAAGAGCTATCTTTTTATGTTAAAAAATTACAAAATTTATTTTTTTTCAAATTTTCAAAAAAAAAAAAATCATACTAAAAAAATATACTTTTTCATAAATTTTATCCAAATCCATCCAGGGAAGGTCTCTTTAAGCTCAATTCAAAACTGCAAACTAAAAGTTTCTTTGAAGTCTGGTTGCTGAAATATTCGCGATCGAATAATTTTTTTTTATTTATTTTTTTTTGTCTTCTAAAGCTGATATTTTCGGATCAAAGTCTCGAAACAACTTTTGGAATTCAGAACAGGGCTATCATTTTATGTAAAAAATGAAAAATTAATTTTTTTCGGATTTCCCGAAAAAATCAAGGTTAACCCCTTGATTAAAAAAAATACTTTTTCAAAAATTTCCTCTAAATCCATCGAGTGAGACGTCAAAAGAAAGGTCTCTTTAAGTTCTATTCATAACTGCAAACCAAAAGTTTCTTCGAGGTCTGGTTGCTGAAATATTTGCGATCGAAATAATTATTTTTTTTTTCTTCTAAGGCTGATATTTTCGGATAAAAGTCTTGAAACAAATTTTGATTTACAGATACGGGTTCACAATAAACAGGGCTATCTTTTTATGTAAAAAAAATTACAAATTTATTTTTTTTTTGGCTGGTGCACTTCTTTGATATTTTGACTCAATTTAGATTTATATTTAATTCATAAGATTAATTTTTTAGTCTTTTTTGTTAAAAAAAAAACAACAAATAAAGGTTAAAATCCTTTATTTGAATAATTTCTCTATTTAATTATTTTAAGTCTAGAAATTTTGTTTTGAAGTTTGTTTAACATAAATTGATTTCCTCTTTTCTGTTTTATTTACCTCAACAAGATAACGTATCATTTCATTTATACCATTTCCGTATCCCTTTTTGGCACGTGAATTTCCTTATTCCATCATATGCCTCCAATAATAACAATTTAGTCAATACAATAACAATGTTTTCAATTCTTAGGAACTCACTGTAATTCATAAAAAAATTTCCGATAAATAATAACACAGTCTCACACTATCATTAAACGAAGCTTAATGGCTCTTGTGTGTACTCAAAGAGAACTGCATACCACCGCACGAGACTCTGCCGACACTGGATGATTTGCGCTATCATTGTCATATCCCCGAAGCGATTCGCTACAGGTCATATTTCTGAATGGACTCACATGAAATAAAAACATATTAAAATATACAATACATCCGCATGCAAATCAAACCCTATATAAGCGTGCTAAAGGATATACTTTATCCTCTGTCCTGTTTATTGTATATATAAATATGTAGATATAGAATAAAGCCCTCCGCAGGAGGCATATGTCAGAGTATACATGAAATTATTTGTCCATAATACACAAAAACACAAAAGCACACACAATTACTTTGCAACAACGAACATACATTCCGAACAGTGGCCTCCTCAGCTATTAGCGTTTCCCTGGGAACAAATATCGCGCAACAGCGGGGGATAAATAGTAACAGCAACAGCCCCACTTTGAACACAGACTAAATTGTACACTTCCTAGAACCCATTCCACAGTAAAACCTTACTGTGTATAATTCCATCGACTATACTGGTTGGTTGTTGTTATCGTTCAGAAATCGGATATGACGCCTCCATCCATGACCAACACTTTGGTGCATAACCGAGGGTAGTTTATATCCACCCAATTGATGGAATCGAATAAATATCTTCGCTCATGCAATGGGTAAGTAGTGCGGGCAGCAAGAACAACAATTCATAGAGTGTCCTGTCCAGCACTCATAGCTACACACAGAACACAACACACAGGAAGTGGGGGTCGTTTGAAGAATGGATAAATTGACAGACAGTTCGTTTTTTATTTATGAAATACAACAACAACAAAATGGTATAAACAATTTTAGTTCTATATGTGTATGTGTGTGTATCCTTTTTGAAAGTCCTTTTTTTATGGTTGTAATTTCAGTTTAACACTGGACACGTTACACACTCCTTTTCAGCGGACAAACGGAAATTAAAAATCAGAACTTCCAAGCTGATTTAAAGTGTTTTATATCCTGCCTGACTGAGAGAAGGCTCAGTTTGCGTATAGTATCGTCCACGTAACGGGAATTTCCTCCATTTAAAAAAGGGCCAGTATACTGACAATATCGTTGCCGGTTATTCAAACTGCGACATCTGCTATAAAACAGAAAAAAAAACCAAACGAAAGGATATATATAGCCAGATTGAGATTTCCTGCAATTGGCAAGAACACGGTGATAGTGCATCAGCAGTTGATGTCGTCCTTCGCCATGAATGGATAATGTTCTCGGCTGAAATAAAAGACCGGATATCTGATTACTACCGTTTTGCACGTTTCCATTTAAATTCCAAACCTAATGATGGGCTGTACATCATCACAGCCTCTGCCTCCAGGTGGCATCAATGCTGCTGCTGACCCTGAGAAGTTGGTGGACAATTCAAATCCTCAGGCATCAGAAGTTTCTTCCGCTGACAAGTACCGTAAATATCGATTTTGTGTATAAAACACAAGAGTGTTGAAAGTGTGAAAAACTTATTTAACTGATTTTTGTGTCTTTCTCTTTTTTCTTCTTCTTGTTTTTTTTTTATTGCTTTTTATTTTCATATATCCTGTGGGATGTTGGGCTGGGGCAATCGACTCCTTTATATTCATCTTTTTTTGTATCTTTATGTCATCATTGTCGTTTGGTTGGATTGACATGGACTGGCACAACGACAACGACTTCGGCAACATGGTTTGTTTCTACTTCTTCTATACTGCGTCGTCACTCTGTATATATGGCCGTATAAATGATTCCGAACTGACATTCATATCCTTTTTTTTTTTAAATGGGCTGTTATGTGGGTGGATATATGGACTGCTGCAATATACTACACTCCTTGGTTGTGAACAAAAAAAAAAAAAAAAACTTCTGACAGCACCTGCGGAGGCGTTTGAAGTCTCTTTGGATGATGTTGACAACGACAACGACAACGACCGAAGTGATAGCCTAATCAAAAAGCATCCTCCGAAGCGATTGCAAAAGTTAGTCGAGCAAGCGGCAACAGCTGTTCCAGCAACCACCATTGAACATTTGGAAGAGAAACTGGCCAAGGCAGAAGTTAGACGTCAGCAGTACATTCAGCAGAGAATCGAAAACATCATAACTCTAACATCTAAAGGAGGTCCTACTGGTGGTGGTAGTGGAGATGTAGATGAAGATGGAGATGTAGAAAAAAACAAGGATGACGACAAGGACGACCAAAAGGATGGCCAAAAAGATGGTGAAGCAGCTGTCATTGTATCCAGTAGTACTACCACTACAACCACTAGCAGCAACAGCAGTCATCAGGATGCTGATGTTGTCGTCCAACCGACAGCATCGTTGAATGAGACTTCTTTAAGTGTGGACAAGGAGCATGTTGATGGTGATCATCATCAGAATCATGCTAAAGACAACGATGCTGCACATCACTAATGGTGCAAAGTTTTTTTTAATTTTCTATTTTTTTTTTCTATTTAAATAAATCAATAAACTATAAAAATTAATTCTAGCGAAAGGTGATAGACATTAAGGGGTGCAGTTTTACATTTTTTTTGTGCAATAAATTAGTTTTTAATTCATGATAAATTGACTTTTTATATCCAATTGAAGAAGTCTTAAATGGGTGAAAAAAAAATACAAAATGATATTTCGATGGAATATGAAATATTTTTCTTTTCTAAAAAGGAGCTACAGTCCATGCAATGGTAAGTACATACAAGTTTATTTCATCTTTTTAGTACTGGATATTGATGATGCAATATTTTTAAAAGTTTTCAATTGACGACGATTCTTATAGAAATTGAATTCGTATTGTTGAAGGATTCAAAAAGAGATGAAATTAGGTTTAAGAAAGTGAGTTTTTGGATGATTGAAGAAGGAAACTTTTATAAGATTTTCTTTTATGAAGTTGAAGATTTTTCTAAATCGTGTTCCCTCTTGTCAAAAAATTAAAAATTCTCTTGATAAGGACAACAAAATTAATTCTGTTGCATGTATGCAACTTCAATGAAGGTTAGTTCGAACTGTTTTTTTTATTAATGTTAGGATAGAGACCAGAGGAATAACACATTTTTGCAGCTGCGTGATACGCAAAAAAAATGAAAAATTGTCAGGCTATTTTGAAGTGAAAACTTCTTTAGTATCGTAGTGATTTGAAACAAGATGAAACGAAAAAGCGACACAAAAAATCAATTGATCATAACTTTTTTGTTTTAATAGATAGATAAATGAATATTATACAGTAGAAAGGTAATTAAATAAATTATGATTGTGCAAAATTTCAATTAATTTAATATTCAAAATTCTGAGATAACGGTGAAAAGATGTTCTTTTTCTAAATACGTTATATCTTTTGATCTGCACATAACAAATAAATTTAACTTTAATAGGTACTTAATACTTAATATTACCTTTAATTTAATATATCACACATAACGGTATGTGCTCTACAAGCTATATAATCTTTAATTGAAAAACTTGAAAAATACCTCAAAACACCTGTGAAGATTTGTTGCCGATATGACCAGCCAGCAGTAGAGGAAGTACCGTAATCTCAGTTTGAAATTTCGACATGGTTGGTTTCAAAAAATTCTTAGTTTTTTTGTAGGTATGGTAGAAATATGATTGAAGCGTCATATAAAAGGTGAAATAATAATGATATAAAATTTATTACAGGTTAAAAAATGGATTTAATGGCGTTAGAAGAGAAAAGAGATTGATTGTTTTGCTTTTTTTATGAAAACTAATCTAGCTCTTTTTGTAGATGTTGTATAGACATGGTCGATATAAATATTTTGAGCTGAAACAATAAGCTTTCAGATGGTATAAAATTTATTATAGGTTGTCATATAAAAAAAGTGATGGAATAAAAAAAAGTTATATTTTTTCGATTTTTTTTTATGATTTTTAAAGTTTCACTTCAACCACCTGTGATTTTTTTTTAATTTTAAGCTTATAAACTCTAATAGGTGCATTTTATATACTATGTATGTTAGACTTGAAAAAAAAATTTAGATATAGTCAAAACGTTAACGAAAGAAGTAGTTTGCTTGAAAGTGGGTCACTCGTACTTATGCTTTAGGTGGTAAAACAAATGAATCGGAGAGACGATATTAATTTATGGATGAAATTAATTTTTTTGATTTGATTTAGTTGACTTCAAGTTCTTTATTTAATTGGAAATGTAATCCAAAAAATAAATTCTTCAATGAAAAAAATATATACAACAAATATTGATATTTTTTTCTTTTTTTGAAAATTATTTGATGTTCAAATGACATTTAAGCAAAATAATATTCTTATTCAGGCTCTAAACAACCTAAAAACTCGTTTAGCTTATACAACTTCTATTAAACGTTGCATAAAGTTTATAAATAACAATTTTCTGTTTAAAGACATTAGAAAGAGTACATAATGCTATGTACTGTCTATGATGAGTTTATAAATAGGGCTGTAGATATACATATTTCAAATGATTATATTTTTTTCCCAAAAAAAAATTCGGAGAAAAAAAATTATCGACATCGATGAACAACAGGTGAAGTCGGTAATTTCTGCTTATTTGAAGACAAAAGAATTGTTTCCACTGTAGGTATTAACAAATTTATTTATCATTGCAAAAATTCAATAGCTTTTTTAAGACTTATATTATTGTAAGAGAAAAATAAAAACATGTTGAATATCCTCCTTCTTCTTCTCTGCTTGCTTTTTTTTAGATCTTACTTTTAAAACACTGCCCTCCAGCCTGAACTGGAAGTCGTAGGTCCCTTTTGATTTTTTCTTGAATAGGTGTTTTCGCGTGCACATTATTTCTTTAAAAAATTTTGTTTAGACAATATAAAAATTTATTTCCCAGCTCCAAAAAAATATAAACATAAAAATTAAAAAAAAAATAACAGAATCATCCAATTTTTTTTTTGTTTTTTTTTTTTTGAGGACCTAGAATGAAAAACCTTCATTGACTAGTCAGAATATTATCACATGAGACCAATAACTTCAATAAGCTATGCAACGATACAAAAAATTTACTATTATCTGTTTCAGTTTTTCAATTAAAAAAAATACGTATACGCCATAGTGACCAAAATTTACTTATAGTATGTTCGTTTGAAAATTCTTATTTGATCCTCACTGAGGAAAAGCAATTACAGAAGCTAACATAAGAAGTTATGCGCCACATGGTTCTACCATCTTTAAGTTTTAAAAAGACTCATGGTAGACTTATAAAAGGGTCGTTTACATAAATTAACAAATCGCAGACAAAATTTGAAAATGTTTAGAGTTTTTATCAATTTAACTTCAATTTTTTGATGCAGACTTGTAGTTTAATTAATTCCAACAAAAAAATTCTGTAACTTAGTTTTTCTTATGACAAATTCATAAAGGCCATTAGGTACATTGAAATTTTGCACTAAATAATGGTTTTCATAAAATTGTTTAATTTCAAATTAATATTAAGTCTCCGTCAAAATAAGTATATGACCTCTTTGAACCTGTATGCATCCCTTGGGAATGTGCAATCGATGTTTATGCAAATTGCATTGGATTGATTTTGAATTTTGGCCTTTGTTTTCTTTCTATATTTAATATCGTCATAAAAATTAAAAAGCTGTAAAATCGCAAATACCTAAATTTTAAAATTTCCCCTTACTGGTTTTTATTAAAATATTAATTAACAATCAACTTTTATATTTCAAAATTGAAATGACGATTGAAATTAATTAAATAAAAAAAAAACAGTAGGTTCATAGTAAATTAAAAACAACCAAGAACAAAGTTTAAATAAAATCTAATATTACTTTGGGGAAGTATCATTCACTTTTATTTTTTCAATTTTTTCTTTCTAATGAAAAAAGCAAATAAGAATGTCATTTAATATTAATTAACTGTCTAATTGAATAATATCAAACATTCACTCGGGCGTATGAGTATTATTTTTTGTTCTAAGGAATAGCTTAGAAAATGAGGAACTAAAATAAAATAATGCATTGAAACAGAATGCATGTGCACGAATGAATTTAATAAACCTTTATTAATTATTTTCTATGAATATTGATTTTATTTTGTGGCTACTACTTCTACCCAGAAACTGTATGACTGTATTTTGTTAAATGTTGCATTATATTTTTTTTTATTTATTCAATGTAATATAATAAATCAATATACCTAATTTAATTATTTTATGGTTGTGGTAGAAGACCAGTTTTTGAATTTAAACTCTGAATCACATCAAAATATTTGATATTATCAGTAAGCTGGCACTTTCAAAATTCGAACTATTTTATGTTTAATTAGGTTACGGATTTTCGAAAACAATTAATAGCAAAACAGACAACACAACAGCCGCTAAAGGCAATTCGCGTTAATTGCATGCTTTATTTATGTTCCTTTTTCCTAATCTTTTAAAACAACAAACGTTTCTTTGTGTTCCTATTCCATTTAGCATTGACTCTTACTTAGGCCATTAACATTAAGAATAATAAAAAAAAAACATAACATTTCTACCAATTTTTATGATGAGAATTAACTTTAATTAAAAATGAACACTATTGTGCAGCAGGAACAGTAACACCAATTGTGTGTGATAAAATAATGACAAAACCAACAATACGCAACCATAAATTACGTATCCTTCAAGTGAAAATCATAAAAACCAAATGGCACACATAAAGTAGCCAAAAAATGTTCATATCCCTCTCACTGACTGGAGATGAAACACAACAATCATGTACCTACAACACAAATTGTGTCCTATGGACTCCTTTTCTGTGTTCATACTGCTGCGGTTGCTTAATGTAGCAGAAAAAAAAACTACCAAATAGCAAATCAAGTTAATGACACACCACACAAATAAAATTGCTCAACAGCATTCTGTTCGAGAGCGCTTTAATGCAACCAAAAAAACTCAACATAAGGTAAAACTCATTTGTATAGTAAATTATTGGAATACTGTAAAATATTTTTTTACGATCGCAACAAATTATCCTTAAATCAACCTCTCTCATGACTATGGTATTCTCTTTTCTGTTGGGTTATAATTAAATTTGCATTACCAAATGACACATATTGATTCACTTGCATTTTATATAGGAAAAACTTTAAAACTCGTGTGCAAGTATTTGAGTGGGAGATAAACAGGAGCGGATTTTTTTGTGAAAAAAAAACTTTAAAACGTACTGTATTTTTGAAGTGGGCAAATTCTTCTTGTTTTTATGTGACCGTTATAGCCTCATACATAGTTTAGAATTTGAATATTTCATATCTTTAGGTGAAAGCAATTATTAGCTACAAACTTATTTTTTTTACAGACTTCCAAAAAGGAGGAGGTATTCAATTCGTCTGTATTTTTTTTTTTTTATGTTTGTTACCGCATAACTTTGGACTGAGTGAACCAATTTTGATAATTCTTTTTGTATTGGAAAGCTGGTGGATGCAGTGTGGTCTAATTTCAATTTCGTTCACTTTTAGCCATAGGAACTATTTTAAAAACCATAAAACCTAGTTTTGATCCATGGAAGTCGGTTTAGTTTTTTTTTGCTAAAAATGATTATTTTTTTTTCAGATTTTCGCAATAAAATCCAAGGGTTTAACTTGCCCCGAAAAAAAATGCATACAAAAATTCCTCCAAATTCACCGAGTTTTGGTTAACATTAACAGATATGAAATCACAGTAAATAGTAAAAAAAAACTACAAAATTATTTTTTCAGATTTTCGAAAAAAAAACCAATGCATTTTAAAAAATTCCTCCAAACTTATCAAGTGAGACATCAAAAGAAAGGTCTCTCTAAGCTCTATTCATTTAGACGAGTGTTGGACGCGTTTTGGACGAGTTTCAGACGCATTTAGGAGGCGTTTGGACGTATTTTGGACCCATTTTGGGCAAGTTTTTTTTGCAAGTTTGTTTTGGACAGGTTTTGGACGCGTTTCAGACGCGTTTCGGGCGCGTTTCAGACACGTTTTGGACGCGTTTTGGAAGCGTTTTTGACGCTTTTTTGACGCGTTTTGGGTGCGTTTTGGACACATTTTGGACGCGTTTCAGACGCATTTCCGACACGTTTTGGACACATTTTGAACGCGTTTCAGACGCATTTTCGACACGTTTTGGACGCGTTTTGCACGCCTTTTGGGCGCGTTTTGGGCTCCAAAGGTTCCCTGAGATCTTGTTGCTGAGTTATTTGCGTCCAAACATTGTTTTTCTTAAATTCTGAGTTAGATATCTGCGGACCAAAGTTTCAAAAGAAGTTATTGTGTACAGATACGAATACAACGATTTGGCCTATGCATTTGGGTAAAAAAATCAGGTTAATTTTGTTCAGATTTTCGAAAAAAATGCTTTTTAAAAAAATTTCCTCCAAATTCATCGAGTAAAACATCAAAAAAAAAAAGATCTCGTTAAGCTCATATCATAACTGAAAACCAAACGTTTTTGAAGGTAGATATCGGCGGCTCAAAGAATTACTTTTCAAACCAACTTCAATTAGCTTGTAGCCTTATCATCTCTTAAGTACTGCGGACCCTCATGCTATAATTTCTGTCATCTTTTGCCTGTAATGTGTCAAATTACGATGCAAATAGTGACATAAAATAGTAGGTAAGCCTACATGAATCCCCTTCTATAAGGAAATATCATCTCCAAAGCCCAATAAATTTTACTGCATGGGGCTTATGTGCAGTATGGACGACGTTTAAAAAGTACCTAGGCATAAAAGTAGTGAATTCACTCCTGGGTATCTATACAATTTTGCTTTAATGAAAATGAAAAAAAAAAAGTTTTCATTTACAAGGATGAGGTAGGGTTTAAAATAGGATAGCAGAAAAACTTCAACTCCAGAACTGTACGATAGAGATAGCGCCTCGCACACAAGTTTCAGCAAATACACATAATTCGATTTGTTGGAAAATATGGAAATCCACAATTGCATGACAGAAACAGGACAAAACTGGCACTTTTTCAGATTATGCTGTGTCGTGCGTTGTGTCAGCAACATCTCCCAGCACCAGCACCATCAGCAGCAACGGTATATAGCAGAGAGGATAAAAACGACAACGATGACAGTAAAAATGGATGAATGAGGCTAAAAATAAGACCATACAACAAACTAAACTTTGTGCGAAAAGCCATAGCAAATTTGTAAGCCTGCTACGTGATATACGTGCCACAAACGTGCCCATGAACATGTCCTCACTGGCTCCTGCTGCTGCTGCATGGTGATTGCCTTTGCGTGTCTCAAACTTGACACGGGCAACACCACCGCCAACAGACGCGTACGGTGATAGGTAATTATGTAAGTTTATTGAAGAGCAAAAGAGACAGAAACCAAGAAGACACATACTAACAACAAAAAAAAATCCATAAATCCTTCCTTTCCAAGAGCGTGTGAGAGTGAGTTGATATTTTCCTTATTGATTTACTCATATGGCCAGGACCTGCCATAAATTGAAACTATGATAACATCAACAGTTAACATTTCGTGCGTCGCGTCCGTCCACAAAACCTATTGTTTGGAATTCCTATGGAAAACATTTTATAGACAGCAGTGAATTCGGTAGGTATCGGGGGGGGGGGGGGGGGTGGGGGCTGATGATGGAATTTGGAGTGAAATGTCATGCCAGGCATAGATTACGTGGCTTGACCGGTCATTGACTTTGGGCCATTTTAAGGTGGGAAATTGTTTATCACCGCAAAGACTATATGAATCTTTGGATTGTGTAAAATGTCCTAAAAGAATCCACCCTAACGTGTTCGAAATATTAAATTCGACACCCTTTTTGGGTGTAGTATAGATAATACCAATATTTTTTGATGACATGCTAACCAAAATACATTCCGCCCTTCATCACCATCACAACGAAAATAGGTCTATTTCCATCAAATTTGACTAATGAAGTGAATAAATGGCGTGAAAGAGAGAG
The DNA here is from genome assembly GCF_945859705.1 of Episyrphus balteatus. Taxonomy (NCBI): domain Eukaryota; kingdom Metazoa; phylum Arthropoda; class Insecta; order Diptera; family Syrphidae; genus Episyrphus; species Episyrphus balteatus. Next base: position 34,312,460 of record NC_079137.1, on the reverse strand, counting down.
AGGTATAGGGGAAATTGTCAGGAGTTGAATTCAATTGAATGGAATTGTTACAAATGTAAACAATAATTGTGGGTTATTTTTTTTTTGTAGAGAAAGATTGGTCAGTTAGGTTTTAACTATTGAAATATTGTACAAAACAATCGATATTGTATTATAATTGATTAAATGGGATTAAATGCATTGTTTTAGGTTGTTGGTAAGCCACAATATGGAACTTTTAGGAAAATTGTTGGTTTTATTGAATAATTTATATTTTTAACAAATAAATTAAATTTAAATATTTTATTAGTTCTAAATGCATAATGATTCATGTTTTTAGTAATTTTAATGAATTTTTGAGATAAAATTTTGGCAGCAATGGACTAACCAGATAATAACCAGCATCTAAACAACTTTGGTTTGAAAGTAGACGTTTTCGGAACGAAATATGAAAATGTTGAATTATGTATTTATTTTAGACTCCGAAGTATGTATACTCGAACTAAATCCCTCCATTTTTTGTTATCACTATGAAATATAAAAAGAATTAAAGTTGTTAGCTGCAAAATTTTCCTTCTACCGTTGTTTCGAATTTTACGCACGCCCCCGCTGGCAAATCCCTTCATTATTTTCGGACTTAAACTGGAGCATTGTGACCATTCCCTTTTAAACGCAAAATATTGTGGGAGTTCAAAATTCTGTTTTTAATAGAATAACTCATTTGATGTCTAGTGGATGTGGAAGAAATGTTTTTGAAGTGAAAACTTCTTTAGTATAGTAGTGATTTGAACAAGATAAAACGAAAAAGCGACAGAAAAAATCAATTATTATAACTTTTTTGTTTTTATAGATAGATAAATGAAATATATACTGTAGATAGGTAATTAAACAAACTATAATTGTGCAAAATTTCAATTTAATTCATATTCAATATCCTGAGATAACGGTAAAAAAATGTTCTGTTTCAAAACACGTTGTATCTTTTGAACTAGAGCACACAAGCATTTTATTTGGCTTTAATACGCATGCTGTTAATATTACCTTGCATTTGATATATCACACATAACGGTAAGTGCTCTACAAGTTACACAATCTTAAATTGAAAAGCTTGAAAAATACCTCAAAACACCTGAGGATATCTGTTGCCGATGACCACCCATAGTCAGTGTAGGAAGTAATCTTAGATTGAAATTTCGACATAGTCGGCTTCAAAAAATTCTTACTTTTATTGTAGGCATAGTAGAAATATGATCGATACGTCATATCAAAGGTGAAATAAGATTTCAGATGATATAATATTTATCATTGGTTGTAATTTAAAAAAATATATTTAATGGTGTTAGAAGGGAAAAAAGATTGATTTTTTTGCTTTTTTGATGAAAAGTGATTTATCTGCTCATTTTGCAGATGTTATATAGACATGGTCGATATAAATATTTTGAGCTGAAACAATAAGCTTTCAGATGATATAAAATACATAAAAGTTGTCATATAAAAAACATGGATTTAAAGGTGATAGAATAAAAAATAAGGTAGATTTTTTTTTGCAAGAAATTTTTTAAAAGGTATAACTTCTTCTACCAAGTGTGAATTGCACACATGATTTTTTTATCTTGGTGATGTTGTTTTCGTTAAATCGTTGGCGGAAACGATCCCTAGGCTACTCTTTTGCAAGAACTTTTTAGGCAATGGTAAAAAAAAAAGAAACTTGGTAAACCAACATTGTTTTAAGAATTTGTATCAATTTGCAGCAAAACTATTGCCCCTAGAATCTTGATTTTGAAAGAGGGCAGAACAGCTTCGATTTTGTTGACCCTTTTAAAATTAAAAAAATATTTTAACCCTTATAGATTAAAAAATAAATTTTTGTCATTATTCAAAATTTGTAGACATAAAACATTTTTGATTTTCTAAGTAAGCAGAATCCACATAGCTTGATGGTGTGTTTTTGAGAAATTAAATTTGATACAAAAATCCCTGAAAATGAATTAATTCGTTTTTTTTTTTTCTTTTTTTGTTCAAGTTTAATACATAATACATTTTGTCTTTACGAATTCAACCAATTTATGGAAGAACCGTTGTTACAAAGTTAAGGATTCGTAAACAAAATCGAACTCAAGACAAAAACAAGCATGATATTACGATGAGAATGTCTGTCTGTTCATCTGTCTCTATCTCGAGCTGGTCTTAAATCTAAATCATTGAAGCGTTTCCGTTCAAACTAGGTGCTAGAGGGTCTAAGATGATTGATTAAAAAGTTTTACTAGGTCCAAAAATAAAGGTAATTCTTGTCAATGAAAACAAATCAATGAATTGAATTGAATTGATTTGTTTCAATTAATAATTCTTTTGTATGGCTTACCGTGTTCTTTAGACCGGAACTACCTCCTGACACTGAAAGTATCCACACTCTATACACGTCTTTTTTTTCATATCGTTTCTCTCTAAAAGTTTAATTTTCTTTTAAGTAATTTAAAAGTGTTAATTTTAAGCTCAATTAAGAGCTAATTTGCAAAAACCCTTGCGAATTTTCATTTTTGACCATCTGAATCCGATTTTGTTTGTATTATTTATTAATTGCATAATTTCAAGCCCGTTTGGCCTGGTCAACCTCCAGTTTTGACTGAAAAACCCTCAAAAATCAAAAAAAAAAAAAAAAACAATTAAAAAAAAAAACACCTGCATTTTTTAGTCTTTGTCGATTTTAGATCTTAAAAAGGTACGTTGGCGAACATGGTCTGTCAAGAAATTCCAATAACACGGTGTAACACTCAAAATATACGCGGGCGGAGACCTATCAGGTTTTGTAGAGCTAGTTGCACTGAATACGAAACGGTATTTTAAAATCCCCTAAAATCCCCAAAATCTGGAGTTATGGGCAAAAAACGGTTTTTTGGACCTTCACCCATTGAAAAAATTCTAGCTTCGTCAATTTTTTGCCCATTTTCGATTTTTTTTACAGTTTCTGATAGAAGATAAATATACCTTTTCAACAATGTATAAAACATGTAACTCGGTTAAACCACTTAGAATTTATAAGCTGTCAAAGTTCAAAAATTCTATTTTTTTCGTCATTTGCCCAACTTCGGCATCAATTTCAAAACAACATGCTATATAAAAAATATATTCTAAAACTATATCTATTTCCCAATCAATCGAAGTATTTTTTATGAAAATCACTTCGAAATTGGCTTAGAAAAAAAAAAATTTTCGATTTCAACCCAGATACAGAAATTCGAACTTTTAGGTAAAGAACAAAAATGTTGTTTCGGCACGTAGTAGGATAACTTGGCAGCCAGGATTTGATAACGGGTTTTTGTAGAGGAGCTCAATACAAACATTTTTTTTCTTTGGGAGGGGGGTCTATCTCTCCCCGTTTAGGTGGGAGGGGCATTTTTCTAAAAAAAACTACCTCAATTGATTCGTTATCAAACAGTGAAAACTATATGTTTCTATGTCTTCTAGAGAAAATTGAAAAATTATTTTATCAGATTTTTCTTTTTTCAAAATATTTTTTGTTTTTATTTGTTTTTATTTTTCAACTTTCTTATAAACTAGAAGACATAGAAACATATAGTTTTTACTGTTCGATAAGGAATCAATTGAGGCAGTTTTCTGTGTGAGTAATTTTGTTTACTAAAATTCACAGTCTGGACAAAAATAGTATAAAATAACTTTGAAATCGATTATTTCAAAAACTATTTGTTATAATATATTGATTTAAAAATTGGAATCAAATGTACAATTTTGCCTTTCGGAAATGGTATCATTTATTACTGTAAGTGTTGCCGTTGATTTTTAATAATTTTTTTTTATTTTGATAATTTTTTTTTTAGAAAAATGCCCCTCCCACCTAAACGGGGAGAGATAGACCCCCTCTCAAAGAAAAAAGTGTTTGTATTGAGCTCCTCTACAAAAACCCGTTATCAAATCCTGGCTGCCAAGTTATCCTACTACGTGCCGAAACAACATTTTTGTTCTTTACCTAAAAGTTCGAATTTCTGTATCTGGGTTGAAATCGAAAAAAAATTTTTTTTCTAAGCCAATTTTAAAGTGATTTTCATAAAAAAATACCTCGATTGAATGGGAAATAGATATAGTTTTAGAATATATTTTTTAAATAGCATGTTGTTTTGAAAACATATACTTTAAATTGATGCCGAAGTTGGGCAAATGACGAAAAAAATAGAATTTTTGAACTTTGACAGCTTATAAATTCTAAGTGGTTTAACCGAGTTACATGTTTTATACATTGTTAAAAAGGTATATTTATCTTCTATCAGAAACTGTGAAGGTCCAAAAAACCGTTTTTTGCCCGTAACTCCAGATTTTGGGGGTGTTAGGGTATTTTCAAATACCGTTTCGTAATCAGTGCAACTAGCCCTACAAAACCTGATAGGTCTACGCCCGCGTATATTTTGAAACCTCATTTTTGTAACACCGTGTAATTGGAGTCTAAAATAACATTCGTAAGACTAATGGTTTCCGAGATATTGCTTTTCAAATTGCGCAGAATTTTGCACGAGATTTGAAATATTTTTTTATTTTTTGGTTTGGTCTATTTTAGCTGTAAGTCCTCTACTCCATATGAAACCATTTTTTAAAAACTTACCTTATTCCGAAATAATTCTTTTCAAAAACATTTCCAATTGATTTTTTGGCGTTTTTTGCTCAAAAATATTATTGTTGGGCCAAGTAATTTTTGTTAGATGGTGTGCTAAGGTTTCTTATCTAAAATGTTTCTTCTTACCTGAAAATGAATGCCAAACTTCCCTGTTCTTCCTAGTGTCGAGTTATTTAAAACAATCAATCAATGATAAAACTTTCTTTTAGAAAAACAACGATTTTTTATTAAACATACATATATATATTTCTTTTGACTTTTTTTTTCAGTTTATTTACTTATCAACTTATAAATTTCATGTACACAACTCCTTTTTATATTGTTTGCGTACATGCATACAAATAATACTTTCACATTTATAAATTAATTTGTTTATCTTACTAAATTTTTTGTTTGTCTTCTATTAAATTTTATTTCCCAAGATATAGTTTTTTTTTATGTATTTATTATATCAATTTTATTTTGTTATTTAAAATGTTATATACTAATGTTTTGCAGCTGGTTTTTGCGCATATACCCGTATTTTTAATTCTATGTAAGTATGCTTGTTTTTTTTTTGTTTGTTTGTTATATAATATTAAATGTAAAAAACGAGTTATTTAAAAAAATAAATAAATATACACAAAACTGACTGACTGACGGGTCATATTTTTATTATTATTTATAATGTTTTTTATAGTTACATAAATACAATGGTGGAATAATCGGATGAAAATTTGTTTTACTATAATTTTTTTTTTGTCTATACGAGTTTTAAATATTTTTTTCTTGGATTTGGTTTTATTTTGTTTTAGAGTCATATTGATTTAAAATTTCACTTTAGATTGCTATTATGAATTATTTGTTGGTTTTTTTTTTTGTTTTTTTGGCTTACAATTTAATTAGACTTTTGTTTTTATTTTACTTTTTCTCTCATATATTTCTTTTGGTTTTATTTTTTTTTTACATTTAATATAGGTATTTTGTTATCTATTAAATTTATTTTCAAAAGATTTATTTATAAGTCTATCTACTTTTTGCCTTGGTGGTTATTTTTTTGAATTTTGTTTGCTAAAAAAGAAATCATTTTGTTTTTTTTTTTTTATTCTTGGTATAAAAATTAAATATTTACTAACTAATGTGTTGAAAAGGGTAAACATTTTGTAACAATTTTATTCGTTTAAAAGTAAATGAGATTCATTAAAATAAAAAATGGTGTCAAACGAAACTGTTGTTAGGTCTAGTTTTGAGGTCTTAAGCTCACCCAATTTAATCAAAACAAAAGTTTTAAAAAATAGCTTTTCTAGTTGACAACGTAGTATTCTCGACGTTAAATCGAACAGATTTAAATTTATTATTCTCGCAAGCCAAAATTGGACATTTGCAACATTTTTGTGAAACCCATTCCCTAAAAAAAATGTCAGGTGTTCACACTTAACTCCACTTGCGATCTTATGGAGTTATGTCCACATAGTAAATTACAATACCATTCTTACCCCGTTGTGCAAAGGTTAGATCGATGAACCATGATACCAGAGGTCTGAGTTCGTATCCCGAGGATATTGCCTCTTGACGTCCAGTGGTCATCTTGCAATATGTTCAGTAAAAAGAGGTGGCTTTTTGACTGTTTGTGTGGATCTTCAAAATGTATTGTTATTAAAATTCAAATTCTGAACTGAAAACTGTTTTTCCGAAAAATACCTTGCATTAAAACAAATCATTTCAATAAAAATTTAATAAATTAAGTAGGTACTTAACTTTTGTTTTTTTTTTTTTTAATAATATTTAAATAAAAACTCAGCAAACTGTTTATGATCTAGCATCAAAAAATTTAATATCTTAATTTTTGTTATGTACGGTTTCCATTTCAATTTAAAGGAATAAAAATGAACACCTTTTAGCTTTCACAAAAATCCCCTAACAAAATTTAAATCACTTCCAAACAAAATATTTTTTTATACACAATTGGGTATTTTCATTTTAGTTTATTTAAAATTTTCACATTTATTTAAGTTATGAATTTAAATAGTAAAAACTTTTGTATTGTGCGCATTATTTTTCGTATATAGTTTCTTTTATTTTTTTGTTTGTATTTTGGGTCAGCTTATGTTAATAAGTAGGGATAGTCTCTAGTATTTTGGGTTTTTTGTTTTTTTTTTTTTGGTTGAAAAGTAGAAACTTCTTATTACATATTTACACAAAAAAAATTACATTTTCTTTTAAATATAAAATGCTAATATTAATTTATTGAAATAAAAATAAAAATTGAAAATTATGATACAAAATACTTAATTTATGTAACTAAAACTAAACAAACAAAAATAATCACTGCATTTTTACTTAAACTTATTTTTGTATTAGCTTAGATTTACAAAATTTTTAAATACACATTTTTTTTCTAGAATTATTCTTAATTAGATTAAAATTAATTAAAGCTCTTCTTGTTTTTTTTTTTTTTCCTTTTGTTTTTAATAAATATTTTAATTCTATTTTTTTTAATAACACAGTAAAATAATTTAACAACAAACAATATTTAAAGGAATTCTTTAACAATGTACAAATAAAGATTTACTCGAAACTTCACCTTCGATGTTGGCAAATCAAAAAAATATAATAAAAATTATAAATAAAATTTATTCAATTCCACAAAAATGTTTGATAAATATTTTTATGTATTTTTTTTTTCTTATATTACTTCAAATATAATTTACCAATATATTTTGCTTTCTTTTGATTTTGATTGCACTTAATTAATTATATTTATTATAATTTTAAATTTCATTCTTTTTTGCTTTTTTTTTTGTTTGTTTGTTTGTTCACTATGTACCTCTAGACACTTACTTAATTTTGTAAAATTGTATTATTAATATTATTTTTATTTATATAAAAAGGGTTTTTTGTGTGTTTTTTTTTTTTGTTTTAAACACACTATATCAATATCGAAGTGAATTACAAGTTAAATGATATTCGTTTCAAGTGCATTGCTTTTTCTTCGAAAATGTTTAAATCAGATAAAAAAAAAACAAAAGTTGGAATTTATCAGTGAATGTTTTAAAGTATAAAAAGTGACAGTGTGAGAATGGAGTGATTTTTCAGAAAAGCGATTGGGTTTATACTAGAGACTTTTTTCACAAGGAATAAATTTATTTTAGAAATCAAATTTATAAGAAAAAGAAAATCCTTAGATCAAGAGAAATATATCAAATAGTACCGCAAGCTTAACAAAATGATTCAAGTAAGAAAAAAACACCGAAAAGTGTATCAAAATAATTCATCGAAAAAACAACTATTCTTGGAATAGCAATTAATAGAATAACCATTTATCGAATGGCAATTCGTCGAAAGCAATCCATTGAATGGCAATTCCTCGAATGCCATTTTTTCGAATGACAATTCGTCCAATAACATTTTATCGAAAACAGTTCATTGAAAATAATTCTTCGAATAAAAATTTTTCGAATGACAATTCATTGAATGGCAATTCGTCGAAAAACAATTTTTCGAAAATAATTCATCGAAAAACAATTCTGCTATAATAGCAATTCTTCGAATGATAATTTGTATGTAATATAATATAAAACATAATAACATAATATAATTTATGTTAACAAAACTCTTCTCTAGATGATCTTCCTCAGAGTTGAAAATTGGTTAAACAGAATTAAAAGTTTGTTATCGGTTTCATTTTATTAGTTTAACTGGCGCCCAACGTGAGATCTAATTCCCAAAGTTTGTAAATAAAGGGAGAGCATTTGCTTAATTGAAAAATGGTTCAATGCAATCTGGACACTTGAAGCATTGCTTGAATCAACTTTTATAAAATAAAAGTGGCGCCCAACGTGAGATTAAAATTATTACTATTGTGACGTTTTCGAGTTCATTCTATCCAAGTCCTTATAACCCATTGAGACAAAACAAACCCATTTGGTCTCTAATGCAAAACTAGTCGTTGTGTCTAGATAGAAAATGAGCCATTTTGAGCAACTCATTTTGAGATTGGTTACAACTTCTTAGCTTTAAAACCCGGAAACCTTTGGGAACTTACAAAGAACGATTTCACAACATTTCATTATATTCAAACGAACGTTACTGTACTGTCAAAAAAGTATCTATAAATACAAACAAACATTTCCCTATCAAACTATTGTTGTGTAAATGAATGAAAGGACCGTTTCTATTAATTTGATTTGAGCTTTGAGGACATATCAGCAAGCAGACTTTCGTATAGGAAAAATTAATTCTTTTGTGTTGTGTTATTTTGAAGAGCAGTTTTTTTTTTTCATCCGATTAAACATCTGCCAATTGTTTTCATCTTCAATAATAGACACTATTTCACAACCCCAAAGTTAGATGATGAAAAGAAGAGCAAAAATAACAACACCAACTTCAAAAGGATAACTTTCGTTTAACTTCCGCAATAGTGCTTAACAAGTGAACATTTTATGAAGAAAACAAATCACACGGCCATTACTTTAACGGTCCAAACCAAAAAAGCTAAAAGAAAAAACCTGTTATTACAAGAAAACGAAAAAAAATTAAGGAGAACCAAAAAAAAAAAAAAACAAAGAAGAACCTTTAGAATATCCTGAACGGAAATTTAAATAAATTGCTGCCATTTCGGCTAGGAATTGTTGTAGGGAATGAAAATAAATTACATAAAATCAATTCACAACTGAAATTGACTGACCGACCAAAAAACGAAGCCAAAGAACGACTACACTACACCAATACGAATATCCCTTCGGAGTTGAACGAAGCGCCTGAAGCGCCCAACATAGTCCTTTGAAAATTGAGAAAAATCTTTCCTTTTTTTCTGACAGCAAGGTCGGTGGGCAGGCAGGCGAGACGTGTTCTTGTGCGATGAATGAAATTGAAAAGAAGAAGTTAAGCTGCCCTCAAAACACGAATATCTTTTCGAATTCAAAATAAAAAATAAACCTCGACATCGACATGGCTTCGACTTCGATAAAAAACAAAATTTAAATAAACATAAACAAAACAACAACAATAACATCCCTTTCCCTTACTTATAAGTAATCCCATCAGTTATACACACCTCGTACCATTGCTTCACGGTTTCTCGTATGCCATTTGCATGTCAGGATCCGGATGTAGGTCCGCCGGAAGGACGCATTGCACAGAGCATAGCACATAGGATTGATGGTGGAATTGATGTAGCAGAGGGCATAGAAGAATTCCCACAATTCATCGGGTATGCAGTCACTGCAGGTTGTGAGGGGTTTGATCAGCACCAGGATATTGTACGGGGTCCAGGTTATGATGAAACTAAGCAAAATGGCGGATAGTGTTTTTGCTGCTTTCGACTCCTGTCGTTTCTCTTGTGATTTTTTCTTCTTTTTTGCCTGCCGGGCGGTGAGGGGTTGAACAGTTTTGCCCAGCTGCTTGGGTATGATTTTCGCATTTAGCGGTATTCGAATATCGTGCGGGGCATGCGAAAGCCTTCGTACAACTGGCAGACTATATTCGGAGTCACGTGACGGCAATTGTCGTCTCGGTGGTACAGCTGTTGCTGCTGCTGTTGCTGTTGAAATAGCGGGTAAAGGAACATCATCTTGTATCATTTTTATTGATGGGGCATGTTCGTCGCCCGTTTTGGCGCCATCTGACGGCAAACGTATTAATATAGTGTAGACGGAGTCTTGGCTAACCGATCGAGAGCCAAGACGATTGCTATTATTTGGTAATGAGCGCGAATCGCGTGGTCCCGAAATTTCTTGAAGTTGTGATAGAGGCGTAAGCGGTGGTCGTAATGGTGTTGGTGAAACATCGGGTAATATCATACTAGGTGGTCGCACTGTTGCGTATGGATCACGAATCACATTCATCGATGTGCATCTTTAGATATAATTTAATTTTTGTATTTTAAATTTTACAAGAAATGGGAAAAAACAAATAGAATAAATATTATCAATTATTTTGTTAAATTTTATAGAAATTAATATTTTTGGTTTCAATATATTGTATGTGGACACGAATATATTTTCGTTTTCTAACACTAAACAGCAGTTTCAAGCCAAAACACAACGAAACAGTTTTTGTTTGATTTTTTTTTTTTTTTGTTCATTATTAACTTCAATTTGCAACACATAAAAACTCAAACAGAAATAAATTGAAAATGAAAAAGTGTGCGATAAGTGTGGAATTTTGCAAAATAAAAGAGCTTATCTATGTTAAAGTGAGTAAGTCGACTTAGTATAAATTAACCTATGAGATATACATCAAAAAGAGGAGATAGGAACACCAAATTTTAAGAAGGAAGAAGAGATGACACGAAAAACCAGCGGTCTATTGAAAATTAATTCAAAGGGTTAAAAAATCTACTCAATCTATCAGCCCAAAATAGAAGGCTGCTGTGATGGAAAGAAGAAATAGTAGGTGATACAAAGACGGTACTAAAGATTTGAAATTACCACTTTTTTAAACTGCTAAACGACACTGAAAATAAAAGGTACATTATACTCATGAAAAGGGTCATCATTATGATGAAAAATTTATCAATTTTAGTCCGATGAACCTTTTCATGTATATTATGAAACATTGTTCATCAATATGATGAAGTTTTTAAGTGATGAAAATCGTTCATCATTCACCAACTTCGTTCATATTTATGAACGAAAAACACTAGTAGCATAATTTTTCAAAAGTCCGTTCAAGTTTTGGCTTATTCGGATGACAATGAGATTGAGCTGAAGACGGATAGAGTAATGCCCTCTCTCGAAGAAACGGCATTTCAAAACTTAAGAATAGTAATTTTTGAATAAATATTAAAAAATTACGTATTGATTATACCTGAATTAAAAACAATTTTTGAAAAACTGGTAATTTTGGTGATTTTTCATGGTATTTGACTGGCTCCAGAACCTTGGCTTATTATATGTAGGAGGCTTATACTTACCAAATATTAAATATAGATATTATTCAACAAAATAAATCTTAAATCAACTCGATATCTTCACTTGACGCAAAACTATAGTAACATGAAAATTAGGTTTTGCAAAATTTCAAATGCGGGTAGCGGGAAAACCACTCAACTTAAAATTAAAATCATTATGGATTTGCTTCCTTACAGTCCTAGAGAATATCCCTACAAAGTTTGAGCAAAATCTAAAATGAGACAGCAATTCCGATTGAAAAATTGTTGTAATCGAGAGCGGTGAAATTGTTTTTTAACTTTCTTATTTGACCTTTTAATGATACAGCCATAGGCTTAATTGTACTCGACTAAAAATAATAATAAAACATTAATAGCATTAATAGATTTTGGAGCATGCTTTATACCGTACAATGAAACGATAAGACACTGTGCCATAAAGATAGCCGGAAGCCAGCAGTCAAACTGTTGGCAATTGGTTTTTCAGAACACACTGGCAGAATGCTGTCAGGATGATCCAAGTTTGAGCTAAATATGTATACATATCTGCAAAATTGCAACGACAAAAAAGTCGAGCCAAAATGTATGTATAATGTATGGGGGAGTGGGCCGAAAAACTTTTTTTTTCGAATTTCAAATTGTAATATAGTGAAGACTAAGAAGGGTTTAAAAAATAACCAAAATCGGTTCATACATATCTTCCAGTCGGCTCTGAAGTTTGAAAAAAAGGTGTATTTTTACAAAAAAAAAGTTGACCACCCTAACATCTTAGTTTTTGAATATAATAGTTTTAGGAAATTCTTCTATGAGCTACATAAGTTTTCAGTAGAACAAAAAATTGGTTCAAATTGGTTAGGGATTTCCGGTCGCGCATGAGTTTCGAAATTTATCAAAAAAATGGCAAAAATCCTATTTTTAAGATATTTTTTTCTTTTTTTACAAACTTGTAAATTACTATTTTTACCAAATAAAAAGAAAAATGAAGTTGACACAATCAATGAAAGTCATAAAGTCGCTGAAAATTTAAAAATCTTTCGGTCAAGAACGCTTTCACTATACAGGGTGTCCCAAAAGTAATGGATCAAACGAAATATGCTGATAGGCCAACTTAAGGGCTCTCAGAATTTGGTAACTTGTTTATCCCAAATCCTTACACAGAGAAAAATAGACCACATAAAATAGAACAAAAACAATAAGATTTCTCTATGGTTTTCATCCAAGAAGGAAACCTTATTAAAACAATCGGGTTTTCCTTATTGTTTTAAAATCTGCAAAAAAATAAAAAAAACGATGACCAGGCTGGGAATCGAACTGGAGACTTCAAATCATTAGTCACCCGCCTTACCACCTGAACCAACCTGCCATGAAAATATTGATCGCGATTGTTGTTCTAGTGCTAAGTTGCAAAAAAAAATCAACTTTTCAGTCAAATTTTAATAAGATTTTCTCTATAAAAATAATAAGAAATCTCCTTAAAAAAACCTTATTAATCGTTGATTTTAATAAGATTTCCTTATGAAATGTATGGACGGTAAAACAATATAGACCAGTGCCGATGCCTTCAAAAACATTAAAAAGTACAAAAAAATCATAGTAGGATGAAACCCATTGGAAAAGGAGGTGAATATGATGAAAATTAAAGGAAAAATAAATTACGGGCGAGCCGAGTTCGGGAAGTGGGTGGGTTGAGTTTTTAATGGTAAAAAATGGTATATCTCGATTTCCGGCAAAACTACAAATCCTATAGAAAAAAGTTGTATGGCAAAGTTGTAGGTAATAAAAAGATCTACAACTTTTGTATCATTAATTTTTTCACATAACCTCAAAATTTATGTGAAAAATTCAAAAAACCGAGTTTTTGGTTTTTTATTTTTATCTTTTTCAAAAACAAAAATTTTTCTACGAAATTTGGTGAAAACTTACTTTATAATGTCGCAAATACACTGTAATTTATTTGATTTAAAATATTAATTTGTTCACCTTATATTGACTTAATACCAAAAAAACACCCTAATTTTCAATCGAAATTTCACGTGTCAAAATATCAGCTTTTTTCAAAAAGTCGGTGCGCATTTTGTTCGTTAAAATGTCTATTTTCTGATGGTGTAAAAAAAATTTTACATTAGTATACTATAGAACATGTTCTAGTAAAATTCAAAAAATTAAAAAAGCTTGAATTCAAAAAAAAATTTTTATCATTGTTTACAATTTTGGCCTATTTATTCAAATTTACACTTTAATTACTCAAAAAACGTAAGATTTCATGTAACATTGATTAATCTTACGTTTTTTGAGTAATTAAAGTGTAAATTTGAATAAATAGGCCAAAATTGTAAACAATGATACAAATTTTTTTTTGAATTCAAGCTTTTTTCATTTTTTGAATTTTACTAGAACATGTTCTATAGTATACTAATGTAAAATTTTTTTTACACCATCAGAAAATAGACATTTTAACGAACAAAATGCGCACCGACTTTTTGAAAAAAGCTGATATTTTGACACGTGAAATTTCGATTGAAAATTAGGGTGTTTTTTTGGTATTAAGTCAATATAAGGTGAACAAATTAATATTTTAAATCAAATAAATTACAGTGTATTTGCGACATTATAAAGTAAGTTTTCACCAATTTTCGTAGAAAAATTTTTGTTTTTGAAAAAGATAAAAATAAAAAACCAAAAACTCGGTTTTTTGAATTTTTCACATAAATTTTGAGGTTATGTGAAAAAATTGTTGATACAAAAGTTGTAGATCTTTTTATTACCTACAACTTTGCCATACAACTTTTTTCTATAGGATTTGTAGTTTTGCCGGAAATCGAGATATACCATTTTTTACCATTAAAAACTCAACCCACCCACTTCCCGAACTCGGCTCGCCCGTAATTTATTTTTCCTTTAATTTTCATCATATTCACCTCCTTTTCCAATGGGTTTCATTCTACTATGATTTTTTTTGGTTTCAAAAATTATCGACCCTGGTCTAATATGGCAATCTGTTAGTTTTTAGCGGGTCATATTTTTCTCTGTGTACGGTTTTCGATTTAATGCAGTTTTTATGAAATTTCGAAAAATGCCGACTTTGCATCAGTATTTTGTTTTCTCCGCTCATAATTGATTTTTGTTTTTTACAATTCTTCCACTAAAACGGTGCCTAATAATAGGAAATAATTAATTAATCAAAATATTTTTTATTTCATACGCCATTTTGCTGCAAATTAATTAACAGTCTCATTTTTTATAAAAACTCAATTTCTTACTTTTATTTCAGAGCAGCATCCCGAAAAAAATTTGCATGGTGTGATACTGGTTTATTATTTTAAAAACTTGCCGTGTTATTGCAGTTTTCAAAAATGTATAAAAATTTCCAAAGTTGAAATTATAACGAAAGATATTACAATTTAAATGCAACAAAACAGGGCTTTTCAGAGAAAAATAACAAAGAAAAATAAACACATTTTCTCGGCTGTTGTTTGTTTATTTCTTTTTGAATAAAAGTCTCGACTTTTGTTTGTTATTTTTCTCTGAAAAACCCTGTTTTGTTGCATTTAAATTGTAATATCTTTTGTTCTAATTACAACTTTGGAAACTTTTATGCATTTTTGAAAACTGCAATAACACGGCAAGTTTTTAAAATAATAAACCAGTATCACACCATGCAAATTTTTTTCGGGATGCTGCTCTGAAATAAAAGTAATAAATTGAGTTTTTATAAAAAATGAGACTGTTAATTAATTTGCAGCAAAATGGCGTATGAAATAAAAAATATTTTGATTAATTAATTATTTCCTATTATTAGGCACCGTTTTAGTGGAAGAATTGTAAAAAACAAAAATCAATTATGAGCGGAGAAAACAAAATACTGATGCAAAGTCGGCATTTTTCGAAATTTCATAAAAACTGCATTAAATCGAAAACCGTAAGGATTTGGGATAAACAAGTTACCAAATTCTGAGAGCCCTTAAGTTGGCCTATCAGCATATTTCGTTTGATCCATTACTTTTGGGACACCCTGTATATCATTCTCTTCGCCGCATCATGGAGCTTTTGGTGCTTTTGGGCGTCAAAAACCATTTGCTTGAAGTGAAAGGAGGCTATACCCCTCTCGAAATGTCAAAACGGGCCACTTTACTTCTTCGTTTTTTGTTCCCGTTTTGGAGTTCGTTCTCAATTAAACTTAGATCAGCGAAGAAATTTGGACATTTAAAAAAAAAAAATAAAATGGTTACCGACAAAAAGCGAACAACCTATCTTAACTCTGCAATCAGATGGAATGGCGGATATTTTAACCGCACTTTAAGTTTTCGTTTTTTTTTAATGAAACTCGTCGGTAGCAAAGTAACAAAAATGTTTATAACTTACTATTTGAAGAGACCAAAAGCACTTCACCTAAAACCCAAACAATTATATTTTTCTGAGTTGATAACAAAAAAACATAAATAAAAATTGCAAAATTCCATGTAATTAAGTAGTGCATTGTGCGCTAAAATCAGTGCAATGTGCATTTTTATTTGCCTTTCTTTTCAATTAAAACTAATAAAAAAGACTTAAAAACAAAACAAGAACCAAAACTGAAATAATTCATTCTTAATCTGAAAAGAAAAATCAAACTTTCTTAAACGACAACAAAAACGATCGCGCTACAAAATTTTGTACAAGTTTACTCAAACAAATTGCGTCAACTATAAATATAATTTTTTATTTAATTTTGATTATTTATTTTTAAAAACAAAACAAAAAACAACACAAATTATTATAACAAAATTAAAAAAACAAAACAAATAATTTTTATATTATTTTGTTTATTTTGGCTTTTACTACCTGGATACGGAGCTTTGTAAAGGAGTTTCTATGGTTACAGGTGTTGCATACCCTAAATCAGAGGGATCCTCATGTTCATAAACAAAATCATCAGAATCCTCACGGCCAGAATGCCACCACGCAATACACCATTCTTTGATTCCGCCAAAACATTTATTCGATTTCCTTATATTGCTGCCACTTTTTATCTAAAAAAAAAAAGAAATGATTGAAAGAAAAATTTATAAAAAGAAAAGAAAAATAAACTAAGTTCATAAAATCAATGTCTGTTTTGTCAAAATAGAAATCAAGAAATGAAAAAGAACATTTATTTTGTGGTAGTGTTGGAGCCATTTATCACGTGAGTAACACTTTTCTACCACCATATAGAGGATATCAAAATCGCTGACTAAACACTAAAAACCATAAAAAAACGGAACCAAACATGTAGAGAATCAAAATCATGTCCTTGTCGTCTAACACCAAAATAAAACTCATTCAAATAGTACCCTCTGGGCTTGTGTGCAAAAGGAGACGGGGTAGGGCAAACATTAAGGACAATCAGCTCCCCGATTGTCATTATTCTATTTGGCAAGAACCCAACAAAAGAAAAAAAAAATCAGCCAGAAGAGTTAATGGTAGACCACACAAAAAAACCAAAACAAAACCAAATCAAATCGTAAAATTGTTGAAAAAAAAAGAAGAAAATGTGACCCGAGTTCAAGCCAAATTCACAGGATATACTTACACTCGATCTCCGCGAATGGATTCCATGATAGCTGGCATCTGTGAGAACAGCGTTTGTCATGTAAACACTCTCGGCATCGGCCGATGACTCAGACCGAGGACGTCGCCAATTATCATGGTCATTCCCTCCAACATGCGAAATGGACATCATGCCATGGTGGTTAACCGCAGTATTTTCATCGCTTAAACGAGACACAAACAAACAGAAAAATAAAATAAATTCAATTTTTCAATTTTAAATTTAAATTCCCCCCGAAAAAAAAAAACAAAGTTGAAAAGGACGAAAAATCCTGTCCACCCTCGAAAATACCTCCCCAAGAGCAAATAAGAATCGAATTTAATCCTGACCTGCAATTGACTGTCACTAGTGTAACTGTCATCCATATTGTCTGTCTGTTCAAAGTTTCTTTAATAGACATTCCCAAATGTACAATAAAATTCCTTCCATGCCCCATCTTTGCCATCCACGACAACGAAGATATCCATGAAGCCAGAGGGAGGAATCTAGAAAACAGGACATCTGTTCTTCGACCTATGTGAGATATTTTTTCATTACCGAAGGATCACATTCAGTCACCCGGATAGTCTGTCAATCGGTGGCGAGGGCGTCTTTATTTCACCCACCTTGTTCAAGAATCATTGGGATTAATTTCCCATTTTAAAGCTCATTGCTTTTTACCACGGACACCGCACCGTTATCATCATTCCCGATGACGACGACGACGACTACTATCTTCTTCTTCGTTGTCCTTTCCGTTTTAAATTTTCCCAGGAATTTATGATTTTCCTGTGTTTTTTTTTTTTCGTCTTCTCTCAAATAGCTTCTGTTCCCATTTTCATTCTTGATAAGAAGAATGTTCAGCGATAGAATGCTTTAGAAATACCACAGTACTGAAAGTCGTAATACTCCCTAATACTCCCCTCGATTGTTTCTTTTACCCTGACTATGGCTATAAAAGATGGAATTGTCTCTTAGATGAAAAGTCTAGGATTATGATTATGTGCACGCTTAGCAGGGATTCCATTTTGTGGATGTGCCTTGCCTATGGGTCTATTGTCCTTTTGCACAAAATTGTTGTGCGGTGGCGGCAGGATTTGGAAGGACTAAGGTATTCATATCGGTTTAGTTTTATAATTGACATCTAACCCGCATTGGATCCGTGCCAATATCACTATGGATATATGAAATTATTATATTTTTTAACGTCTTAATTTCTTTAAAAAAGTTTCATTTAAATAAAAAAAAAAACTGAAAACAAGGAGTGCTTCATTGACACAGCAAGCAAATCATCTATTGGACTTTTTTTTTTAAAGAAAACACAATATAATATAACGGGCCAATGACGAAAACCACTACAGCAACGACGACAATGACAACGTTGAACGTGTCCTTCATATTATTTTGTCCTTGCCATCTTCGAGAGAGAGATCAGAAGTGGGATTTTGTTAATGCAGGAGCGGCTTTACACACAATATAATCTAAATTGCCTTTAGGTGACAGAAGGGGCAGAGCTTTATGTTGTTTATTTAACCATACATATATTTCATAATAAAAGGAAAGAAAAAAATCCTTTTTTTTTTTTGTTTGTTTCTATAAAATTGACAGCTTCTTGGAATACTTGGGTGTTACAAAAGGATCTAGGAGGCCAATGTGCCTTTGATATAACACTCAGTATTACTAAGACATCATAATCTTGAAGTATTTTTTATTTTATTTTTTTCAACACGCATATAAATAAATTATATTGTATACACTTTCATTTATGAAGACCTACAATGTAGAGGTATGTATGTGCTAACATCCTTTTTCTTTTTCTTTTCTTTAGATTTTTATTTTTATTTTTTTTTTTTTTTTGCTGAAGGACATAATATAGATTCTCAAGAAAATGGGGGTGCATTATGTTTTCAATTAAATTTAAGGGTCATCTTCTGAAGTACATTATAACCCCATATCTACAGGGTGTCCCAAAAGTAATGGATCAAACGAAATATGCTGATTGGGGAACTTAGGGGCTCTCAGAATTTGGTAACTTGTTCATCCCAAATCCTAACGGTTTTCGATTTAATGCAATATTTGTGAAATTTCGAAAAATTCCTACTTGGCAACAGTATTTTGCTTCCTGCGCCCATTATTGATTTTTGTTTTTTTAAATTCTTTTACAAAAACATTGCCAAATAATTAGGAACCATTAATTTATCAAAAGATTTTTTATTCCATGCGCCATTTATCTGCAAATTAAATAACAGTTTCAAGTTTTATAAAAAATCTATTTTTTAACTTTTATTGGAGAGCAACACCGCAAAAAAATTTTGTACGGTGTGACACTGGTTTATTATTTTAAAAACTTGTCCCAGTATTGCAGTTTTCAAAAAAGTATAAATGTTTCCAAAGTTGAAGTTAGATCGCAAAATATTGCAATTTTAATTCAACAAAACAAGGTTTTTCAGAGCAAAAATTCAAACAAAAATAGAGGCTTTTGTTCAAAGAGAAATAAACAAACAACTGTTCAAGAAAATTTGTTTATTTTTGTTTGAATTTTTGCTCTGAAAAACCTTGTTTTGTTGAATTAAAATTGCAATATTTTGCGATCTAACTTCAACTTTGGAAACATTTATACTTTTTTGAAAACTGCAATACTGGGACAAGTTTTTAAAATAATAAACCAGTGTCACACCGTACAAAATTTTTTTGCGGTGTTGCTCTCCAATAAAAGTTAAAAAATAGATTTTTTATAAAACTTGAAACTGTTATTTAATTTGCAGCTAAATGGCGCATGGAATAAAAAATCTTTTGATAAATTAATGGTTCCTAATTATTTGGCAATGTTTTTGTAAAAGAATTTAAAAAAACAAAAATCAATAATGGGCGCAGGAAGCAAAATACTGTTGCCAAGTAGGAATTTTTCGAAATTTCACAAATATTGCATTAAATCGAAAACCGTTAGGATTTGGGATGAACAAGTTACCAAATTCTGAGAGCCCCTAAGTTCCCCAATCAGCATATTTCGTTTGATCCATTACTTTTGGGACACCCTGTATATAGGTGGGTATATGTAATGTATAAAAGCGAAGGTGATTTAGGGATTCACAAAAAAAAAATCGATGTACATTTATATAAAAGAGATCCTTACTTGTTTTTTTTTTTATAAGTTCCATGAGAACTTAACACTAATTTTTATCTTAAAGAGGGGGTTCCCGATCCCTCGATTCTACCTTAGAGATAATACCCAACATTTTATAAAAAGATAAGTTTCTTAACTAAAATTTAATGTTAAATTTTCAAATGTGATACGATTTAGGAGAAAAACGAGTGTTATTAGAGTTTTTTTCAGCGTTGAAACAAAGTTGCGTATTCTCCGACCTTAAAAGAAGACATGTTTTGTATTTTGTATTACTTTTTATAAAAACACGACAGTTTTAATCATAAAGAATTTAAACGTAGATATAGCCTAAACTTCAAAATTTGAACGATACCAAAATTATTTGAAAAAAAAAACTTACTTACTTTTGAGTTAAAATATTTTGGATATGATTTATCCAATACGGGTTTATTTCTTGAAGGCCTACTAATACAAATCTTTCGTTATTGACAAATTATATATGTAAAAAAAATAATTTGAATCTATTCTCTGAAGCGAAATTATATAAATAGGTTTTGCTAAATCATTTTACCGCGTTAACCATTAGGTACATCCCCTTGCACACACTTTTTCAACTGGTAGTTAATTCACAGTTTTTGGATTGATTAAAATCTTATTTAACATTAAGAGTTCAGTTTTACTTTGATGATCATCATTCAAACCAAATACTTGTACCATCTGGTGTGCCTCAAGGTAGCCAACTAGGACTATTAATGTTTATGTTCTTTATCAATGATATTTTTGATCCCAAAAAATTGCAAATCTCAAAAATTGACTTAACTACATATACAAAATAATGATAATTCAGTGATATTAATTCAATTCAGTTCAAAAAAGTATGCAATTTAAAAAAAAAAATTCTTATAACGTTATCAAGTTAAATTTAATATCGTTCGTAAACCGACCTTACAGACAACCACTGTTTTTGTGAATTTTTAGGATTTTGAGGGAATTTTACAATTTTAATTTTAATGAAAAAATAAATAACTTAAGTACCTAATTCAAATAAATTGCTTCATTAATTGCATTAAAAGCTTAAGTTTTGTAATATAAATTGTAAATGTAATATAATATACATATAATGTAAAATAAATTTTGAGGATTAAAACAAATGACAAACTATTGAATAATAATAATTTCGATAGGAAAGTTCTCAGAAAAAGCTTCGATTTTGATAATATTTTTTAATATTTACTAAAATCAGAAACCTTTTGGAAAACTGAATGAAGAAATAATTTATTCATATCGATTCAATAAAATGCATTTTGCAAATACTAGAGCTTGCAGATTAATTCAAAATAAGAAACAAATACTTCACGTGACGTGGGTCTATGTCCCCCTGCAACGGCGGATCCAGGGGGGGCACTGGGGCACGTGCCCCCCCCCCTCCCCCCCCCCCCCCCCCCAGAACTTAAAGTTCATACTTAAAGGAAATCAAACTATAAGAGTTTTTAAAATATATGAATAATAATAGAATGAACTTGAGTGGAACTCTTGTCTATTTCTGGCTGAAAATGCGAATTTTATTGTTTGTTGCATCCCTTTCCCATGAAAAGCTCCACCTCACAAATAAATAAACGGCAATTTGTTGGGTACACACGAATTTTTTTTTTCGATTTAAAGAAAAAAGAATTTTCAAAATGATTTTGGTGAAAAATTTTTATATGGACATCGAATGACATTAAATGATATTATAAAAAAAAAATAATTGTATATGCAACTCTATTTTTTCATAGGGAGGGGTTAAAAAATTTGCACTTTTCTCGTTGTTTTTTTTTAACATTAGTGTTTTTTAAAAAAGGCGGAACACGCCACAAGATTGCATAAACTATATATTATAGAACTGCTGGATATGAAGAACAAACTTGCATTTCAGAAGTTTGCCCAAGTTTGCACCCCGAAAATAAAGACCCCTTGAAAAAAACTCCTCAAAAGCGACCCTTACTTATAGATTTTTATAAATATTATTTTATTGAGAAAAATTTTCCAGGGATACCTTTAAAAATATGTAAAAAAAATAGTGTTCCAAATTTCAAAAGAATCGGTGCAGTAGTTTTGAAGTTATGAGGAGCACCGGCGGCGTTGAAAACATTAGTTGTGGGGATAACGATTTAAAGTTTTGAACTCTGGACTAAAAGATTAAAACGTTCCTAAGGGAAGTATTAAAATACTCATAACTTGGTCAATTTGGCTCTAAGAGACCTACAATTTGAACACAATATTCTTGAGATAAAAAACAATTTAACCCCTTTTAGCCCCATGTGACATTTCTGTAACAAACCGAAAAAGATTGCATAAAAGCTCTACAAACAATTTTTTTTTTCTTTTCAAGCTTCTTATATAATCTTTAAGTATTGCTTTATCGAAATAGTACTTCAAATTTCTAATAAATAGCACCAATAGTTTTTAATTGACAGTTAATGTTGAAAGTTGGGTTTTTTTTTATACAAAATCAATTAAAAAACGTAAACATTTTTTTTCAAAATTTCATCTTTAAAACTTAATTTCTCAAAAACTATTTGATGAAACAACTTAAGTCAAAAAATAAAATAAAGAAGAGATTACTAACTTTAATATAGCACAGGATTGTACGTGCATTTTCTGATTTTTTATATTTTTTTTTCTCCCGGCTAATCCAGGGGTAAGTGCGTAAGCACTTAAGTGGCTTTTACTGTAACAAGAAAATGAAAATTTTTCCTTCCGAATAACTTTTTGGTCATTTGGTACCTATTTGATGTGGGAAATGTGCCTAAATATTTTTGGCCAGGTTTTAGACCACTGTGGGTCGTTAAAATGTTCTGCTTGTTAGTCAGTCGTATGATACTTCACTTTATTTCTAACTGTTATTGCTGTTTTATTTGTCAATCCGTCCCTTGTCCCTTTTAAGTAATTTCTTTCTTTTTTCAAAACATTACTGAAAGTGAATATTCTTTACAATATAGTGGTGATATTATTTTTTCTATTATAGGTGATATAATTGTTTTGTTATTTTCTCCCAAACTATGTGAAGTAAAATCTTATCTTATCAAATTTTCTCAGTAAATCATACATTTTAAATTAGTACACATTAAGAATTTTTTATTTAATATTTTTCAATAATTTGGAATGAGAAATTGATATAAAAAAATGATAATAAAATATAAAAAAAATTCCAAAATGTGACATTTAAATACCTATCATCCTGATAATAAAAATATTGTTTTAACATTTTAAATATCATAAAACACATTTTATAGAGCATTTTTGGCTGATATTTGAAAAATGTTAATTTGATATTTAAAAATGTTAAATTGATATTGTTTTTTTTTCGGTGTATGTATGTAAATGTGAAAACTTCGAAATTTTTTTATAAAAACTACAAGATTTTTCGCTGTCGTAAATAAAAATGAAGATGTTTTTCAACAGAGCTATAAGGTTGTACGTCGTCAGGGGGTTCCATAAAACATACAACCTTAAGGCTTGGCCACACCGAAGGGTACATGTGGTAGCGGTACGGGTAATTGTATGAAAAAATTTCCACAGCTGAATTTTGTTGTTCCAATTTGGAATTTTTTTCATACAATCACCTGTACCGCTACCGCATGTACCCTTCGGTGTGGCCAAGCCCTTATAGTTCTCAGCCAGCGATATAACATACTTTTTTAGCAAAGTTTCATTATTGGGCCGAAAAAGCTTGTGTTGTGTAAAAAAAACTAAGCGTTTACCAATAATCACGAAATCAATATATGGTTGAGTATTTCGTGGAAACAATTTTTAATGAATAATTTATATCCATTCAAATTGAATACTTGGTTAAACGTATTGTTTGTCTATTTTACTCCGTAACTTTCAATTTATTAAAATGTTTCATCTTGTCAAGTGCGAAACACACACGACCACTTTTATATACAAACCACAAACAAATAACAAACAAGCGCAAAAGAGCACAAAAGAATCAAATGGTAATTTCGCAGCCTCCATATTTTATTGTGTTCCTTTCCGTTTCACCCTCTTGTTTTTTTTTTTTTTTTTTCTTTACAAACGAAAAGACAAAAATCCGAGCATATGAATCCTGACTTAGATAAATTATATCCATGTACTGTACATGTAAAATATAAATCTTAGAACTGTATCGTTGACACTTGAAAAAAAAAAACATTCTTTTTGCTTTGCAAAAAAAGCAATAAAGGCAAAACACTTATGCACAAAAAAAAAAAAAACATTTAAATCAGTTCGTTCAAATTGCTTGAATCTCACTTTATTTCCCCAAAAATATATTTATTTATTCAAAACCCATTCTAGGTTTTTTATGGACTTGTTTTTGTATGAGGGAGAACTTGCTCAAACCCAAATAAAATTATGTAGGTACCTACTGCTTCTTCTCATTCATATATACATAAATAGATTGTTAGAATTTCTTTTGGAGTAAAATTGAAGCACTTACAAAAATTGATAAGGGAAATAAAAATAAATTCTCATAAAACATCTCGATTATCGTAAATTTACAGCTTTTGATTGAAGGTAAAATATATTTTGTTTTTAATAAATAGAAGAGGAAGGAATATAAAAAGTAGGTACTCGCGGCTTACAAGACTCCAAAATAAATACATTATTATCTTTGTCGACGGGTTAAGTTACAAAATTGCACTTTTAAGTTTTTTTGGCAAATAAGAATATGTTCTTTACTTTCTTTGATTTGGTAAAATAAACGGATCAATGCTCAAAAACTCATTGATTTTCATACATTACTCAAACCGCATTTTCTGGGAAACTATCATTTTTGACTTAACCCCTTTGTACTCGGTAGCAAAGATATATTTCCATTCTTTTGAAACTTGAATCGACCCACAACCACATACAGGTTGTCTCAAAATTCAACGTCGAAACGAAAATAGTCGTAGCAATATATTTTGTGAGTTATGGGCTTTCGAAAAATAAAAAATTGAAAAAATGGTCACCCTGTGAAGGTTTTTAATGTGCGGTGACTACAAATCTTAATTTTTTTCTTTTGCTATGGAACCTTGAATAACCCCACTAACAAAAATTTTAACTCAGTTGCATCAGTTTCAAAGCAAATATAACTTTTTTGAACAACTACAATGACATGACCCTAATTCAATGAACCGTAGTGTAAAAAAAAATGCACTATGTCATTGCGGCAAGTTATCCTAAAAGCTGGTGTGTTCAATTTTCTTTTCAAAATGGTATAACATAGTTGAGAATATTCCAAAAATAACGGAAATAAAAATGTTTTACTTAAAAAATGCGGCTTTTTTTATAAGAAAATTTTTCCAAATTATTTAATTTTTGTGACCTTTCAGAACTCAATTTGTATTTTTAAAAGCAGTAAAGTGAAACCGTTCTATGGCAGGGACCGTTAATAATGAATTTCGAAAAATCAATTAAAGATAGTCCTTGTCTAATACATATTGAATTTTTCGAATTTTAAACTTTTCTGACTTTTTTGAGAGGTACCGTTATTTTTGGATCAAACAAATTTATTCCAAAAAAAACCTGCTACATACCAAGTTTGAAGTCGATCAGCCCACCCGACCTATAAGTTTTATGAGTTTTTGCAAGCTTTCCTAATTTATTACACTCCTAATTTTTTTCATTACCCTTCTATTGGTTTAGGCTACTCAAATTACCCTACTTATTTACAACCACTTTTTCGAAGTTCCCCTGCATAGTTTAAAAAAAAACCGTTCATTATGCTGTATTTAAATTTCTTAGAATTCTTTTCAACAATTCTGCCATTCTTCTAACAAATTTAGGTATCTAGCGATTAAAACAAATCAACTTTATTACACTAACCGTTTCAAATAATTTTTTCTATGTATGTCATTTTACCCTTA
The DNA here is from genome assembly GCF_945859705.1 of Episyrphus balteatus. NCBI lineage: Eukaryota > Metazoa > Arthropoda > Insecta > Diptera > Syrphidae > Episyrphus > Episyrphus balteatus. The sequence continues at coordinate 34,286,465 of NC_079137.1, read as the reverse complement.
ATTAACTTTTTACCGACTTCCAAAAAGAAGGAGGTATTCAATTCGTCTGTATTTTTTTTTTTTTTTATGTTTGTTACCGCATAACTTTGGACTGAGTGAACCAATTTTGGTAATTCTTTTTGTATTGGAAAGCTGGTGGCTGCAGTGTGGTCCCATTTCAATTTCGTTAACTTTAAGCCATAGTAACTATTTTAAAAACCATAAAACCCAGTTTTGATCCATGGAAGTCGGTTTTGTTTTTTGCTAAAAATGATTATTAAATGATTAAATTTTTAGAAATCCATTTTTTAGTGCTCACTTTCAGGATACAACCATTTAAACAATAGTAGATTTGTCGCGTTATATGAGAATGAATCATACTTTTTCGTGTAAAGACGTTATCACGTCAAAAAATTATAGAACCATATTGTTTGTGTTTCGGTTGTATTTTAATTTTGTTTCTATTGTAACTTTTTAGAATATCTCAACTTCCGCCAAAGCAGGGAGAAGTGGTGGTTGATTAACCCCCTCTCTCATTGCATTTAAGAGCAGTCTACCTTTTTTCATATCTAATGCAAATTATTCCGTACAAACTACATTTATTAGAATGGGTCACTGTGGTGTATACGTAACTTTTTGTTTCCATTCATAAAAATAAATTAAAAACATTTTTTATAAAATTTTTTTTCTCAAAAATATTATTAATATAAACTTAAAAAAAACAATACGACAACAGCGGCAATTTTTAACGTTCTTTACGCTAAACAGTGTTCTTGAAATCGGAAGAGGCAATCAATAAACCACACAATGAAAGAATTTTTGTTTTAACTTATGTTTTGAAACTTATTCGAAGATAATAATATGTAACGCTAATGTTGAAATATTTTCTGAAGATAATTTTTTTTTTTATTTTTCAACTGTTTCTCAAAATTCATTTTCAAATTTTTGATGTCTTTTTATCACTTCAAATTTAGTTAACATAACATAATAATAAACAAGAAAAAAAACTTTCAAAATATAAATATAAATTCGCACATTAACTTTGCTAACTAATGACACCAATTAGTTTGTGTTTTTTCTCAAAACTTTTACCCAACACACATAAACCATAATAAGTCAGTTGCTCTTTTCCAAGTACAACAAAATGTTCAAGATGTTTTTCCAAAGCCAAAAACCTTTCTCTTACAAAATGAAAAAAAAAAAAGAATGTAGGTAATTCTTAGTTACTCACAAACACACACACACAACCCATTTTTGCGTTGCCGCCAAAAAAAAAACAAAAACAAACAAGAAGCTAACGCAGCAATTCAACCAGTCTTCATTAATAAAGTTCATTTGTTTGAAGAAGGCAAAACTTTTATGCCACAAGGATTTCACACCCACACACCATACGCACACATACATTTTTTTTTGTGCAAAATGTTTTCTGCAATGAGGCTCTTGTTGTACATCGTCAATCCATATTAGGCACTCAATTTATAGCTTTTGGAAGATAACCTTTATTCCTAACCACAGTGTATAATGGGATCAGGATATCAATGCTATAGTGTCTTGTAGAAGCTCACATAGCAGCTTTACGACTATAAAGTTGCTATAAATATAAATAAAAAAAAATATACATACATATAAGAACTTCGGGAACCTCATGAAAATTAACTTCGTTTTGTCGCATAAAACATCCGAAAAGAAAAGCCAGCCGCCATATTTGATTTCTCAAAGTTTTCGCGATGTTGAAAACTTACCTCAGGCTCTTTTGCAAAGGCGTTTTTATTTTTCTCTTTGCCAAAAGACTGCCATTTCCTGAAAACATTATAAACGGCCCTCCTGCTGTGTCATCATCATTAAGCGAAATCACTTCCCCATTTCGGAGGTTTCTTTCTCATTCGACGTCACAATGACGTACGCAGGCACCAGGTTTTTTTGATTCATCTGCACTACAAACATGAAGACAAAATTTTAAATGGGGACTTTGCAGAATGATCTCAAGCATTTTCTGTGAAAGCATGAAGTAGAAAAAAAAAAACGAAGAAGGCAAAACCATCAAATTACACAGAGTATACCTTTCAACGCCTACGCTAACTATTCCTTGGCCAAAAAAATATTTGAAAGGATCCCTCCAACAACGGTATAATATGTGCAACTTCAAGAAGTGACACTGTCAGAAAATGGAAGACAATGAAAGCCATCAGAAGGTAAAAAGGACGAAAGAAAGAAAAGAAAACGACAAGTGGAATGAAAATAAAAAAGCAAAAAAAAAACTAAACTTAACCCAAAACAAAATGTAAAGAGGAAGGAACACCGACAGCATCCTTGTCAAGCTGTTCCGAAAGTCACAGTCACCGTCAACCTGTCTCACACTCTTCCCTAGTGAAGTTAATAACACAAATAATATTTACCTGTTTATCTCGAGAACGCGTATTTCCTTCCAATAGACGTTGGTTCTACCTACTTCCATTCAGTCGCCCCCCTCCCCCCTACAACAGTGTGGTTGTTCGTTCATGTATCTTGTATACACTTTGAGAGTTCTAGACTTGTGTGCTTTGCTGGCACACAATGCAACAGGATATGTCTCTTCTAACAGGCAGCAACGGATGCCAATGTTTCCTCTATATAGTATATCTGATTTCAAGCTGGTGCTTCGCTTCTATGACCTACATAGGTACCCTCCTTCTTCAAGTTGGCTACCACGACGCCATCAACATTGCCTCCAGGTAAAAAACAATATGGATACACACATATACACAATCGATGTTTTGCGAGGAGGCGAGAACACTAAAGAACATGATAAAAGCCCATAAAGATGCGGTGACAAGGGTAAGGACGAACCTACTTTTGCGGGGGTTGGCTTGCGAACTCATTAAAAACGTCCAAAAGGGGAGTGCTTTATGTATAGTTTTTTGGTTATTGTTTAGGGCACCAGGGTGCTTTGTGGCATACTATCTCTCATCCCCTCCCCACACTAATTCTCAATTCTCAACCAAGCTCTCTCTCTCATCTAGTCTTTGAAAAAGCGCCGAAGGGTGACTCATGAATTATAGTGTTTGGACCAGAATTTGTACAGTTAAGTATCTCTGGGTGGATTAAGTAATAACCCTTAGGTGGAAAATGAGGACTTTGTGTTGGAGGATGTTAAAGGATTCTTTTTGTTTTATTATGTTTTTTTTTTTTTTTTTGTTTCAAGTATAAAATGAATGGAGCTGCATTTGTGTTTATTCATATTCCCATGGATATGAGAAAAAGGATTCATTTTATTAATGAAACTTGTTTGAACAGAAAAAAAATAGTAGTAAAACGAACGGACTGTATACGGACTGTGAATAGAAGGCGTAGATTTATTTTGAATTATGTGTGCAAAGGCAGAAGGTATGAGTATATTTGGGTCTGTTATTCTTTCTCAAGGATTCAGCATATACTCGTACGAATTCAATCTCGAATTCAAGGATTTTTGAAAATTCACATCAGTAAATATAAATTCGTATTTGGTTGGGTTTTATATATTTGAAAATGGTTCATGAAAATTATGTACCTACATAGGTATATCACTTTCATAAGGGATTTCTTTTTAACGGTCCGAGTGAAAATCCTAAAATAAGGTTATGGGAGAGTTTTTTTCTTTGTAATTAAAGGAAAGATAAATTAATTAACGATCAATGATTTTTAAGTAAAAGGATAACCCCAAGAGAAAAAAATTTCTTGAAGACAAGGCAGTTAGAATTAGGAGTAAACCTACACGATAGGAGATTCAAAGTTTAGGTTTTCAGTATTAGATTTTCAAACCTTTAGAGTACCTTAGCTAACTGAAGAAACAGCTTGACCCCAGTTGAGTAATATGAAATCAAGTTATTCAAAAAGAAAAAAGAAAATGTTATACAATTTTCGTGGAATGAAAATATCATGTTAAGGACGAAAATAAATTTTGTTGATGTAACAAAGTGATATAACGCTTGTCAAACAGTTCTATATTTACCCACTATTTGATGTGTTTTGCTTGGATAAAATTTTTTCACAACCCAAATGAATTTATAATTTTCAAAATTAAGAGCTTAGTATAAAACATGTCATTTTCGTAAATTTTTAAAATGAAAAATTCTTAAAATTTTAGAAAAAAATAACAACTTTTGTACCTATGTATTTTAATTTAAAAATAAACCGTCAACAATTAACAAAAAACCCAGCGAAATAAAAGTATAAGAAAACTGAATTTTGTCAAAAATGATCTGAAATAAAAAAATATGTATGTAGATCATTATCAAATTAATTGTTAAAATCTGGATTTTAAAAGTATCGACTTTTGACAATGTCAACTTTTTTACCCTAAAACAAATATTTACTTATACCAAAAATAATGAAAGTTGGTGTCACCATAAAGTGCCAGTAAGAAAGCAACACAAAATCGTCAAAATGAGACGAGGACTGAGTTAAATGTGAGTAACATCTTACTTATATCGAAATATTTGTTTGTAGTTTTTGAGATATTCATGAGACATTATACTTCAGGAAATAGTCATTTAACGAGGTTCTGGCATTACAATTTTAAAATTATACGATTAAATCGATTAATTGAGTAAATACAAAAAAATGACACACATACGCCATAGTGACCCAATTAAATTAAAAATATATCAAATAAAAGCCGTTTCAACACCAGATATTTTGTTTAAAAGCCGCCTGAAAACATAGCATTCAAAATATAGCAAATTTTATATTCTTCGACTGTAGTTGTCTGATAAAATTTCTCATGTAGAGCTGCTGAAATAATAGCAGTAATTTTATTTAGTACAAGAAAAAAATTATTATTAAGTAGACTATGCCGTCACGCAATGGTAAGTGCAATGAAATGCCACGTCAAAGGTTCAGTTGTACTGGCTTAAGTGGGAATTGACAAAGTGTTGGACTCGGGAGAAAACTCTAGATCAGAAGAATGACTGACGTTGCTCAACTCAACTCTTCATCGATTTGACTTTGTTTTTTGTTGCGATAGACGATATTTAACATTAAAGAAATGAACGAATTAAAAAATACATATATATATATATTTAGATGAAAGTTTCCTCAAATCAGTCAAATTCGTTGTGAGTTTTATTGAAAAAAAATATTTTGTCAAGATATTACTCTTCTCAAGTGAATGCTTAAGTTGAGAAATATCTTAACTTGAGTAACGACTATGAATTTTGCCCTGAGAGTTATAAGTCACTACGCTTTTCCTCTTCATCGTTGTTCCACAGATCTATTTATTTTTTTTTTTTGTTATAAAATAATATTAATAAAATAAAAATGTAGTACCTTCAGAAAATTTTGCAACAAAATTTATTTACATTAAATACTCTATACAAATATTTCGATATCAATTTATTGTCTTTAGGTAAGTACATTGTTGAAACTTCTTAAACGGGTTCCAAAAAAAATTCTTCTTCAGTTAATTAAAATAACAATTAAAATGCATTTTTAGAAATAAATACATTTTGACCCGCTTTTTCTGAAAATTTTTTATAAACAAAACATTTTCAAATATAATTGCTATGTCATTTTGTTTTTGTTGTTTTTTTTTTATTAGGTCTGTTTAATGAATCTGATCCGCACAGAAAAGAACAGAAAAGATCCGAAAAGTTTTTGTGTTTCACAAAAAAAAATTTCGACCCAACTTGTTTTACATTCTGTCATTTTATGTTCCATGAAGTTGTTCAGCACGGAAAAAATCAAGTTTATCTGCTCCTACTTTTGGGGTAGAGCAAGTGAATGAAAAGTGTGAATTGTCATCTGTTTGTTTGATTGATAAAAATAAGAGAAAACAAGACATTAAAAAGTAAAATTCTTAAGAATTTTTGACGAATAACAAAAAAACAAAATTACGGAAATATCAAAAGTGCCTGTAAATCATTAAAATATTTATTTAGTAAAAAATCATTTCAAGAAATGATTTTTTAAAATTAAAAATTTTGCAACTCATACATATAATAAATTGTCAATCTTGTTGAATACGAAGTTGAACTTTTCTGTTCTGACAGTATTTACAAACTTCTTCTGCTCTGGTCTGTTCTGTCCTAGATTTTTTTTATTAAACAGACCTATTAATAGCTAAAATGTTTTGGTAAACATTTTCTATAAAGTTATATTTTTTTTTTTTTTGTTCAAAACATTAAAAATTGTTCAATCGTTTTCAAAAAAAATTATTTAATTCCAGAAGTTTTGTTTTTGATTAATACTAAAGCTAACTTAAAGGCTTTTTTTAAATAAAAATCATTTGAATCGGTTGAGTTGTTTCGGAAAAAGTCAGAAATTAAAAAAAAAAAAACAATATTCTATCAAACAGTTGTCGATGTTAATTCTAGAACTTTTAAAAATATATGCCAGATTCTGTTATTTTTGTTCCTAAGAAATAATTACAAAATCGTCTCTGGACAGTCGCAACGTAAGAACTTTATTACTGTTTTTTCTTATTTTATTTCTTTACTATATAATACATAGGTACTATATTTGTTATTTATTTTCATTTTGTGTCCGTGCCGTCGCGCGCCGTCGCGTCGGGATGATGCAACGATGGGTTAGTAACGATAGTGTGATGATTTATAAAATTTAGTATTTTCTCTGATAACTATCCGAATCACTTTTTTTCCAAGATTTATGCAGTGTTCAGTTAGTATCGGTCATTTTATTTTTATATTTTTTGAGTATCGGTGATAAAGATAACTCTAGGAAATTTTAATTGTCAATCAGATAATGTTCCCCACAACATCTATGAAGAAGCCGAGAGCTCAATAGTTTCAAGTAAGGATGATAGGGATCTTTCCGAGACTATTAATTAAACTTTTATTATTTTGAAAATTCATTGTGATATTTATTTGAAAAAAAAAACCTTACATCACCTCAAACCCTTTTATGCATTGGAACTACATTGCATAAGCATGTCAAATTTCATAGGTATTCTTTTCGATTTTGCCGCATTTTAAAAAATTTTTATATTGTCTTCTAAAATTAAATTTACACAAGAAACACACAATAAACCATAATTATCCAACTTATTTGCTCAAAGAAACGTATTTCATGTTAGAAAAAAATCTCCTAATTATTTTCAAATATTTTTTAATATGTAACTCACCTGGAATTCGAACGTTTTGACGAATCCTTCTTCCCCGCCTGCAAATTAGGCAAATCCTTTTGTCGTTTCTTAGTTTCTCGCCATATCCGATAGTACAAAAAGCACATTATCGTCACTGGAAAATAAAAAGCTGCCAATGCTGTCCCGAATGTAATATACTGATTTGTCTCAATAAACTGAATATAACACTCATTCTCCGGCACCGTTCGTTTACCCTCAATATAGGGCCAACTATAAATCCATGGTGGCCACAGCAACAAACTGATACCCCATGCGGCGCTAATCATTACAGCCGCCCGACTAGTCGTACGCTTTGCGCGATATGTTAATGGTCTTGTTACACTAAAATATCTATCAAAACTTATAATTAACAAGTTCAACACAGATGCATTGGAGGCCAAATAATCTAGGGCCAGCCAAGTGTCGCATATGTGCGGCCCCAATGGCCAATATCCAAGTATGGTCGACAAAGCAAACAACGGCATCGAGATGAGACCAATCGCAAAATCCGCAATGGCTAGTGAGAATAGGAAATAGTTACTAATGGTCTGAAGCTGCTTATCGATTTTGAATGATATCATGACCATGAAATTGCCCGCCACTGTCAAAATACTCAAAACAGTGGCGATGATTGCCAACAGGACCATCTGCGGAATTGTGTAGCGAAGGCCACGCTCTTCGACGTACGTAGCGTTTGTATGATTGGCTTGACTGTCTTCGAATACCAGTGCTGTGATGTTTTCGAGCAGGACGAGAGCTGCTTGTGTGGTGGCTGCTGTTGTTGTTGTTGTCGTCGTTGTTGTTGTGGTGGTGCTGGTGGTTTTCATGAGGGTCGGCGATAATGGGGCTAGAATCGATGGAGGGGCCTGCCCTCCAAAGCCAAAGCCATTGTAAGCGACCATTTTGACAGTAGCCGCAGCCGTCCAATGCGCTTTTTAAAGACGATGACAGTGATGATAATGAAATGTCTTTAAGCTTCTTCGATGAGTGGTCTAAGCCAAATGATGACACTTTATGAATGACTGCAATGATGCTGTGTATAACGGTGCTGTAAAGAGAAAGAGATAGATAAAAACTTTGTTTTAGAAAATTTTGTATTACAGTGTTGCCACTTAAATTTTTCCAAAGCATTAAAAAATTTAATAAAATAGAACAGAAATTTTACATTTTGGTAATTGTTATTGTTGTTTTCGTTATCATTTTTACTAGCTAGTATCATATATGTATATTCTATCTCCGAAATCTTTCAATATAAATAACATAACAAACCAGGGGGCCCTATTGCATCAAACACTTTGCATTTTGCAACTTTGCACTTTAACTTTGCAAATTCTGTTGCACCAAACTTTAATTTGCAAAGAGGAAATTATTTTTTTGAAAAGTAAAACAAGAATTCCTTCTTTGCAAATTTTGTTGCACCAACCAGCGAATTTGCAAAGTACAAAGTACTTTTCTGAAAAGTGCAAAGTTTTGCCAATTTGCAAAGAATTCTTTGATTTCGTTGCACCAAACAAAAACTTTTTGCACTTTCTATTTCAAAGGCGAAAAAGAAATTTTTGCTCACTGTGCGATGTGGTGCGGTGGTGCGTGGTGCGGCGGAATTGAAGTTATTGATCATGGTGCAAATGTGTTTTGGCAGTGGTGTGGCCGCACCACACCTGCATGTGATTAAAAATTTATATTACGCCGCATCATCGCACCATCATCATGGTGCGGCGGAATAGAAGTTTTTGATCAGGGTGCGTGATGCGATGAAATGGAAATTTTTGAACATGGTGCGGTGATGTTGTGGAGGTGGTGAAACGGCGGGATTTCATCTTAACTCGGGAAAAAAATAATATTCAAAAACATGACATCATCACATTATTTTACAATGAAAGAAACCCAAGAAACCAAATTGCGATTGAGTGTTTTGAAATTTACAGCTATCCTCAGTTGAAGGATCAAAACAATATGTAAGCCAAAAGTCTTGCAGTAGAACGTTCTCAAGCAGAATGAGAAATACATTAAAAGAAAACATTACAGTAAAGTGGCAACATTGATTTGTTCCCATTTCCGGTGCTACATACACTTAGTTTCCATTTTCATAAAGATAAAAGCATCTTTTGCACACACACAAAAACAAAAAAGATGAGGAGTACAAAGCCAACGCCAAGTGATGAAATATAACAACAGTAACAATAATATAGAAATTAATAACTACTGATGCTTATGCTGCAACGGTTGCTCCTTTTGAGTAAAATTTTTCGCCCCTTTTATGATTGTGTGCGCTTGTACCTGCTATATTGCGCTTCTACAAGTATTATTTATATGAAAGATGGAAAAGAAGAGGCTTTGTTTGTACTGCAATGGCACTCTCAGAACGTAGTGCAAACTGCAAATAAACAGCACTTCGCCATTGCTACAGTCAAGTATAGTACCCCAGCACCAGCTGAGGGCTTTTCAAGTTAAACATGCAACGTCAACAATAGGAGCAAGACCCCCGATATGATGTTATATCAAATGGGCTATAGGTGTATGCACATAATATAGAGAGGGGGGCCAACATCACACAAAGTTGCCAGTTAGTTTTTCTTGTGTAAAATGAAAAACAAACGACAATTACCTTTTTTTTTGTGTGCTGCGCTCACAGAAGCCATCATCAGCAACAAAAGCGACTTCTACGATTCTCTGGTGCAGATTTGTCCTTGACATGAGATTGTGCAAGGAAGAAACGAACAATACTATAATGCACTGCTGTACTTGACGGTCGTGTAAAAAACTACTCGGAGGTGACGATTTCTTTACAAAAGCATCATCTTTACAAGTTTTCTGCTAATTTAACTTTTTCAGTTATATATTAAAGGATTTTTTTGTGTTTTTATTCCTTCTTTTTTTTCTAATTTTCTTCATTTAGGGTAAATGGTATTTTTGTAAGGGTGTTCCTGAGAAAATTATAAGTTTCAATTGGCTTGAGTTCATGCGTGGTGGGTTAAAAACAATTCAGATAGGTGCAGAAGACATGTTGAATTTTATCACGAAAAAGATAGAAGAGTTCTGGAGGTTTTCTATGTTGCTTGATTGAAATATGTATATCATAGCTACATCGAAGGGCAACAATGTTGGGGTTACAAATAGGTTCCTGAATCCTGAGTATAAATAGAAATTGAATTTTTAAAGAAAAAAATAAAAAAAATCTTTACCGCCGCACCAAGATGCACCACCGCCGTTTGGCGGAAAATTTTGGTGCACCACCACCGCACAACGTCCGCACCATTTAATTTTGTATGAAAAATTCGCTGCACCATGAAACATAGTTTTGGATTATTGAAAAATAAAAAAAATAAAAACTACGGACTAGAAGGAGATTCGAGCCGGAGTACCCAGAGCACTTTCAATTAGAAGTCCATGTTTGTACGAACTGGCAATTTGTTCCTTAAGTCAAAATAACTTTGAAGAATACTTAAACATTTGTATAAGTACGAGAATAGAGTTTTTGATCATGGTGCAGACGTGGTGCGGCGGTGTTGCACCGAATTTTGTATTCAAAACGAAGTGGTGCGCACGTGGTGCTGCTGTGGTACAGCGAATTTTTTTCATTTTTTTCTATCCCTCATTCCTTTCGAATGAGCTCATTCTTCTTTTCTGCTTGTTGGTAAACATTTGTCACAAAAAAAAAATTGCTTGAATACAATTTTGTAGATGAAATGCTTCCTCTGCAAGTGAGATTTCGCAGTGGTGTCCTTGGACCATTTGTATATCTAGTAACTTTAGATTCTGGCATGGTAAACGGGGACTAGAACAAGTTTCAAGCTCAAGCTGAATATTGCAACGATTTGGTGACAATGGTTATATCGCGAGAAACAACCTTTAAATTCTTGTACTCCTTGAAACATGTTCGATCCTTAATCCAATATATTTTAATCCGTTTTTAATATACCACATCATAAGGTGAGATAATTAATGGCTTCCAATTGACTCGACGAAACCGTTGCTAATTGAGTCATTCAGCTAAGCAGCTCTAGCTTGTGACTGGTATTCCTTCTTACCATCAATCTCATGATGTCTAACTTCAAGGTCATCGAAACTGGAAACATATTATAAAGAAAACAAATTTCCTTATGTTTCGTTATAATTTGCAAGCTTTGAAAGTGACAGAGCGTAAATAAACATAAGCTTTGTGGCACGCTTCTTTCCCCTGTCAAATTTATTAATCCAATAAAGCTTCTTTTGCAACACTGCTATAGAGCATCTGTGTATGTTTTTGCCTCGACAAGGTGTTTCCACAAAAATGAACAGCAGCACTCTGATCCGCTCCGCAATTGCTAATCCTTTTTTAACTCTTGTTTCTTTGTGTATATAAATGTATAAAATGTTTGTTTGTATACATTTTTTGTTTTTTCGGTTTAAATGGTTCATGCTAAGAATACATTTTGGAAGCAAATGAATTATTTAATGCTGCTTTTATGTGCGAATGAGTAATTATTCATAAGCTGGTGAATAATGCTACAGAAACAGGAGAAGGCTAGCTATATGATGATGGGGAGATCTGCGCTGGTGGAACATAAAGACTCTATATAGCTCTAATCGATTCTGCAAACAGCTTTGTTACGAATGCGGGAGTATAGGTTTGAGGATGACGCTGCTGACTACGATGATGACGATGATGATGAAATTGCATTTCATTGTTGGCAAATAGCTTTCGGCAAGGATCATGCATTCAGGATATTGTACGGTATATAAAATGCAGCACACAGCAATGTTTGTGCTGCTGACTTAATCCTAAGCCATATACGACACAGAATCACCCTAAAAACCCTGAAAAAGGATTTCACTTTAACTATAGGTACACACATAAACATCATCCCTTTTTATGGTTCACATCCATGAAAGAGAGATGTGCATAGGTAGAAAAAATGTATGTTACATATAGATATCTAAATGGAACTTCCGGTTAGTTTAAAATGGTGCATCTTTCTATATAGTATAGATGCATGTGTGTGTGTAGTAGTAAACGCTATCAAGATTAATGAGAAAATAAATATCCTGTCGAATTCTAAAGACACCCAAATTACTTCCTGAATAAAAGTTTCGTTTACTCGAAAACTCCATCAGTCGAAAATGTGGTAGTTGCAGTTTGCACATAGCCGTATTTACTCCGAAACTAATAAGGAAAGCAATCATTTGCAATGTAGTCTTTTTTCATGTGGGAGCTTGGGTTTATTGTAATTAAGTAATGAAAGTTGATACTACGAAACTATACAATTTTCCAATTCTTCAATTTTCTGAAATTTGAATTGATACTTATGTAAATATATGGTAATGTAAAAGTTTTTGATTGGCCAACTTACAAATTATTAGTTAATATTTTTGTATAGTCAAGGGTGTTTTGTAAGGGCTAGTTCGACATGATCTATGTAAAGGATTTGTTTTTAGTTGTTTTGGCATAAAGTTTTTCTCATGGAAACCATCTACAAGATTTTTATCAGACTATTGCAACAAATTTGTTTGAAATTGCAGATTGTATTCTGTTTTGTGTTTTGAATTATATTAACGTTATATGACTTGTTTAATGTTTCAAAGAAGAGAGAACCCTATCTCTTTTTTCATTTTGAAATATTTCATTTTATATTAATAGAAATGCAAGTTGTGTGTTATTTACATTTTCTTATAAACAAAAAGAGTCTAAGAGTTTAGGTGGAAAACATCACAAGTCCACTGAAATCAATTCAGAGAAAAAAAGAAAATATATTTTTGATTTTTAAAAAATCTCAAAAATTCAAAGAAAAATGAAAATGCAATAAGGAAAAATGTGTCACAGGGAGCCTGAACAAGTTTAAGGTTGACCTAAAATGACGACAAAAACTAAAAATGAGGCTTTGTTCCTGAAGGCCTCAGCAATAATAATCTGTTTTTCCCAAAATCGGATTAGCTTCTTTTTTCGAGATACCCCCGTAAACGTTTTTTTTTTTTCGAAAAAAATTCGTAACAGCACAAGGCTCGAGTACTATAACTTAGGCGCCGAGAATTGAAAACGGTTTTTTGTAGAGGTATATAATACAATCATTTTTTGTTGACAAAAACTAAAAATGAGGCTTTGTTCCTGAAGGCCTCAGCAATAATAATCTGTTTTTCCCAAAATCGGATTAGCTTCTTTTTTCGAGATAAACGTTTTTTTTTTCGAAAAAAATTCGTAACAGCACAAGGCTCGAGTACTATAACTTAGGCGCCGAGAATTGAAAACGGTTTTTTGTAGAGGTATATAATACAATCATTTTTTGTTACAGGAGGGGGGTCCATGTCCCCCCGTTTAGGCGGGAGGGGCAATTTTCTAAGAAAACTACTAAAAAAAAAATATTAAAAAACAAGGGCAACACTTACAGTTATCAATGATACCTTTTTCAACAGCTAGAATTGTACACTTAATTTGAGTTTTTAAATCAAGTTAATTTAATCAGTTGTTTTCGAAATAATCGATTTCAAAATCAACTTTTGTGAAAAATAAGTATGAAAAAATACATTGAATACTATTTTTGTCAAGACTATAGATTTCAATATGGGTTAAATCGATTATGTAAACTTCCTCAATAAATTCCTTACCAAATACTGAAAACCATATGTTCTTAAGCCTTCTAGTTTTTGAGAAAATTGAAAAATAGGAAAACTACTTTCTTTATCAGATTTTTATTTTCTTGGATATTTTGCTTTGCCATTATCAAAAATCAAAAATTATTGATAACTGTAAGTGTTGCAGTTGTGTTTTAATATTTTTTTTAGTAGTTTTTTTTAGAAAATTGCCATTCCAGCCTAAAGGGGGGCATAGACCCCCCTCCCATAACAAAAAATGATTGTATTATATACCTCTACAAAAAACCGTTTTCGAGAATTGAAAACGGTTTTTTGTAGGCGCCTAAGTTATAGTACTCGAGCGTTGTGCTGTTATGAATTTTTTCTCGAAAAAAAAACGTTTTTGGGGGTATCTCGAAAAAGGAAGCTAATCCGATTTTGGGAAAAACAGATTATTATTGCTGAGGCCTTCAGGAACAAAGCCTCATTTTTAGTCATTTTAGGTCAACCTTAAACTTGTTCAGGCTCACTGTGACACATTTTTCCTTATTGCATTTTCATTTTTCTTTGAATTTTTGAGATTTTTTAAAAATCAAAAATATATTTTCTTTTTTTCTCGGAATTGATTTCGGTGGACTTGTGATGTTTTCCACCTGGACTCTTAGTCTCTTTTTGTTTAAGAAATCAATGTCAAAATCAATTAAAAAAACATAATGGAATGGTTTAATTTAACAGATATGACTCAATTTATTCTTCCATTACATTCGTGTCATTATTTTTCAGAATTGGGATACTTATTTTATTCAGACAATGACAATGGCATAAAAACGATTTTTTCATCCAGGGTTGCCAACATATTATCATGGAATCTGAAGTTAAAAATGTTAAAATTTTTGAAATTATAGCCCATATGTTATCTTTTTTCTTTTTTTTAATGAAAGAGTACCTATTCGATATCCTTTTGAGAAAAGTATTTTTACTTGCTCTATAGGGCAAGTATTAGTTTCGTGTCGAAAAAAAAATTTGAGGTTTTAATCAAAACCAACATTACGATGATGGAGAATTCCAAAAAAGTGGGTCTCGCAATTCCGTCCGTGCGTCTGTACGTCTGTGCGTCTGTGCGGTTGTGCGTCCATCTGTACACATTTCCACAGCCTAAACGGGTGGACGGATTTTCTTCAAATTTGATACAGATGATTTTTATGGAATTCTGAAAGTTGTTTTTTTTTGTTTTTATATCTCGTTTAGAACGTATACCTCCCATACAAAAAAATACGATATTGCGAATTTCTCGAAAACGGCTCTAACGATTTTGATTAAACTTTGTAAACGTAATATTTAAAGCAGTGGAAATAAAACTGCATTTTTATTTTTCTCAAAAAAGTCAAACAACAAAAAAAAAATGTTCATGTCCTAAATGTCGGCTCTTCCCCAATATCAATTTTTTTTTTTAAATTAAGAGCCAGCTTTTAAAATCTACAAGTAGACTAACATAAAAGTGCTTTGAACTGCAAGAGCAAGTACGTGCGACCTCAGTCGTGTATTTGTATTGTATTTGTTAGTTTTCCTTAATTTTTTTCTACCAAAACTTTCTGTTATTACTGATTTGGGTTTCTTACCATAAAAATACAAACGAAAAACTTTCTCAAATGTTTTTTAATCAGGATACAATGGACGGTTGTTGGATGCTGTCAGAGAACAATATTTAACTTCCCACGACATACGATACATTTTCGTGATAGCGGTCCGGTCCCATAAAAATTTAGGATCAGTTATTTTTTAAATCAAAAATTACTTTTCTCAAAAACGACTTCAACTAAAAAATTGTGTTTGCTCTCGAAAATAACAAAAATTTAAAGTCGTTGCAAAAGGTACCTGTTATTTTTGCATCATGTTTGCAGAATACTTTACACCTCCTTTTGCATTTCCATTGTGCAAATCGTCTCAAGCTGTTCGCGAATTAAATTTATTCTTCCTTGGTGAAAATAAATTAATTGCTTTTGTTTCCTCTAAACCATTTGATAGACAAAGATATGATATGCTTTGTTTATTAAAAATTACTATTAGGACAGGATGGTTGCACAAAAAAAAAAAATTATGGTGTACCACAGGGTTCTGTTTTATATCCTATCTCTTCCAAATTTATATTATCAACGATATCTTGATTCGTTCTTAAACTCCGCTAAATGCATATGGGATACTTACCAAAAGTACTAAATTATCAACTAAAATTGCCCCTACATCTTATTTAATCTGTGTCACTTCAAATCCGGCTCTGAACATTTACTTAAATCTAACCATCATACACTTTAAAACAATTTTTTTTTATATAAGAAGAAGTTGAATATAAGAGATTTGTATATAGGAATAGTAAAAGAAATGCATAGAATTTCAAAGATAACAAATTGAATTTTCAACTTGAATTTAATAAAATGGACATCTGAAAAAATGTTGTCATTTCAAGAACATGCAAGGAAAAGTAAAAGCTTAATAAGTGAATTAAGATTGTTCCTTCTCGACTGAATAGTTTAACTATTTCGTCTTTTAAGCAACAAAGAATGTTATTCTCTGATTAATTGAAATATGTATACATATCTATAAAGCTACAAGTTTCACCACACATGAAGAAAAATATTTTAAATTAAATTAAAAAAATGTCAATCGTTCTGCAGAAGCAATAGCCTTCTTATATTGCTTTTGCGCATCTCTTGCAAATGATGTGAAAATTATATTTCAAGGATTAAATTTATTTTTCATCTTTTCATCATCATCGATAAAGGAATTACATTTTATTTACATTTATTGCACACAGTAATCGGAAACGTTTCATAAAACACGATAATTTGAGGCATAAACGACAAGTGTTGACATCTAACGTCGCGTCGCCATCGTATATTCATACCTATGTACTAAGTATTTTTTTTCGATTTTATTTTTTTGTTTGCTGACTATAAATGATGGTTATATGAATTTTATTTAAGAAGGTGCAAAAGGATATTATTGAAACGCATTTCTAAGTACCTCCTTACAAATTTATAGATTTCTTCTTTTTTTTTTTGTTTTTGTTAGTAGATTTAACTTGTCTGAAATGAAATAGTTCATTTTATTGCATAATCAAGGAGCTTGAGTGATGATGATGATGATATTCGCATTTTTATAGGTAAACTTTGAAGATGGGGAATATTTTCTTTTATGTCTTTTGTTTTTATCATGGTTTTAAGGACGGAACGTGAAATAAAACTTAGGAAGCCCGCTAGTAAAAATTTACGTCAAGATGGAAACTATAGAAAGTTTTGTGAGAGTGAGTTTTTGGAAGTTATATAAATTTTACCACCTTCATAAATCAAGGAGGATTTGAGTTAGTTGCGAAATGTGATATTTCACTAGGACATGAGGTGACATCATTGAAATGTTTTTTTTGTCAAATAAAATGATAAAGTAGGTAGGTAATATTTCTAAGAGTTGCATTAAAAGTTAGTATCACAAGTTGCGTCATCATATTAATAGAGTTTATCAAATAGTCCGTTTATATATTGATTAAGCCATAATTCTGACTATTTACCAAATATTAATCATTGCAAATGTCTTTTAATTTTGAAAAGATGAATTTTATCCACCTTTAATTTGCGAATTGTTTAATGAAAGAGGTATTTAAAGTTATTAGTGGTTCCTATATGACACTCACAATCCTCATAAGTTTTTAATGTGATCAAACCTACAGTTATGTCTCCATATGAAAATATTCTCTTATATGATTTCCTCAGAAGCCTTTAAATATCTTGTAAGTCATTCATATATTTATGCCTACTCATAAATGTTTGGTTTATTTTGGCTTATCGGACTCATTGTTTTGATTTATTATCTTTTGTATTAACTTTTTCGGCTTAGGCTAAGGCACGAATATTTTGTTGATAGAAGAGCTATAACACTATAACTTGAAATAAAGTCATGGCTCTGTTTGGAATTATTGCTACAGTTTTGATATTAGAAAAGGGGTTTATGTATAAAAGCTGGAAACGGTGTATACGATATACTTTTACATCAAAATGCAACTGTATTTCTTTTGTTGATTTAAATTGAAAAATAAAAAAGATTTCACCACTTAGTCAATTCTCTCTTTAGAAGAATTGACAAAACCTCTAAGAGTATTATTTATCTAGCCCTTTGCTATGTGGAAGAAATATTACTCGTACTCAGCACCTTCGAAAGGATTTTTAAATCATTCAATCAGATCAAATTAAAGACACTCCCAACAATTTATGTTCCGAAAACAATATGGCCTTATTTACATTACACAATGTCCATCAAAACATGTAAAATTTACTGATTTCTTTATAATATTAAACAAAAGTTCACAAAATTTAGTTGATTTCAATACAAAAGCAAATTTTTAATCCAACAACATTTGTGTTTGACAAAAAAGTTACACATACGCCACAGTGACCGTTTTAGTTTTAACTCTATAAATTTATACAAAATGTGTCACAAACAATGAAACATTCTTCAATTGAATGACGATACAAATTATACAAATAAAATTTAATTTGCTAAGCTCGAATCCAATGTCAGAAAAATTCTATCACAACATGTTTTTGAAATATCACCATGCCAAAACATCACAAAAATCGTATCGAAGTTAAAAATTTGATATCTCAAAAACTTTAGCCATTCTAATGCTGGATTCAAATTAAGAAGGCCAAAACCATTAGAAAAGTATAATTTTGTTTTGTATGGACAAATATTTCTCGCTAATATTACTGCCATTAACGAAAAGTCGATCTTAAAAATCGTTTTTTTTTTTTTTGTTTTTTTTTTTTCAATTTTTCTCAATATTTTTGGAAATAAAAGTGTAGTTTTTCCACATAATCTTAAATAAAAGATTTTAATCTAAATAACGGCGTTCCAAACTTCTCAAAAATCAAAATTCGTTAATTCGTCAAAAATACAAAAATTAATATTTTGCTCAAAAGTAATTTTTAACCTGGTTTTGTTAAAATCCAACCAATACAAAAATTGTATTTTTGTATTTTTCTTAACGTTTTTGGGGTTATATTACAAATGTTTTGGGTAAAAATGTAGACCTTTTAATTATCTACAACTTTTGAATTTAACTTTTTACGATAAGAGATCTACTTTTCACAGAAATCGCAAAAAAACCACGATTTTTGACACCTACCCCTCTTTTTTCCCGAATTTGTTTGTGTGCAATTTATTTTTTTCCTTTTGTATAGCACCACCCGTATGCTGCTAGTAATATTTTCAACTTTTGCCCTCTAAAAACCGGATTGGCACTGGTGTTATAATAATTTTTCCAAAACCAAAATTTTTAATATATGTATAATTTGCATAGTTTCTGATTTCTTAAGAAATCAATTTTCACCTTCAAAATATTATTTAAAATCCTGAAGTCACTGCAGCAAAAAATATCACCGTATTAAAAAACTTCATGTAAGTCGCTCACAGGCAAATACAGAGTATATTGTTTGCTTTGTTTTCTTCATTTTTGTTATGCTTATTAAATAAAAAAAAAACAACAACAACCCAAAATATTGCGATTTAGATTTAAAATTAAAAGAAAAAAAATGCCACAATCCCTAATTTTAAGAAATGCCTGCAACTAAGGTCAGCCCTTTTCAACTTAAAAAGAAAATCCTCCCAACAATATGCTTATTTGAAAGGTCAAGATGAATAATAAAAAATTAAAAAAAAAACCTCCAAAAAGAATTGTTAAAAAACAAAACAAGACCTTAAGCTCTTGTTTTGAAAAGAAGTTGGCGGCTTTTAAAAACATTTCTCGGTGTAGGTAGGATATTTTTTTCTTGTTCATAAGTAAATTGTTTGGATAACCTTTATAACCCTCGAAGCCATTGGAACTCAATAAATATATACCAAGAAACTCTTTTTTTTTCTGCACAATCGTAAACATTCCTCGAACCTAATTAAACCATTTTGTAACCTTAAACAAGATATTCCCTCCTGAATTCGGTCAATTTTAACCTTTTTCTTTTAATTTAACAAAAAAAAAAAACTTACCTTTGCCTCTTATGGGTATACTCTGAGTATAACTACTGTTTGTGCCGCAGAAGTAAATACACACATTTTTTTGTTATACCTATATTTTCTTTATGTTTGTATGTGTGTGTGTGTAAGTTAATGTTCTTGTGATATAGTATTTTTTGCCAACATGAACTTTTTTTTATCGATAACAAATCTATTGAAATATGATAAAGCCTTCAATTTCAAGTCAAACGATATACAAAATGTGTACACCTAGAATAAACTTTACTTTGGTATACACAACTTTCGAGGATAGTCATTTACGATTCTGAAATTCTATACTCTTAAGCTACCAGTAAAGCACAGGGCCGTAAGTAAATGATTGTCAAGATGGATGGTTGAGGTGTTGTCTTGAAACTTTCAAATAAAAACAATATATCTTCAGAACTGATTTTATTCAATAATCCGTTTTTCTTTAGGGGAAATTTATTCCAGGAAGTTAACGAAAGTGAAACCAATTTTGAAGGAAATGCATTTCCGCAGGAGATACTCGATAGGTTACGACGTCAATATATTCACCTTAACTTGGAGTGTTGGTTAAGCAAAAATTTCTCAAAAATCATATCCTCTTTCCCTGCAAATTATTTTCTGCATCTACGGTCTTGTCCTTGTGTACGAGTACATAAAAAATATCCTTGACCCATTGATTGATGTTCTTTTTAAAATAAAGTGAAAGGTATTAGTTGTTCAAACATCTTTAATCGCAGTTATACAAGACTTGTTATCAAGAAACCATCAAGGATTCTATGTATGTATATTCTTTTGTATCAAGGATACGTTAATATTCAGTTTGTTTTTATTGATGCGATATTGCTTCATGTGATACTCTTCTGTTGACTATAAAGCAGTCTAGCTTAAATGATAATAAACTAAATTCCATTATTAAAATAAAAACAGAAGGCATTGTAATTGAAGAGATATACCCGAGAATATGACAACAATAAATGTTATTTAGCGGTTTGTTTTATGATATTCATTACAGATTGTCCTAAAATGGTTGTCTTTTAATTTCACTAACAGTAAAATTGGGTTTAAATGAATGTGATAGAAAGCTTTTATAAATCCAATGTATTTGATGATAATTTATGACCTACGACTGAAGTCATTCGATTTAGTGTTGAATTTTTGTGTGGAAAAATATTGGAGGCAAGTAGATTTAATGATTTTTTGAATATCTGCATGAGTTATTGTATATGATGTGAAAGTGATATTTCGGAGAGCCAATATGCAAACATTTCTTTCAAAAATTGAGGCTAGAATAATTGAAGACTTTTAAGTCTAAAGGGTCTAAGTGGCATTTTTATAATTTAGACGAGTAAAACATAATAAAAACAACTCTCACAACTTGAATCTATTTCTATTTATATATTATAACGCTTGGTACTTAGATTGTATTTTTATATAAAAAAAAAATATTGACTTTAGAGATTTTGGCACTAAAGCCCTTTCAATTGGTTTAAAATCAACAAAAACCACGTTGATTCAACTATTTTTCGGAATGATTTTGCGTTGAAGACGAAAGAAAAGACAAGCATCTTTCATTTCGCGATCAGCTGACATTTTAGATGTAGTCTCCTATAGGGTAAGGTGGTATAAGAGTGCGCATTTTAGACAAAACACCAAATAAAACAATAACAAAAAGAATTTAACTACTTTTTTTTATATATAGTTTTTAGTTTATAATCAAAGCAACGAAAAAAACTTAAAACTGGTAACAAAAATGTATTAATTCAAAAGTTATAAACAAAATACCACATTAGGAAATTTGCGCACTCTTATACATCCTGTTGTGTAAGAGTGCGCGGCTTAGTTTGTAAGAGTGCGCAGCTGCGCACTGGTGTAAGTTCGCACAAAAGTCGCAAATAAAATTGCCTATCTTTAAATAAACAGAGTATTTTTCAACCCATCACTCCTTGCATGAGGAATAATCAATTTAGTCTTCGATTAATGGTTCCGAGAAAATTTCAATATTTCCTAGTTAATCTCATTCGCTTGTTTTTTGTCAAACTTTTATTTGGTTTCTTTTTGGTTGGAATTGCTTTTTCTAGCTGCTGTTTGCTGGTATATGGACAAATGCCAGTTATTTTGAAGCCTTGGATAGCATTTACTGCTCTTATAACCCGCGCACTCTTATACATCATCATGGTGCGCACTCTTACACGCTCAGACATGTAAACGAAGAATATATATATATTTCACAATGCACTTTATGACCAATCTTACGTGTTCCTCAAATGTTTCTTTTTGTCGACTTTTTAATGTCCCATACTTTGTTTATTGTTATTTTTTGTTGTTAAGCGGAAAATTTAATTTGTTTGGCAAGAAATATTGGAAAAAAAAGTGCTAAAAAACTTAAACTTAACTAGCACCTCTGTTTACAAACACATTTGCATGAAATTTTGACTGCAGATCAAACTCATTTAGATCTTTCCAAAATAAGTGCATTCAGTCTTATATTCCTTTTCAAACCGTAGAAAATGGCCTTGCGCACTCTTATCAACCGCGCACTCTTATACCATCCTACCCTATGTTAGAAATTGAGAGTGTCCCGATTTGGGATTTCTCCTAACTTTCCTTTAGATTGCATACAGCTGCAAGTCAGATATCGAACGCAACTACTCAAATGTCCAATTTCGACACCGATAGACTAAACACTAAAAGATAACAACACGCAACAACAACTGAGAGGCCACGTTTCTTTCCAAACGAGAACAATCGCAGCAACTCAATAAACGATCGGATTGAAAAGCAATGGAACACTCTGGTCCAAGACGAAGAAAATGCCCCAAACATGTTTAACCGTAAAATGGTCTATAAAAAATAAACAAAATGAGCTCACTTGTGTTCAAAGTTCAAAATAACACTTTGTGAAAGATATATGGAGGGCTAAGAGCTGAAGTGAACAAAGTTACAAAAAGTGAATTCGGAGATATAATGAGTAAAAGTAATTACGTTACCATTGAATCTTATGGGGAAAATTTTTCTTGAACAAATGACAATTTGAAACGAAACACTTTTTCATCACACTTATGACACATTTTAAAAGAGTTGAACTTTGCGCAAGTTTTGGTACTAGATTTGATTTTTTATTTTTTTTTTCATAAAACTTGTCAATATTAAAATAATGCTTTTTGTTTATAAAATGACGGAAATTCGTAAAAACTACCATCGCAACTAGATTTCTCACCCCCAAAAACATATTATAAAACAAAAGCCCATATTTTGTTGATCTTCTATGTGTAAAGAGCTTTTAAGCAGAGGGAATAGTACCTTCTTTCAAATTAATTCGAAAATTTTGGGTCAAACCTATTGAGACAAATGTTGTAGAGATAGAGAATACAATTTTGTTTAAGATTTGCCTGAATCATTTTTGTCTAAAATAAAAAATGGCGGAGTTATTAAATTCAATATGACGGAATTGGCTAATGCTCAATTTTATCTCGAAAAACTAGTTTTAAGCTCCCAGTAATGCCCTTTACTTTTATATGAAAAAAAAAAACTTTTCGATTAATTTTGTTGTCTTATAAATCGATGAACCATAGCAGCTACCACAAAAAAGTGACGCCATTTTCTAACGTTCCACTCTCGCACTTTCGCAGTGCGGCAAAAATTTCAATTGAAAATTAAAAATAAACTATTAGAGATACAAAATCTTCTATAGCTTATTTGAAAGATAATAACCTAAAGTTAAATGCATTTGAAGGATTTTAAAAAATTCTATCTTTTAATAGGGTAAATAGGGGTAAAACAAAATTTCAAGAAATTGGCTATTTTCTAATCGCGACAATGTAAAGAGTTGAATTTTTTTTTAATCAATAGATAAATTTATTGCAAGACTGACAATGGTATTAAAAAAATTCAAAAAATTTCAAAACCAAGCTATTAATGGTTTTCTAAAACTAAAACACGAAGTAGACCTTTGACAATGTAGTGATTATAGGTAGGGAATTTTTTTTTTTGACAATTTGAAAAACGTCATTCCAAAGATAATAAAAAAAAGTGAGAGGTCTGATACGGTTTTTTTTTAGTCTCTGCGTTTCCAAATATGAATTTTTGAAAAACACCTACTTATTTTGGGGTATTTTTGGGTGAGTTTTTATTTTTTTAAATTTTTTGTAGCATTCAAAAAATCTCAAGCTTATAGAACATGTAGTCTATGACTGTGCGCATACATGTGTAAAAAATTGGTATTTCAAAATGGTTTTTGACCGAATACTAGAAAAACAAGTTTTTTGACATTTTTTACCTGTTTTTTATTTTTATCTTTTTTTCTTCAACAGATAAATAAATGAAATTTATATTTTAGATAGATAATAGACAGGACTATATCTGTGCAATCAATCAATTTTGTAGTCACAATTTTGAGATAACGGTAAAATTAAGTTTTATTATTCAACAGGTTCTATCTTTTGATCTAAAGCAAATACAAATTTTATTTAACTTTATTGAGCATCCTTATGATGTTATATGTGATATACCATTTGGTATATAACACATAACTGTACATTCACTACAAGCTACACAATTTTAAATTAATAAACTTGCGAAATACCTCAAAACACCTGTGGAGATCTGTTGATCATAAACAGCCAACAGTGTGGGAAGTACCGTAATCTCAGTTTAAAATTTCGACATGGTTGGCTTTAAAAAATTCTAACTATTTTCTAGGCATCGCAGAAATAAGATTGAAACGTCATATCAAAGGTGAAATTATAAGCTATTACATGATATAAAATTTTTTATAGATTAATTCAATAGCGTGAGAACATAAAATTATATAAGTTTTTTTTTGCTTTTTTTGATGAAAATTGATCGAGTTCAAAAAATTCTAGCTCTTTTTGTAATAGACATGATCGATATAATATATATTTTGAGCTGAAGCAATAAGCTTTCAGGTGGATTAAAATTTATTATAGGTTGTTATATCAAAAAATGAATTTTTGGGTGATGGAAATGATTCTTTCACTTTTTTCATAAGAAATGATTTTTTCACTTTTTACTTGCGAACTTGAGTGTAGTATTACACATAAGAGCCAACTTTCGAAATAAAAAAAATATTTTTTTTACCGTTATTAACGGTACCTTTCATAGAACGGTTTTTTTGATTTATGAATATCTCGTTCAAGACCACCCCAATTTCAACGAAAATTTTTATACAAAAGCGTTTAGGTAGAGGTAATATTAAAATTTTAGAAAATTTTCAAAAAACTCATTTTTGGATTTTTAAAAAATATTTCAAAATTTTTTTTTGAAAAATCAGTTTTTTGAAAACGGGTTTATGAAAAATTTTGAAATTTCGTTTTTATGCGTAAATAAATTATTTCTTCAAAATGGCGTACCAACTTTTTTTTTGAAAAATGTTAGAAAATTTTTATATATAAAAAATTATTTTTTTTAAAAACGGCTCTAACGATTTTCGAAAATTTTTTTCTAAAAATTGCTTTTTATACAAGAAGTAAACTGGCATACTTGTTTTTTTGTAAAAGATCATTTAAAACGGTATTTAATTAATTATAAAAACAGATTTTTTTTTTCTTGAAACATTTTTAAATTTTCTTAATTTTCTTGAATAAAAAACTTTAACATAAGAGTAACTTTAAGCATAAGAGCAAGTACGTGCGACCCCAGTCGTGCATTTTATTTCATAAGAAATGATTGTTTTTAATAAATTATTTTAATACTTTTTGCGCATTGTAAAAATTAAAAATGGTTTTATTATTTAGAAGAAATATTTGGCTTTTTAAGGTACAATTTTTTTTGTAAGCTTTTGAAATAAAAAAAAATTAATATAATGAGAAAAGAAAAAAGATAATTTTTTTTAGTTTTTTCTTGTAAATTATGATTGTTTGAAATAAATAAACGCTTCAATTGACTCATTTTAAAAGCACACAATCTGTTTTCTTACTACGTTATCACGTAAAATCATCGTCCGTAAACCGGCTTTACAGACAACCTCTTTTTTTTCTCTTTCAAATGTTTATTCCGACTGGGCTACTCGTATAAGGCAAAAACATGAGAAGGCGACAAGGACGCAATGTCTCAAGTGGACATGCCGAAAACATATCGTGATAAGTCGGCAATGCAACAAGGTGACAACTTAACTGATACTGATACTTGATGATACTGCAGAGTTCTTCTTTTTACATTAAATATTAAAACGAAACATAATAGTAGTTTTATTTTAATTCTTGGAATAAATAAACCACCATATTTTGTTAAAAAATTCCTTTGATACAGTTGAAAATTTTCTAGACCCCATATATTTCGGATTAAATTCACAAGTAAACCAAATTTGGTTT
Organism: Episyrphus balteatus; assembly: GCF_945859705.1. Taxonomy (NCBI): domain Eukaryota; kingdom Metazoa; phylum Arthropoda; class Insecta; order Diptera; family Syrphidae; genus Episyrphus; species Episyrphus balteatus. The sequence goes on along the minus strand of NC_079137.1, from coordinate 34,260,488 downwards.
AACCTCAAATTCTAATTTTCAATACCATCTAACATGGCCTATTTTTTATAAACTGGGCTATGTACATACACCATCACTTCAATCTTTAAATCGAATTATCTAACAAAGTATAGAACGAACACTCATATCCTCATTTCTCACACACACCCAGAAAAAATTGAAGCATGCATCAGCATTTCTGAAAAAGAAAATATAGACCATAATTCATTTCGATTGGATGAGCAAACACAAACCGTATTTTAGTGAAAATTTCTCTTGCGGGTGAGCACATTTTTTTTTTTTTGTTTATTTTTTTTATATATATATTTTTCTGTGAATTCAGGCGAGACAATCTGCCCTCAATAATTTCAATTGAAAAAAAAAATTTTGAAAAATAAAAGAAACAGAAGGTAAAGCATTCAATTTTCGGGTTAACTCTTAGCTCCCATCATCATGCATCTGTTGTACCTTCCGAGGCCAAGATAAAACGAATAAAAATCAACCTCACTTTTCAGCTGCCAAAAATTTAACAACTCTGATTTATACAAAGGCTACTTTTGAACATGGCTCTGCTGCCTTCTGCCAGAAGTTATGAGAATAAAAGTTGAATATTTTTTTTTCTTCATTTTAAATGAAAATTAAAAAACTTTTCTTTCTTTATTTTATTTTTTTTTTTTTGTTTTCGTTTTTTTTTTTTTTTTTGTGAATTCCCCAAGCATTAGTAGAACTAAAAAAGACGGTATCGACATTTCATGCCATACAACTACCCTTTTCAGCTTTCAGGTGAGCCTCAAGTGGTTTGTATGATGTCGGGCGAGGAACGTTCAGCACTGCTTGTAATTCAAAGAAAATAGTATGCCATGACATGAAGAGGAAAAAGTCTAAAAGAAAAAAAAAAAAACGAAGAAAAGAAGAAAATCCCAATACACGTGTATGTATGTGCCTCTGTCTCTGTTGTATACATATAAACAAACAACCACATTTGCCACAAGGATCTTGAATCCTGATTCCCGACACGAAGACCAATAAAAGCCGCATGATGATAAATGTGAGTAATTGGATTCTATTAGAAGTGCAACTCGAAGCCCTTGCTGCTAGCTAGGATGGTTGATATGATAAGATACATTCGCGTGCATTCATGTGCGCTTCTTTAATCCCAAGGATACCTCCGAGAGAGAGAATCAACATCACACTTCAAGCACACATTTAATATAATTAAAGTTTTTTTCCAATCATTCAATCTCGTTCCCATTACGTTCTACGTTGCCAAGGAAAAGCTTTCAGCTCGTCATCACATCGCTCATCATCAGGCCACCAGGCCTGGCACTCATTTTGTGGTTAAATTGCTTTAAAAGAAGTAAGTATGGCTTATGGGCAAATGCTGCACCCTTGAGTTTAATTGTCGTTGTCTTAGAGTTAAAGGTTTTTAGTTTTTTTTTTTTTTTTCTAATTCTACTTAAAGCTTCTGTTTTTTAACTCCTACCACTTTTTGAAATTGTGTGCATTTTCAACGACCGACGATGACGATGAGGATGATGGCGAAGACGACTATAACCAAGACGATGAGAATGAAGTTCGTCTTTTATGCAATCATAAGTACAAATGAGGCACCAACAATGCCAGAGATAGAGAGAGAGAAGATGCAACAGAGTCCCTGAGGCTTGTTAAAAAGGACGATAGCGAGGGAAGCTTTTATCATTTCGTTTCACCCTGTCTGCTTTTATCGCACAAGACAGTAGAAGCATTATTTTCTTTCTATAGTCTTTCTCTCTCTCTCTCTCTATCCTGTTGCGGGTCTATCTTTCTTTTCATGAGACTTCGTTTATTTATTTGGGAATTTTTTTTGCTTTTTTTTGCTCAAGGAAATGAAGTGTTCTTCTGTTTTATACAGATTCATTCCTAGTACAGTGCTGTGAAACAAAAAACTATTTTCTAAAGTAACACTTTCAAAATGTCGTCAATTAAAACTAAACTAAAAGAGTTCTCTACTACGAGAAATCAACATAAACAAAAATCCTCGAAGTCTTCAATCTCCCTCGTTATTTTACCTTACTTTGAACCTACATATGTCCAGAATTCTAAGGCACTCAATCGAAGTGATACCCTCGTTTGACTTCCATATAAATAAATCGTCAATTAGAACAACTCTCCGGAATACCCTACTGACCCCATATGATCACCTAGATCCAAAACCCTTTTCCTTTTATTTTTTTTAAGCTTCGTTTTAAATTTTTAATTTAGTTTTTTGTTTTGTTTTATGTATTTTGTTTCCAATAAAACAATTTTTATGTGAGGCTTAGAGCCCGGTCTCAATACAACAAAAAAAACTTTAACAAGAACAAATGTATGCCCGCAATTCACGTCCAAAAAGAAAAGTGAACGAAAATGAGCAATACTCCATTATGGGTGCTTTATATGATTTACTTGAATTCTCTAATGTTCATTAAAGCGGTTTTTATTTAAAAAAAAATTGGAATTAATATGATCCCAAAGACCAATATGGTTGAAAATAAATTTAAAAAATATTCTGAAACGGGAACCAAAATAAACGGTACTTGGCATATAACCAAAATAGAAAAGCTTGTTGTTTTCAAAAACGGCTCTAAGGATTTTGGTTAAAAAAGCATGTTTAGGTACCTACTATGAAAAAAAAAAAGTTCATTCACACGTTATAAACAACAGCTGCCATACAAATTTTTTCTTGATTTCGGACTTTCTCATAAGCGACTTAAACAATTTTAGCGAAAATTTTTGAACAAAAACCTTTTTCTGGCCCAAATGTTTAAAAAAAATATATTTTTGAATTTAAAAAATAATTAATTTTTTGTTGAAAAAAAAAATGTATAGAAAAAGAATGAATGCAATTGTTTAAACTTTGTTTTTTTTTTTTTAATAAAATAATTATAAGTTCTTCTTTTTTATGGTATACTAAAGTTTGTTTGAAATGTAGGAACAGATTTTTCGTCCTTGAGATTTTTATATTGCTAGGTATGACTCCATTTTTTTTTTAGTATCAGTTTTCAAATATTTTTTATATTTGTCACAAATTGAAAATTGCAGCTTTGTATTTAAAAAATAAAAAAAATAATTTTTATTTAACAATAAGAAAAGAATTATGAAAAATAACAATACAAAAAATAAATTAATTAAAAAAATTAAATGGATAGGCAGTCAAAAACGTCCTTGAATTAATTTTTGTGAAATAAAATAAATAAATTAATGGCGTTTTCGATTGGCAGTCCGGAAGCGTCCGGAATCATTCTGAAAGCGTTTTATTCGCACAAAACTAATAGTTTTGTGTGAATAAAACTTTTTCAGAATGATTCCGGACGCTTCCAGACTTCCAATCGAAAACGCCATAAGTAAATAAAAAAAAATTAACTAAACGATTCGAGGTAGGCTTGTAATCAGAGCCCCTGGTGTGATATTTTTTTTGAGAACGGTAGCGCAAGAGAACCTTTGCTCAATGAAATGTCAAACAATCAAGCTCTGCCTTTTAAATGATTTTGTGAAATATTTTTTTTATTTTTAAATCAATGAAATCTATGAATCCAAATACAAAGTAGGTATTTTAAATTGATTAAACATTAAATATTAATTTTGAATAAATAATAATTTGAATGAATTATATTAACAAAATTGAACATTGAAATAAAAATTGTATGTATTAACAATAAATAGATGTCTTATAATATTTTTTTTTAAACAGATCTAAAAATATTTTTTCCATTCAAGTTTCATATTTGGTTTGTATTTCAAAGCATTTGAAAAAAGGTTTTTTTTTAACTTTAACTTAAAAACAAATTTTAAATTGTTTTTAAATTTTTGCTAAATTTCTCATAAAATTAAATTAAAAATAATAATAACAATAACACATTTTTACATATCACGACCCAGTCGTGCACTTTATGACCTTTTAGAATAACAGATATGTATGTACTTTACTAACAATAATATTGATAATCTTTTAAATTTTGTTCTTTTATTGTTTTAATTTGAAATATTGTAATAATTTATAGTATAATAAAGTTGAGTTTCAAAAATATTTATTTTACGAGGCTTGAAATTTTCTAAAAATCGATAATTCACAAGAATAAAAAAAGATTAATTTACCGAATCATTTGCATACCTAGCACTGTATTGTGTATGTGTATACCCTAAGATGTAGATACATCCCTCTTTTTAACATTTGCACAAACATTGATAAAGAATGCGTATAAATACAAAAGGAGCGAGGATGAATGAAAAAAAAAACGCTAGGTTATCCTTTCTTGGAACTTAGAGAACTATTAAACGAATCACTTTTTTTCCTTTCTGAAAAATGACTCAAGAGCATAGTTATTCGATGAAAGAATAGGGGAGGCTATAAAGGATATGAATGATGAGGATATGAATGATGTGTGGGTGCACATTTTGTGCACTTTTAGCAACAATAAGAAGGTTTAATGTTTTTAATAGGGCAACAAAAACGTGTGTAGGTAGTTAGGAGGCACTGCAAAAACAAAATAGAGAAATTAGTATGTTTTTCAAGTTTTCTTCTTTGTTTCTTTTGTAAATTAATAATTACAATTTAAAAGTGAAATCTGTGGAAAGATTTTGTAAGCTTATATTAAGATTTATAAAAGGGACGCTCAGTGCATGTTTAATTTAAAAATGGAATTAATTAAGAAATAGCTTAGGGGTAAGAAGTTTTTGGAATTTGTAAATAAATTAAGTCTTATCTTATATTGTATACCCATACATTATAGGGTAAATAATTTGTTTTTCTTTTCATACAGTTTTTTCTTTACTTTTTACTTAAAAGACATACCTACCAACCACTAGATATTTTTTGAAAAATATATAGCGTAGGTAAATGTGGGTCATAATCAAAGAGTTCTATCTATATCGACACAGAAATTATTTTCAATTAGTTCCCCACTTTGAATGAGAATATAGACTCGGTCGAACTTTATACGTATGTACAGTTCTAAGGTACCATTAATATCGGTTGAAAAATATTTATTTAGTTTTTAAGTTTGACTTAGAGAATTTAGAGATACGCTTAAAAATTCTTTTTTTTTCTAAGTTTTAAGCAAATCGCTGCAGTGGTTTGTGTTGTCGCTCGAGATACAGACAGGCAAAGTGACAGACAGGCAAACAGATGACTTAGGGTACCAACTAGTTCATAAAGACAAAGAGGAAAGTGTACACTATGGCATATACGTACTTTTTTTTATTGACAATTTAATTTTTTACTGAAAATTAATTCGTACAATTTCTAAATTATTAAAATAAAAAAAATAAATTTTCCTTAATATAATAACAATAAATTATGCCAAGCGCAACAACTGTCAATTATTACTTTCACGTGGTTAATTTGTATAGTTTTAAAAAGTTGCCTTTTTTGCAGCCAACACACCGCCACCGAATGATTGAGGCACGTTTTTTGAGGAATTTCCTCAAAAGTGAACTTCAAACGTAAAAAAATCATTAAAAATAATTTTTTTTTATAACAAAATTTGAACCATTACTTTAGTGATTTAATTTAAAAAAAATGTTATTTAGCTATTTTTTAAGTATCATCACTTTCACCGGAAAGTAACCTACAACACGTAACTTAACTTCGAGAAAGATAAATTGCTAGATAAGTTCCATCTGAACTTAGTTGCAATCGGGAGGAGGAGGTGGTTTTAGTACGGTAAAAAATTGAATTGAAAAATTCAAAGAAAAATTCGAACCAAAAACATTTGATCGAATGAACCTTTTTGTCGACCAAATTTATAGAAAAAACACATTTAAGTATAAATTTATGTTGTTAAAACTTGCAGCCGAGCTTATTTGACAGTCGTATTAAGTTCTCTTATTTTTCCGTTACTAAACTTTAGTAACGTAAAAAAAACTTTGTTCAATTTTCTTAACCAAAAAAAAAACAAATTCTAAGAATGTTTGTTTTTCTTAAAAATTAAAAGAGGTAAACATTTGAATTAATAGAGCACAGAATGAAAAAATAAAAGTTTATATTTTTATTTCATGAAAAGTGAAAATAAGTTTTGTATATGTAGGTATTTTGTTTAAATTTGTTTTTCAACTTTTTAAGTTTAAAATTATTATTTATAGACATAACTTAACGATTATTTTAAAATTGAAATATCTTTGCTGCCGGGTACAAAGGGGTTAAGTCAAAAAAAATTGATTTTCGGATTTTTATTGGATTTACCTAAGTCAGTTTTTTTTTTTCTCTTTCGTTTGGTCCTATCGCCATAGCTCTAGCGTATCTCCTTCCGTTAGAAATGATTTGATATAGAGGGTTTGAGTCAATTTTTTTTTAAATTTTGTGGTTCTAAGGGCGTAAGTTGACTTAACTACTTTGTATTTTGCATTAATTTTTAATTTTTAAATACAAAAATTGATCATAATGCGTTAAGTCAAGAGGAAGACAAAAAACGAAAAGCCATTTTTCTACAATATTATATTATTTCAAAAAGAATTCTCACATTTGGTAATGGGTCACATTAAATTAAATTAAACTTTGTTATCAATGTAAACAAAGATTTTTCTTAACACCTTTGGACCAAGTTTATTTTTGAAGACTAAATGGCTCTAAAGTGTTAAGTCAACACAATTTTTTTTTAAGAACGGTCATTTTCTGCTTAATAGTATATGGATATTAGAAAAGATCTTATAAATGATGTTTCTGCATCATTACTTTTTCAAAATAATCATATTCAGATTTACAAACAAAAATTGAAGCTTCAATTTCATTTTTCTCAAAACTACCTTTTCTGACTTAACACCTTTTTACCCGGCGCCAAAGATATTTCACCTTGATTTTTTAAGTAAGCAAAGAAAATTCATGAAAGAATTATGTACAAAGGAGAATGGGTAAATTTGTATAGAACTAGGACGTTACTTGTTATTTATGATGTAATTTAGTCTTACATACGTTGTGCAAAAGTTTTATCCTTGTGACGTACTTCAGGAACGTATAAAATGCATTTTTGCCTTTAACACTTTATGTAGTATATTGTTTTAATTTTTTAACTTTAAAATTTCTTTTAAGTGAAAAATATGATTTTCTGTCATTTTCCCTGAGCTTGAAGACCTTAATCTTAAAAAACCAACCAATAGAACCCAAACAACAATTTGGAGTCAATTTTGAAACTTTTGTTATTCAAATTGAATCGTTTGAAAACTCTCGAGCTAAATCTCGAAGTTGTTGGCTTAAAAATCTTATATTATGAGTTCTATTCTCTATTTCTGAACAATGTATTAACAATACTAATATTGCAATATCCAACATTCTTAATGCAATAGAGCCAAACCTCTTTTTGAATTCTTTAGAATATAGCATTCATAGCATCATGAGAAGTGAGTGATGCAGAAAGATAGACAAAAAAAAAAACAACATTTTAACCTTAACGCAATCCTTATTTTCAAGTGCCATAAGTCAAAAATATTAATATAAAAGGACGCATTTTACTAAATAATTTATACTAGAAAAACATTTTTGTAAAGGAATTTTAGCTCAATCCACTGACATGGAATGTATAATACTCAGATGATATATATTTTGCATATAATTTTCACATCACACATCAGACGAAATGCAAGTAAAGGGATTTGTCCTTGGCTCTTAACAGGCCAAAAAACTATCTTTTGTTTATTTTTGCAGCATTTATAGCGTTCACTTGTCAAACTGTGGATTATTGATTTATTTGGTATTTTATGCTTTCATTTTGAAATGCTGCTATCTATCTAGTTCATAAAGGATGAGTGTTATGCATTGAAAGCAAAATTTTGAGTGTGCAGAATGGATAACCTACATTCTGTACACATAAATTTAAATGAGAATAAAAACTGCGTATTCTGGTACAGAGATAGGCATGAGGTATAACCTACACATTGTTTTATCATCACATAAGCAATATTTACGAGAATTTTCCTAACCCCTTTGAAGCACTGTAGTTTGTCATCCTCTTTTATCTAGTTTGCATTATTTTATTTATTTGCAATATTTGCATTGCAGCAAAGATTAGAAAAATATATGCAAATATTTTGCAGGGTTTTCTCGAGATTGCTTGTGCATGAAGCAATTTAGATTTTCATTACAGTAGAGACACAATTTTCATAGTACAAAATATTTAATATTTTTAGAGTTTGTATGCTGTTGTTTGGAATTTTGAAAACTTTCCCATAAATTTTCATATTTGATTTTTTTGCGCCATATTATTATCAACCATGTTTTGAGGCAAATATGTACCTTTATTAAAAATTTAAAACAATAAAAAATACAGTATTGATTTAAAAATGTATATCAAATCTTAGCTTATCTATCAACTATTCTTAAAATATCAGGTGCACCAAGTACTCGGTGACTTTCATACAATAGTCACTTTTTCGGGACTCTTCTAGGACGTCTGGTGGGGGTAATTCCATGGTTAAAACGTCTGGCAGTAATTTACAGTTTTGATTTTTAAAAAGTTACCACGGTTATACATCAAGCAAAAAATATTATTCTGACTTTTGTATAAAAGTGGTTAAAATTTCTGGGACAGATTTGTTTTCTATCAAGAGGTAGTTATAATGCTTTAATAGGTACCACCAGTTGGTTATATTTAAGGGGAAAGAAAATTTGCTTAGCTCTTTTCTGAAAATGCATTTCAGAATTTCAATGATGTCTGGTAGGATTAAGGACGTGAATAAAACGTCTGGGACCGAACTTTTTGAAATCGAGGTATCGCCCTCTATCAGCTCTATATGAATAAAAGTGGTTATATACACCCATTTTCGGTTAAACCTTCGCTCACAAAATCTGCTGTGGGCTCTTAGACTAAATTGACAATAATACAAAATAAAAATAAATGCTTATAAAAAGATACAATATAATGACAATTAAGAGAAAAAAATAACAACAAAATTATATATTAAATAACGTAAGTCAACAAAAAATCCATTTGGTTGTGATCAAATTCCAGAAGCCAGGCCTTAGATTATTTCGAAAATTGGGACGAATGGAACGAATGTTTACAGGCAACGTATTAAAAAGGTTGCAGGACACAAAAGAGTACAAGTTTCTTAGATGAGTAGTACGGAATAAGAGGACGGTTTCATCTCAAAACACGGACATCGGATATGGAACTTTGCAAATAACTTCTAATTCTTCACAAATGTGCTATAAGTACGGTGACCATATTTCTAGAAGCAAAACCCGGGACAGATTAAAAATTCCTTGGATCGTTTTAAAAATATTGATTTAAAAAAAAAATAAATACAAAATTGAAATTTTATAAAAACAAGATTTTAAAATTTTTTCTATTTCTTTATTTTGATATCAAGATTTCTTAAACGATTTTATGGTGCATTTTCGTTGAAATCATTTTAGTGGTTTACGAAACCAAGAAAGGGGTGTTATAATAGGTAGGTACTAGGTACTGTTTGTTTATAACTTCTAAAAAATGTTTTCAATCAAAATCTTGAGAGCTGTTTTTAAACATTTAAATTTTATTTTAAATGGTTTTGAAATTTTATTATCTTTAAATAAACTTTTAACATGTCCATTTTAACAAGGTTTTGAAATTTTGCTGGGTTCTTTACTCTTTCATACGTTGTTCATTATTCGAAAAAAAAATTTTTCTAGTGTGGCTTTTTAACCTGACAAATACAAGCTGGAACTAAGGAATTGACGAACAATTTTAGAAACTAAAGCCCAGTTTAGAAGTGAAACGAATTTTCATATAAAACCAGCACAACGAAATCGTAAACGAAAATTTTGCTTTTCGTTGCACATTACTTAGCTTAACCAAAAAAAATTCTTGCCTCTGCTAGAATATTTGGAGAGTTTTCAATCGTTTGTCACTCACATTCAACTGTCCAGGTAATTTTTCTCACTCCAAAAGAGTTTTTTGACTTTGGAGACCTAGAAAAAATTCGTTTGCTTCAGGAGCATACTTAGCTTAATGTTTTTATCAGAAAAATTAGAAAAACTTTAAACTTCCAACCACTGTTTTTCTTGTTTTCCGTACAAAGTTTTTAAAATTTTGAATAAAAATAATCAGAGAACCTGCAAATACGAGACATTCACGGGACAAATTACAAAATACGGGACACTTATACGTCCCGGGTTTCTTAAATAAAAACTCGGGACAAGCTGTAGAAATACGGGACAGTCCCGGGTAAACCGGGATGGATGGTCACCGTAGCTATAAGAAATATTTGTGGAGCAAATAGTTCAACTCGATCTATTGAGTCGTTAAGATCTTTGAACATTTTGCCTATCAGACATTTATATTATTATAAGACATCTAAAATTTCTCTCTTAAAAAATATTTTAGATGTCTTATAATAATATAAATGTCTGATAGGCAAAATGTTCAAAGATCTAAACAACTCAATTGGCTCTACAAATTTTTCGTCTATAGTACATTTCTGAAGAATTAGAAGGGGATTTACCACCCCAACAACAAAGTCCATACTATAGTTTGGAATGGAAGTTATAAGTTAAACCTAAATCATCGCTGCAAAAGTCGTTATTTTAGCAGAAAATGGTAAATTAAACATTAAATTAATATACATAAATTAGAAACAACATATTGCCCAAAACAGTCCCTTGTGGGACACCAATGTTAGTGTCACTTAGTTTGTCTTTAACTTTAACTTTAACTTTTTGAGTCCTGTTCCTAAGGTAGGATAACAACCTGTTATGGCCAATTCAATCCCATTTAGCTTGTAAGAGAGGCATGATCAATGGTGTCAAATGCTTTGCTTATATCCACAAACAAACTAGTCCAAAATTTTTATCATCAAGACCTTTGTTGATAAAAGAATAAAAATCTTCTGTGTAGACTGTAGAGTCCTTCTCTAAAACCAAACTGTGAAGGGCCTGAAAAACTTATATTTCTTAATGCAACGCAACATTCTGTTTTAGATAGCTTTTTAACTTATTTCAAATTCGACCAGTGCTTTCAGAATGGAGAGTGATAGAAAACTATTAACAGCTCCTACTGAATCTAGAAGGTAGCAAGAAGTGTACATTTCCAAAGGTTTTTAATCCCTCACTGATATGAAAACAATCAACAACACCATTGGTGCAAATAAACCATCAATCCCGACATTCTCTTTTTGTTTGGTTTTACCTATAGTTTTAGATAAAAATGTATCAAAAAATCTGAGTTTTAACTAAAAGCAATCAAATCCTTAAAAAATTTCCTAGTTGTTTCATATGAATGAACATATCCCATAATATATTAAAAACTAAAACTTACCTTATCATGTATCCAAATGATGCCTTCGCTTCCGAATGTTCCATTTTCTCAAATAATTATACAGCATCGTAATGAAGACGGAAATCCTGATTGCATATTACGCCGCTGCTTATGCTGCTGCTGATGATTATTTCTCTGATCGTCCTTTGCCTTGTCACCTTTTAACTGTTCATTATTCAACACCCAAATCGAAATCAAACGCATTTCAACTAATTGAACAAATTTGTGTAACTATATTGCGAGCAACCATTCAGCATATTCCATGGAGAGGACGACACGACTGGAAACTGCAATGAGAAATCATAGATGTGATGGAATTAATCACAATCAATCGAGAGTATAATTTTCATTTCATTTGATTTTGAGTGGAAGAGATATTATAGAATACAGAATATACGTATGTCTCGTATTAATATATGTATATGTATGTATGTGTGTAGAGTTTAATTAACTATGATGTATGAGCAAGAGTATCACTATTATGAACGTTGTTGTTAATGATATCCTAATTAAGTGTGTATAGAATTTCAAATTAATTTTGGTTATGGCTTTGGCTGATGATGGTTTCGTTATAATGACATATTTTTGTGCAAAATAATTGGCGTGATTTTGGAAAGAACGGAATTTTAAAATATTAAATTTTAATTATTTTTTTTTTTATTATTTATTTTATAGAACATTTTGTAATAATTAAAATGAAAAAAATATGGCTTGTGTCACTCAATAGACAGAGTATTTGATATTTTACTATTTACATGCCTATATTTAGATTAGGCTATTAAAAATTGATTACAACGATTCCTCAAAAGCATCGATTCATTTTGATCAAACATAGATTTAAATGAGTCAGTAGCGTAGATAGCTTTTTGCTAAGGGGAGGGGATAGATCTAGTTCGCAAATTTTTTTTTAAGTTTTAATAATGCTTCTTTGTATTATTTTTATTCTCTTTAAATTGGAGAAAGTTCTTTCGGTAGTTGACGTAGAAACCAGCAGTGTAGCTAATATCTTTAATAAAATATAAATACCAGGACAACTTGTTTCGGTGCAGCTTTCGAGCGCTTTCAATGAGTTCATATAGGAAGTACCTATTTGTCCTTCTGATCAAATATCTTTTCTGAGTTTTTAATTCTTCACACAGAGAAAAATATGACCAGGACCACCTAAATACCAACAGATTTCCTTATTGAACTGTTTTATGAAGAAACCTTATTAATATCAACAATTAATAAGGTTTTTCCATAGAGATTTCTTATTTTTTTCATGTACAAAATCTTTCAAAATTTTTTGTAAAATTTTCATATTTTTTTCAACTTGGCACTAGAACAAAAATTGTGACCAATATTTCTATAGTAAGTTGGAATAGGTGATCCCGTACATGATCGTATTTTTTTTATTAAAAAAACAAAACCGACTTCCATGGATCAAAACTGGGTTTTATGGTTTTTCTAATAGTACTGAACAGGCACCAGCTTTTCAATACCTACAAAAAGAATTATCAAAATTGGTTCACTCGGTCCAAAGTTATGAGGTGACAAACACAAAAAAAAAGTACAGACGAATTGAATAACTTCTCCTTTTTGGAAGTCGGTAAAACAATTAGGAAATCCCGATTGTTTAAATAATATTTCCTTCTTGGATTAAAACTATAAGGAAATCTTATTGTTTTTGTTCTATTTTATGTGGTCTAGTTTTTGGTAAAACTCAACAGTTTCATTAAATTTTTTAGCTGCTTTGTCTATTTCAGACGAAGAATCCTTAGAGAGAACCGGAAACCCTTCTAGTGTGTTTTCATGGTTTGTACATTTTTCTCCAAGGCCCATTACATAGAAATCGAGAAAAAGATTGAAAACAGTAACACGAAAATATTCTTTACTGTACTTTGAACCGAAGGGTTCGAACGATTCTTTTGTCGCTTCACTATTCTCTTATGTTTAACGCCTATATCAAGGATTTCAGCTAATTTTTCCCATATACAAAAAACTTTCGAAAATGAGTCGTCTTCTGCCCGTTTAATTTTTAGTTGATCCCTTAAATCTTTAGCGAACTCCTTCGCTTGGACCAAGTCTAAATTCACTCTTTGAAACACCGACTTAATGGCAACGAAAGTTGTTAAACCATATTTATAACCTTTAAACTAATCAAGAACTCGAAATCCATAGCGTTTTTTTCAAAGTGCGCTTCTTCAACTTATTTATTCATGACTGTTTATACTGCACAATTATCGATCCCAATGGGGGGGGATATATCCCCCTGATCCCCCCCCTATCTACGCCACTTAATGAGTGCATGGTTAGCTTGAAAATTACATGAATGCTTTTTTTAATTCATCTATATTTCGTTTACACGACAATCTTATCATTAAACTCAATCAGTCGTATTTATTAGATTTTTGTCTACTTATACACTGCATAACTTTTTTCAAATTGTTGGAAATATGCTTTATTTAATGAAAATAATAATCACATTATTCGCGATTAAGACAATCTACTCTTGTGTATAAGTTTGGCAGCTATAAGACAACAATAAACAAGGTTTTTGATCACATTTTCTAAATTAAAACAGTTGTATAAAGTTATACAACGTTTATAAATACGGGAGAATATATTCAATTAAATTTTTTAAATCATGGCTCTAAATTGTAAATACAATCTATTTAAATTAAAAATTAATTAGGAACAAAGGTCGTCATCTTATGCTTGTAGGACTTAAAATAAAACTCAACCAACACAAGAAAATATTAAATAAACATGGAAATCCTTAATTTGTGCTCAGTTTTTGGTAACAAAACTTATGCTTATGTTTTTGAAACAACGTTACCTTAATAAATAAATAAAATGATTACAATTACTGATAAATGAGTAAACTGTGCTGCGTTGAGAATACAAATTTTACTTCTGATTTCAAACAGTCATGGGGCTGCAACTCTGTTTAGTTAAATATTGTAGAGCGTGAAGCGGACTGGTTTTTCCACAAATACATTTTTTAAGGCACACAAAAGTATTTATTCCATAATACGGAACATTTAAATTTATGTATACTTTTAAATATTTAAGAGTCAACAGTTTTCTTCGCACTTTTGATACCTTCCACGTACACAAATTTTAAGCAGCCAATTTATATAACATTTTAAAGGATAAATAATGGTAAAAATATCTGGGTAATAATGTTTAGCGTTTAAGTTTATCTTTAGGAATAATATTACGTATACACCACAATGAACCATTTCTATATTATTGCTTTGATAATATTGGTTCGTTATTTTACGAATTAAAGCTCTTCTTAGGCCCAATTTATTCACTCTCCATTATTTTTAAAGGCTCCATTAAAAATTATAAAACTGTCAAATCGCATACAAATTTTAAAATTTCCCTTTTTTAATGGCGACTTTAAATTTAATGGAGTGTGAATAAATTGGACCTTAGTGTTTTAAATGTCTAAGGCCCATTTGCTCATACTAGTCATAAATTCTCATCTTAGCTAGGTCGAACATAACTCTTGTGTTTTACTTAGTTTATTCTAAGTTGCTAAAAAATATTTATGTTTAACCTAGCAATGATTTACTTTCATGATATAAATCGCTGAGAACTTCAAATTCAAAAGTCAAATCAATAGAAACGTCAAATAATTTAAATAGATTTTGAGCAATTTAGCAATTAATATACAACAATATCGTTGTCCTTATCTTGCGGAATAAAAGTGTAAAAAAGTATATTTGAGCCAAAAATAAGTGTTAATTGGTTAAACAAAAATTATTCGTGTGTGTGTGTAAATGTGCTGGTGTGTCAAAATTAGTCAATGAAATATGACAGCAAAATAGTGCCTCATACAATAAACTGTGGTGTAAATTGTACCATCTGTGGATGGTTTAAGTTAATGAATGTAAGTTTATTTTTATTAAATTGATAATAATTCATGTCCTTTGTACTACCGACATCAATTTTTGAGCGACATTCTTGCTTTTTTCATAAAATAAAAGTGCCTAGGTGGAACATAACAGCTTAAGTTCCACTATTTCTTCCCCCTAAGTTATGTTAAACTTAGAGGAATTTATGACACAGTTTGAAGTTCGTGCAAACCGTAATGTAGAACTTAAGGGTTTATGTTTCACATAAATATTTAAGACTCGTTTCAGCAAATGGGCCTAAGGGCCATTTGCTGAAATGAAACTTAAATATTTATGTTGAGCATGAATCCTTATTCCCTACTTTTTGCTCTGCGTAAACTCATAAGGTTTTATGTAGAACTTAAATCCTTAAGTTTTGTTTGAGCAGACGACTCTAAGAATCCCTAAGTACCTATGTATTAAAATAACCATTTTAAGGCTTTTGTACGAATCCAAGAGCAACAGTTAACAGTATATAAGTTATCTCTTAATGTTTCAATACAAAAAGACCACGTTGACTGATTTAAGTTTGTTGGGAGCTATCCCACATGATTTTGTCCATTTTATTCAGACTATTTCTATTCTATCTACTACAAAAATATCTTAAATTTCATTTAAAAATATCAATAAAGTTTGATTTTCGATTCATGATGATGAACATATTAATCTTATAAGGCCCCATAAAATAGAACTGAACTACCTACCATACCATTCCAAAAAAAAGTTAATTGTATCTATTCATTTGGAAGAGTGTTAAAATATATTACACATGAATGGTAATTTTTCATAAATCAATAGATTAAGGCAGATGAAAGAAATGGGACCTCAACCTTTTGACCATCAACCATCACTTATAAATTCTTCCTCTTACTACGCATTAAAAATGTTAAAAAATATAACAAGATACAATAATTTAAATTCGAATTTGTGTGATTTTTACTAAATTGAAAAAATTATAAAAGTTTCCTACTTACGTATATAAATTTTCTTAAAGGTTACAGAAAAGTTGAATTTACTTGAAATGGCTTCAATATTTAAACAGAATCATTAAGGTTTTTATAAGGAAAATGGCAAAAGTTTGGCGAAGTGCATCAACTGCAAAATAAGCCACCAAGCTATCTATATGGGCTGTGGTAGCTTAGGAGCATAACAAACGCCGAAGAATAACTTTGCATGCATTTCAAAATAAAAATCGTTATAGCAAGTTCCGGGGATGGTTTTTAGAGAAAGAAATTTGATATTTGTTATTTACGATTGGTGATCTTTAAAGCCTTACATCGGCTTTCCTCCTGATAAATTACTAAAAAACAAAATATTTTTAAACTTATAATGCTATGTCCCATTTTAATCAATGCTGAGTTTTGTTCTCCATTTTTTTTTTTCTTTTTTGAAAAATTAGTAAAAAAAAATGTATCCAAAATGTATGTTTTTCTAAATTTTGTTTTTAACTTCATATATGTAAAAGATTTTGTACTAAATAATAAAATGGTACTCTGGGATTTACATACAATAAAAATAATGACTTTTCAAACAAACAATTTCAGTTTAAGATATACCTCAATTATATGGTTTTTTTTAATCTTAATCCTTATTACCATTATTTCTCAACTGTCAAAGGTACATATTATATTGACATTTTCAAAATACAGCTTTTATCTCTGTTTGTCTACATTTTTCATTTATAGCCATAAGTCCAAACAGTACCTATATTGGAGTCTCATCCCTGTTACGAGTTAACTAAAAAAATTTTTACGTACCTCTACCTACCTATACGTTAAAAAACATTTTCAAGTAGATGTCTTCAAAGGTTGAGGGTCCAAAATAAAAAAACAAATTCTTCTAACTTTGTTCTAGTTATGTTTTTGCGCAGACAGATAAGTTGTCAAACCTGCTTCCTGATCAAAATCAATTGAACAAAACTGAAGTTGTAATTTCCAACCAAAAATTTCGAATTCAGTTGGCTTTAAAGGGTGCCTTATAATTTTAGCATGTTTATTATTTTTTTCTGTTTCTATCTGCGTTTATTTGTCTTCTTAAGAATCGTGAAAATTAAGATTTAGGAAAATTGACAAGTTGTTCACCATGGCGTATACGTACTTTTTTTCTGTCGGTGTTAACATCCTTTTCTGTTGGAGTTTTCTTTCTCATTTTGTCGTACGCTTTAATAAACTTTAATGTATCTATAGTTAAATCCTTATATAAATTTATTTCTCTATAGTCGATCTCGTGTCGTGTTAAATTATTCCATGTGTGATTTTATTAATACGTAACGAGCTCTCGGTCCACTTAATGTGATATCTACAATAAAAATCTAAATTTTCAAATCCACGTGTTTTTGAGACTTTATTAATCACAAAACCCATATCGTGTATAGAAACAAACATAGGTGTCTTAAAAATAAAAAAAATTCTTGAATTTTATTTTAATGTCTAAAAGCAGCCAATCCTTGACGAGGACATTGCAAAATAATGGAGCACAAAAAAACAACTGTATAGATACCTATACGCATATTCGCACAGTCAGAGAATAGGTTATGTGATTTTATTTCTTTTAAACATGAATCGATATCAATCCGTTGGCACGTGTTATATCCAAAAAAACGAAAAAATTGAGGACAACATTTAGTTGAGTTTGATATTGACATCTTTGTGTATGTTTGCTTTCAAAGCCAAATGAAGTTAAGTGTCATCAAGAAAAGTATTTAGAAAAGAAAGTGTCAAAAGTCATTTTATAAATGAATGAATACAGATGTTTTAGAGAAAAAACATACATACATATGTATGTACATACATTCCTTTATAATATGAAAGATGTTCATTTTTGTTTAGGGTTGGAGAACCTGCATGCTGTCTTGAATGGTTTTAATTTTGAAATGTTTTTTTTTTTTTATTCCATCAATATATTCAAGCATACATAACATATGCTTTTACATACAAACTACGTAGGTACACATGTGTATTTAGTGAACAAAAACAGACCTCAGTATAAAAAAACTTTGATGAAATACCTATTTTTGATCTAACATTTATTTATTGAATGTTGAAAAGCTAATATTGAATAGCTTAATTTTATATGGATGAATGAGGGGAGGGCGTGGATGGTAGAGAATCCCTGAGTAACAGAGGACTTATTTTTCTTTTCAAAATTTTAATTAAGTGAATTTGCCCAAAATCGAATGTCGTAAAAGTAATGAATGCATTCAGAGAAAAAAGTATAAATTGACTGTTTTAAGAATAAATTTTGAACAATATTTAAGAGCACTGCTAATCTTGCCATATGATATTATCTTAAACTATTTTTTACCGACTTCCAAAGAGGAGGTATTCGTCTGTATTTTTTTTTTTATGTTTGTTACCTCATAACTTTGCACTTAGTAAACCAATTTTGATAATTCTTTTGGTATTGGAAAGCCTGCAGTGTGGTCTTATTTCAGTTTCGTTCAGTTCTGGCTATAGGAACTATAAGAAAAACCATAAAACCCAGTTTTGATCCATGGTTGATTTTGTTTTTTACCGACTTCCTAAAAGGAGGAGGTATTCAATTCGCCTGTATTTTTCTTTTTTTTATGTTTGTTACCTCATAACTTTGGACTGAGTGAACCAATTTTGATAATTCTTTTTGTATTTGAAAGCTGGTGGCTGTGGTCCCATTTCAATTTCGTTCAGTTATAGCCATAGGAACTATTATAAAAACCATAAAACCCAGTTTTGATCCATGGAAGTTGGTTTTGTTTTTTGATAAAAAAGATTATTTGATAAAATGATTTATTTATTAATGCTTAATGAGACCACCCTAAAATGAATTATAACCTGTAAGGGGAACGGAGTGGAGAGGTTACCAAAATAATAAGACCACAAAACTAAAACTAACAATAGTAAAATATTATACAATTAGGTTCGCATTGTTATATGCATTCACATATGTACATAATCATAAAACAGACAGCTGTAACATCGTTTGATTTGGGGATTATAACAAGTTAAACGTTTATAACATTTCGAGAGAGTACATAATATCAAAAATATAATAATTGTTCAGAAATATAGGGTGTTCTTATAATTGAGTGATTGATTAAGTTTTATTTCTTACAAACCATTTTAAAATTTATAGTAAAAAGTGAAACGTATAAACTAATAATAGCACGGTTTGTATTGTTTTCATATTAACTAATCAAGGAAAAACATGTTTTTCGCGATATCATGAAAAAAATCTGATACGATTGTGATAGATATTTGCTGAGACCTTGAAACACAACACCTCATTTTTATTTTTTGTAGTCATTTTAAACTAGGCTAGGATCACTTTGGTTATCATCCACGTATTATACACTAGATTGTAACTACACTATTTCAGTGGCATCTGCTATGCCAGTTGCAAGTCTAGAGAACCAGTGCCGGATAAGTCTCAAGGCAGAGTAAACTTTAAACAAACAAAGCCTCTTGGAGATGTACCTTCTATAAGAAGCAATATTACATTAAAAGGGGTTCTCAAAAGGTTTTCTAGATTTTCAGAAAGCTTTGCAATCAAGCAATTCATGCACCTCATTTGTTTGAAATTGGTTAACACGATAGTAGATAGAGTATATTTATAGGTGCATATCAATTTATCGACTATTGCGTTAGCCGATTTCGCCCCTAGTAATGATACTGTTCTAGAATGCTATACTGGATCGAATTAATGCAGTAATCAAATCCCTACATAATCCAGTTATCGAACTAACAACGGCAGTCGAGTCGATCTTTAAAAATCGCTTATACTTTTTTGGGCATTACCAGGGGAAGAAAAAAGCATCATGATGAAAAATGTGTAGATAAAGTTTTATTAAGAGCCAATTTTTCAATAGCCAGATAAACCCCAGTTAAGGCTTCTTCCTAGGAATAAAAGTTTTTTTTTATTGACATTTATTTTTCTGATAGTCTAACTGACGACTGAAAAATCAGTACTTAATAGAAGGGTAAAGTCTAAAATTGAAACCTATTTGCCAATATTAGACATGCCGTACGGAGAATTGTCGTGACGATTAGAAGCCCACACGGAGAAAAACCTGTCACCTTAAAATAAGATGATGCGCACATTTAATTTCACCACCTTAAAATAAGGTGATATCCGCTTAAAATAAGGTGATTCCACTTACCTAAACTCAGTTAAATTTAATGTGAACTTCATCTTATTTTAATGTGAATGTTCATCTTAAAAAAACCGACCAAAAATAAAACTTCTTAAATTATTGTCACACTTACAGGAATTTTTGTAGTGACCTCTTCAAATAGAATATATGAAAAACTTTGATGCAGGCTCCAGGTCCTGGAGCCTGCATCAAAGTTTTTCATATATGAATCATTTATTTGCAAAACATGATAAGTCCATGATTTTTAATTTTTTAGGAGAAGAAAAAAACGTTCTATTTTCTTTTGATATGCGTAGCAAAATTTATAAAAAATATATTCTGTAGAACTCTTGCCTAGCTACAAAATACCGTTTCGTTTTTTAATTTTTGGAGCGATAGTTCAAAAGATAAAAAATAAAAACGCTTTTGGACTTATCATACTTAGAAAATAAACGGATGTGAAATTAGTTTTAAAATGGATATACAATTAT
The DNA here is from genome assembly GCF_945859705.1 of Episyrphus balteatus. NCBI lineage: Eukaryota > Metazoa > Arthropoda > Insecta > Diptera > Syrphidae > Episyrphus > Episyrphus balteatus. The sequence goes on along the minus strand of NC_079137.1, from coordinate 34,239,784 downwards.
GCTTTTAGCCCCAGTCTATCAAACAATTGTATTTCAGATCAAAATACAATGTCCGAACTACTTATTTAACTTTAAAGTAGCTTTAAACTTGAGATTTTCAATCATTAGTCGAATATAGCATTTACACAAAAAGAAGCTGTTGTTTATTTTCAAAAGATGATAAATCCGGGACTTATTCTGTTTTTGATACTAAAAAAATATTTCGCGGAGCTGTAAAATCTGATATAGTTGGAAGAGATACTTCATATTTTGAAGACAGACGTGGTTATCCCTGGAGTACAAATTTAGTCAAAAAAACAAATTTTGAAAAAAAGTGGACTTATCATGTTTTGAAAATAAATGATTCATATATATTATTGTCACACTTCAGGTTTACTTGTAGTTTATCATACTCATTTCCAACACTGAGATAGCACAGTGGTAATACACTGGCTTAGTAACCCAACAGTCGTAGGTTCGATCCCCGGTGGCTGCCAGTTTTTTTTTTTTAATTTGCGCATTCAAGAAATTAATATGACTTGTCACCTTAATTTAAAGTGATGTCACCTTAATATAAGGTGAGAGTCATCTTAGCAAAAAAACATACAGAAATCCGCATAAATGAAGATGCGATCCGCTTTATTCTATGTGGTCTGTTTTTTCCGTGTATGATGACATTAATTCTCTGTTCGGATTTCTAATAGATTTCATGACAAACACGAACCAACCAGTGGCGTATCCAGAAAAAATTTTGGAGGGGGCTGGAAAATTTTACTAAAATTTTTTAGAGGGTAAATTTGCGAAAAAAAATTTCATTTCTTTTTATTAATCTTTGATCGAGAGTTAAACGCTGTGCTGCGGTACTGAAAGTGGTATAGTAGCATTATACTGCTCTCGACAGATTCGTACTACTGTCTCCTCCTTTCACATTCAGAGTACCTAGTGTTTTTTCAAAGCTCTCGTGTCCCAAACATTTTACACAAACAGCAAGGAGTTGAGTCATCCTTAAAAAAAAAATACTTTATTTCGTTCGAACTTTGTCATGTGCTGAATCCAAAACTGTTTACAGATTTATCCCTATCACGTCAAGAGTTTTTGAGCTATACTCTTCAATATTTTCGTTATACAGGGTGTCCCACAGTCACCGCCCCAAATGAAAACCATGGATTTCTGAGGTCATTTGAAGTCGAAAAACTTAATAGGTAATTTTCTCGTTTTCGTCCCGTTTTGGAGTTACCACGGTTTTTATGATTTTTGCTCTCTTGTCCTTTAACTGGCCTTATCTTTGCCAAACTAAGTTTGATTTGAAAGATTTTTTTTACAACCAATGAAGAATTTATTACAGTTTAAGTTTGTCTCAAATTTTTTTTATCTGCGGACAACCGTTTTTCCACAATTTTGCATCAAACACAATTTTCTTCGTTTTTTAAGTTGTTTTTTACACTTTCATATCATTTAAGTCAAAAAAACACGTTAATGAGTATTCATTTTTTGTAGTTTTTCTTAAAGCCCAGTTTATTTTCATAAAAAAAATAAGTTTTATTTCATAAAAAAGGCTACTGAAAGTAATTAAAAAAAAAATAAACGAACTGAGTGAATTAAAAAAAAAATAATTTTTAAATAAAAAATTGATTTAAATGAATTAAAAACTTTTTCTGAGCTATTGTGATTAAGAAAAGAACAAATAGATAAAGCTCAGAAAAAAATTTAATTTATTTAAATCAATTTTTTATTTAAAAATTATTTTTTTTTAATTCACTCAGTTTGTTTATTTTTTTTTTAATTACTTTCAGTAGCCTTTTTTATGAAATAAAACTGATTTTTTTTATGAAAATAAACTGGGCTTTAAGAAAAAGGACAAAAAATTAATACTCATTAACGTGTTTTTTTGACTTAAATGATATGAAAGTGTAAAAAACAACTTAAAAAACGAAGAAAATTGTGTTTGATGCAAAATTGTGGAAAAACGGTTGTCCGCAGAAAAAAAAATTTGAGACAAACTTAAACTGTAATAAATTCTTGATTGGTTGTAAAAAAAAATCTTTCAAATCAAACTTAGTTTGGCAAAGATAAGGCCAGTTAAAGGACAAGAGAGCAAAAATCATAAAAACCGTGGTAACTCGAAAACGGGACGAAAACGAGAAAATTACCTCTTAAGTTTTTCGACTTCAAATGACCTCAGGAATCCATGGTTTTCATTTGGGGCGGTGACTGTGGGACACCCTGTATACGCCCATGTTCCACAATTCGATCGACAGTGAATTCAAATCACTTTTCAATTTCACGTGAAATGAAATATCAATATTCTTCATTTCGATCGGTTTCGAAAACTTCGAAATTGCTTCTAACTGTCAAAACTGAAGGATCTTCCATTTTTGTTTTGTTTCTAAAGTGAAATTACTGCAATTGCAGATTCATTGAAAAAGGCCCCCAAATTCACGAACAGTAACATAGTGAATTGAATTCGATCAGAAAATCTAAATGAGTAAAAAAATGCAGAACGCCTATTTCACTTTCTGCAAGTGAATACGCAAAAAGTGGAATGCAGAACGTGAAAGTCTCAAAAACTAATTTTGAATGAAATTCTTTTTGATGTTTAATCCGAAATATATATGTATGTTTTTTCGTAATATGTTGCTGTTTCAATCCAAATCGGAAGCGCAAACTGCAATTTACTTAAAGAAACCTGCTGGCCACTTAGATTTTGAGATATCAAAAATTTCTATTTCCAATTTCTTTGAGAAAAATATTATTAAAAAAAAAATGTAAATATACTTAAGACGATCAAATACGGCGTTTTGAGATTGAATAAGAAGTTTTGCAATAGGGGTATTCACGACCCGGTTTAACAAAAAGGTGTAAAAATGCAAAATTTTGTTTTCTACTACCACAACTACAATAGACAAATTTTGCAATAGGGTTGGGGTATAGCTACGGTGACCATATTTCTGGAAGCGAAACCCGGGACAGTGGATCGTTTTGAAAATATTGATTTTTCAAAAAAAAAAAAAAAAAATTTTAAATGAGTTTTCATAATTTTTCTTTATTTTGATATCAAGATTTCCTAAACGATTTTATGGGAGCGTTTTTGTTGAAATCATTTAAGTCGTTTACGAAATCAGAGATCAAAAAAATGGTTTAATAATAATTCATATTTCATATATTTATAATAATAATGTCTGTTAATAACTTCTAAAAAAATATTTTTTTAATCAGAATCGGGACAGCTGTTTTTTAACATTTTAATTTTATTTTAAATGATTTTGAAAATGTATGATCTTTAACACAGCTTTTGACATGTCCTTAAAAGTTTTGAAACTTAAATGGGTTCTTTACTCTTCCATATGTTGTTCTTTATTCGAAAACATTTTACCTGGTGTAGCAACCTGACAAACAGAAGCTGGAACTAAATAATTGACGAACATTTAAATAAGACTAGCCTAGTCTAGAGGCGAAACGAAAATTTTCATACAAAACCAGCACAAAATTTTGCTTTTCGTTGCACAATACGCAGCTTAGGTAACGAAATTCTTACCTTAGAAAAATTTTTAAATTCCAGCCACTGTTTTCTTGTTTTCCGTACAAAGTATTTAAAATATTGAATACAAAAGAATACGGGACAATCACGGGACAAATTACAAAATACGGGACACTTATACATCCCGGGTTTCTTAAATAAAAACCCGGGACAAGCTGTAGAAATACGGGACAGTCCCGGGTAAACCGGGACGGATGGTCACCGTAGGTATAGCAAAAGTGTAAATGTGTAAAAAAAATTTTAGTCTGTATATTTGGTTGTTTTATTTTAAGAAAATGTTACACTTTTGCACTTTTACAACGATACAAGACCATTTGCATCGAATTGTGAATACCCCTAATAATTTAACAGTGATGTAATTGGAAGTCAAAATACTAAAAAAATGATCTAAAGAATTCTGAATTGGACTAAAATCCGAAAAACAAAAATTATCCCAACCCTCATCGTCAGCTTAGGCTCTTACTCAAACAAACCCAAACAGCTGTTTCAGAATTTGGAGGGGGCTCGAGCATCTATGCTGCCTCTAAATCTCTAAGATTTACGAACAAGTTTCAGTTAATCATGTAAATTATGATGAAATCAGCTAAATAAAAACATGATCTTGAAGGCTTGGGGGGGGGCTTGAGCCCCCTGAGCCCCCCCCTCAATACGCCACTGGAACCAACAGATCAAAGAAGCTTGTACAAATGGTCGAAAATTATTCCAACGACATCGAACTAGAGTTAAGTAACAAGATGGTGCAGTTCAAGCTCTTCATATTGTAATCAGAGGATACGGTATAAAAAGCTCAGATTGTGCATGCCGAGAGATTATTCAAATTTATATCTGATAAAATGGTCCAATCAAAGCAACGTAACGTTCCCAAATGTTATGGTTGCTTTTAAAATGTATAGAAATTTGATGATTTCAAACACGACTAGGGAAGGTAATTTTTTAAAGCATACCTACTTTTTTATGAAAAAAAAAATTATTTGTTTTAAGAAAATAAACTGGGCCAAAGAAATTAATACTCATTTACGTGTTTTTACCGACTTCCAAAAAGGAGGAGGTATTCAATTCGTCTGTATTTTTTTTTTTTTTTTTTTTTTTTTTTTTATGTTTGTTACCGCATAACTTTGGACTGAGTGAATCAATTTTGATAATTCTCTAAGCCATAGGAACTATTTTAAAACCATAAAACCCAGTTTTGATCCATGGAAGTTTTGTTTTGTTTTTTTGCTAAAAATGATTCTTTTTTTTTTAATAAAATGATATGAAAGTGAAAAAACAACTTAAAAATGAGAAAAATTTGGTTTGATGCAAAATTGCAGACAAAGGTTGTTAGCAGAAAAAAAAAGTTTTGGGACAAACTAAAACTTTAATAAATGCTTGATTGGTTATAAAAAAAAAAAAAAACTCTTACGGATCAGATGAAGTTTGGTAAAGATAAAGCTAGCAAAGGAAAAAGAGAGCAAAACCATCTTAACTCGAAAACGGGACAAAAACGGGAAATTTACCTCTCAAGTTTTTCGACTTAAAATGACCTCAAGAATCCATGGTTTTCATTTGGAGCAGTGACTGTGGGACACCCTGTATAAAGTTTTTTTAAAAATAACTTGGAAAAGGGGTGTTTTTTTAAGAGAAGAGAAAATAGTTCAGGATTATTAACAAAAATCTATCACGGAATTTATATCCTAATCAAATTCGATAATAACGCTGCATTTAGGTGAGTGAAACGCAATTTTTTTTGTAAAGAACTAAAATCTGTGCTTAAAATCAAACTTGTGTGCTTAAAACCAAAAAAAAAAAAGAATAAACAATGACTTAAGTGGAACGTTTAAAAACTTTAGTGTATACATATAAGTTTCATTTTTCATGGGAATCGGAAATCAAATTACAGAATTCAAAAAATTTGTTTTTTTTTAATAAAAAGGGTGTTTTTTAAAGAGAGTAAAACTTAGAACTTTAAATCCTCCTCGCGTCATCTTCATTGTGTTTTTTTTTTTTAGAATCAAGCTAACCAAAACACTCTTTCACTCGAGATAATAGAATGGGCTCTTTTGTTTCTTACTTTTTATACAAAATGAAACTTTTCTGCCAAGATGAAACTATTTGACTATTTTCTGCCAAGATTTGACTATTTGAAATTAAAGTCAGTGATGTTGACTTTTTAAACACATCACTTACACTGTTCCTATATCACAAAAACATTTTTTCATCATACCTAGTTAAAATTCCCTTAGGTTAGGTTAGGTTAGGTTAGGTAGAAATGGCTGTCAGGAAAACAACTGACACACTTAGACCATTTATTGGTCCGTTGTGATACCATGATTTTGTGAGGAAATTCCTCACTAATTAAACCAGTTGGAGCTTTTAATAAAGCGGTGAAGGTTGAAGATGTCAGTATTGATTAGCTCACTGGTATCTTCTAAGAAATATTTTTCCAGGTATTTTTTACGTCTACTGGAAAGGGCAGTAAAATTCCCTTACTGAATTGCATTAGAAAATCATCCTTTTCGAATGCGTTTCATTTATAACTAAGTTCTTGAAGTGAAAATAGAGTTCAATTGGTTTTTATGACATTAAATTAATATAGAGGTAATCCCTGGAGAAGTCTTTAGACTTCTAATGGAAATAACCATGAGTTTTGGTTAAAATTCACTATAAAATCTATTTTAATCTGCTTGGCTTTTGTAACTAAATCCAAAATTCCTGATCCTAACTATCTACTTATATGCCATTTAAGAACGAAAATTCATAAAAATGGCTCTAAATGGCATGCCTTTTTCCGGGTCTCTCTCTCTAAGGGTAGGTACTTGCACTGGACGAAAGCATATTCATAATATTCACAATTTTGTGGCAATCTTTGCCTCCCCAAATTATGTGTTTATTTTTTATTATATTTATTTTTTTTTTCACTTTTATAAAACTATCCAATCGTGAAACTCGAAGCTACTATTATTTAAGGAACAAGTAGGTACGTACGACTTAGACATTTTACAGTTTTAAATACCTACATTTAGTAATCTAGTACATATTGAATCAAAACGAGGGGTGTTATGGTTTAATAAATAATATTGTTGGCTTATTTTTTATTATTTAGCTTTCTGTTTGTTTCACACTTGTCTGCTTCTCTTTTCAATTTTTAGTCAACAAATTTTCTTTTTTTTTTAGTCACAAAACACATCCTCCTCTTAACAGAAAAAAAAATCTGATATTAACCCTTTTCAGAAATAATCCCTTTGATTTCCAAGTAAAATTATATTGAATGAAACCTCTCTCGCTTGATAGAATTTAAAATCTATTACAAAACAAAGTACCATACACAATAATACACATACATATACATATGTACAAATATAACCAGAAAAATAACAATGTTTTTTAACGTAATAAATTCGTAGAAAAAAGAATAACACAATGAGTATTTTGTAAATATTCTGTAAACACTTGTCACTAGGCTAAAATGTATCTATGGAGCAAAATGAGATTATAGGTAAGGGAAGAGTTAGAACCGTCCTGCACACAAACAAACAAACAAAAAAAGTACACAACAATATAATTTATACTATAAATTCCAGTCTCATCTCTTAACATACACACACCTCAAATACACTCACACACACATACAAGGCTCAACATGCAGGCGGCGCGCTATAAACAAATGAGAGATGCTACAAAAGGATTCCAGGAATGTGGTTGGTATCCTCTGGTCCACTTACTTCTTGTTCGTTGCTTTGTCGTTGTCGTCTCCGCGCGACTATAATAGCAATGATAATGGTATGTATTGGTGGTGATATCCTTTTTCTCTTCTGTTTTTTTTTTTTTTTTTTTCTTGTCGATTCTATTGCTCGTGTGTCTATGTTCTATTCCTTGGGAGAGTCCTTTTTTTTCGCTATCCTTAACTATTTCAGGGTTTTGTTATAAATTTTCTTTATTCTTTTTTGCTTGCAAAAATAAATTATACCACGTTAAGAACGATAGGTTTACACAAAATTAAAAGAAAAACGACTTTAAGGATCTGTATATCCTTCACAGGGAAGGATATTTTAGATATCGAATATCTAATAACTTTTACATAGACATTTTACATTTTTTCGAATTATTTTTATTTAGAAAAATGTGTAAGATTTTTTTTTTTAATCCACATAGACACAAACTCGCTGATACACAAATATTAGCACGCCCACTTCACATAATTCATTTTGCATCAATCAAATAGAGAAGCAGGTTTTTTTTCTTCAATCTACGTATCCTTACACAAAATTTATACTCAAGACTTTTTTTTCCACTAATTTTTCATTATAACATAATTTTTGTTGAATAAGGAAAACAAAACGAATGAAGAAACCGTATTTTTCTATTAAATTTATATAATCAGTTGTATACTTTTAGGATGTTTTCACTATTTTTTTTCACTTTTAGGTACACTGTATTATGGCTCCTTGCTAGCAGGATATTTTTTTTTTTCTTTATTATTTTAGCTCACAAAAACACAATTTAAAATTTTTCCAATATCGCGGTGATAACATCCGTAGCGAGTGAGGAGCTTTCGATGCAGATTCTCGTCCGGGACTGAATACAAACAACAAGGATAACAGAGATCCTTGCTCTTAGAGCATCAGAAATGTTCAGCAAAAATGAAAATATACTTGTCACAATACATTCATGGAAATATGGATTGGAAAGATGCGTCGCTCTCTCTATCTAGACTTTTTGGGGATGGTTTCGTCGTCCGTGTGACTGTGCTCTACTGCTCTTCTCTGGAGCTACAGCTAAGCTTCTTTATGAGCGGGTGGCAGTTGGGCGCCACTTACCCTTTAGTCAACATTCCACAATAGAATGGATGTAGGTAAATGTATCGCTAGAGCAAAACAGAAAAAAAAAGAACATCTCTGGAAGGGAATGAAGGACACTGACATAGATATTGCTGCTCCCTCACAATGGGCTTGCTCATGTGTTGTATGTTGACCTACTAACTTATTGAATCGCTGCAAATACATGTGTGTAAGAATTGTCATGTGTATTGTTATGATAAAGATAATTCTAAGATGAAAGGATTTCTTTATTAAAGATTCTTTTAACCTTTTGATAAAACTTCGAACTCAAATTATTAGGTTAGTCTTTTTTTTGCAAAAGTACTAATTAAATTGGAAAAAAAAAGAAAAATTTAATCTACTTTGTAGCCTCTTTTCGGGCGCGTCAGGCGTGCGCGTTAGCAAAGTAGGTGAATTCTTCTGCAAGTGTGCGTTCCACGAACTTCTCTATTTTTGACAAAAAAAAAAAAATGGGAGAAACGAGAGAGAAATCATCAGAAATCGGAAGCTGGAAAGTGTGGTGATTGTGGTATTTGGAAGTAGTGGCGCTCTGTGTAGAAGGCATCGAAGAATGGAATATTTATCAGTTGTTTTCAATTACAGTTAACTTCAAGCTGAAATAATATTCTATCCAATGAGTATCACAACATGAGTTCTCTTCTCCTAGGCAATCATTTCATTTTTTTTTTCTTTATTATTGTTTTTTTTTTTATTTTTTTTTTTAAGGAGTAGATTGATTTGGTATCATCATGCCTTGCAGGTTGATGTACTGTTGAAATATGATAGGTTGTATTAGATTGATATTCCTTATGGTATGTATGGTACAATTTTTTTATACCAACATCAGACTCCCTCAGGTGTAAATAGTGTGGTGTGTTAGTGTGTTTTCCATAGGTCCATTCATAGAATGTGATTTACTACGCTTGGAAAATAATTTATATTTGCGCAATAGCTTGTGTTCTGAGTTGCTTTGGATCTCGTCCATGAGTTTTGAATGGGCAGAGATTTCTTTTTCATAAATAATATGGAGACGGCTTTTTTTTGTAAGTATATTCAAGTTGAATGGACTTTGCGATGATGGTGAGTTGTTATAGTGATTGAAAGTTTATGATTTTGTTCTTTGTACAAGTACTTGTGCCGAAATTGTTTCAATGGAGCCGTGTTGTGTAGCTTCATATAGTGCAAGGGGTTGGTTATATCGAAATGATGATGTTTCTTTCTTGTTTATTTGTTTGTTTGTCTGTACTTTTTTGCTCTCAAGATTGAAGATTTGTATGTGTGTTTCATGTGAATATGATCTTATACGAGTAGTTGCTTTTATATTTTTAAAACAGTTTTTAGTTGAAGTGGAAATTAAAACATAATATTTTATATTCCAAAAAAGTTGCACATACGCCGTAGTGAACTAGTCCAGGGCTTATATTTAGAAGTTTACTTGGACTTGTTTTTGCAGACTGCGTTTCATATTCACCTTGAAAATCTTTGAAGTTTTGTTTATATACATATATGTTTTGGTTATTGCCATTTTCTCAAAATCGGTTCAACTAATATTTCTATTAGTTCTCAATACAACCTTTTATTATTAATGTTATTAAAGTAGTTCCAAACTTTTTTATTTTATTCATCCTCGATTGTTCAATAGAACTACTATTTAAAATTATCCTGTGGTGTCAGGGTGTTTTATTTCGGAAAGACCCCACGGCATCTCAACCGACGAAAGCATCCTGCTACAAGTGCAATTATTTTTTACTTTGATAAAAGAAAGGATTTTTAAAAAAATCACTAACGATATACCTCCCACAGAATCATTTCTGGTCATATTTGGCAAATCCCAAAAACGTTGTGGACGCGTTGTCTTGGACACGTTTTGAAAGCGTTTTAGGCGCGTTTTGGACGCGTTTTGGTCGCGTTTTGGACGCGTTTTGGACGCGTTATGGACGCGTTTTGGACGCGTTCTAGACACGTTTTGGACGCGTTATGGACGCGTTTTGGACGCGTTTTAGACACGTTTTGGACGCGTTTTAGGCGCGTTTTGGACGCATTTTGGACGCATTTTAGAAGCGTTTTGGACGTGCTTCAGGTGCGTTTACGACGCGTTTTTGACGCGTTTTGGATGCGTTTTGAACGCATTTTTGACGCGTTTTGGACTAGTTTTAGCCGCGTTTTGGACGAGTTTTAGACGTATTTTAGATGCGTCGTTTTGGACGCGTCGTGAAAAAATTTAATTTTATCTACGATTCAAGGCCTTTATATCTATACAGTTTTAATTTTAGTCTATGTTTTTTTTATTTCTTTTATTTATGAGTATTTTAAATTTTGTTTTCCATTATTTGTGCAAAAAGGCACGTTCAATTCAACACAAAAATATTTTTAAAATAATTTTTAATTAATCCACAGCACGTTTTTTATATTTTTATCAATTGAACACTAAATAAATTCTTCCATCCTCCTTGCTTACATGTTGTTTTCAATTTATGCTGTGAAATTTACTCATGTCGTGCTGTTCAGAACGTACGGCATATGCTAAACGAAAGTAAACGAATTGCGCATATGTGCGATATGGTTATTCTTATGAGAATTTGTGTGTGCTCGAGCACTAGTAGTAGCAACATGCAACTTGTCACATGGAAATTACCACATGCATCTAGCCACATACAACTTGCCACATGCAACTTGCCACATGCAATTTGCCACATGCAACGTGCCACATGTAGCTCGCCACATGCTATTCTCCACATGCAACTTGCCACATGCAACTTCCCACATGCAACTTCCCACATGCTACTTACAACACGCAACTTACCACATGCAACTTGCCACACGCAATTTGCCACATGCAACTTGCCAAATGCAACTCGCCACATGCAACTTCCCACATGCAACTTGCCACATACAACTTGCCACATGCTACTTGCAACACGAAACTTGCCACATGTTTCATGCCACATGGTACTTGCCACTGCAGTACTGCAGCGTACTGCATTTTTAAATACTAAAGTACTGTCAACTCTAAAGGCGAAACGATAGCCCTGCTGCCCAATTTCATCAGTCTCGGAGATGGCGATTTTTGCATACCCACGTCCCATAACAAGTATAACTTCAAAAAAACAAACCTATTTTAAGTATAACAATGATTTTATATGATTTTTTCCAAAGCTAAGCCAAGTTCTTAGAAAACTGCCTCTCGCGGCTAAACGGGGGAGCAGCTACATAGGTATTATGCGAGCGTTTTGTTCGGCTTAGAAAAATTGTCAATGTGCTGGAATTCAATGCAACTGTACCAATTTAAGGCGCTGAATTAAAAAAAGCAGCTATACAGAAAATTCTGGATTTGGTTTGGTAGGCCCAAAAAAAATAATTTTTCAAAAATTACAAAAACAGATACAAACGAGTAGTCGAACGTTTTGATTACACTAGTTTAAAATGGTTTTTTGTTTTCTTAAGGTTTTCGGTCTGCTGAACTCGAATCCTTCTTTTAGGACCTGTTTAAATCTTCCCGATATCTTTTTTATTTTCCGAGATATCTTCAAATGCTTGGCTTAATGTATAATGTACGTATGTATGTATGCATAATGTACCATAGAGATATAATGTTACTATCTCCTTTATGATATATTAAAGCAAATACATCTACCTGTTAATTTCATTTTGATTTGGGTGTATTAGCATCTAAGGCGTGCACTGTGGCGTATACTTGCTCTTTTTGATTGGCTCTTTTTTAAATCGCATAAGCAATAGTAGGGGAGGAGAAGACGGTTGATGAAGCTTGAAAATTTGAGTTCATGCAATCATGCAGACTATTTGTTTTATTTTGTATGAACTTATTCAAGAGTAAAATTTCGTTATTTTCAGGTCCCTAGGCTAAGTTTTTTGGCCCGTATACTTTAACTTGATCAAATTTTGGTTACACATTCCAGTTCAAAATTTGATTTCGATTCATAACTCCCAGAGGTGGAATCGGCTGAGGTGATATTTTAGTGTCGTTTTTAACTTTCTATTACTATTATCTCAGTGAAAACGATCACTTCGAGAATATTCAAATGTACCTCGAGTTTATAAAAGTAAACTTGTAGCAGTCTTCTTCTTCCTTTTTTCTCGGCGCTGTTATGATCTCGATGTCGAGGGGATCATAACTATCCCACGTAACTGCTTCACACTAGTGATCCGCCTGTGGGGTTCGCCGGGTTGACCTCAGAAATCGGCGGCAAGCCTCCCGGTTTTGTATTGTTCCATTTCTAAGGCCAACTGAATGCTGGTGGTTTTGCATTTGCTTGTACCAGGAGTTTTTAGGCCTACCTTTCTTTCTATTTCGTGTAAAGTAAACTTGTAGCAGTACTGCAAAATAAATAATTTATCCGATTTTTATATTGAACGAGTACTAAATTAGTCAGAATTTACTCTTAATTAAGGCAATACAGTACTGCTTTTATGAACTCGAGAGCACTTTTGTTTGTACGAAATTGAGGATGGAATGCATACAAAAATAACGGCAAAACAATTTTCGTTTGATAAAATCACCTTACAAGAAACAAAAGTTTCGATTTTGGACGATTTTCATTCAGTTCTGTAATTGTATTCAGTATTAGAGGAACACCCGACTCTGACTTTTTTCCACTCGTAATTATTATGTCGAATAAATTTAATAAAAGACAAATACCAATTCAATGTAATGCTGTTTTATTCAAACGCCTTTTTAAAAAGTATACAATGAACTTTTTTTTATGTTTGTTTTATAATAATTTATGTTCAAATTTAATTTGCATAAAAGAAAATTGTTTTCAATCTGATTCTTAAACAAATTTTTAACAAAACTATATATCAAGAAAGTTAAAATTAAATTATCATTGTGTTCGGTTTGTAAGCTTTAAGCATTTTATTTATAATAAATCTTTTGAACTAACATTGCTTCTTTTTTTGAAAATGAACGCCTCGAATGCTTAAATAATTTAAACCATGCACTTTTTGTTTGTTGATTTTGTTATCTTTTATAAGTGAAAACTAAATTAAATAAAAGGTTGATGCTTTATATTTATTAAAGAACTAACTTAAGATTCTGCTACAGTTTTATTTATTGTGAATCTGAACTTTGGATGTCAGTTTTGTTTCTTTTTTTTATATGTTTTGTTTTATTATTTATTTAATTTTAATTTATAATCCATTCCGTAGCATTGGTCCGAATCCAAAGGTTTGTCTGATACTGTGCCAATAATATCGTCTCCAGTTTGTTTCAGTAGTTTCATATTCGGCAGATGGGATACCAGATTGTTTTAGTGTCAATTGAGTATGATCACGCTAAAAAATATAAAAATATTGTTTTTATAAAATGGTAGGGCTTTAAATAACTCTAAAGTTTTACCATTTGTTCAAGGTCTATTGTAACATTCGAGTAATGGCCAGAAGGCCATGATTTTAGCCTCCAAGATTGACTTATCTTCTTTTCAGGAACCAACTCTTCGAACTTTCCTTGAATGTTTCCACCGAAGAGGGCAAATCTAGAATAAAATATAATAATATTTTTCAGTATACATAAGTCTAAATTCTTTTATGGGGACTATTAAACACGAAAAATGTTCACCGAATAAAAACCAGAGCTTGAATTGAATTGAATCACATCCGCTTTTTTAAGATGGCTACCAAATGGGGGACAATGCAAACAGCCAAGTCTAAAGCAAATGACAGCTCTGAAACCAATACCCGAGGAAAATGCATTGAGACCATAAGGAGAGAAATTTACAAAAATCGATGTTGAGAACATAGGAACAACTTCTGTTGGAAAAAATCATTTAAGGCTGTGCTTTAAGTCTCGACGCATAAGTCGTTACTTAGATATGGGTTTAAATACAACACCCTTAATAGCGAAATGGAAACATATTATGTACTTACATAATGTATAATGATTTTTTTTTTTTGAAGAACTCAGGAGGAAGAACTCAGTTTGAAGAACTCCGAAAATTCGGAAGACATTTAAAGCCACACTAGGTTGAACTAAGAAAACCCAAAGATGTTGTTGAGTATACCAACTAAGACCAGAAGGAAGGAAGAAGGAACCAGAAGGACTGATCGAACCAGTTCTTTAGTTTCCATTTCTACCTACTAAAAATATGCATTTAAAAAAATTATTATACTCATGAAACTTGGCAAAAAGTTTGCTTTTGGGATAAAAACCAAGGATCAAAAAAGTCTATAAAAACTTGGGTGTAAGGGTGTTTTTTTCGCGGACAAGAGGGAGAAGGTATTTTTTATGCTGAATATAATGACATAAAAATAAAGTATATACGATTGCTTTAAGAAAAGCAATTGCCGATTAAAAACAAGGGTGCTTGTTTTTTTTACTTCAACGGGTAAAATATAATCGAAACCCATGTGAAAAAACATGAAAGAAATTCGGGATGAAGGTTTTAGATAAAGTAGGGACAAAGGATTCATAAAGTTCTTAAAAATATTTTTGGTGAAAGTGTGTTTTTTGATGGGTTGAGTTATGTGTGAGAAAGGTATCACAACAGCTGACATAAATTGTATTAATTTTTTAAACTTGGTAAAAAAGTTTTGTTTGTTATAAGAACAAAAGTCTACAAAATTATCTTGAGTGAAAGGGTGTTTTTTTTAAAGAAATTATGAAATTCGGAATTAGTACCACAAAAACTGGGACAAAAATGTTACACCAATGAAAATTGGTACAAATGTTTTATTTATAACAGAAACCAAGAATCTAAGCAGTTTATACAAATATTTCAAGGGAAAGGGTGTTTTTTTTTTGGGAAATAAGGAAAATCCACGATAAGTCCGATAAAATCAATGGTATAAAAGTTACCCTTACGAAATTTATTAAAAATGTATATGTTGAAAAAAGTAAGTAATAATAGTGGCACCCTATTGAAATTCAGCAATAATGTTACTTTTGAGATGAGTAACAAAAATCTTAAGTGTTTATAAGAATATCATGGTTAAAAGGGTGTTTTTTTAGTGAAAACAAAAATGATGAGCCATCCTAATGAAATTTGGTAAAAACGTTAAATTTTGGATGGAAAGCAGGAATAAAAAGTTTTAATTAAAACTTTAGGTGAAATGGAGACAGTAAAATCTGTAATTTGTCCCAAAAAGCCAATGATCCACTTTATTTTTGGTTTCCATGACAAATTGAACGTTTTTATACTTAAGTTCTTAGACGTTTTACATGAATCATTGGCTGTTTGGGACCAATTTGACTCTTAGAGTCAACTTATTTTAAGAATTAAATAACCAAAATGTCGACTAACAGATTAACAACGAAAATAGTTTAATTTAATTTATACTCACTCTCCTCCGCGTACTGGTTCAATTTTCACTTGTCCCCGTGTAAAGGCAGTGACCATTTCTGGTTTAGTTAGTGCATTATACAAATCAAATGCACTGCATTGAAAGTCTTCACTCATAGTCAATGTTTTCACATCCAACTTGTAACCAACTGAAGAATTTGACTCTTCATTTTTATTAGATGTTGGCGAAATAGTTTTTTGAGCTGACGAATTTGAATTATTGAAGGCACTTTTCTTGGGCTGGCCTCCACTATTTGGTGAGGTTACATCTTCACAACCTTTCCTTGGCAATATCAAACCTTTCGAATATTCTTCTTTCAACTCTTTGATATATGTGCCCAATTGCTTCCTAATAACCTCTCTACCCACATTGTACATGTATTGTTTCAATCGATCGGCATCCTCGTTGTTCGATTCGTCTATCGTGATAGTGATTTCAATTTCATTGATATTATACTCTTCCGAGAGATTTGGAATATTTGCCTTGCCAGAGTACTTTTCTTTGGCTCCTGGCAATCGGCCGGACCATTTTAAAACGATGTTCCATTCGTAGAAAAAGATTAATTTGCCTTTTCGATTGTTTGCCGTAGCTTCGCCAGTACAATCTTCTATTTTGTCAATTATAACTTGGGTACCACCTTGATCTGGAAGAAGAATGTCGTTCATAATTGATGTATTAAGATTCTGAATAGTAATAACAAAATTAATTTTCATTAAATCAACAACATGATTACATTAAATAAACAAAGTATTTTATAAAAAAAAGTATTAAATCTCAAAGGGTTATTTGCAACGTCAAGGTATCGATTATCAGGAAACATTTTCTTCAGTCGTAAGGAACACATCCATAAGGGTACTTTTAAGCTTGGCTGTACGCTATGAATTGGATATCGATCAAGTGGATGTGCAAAGTGAACTTGACGAAGAAGTTTACATGAATCTTCTCGAAGGTTTTGATAATGTTAAAGCTAGCAGATTTTGGAATAAGAAATTGGACGAAACATTGAACAAAATTGGACTTTCACAATCAAAAGCCGATCTATGCTTCTATTACAAGACGAAAAACAAAGACAAGACTTTTGTCCCTATTTACGTTGACGACATACTGATTTTTACCAACATCAAAGATGACAAAAGAATTATCAAAGAAAATTTGGCTTAATAATTCGAAATGAAAGATTTTGTAGAAGCTATATAAATTTGAGCTTGGAATGCAAATAACATGCAATAAAGAAGAGGGAAAGTTAGGGATAGACCAACGGACATACTTAAAGAATATTCTCAAGTGTTTTAATATGGAGGATTGTAATCCGGTGTCCACACCCTTAGATATCAATCAGGGAAACATGGCAACAAAGTAAAGGATGTGGGGTCGCTACCTAAAAACAAAAACAAAATTATTTGGCTTCAAAAAAAAAAAAAAAAAAATTTTAAACTCAGCTAATAAATCGAGTAGCAGAGCAAACAAACTATTTTGTTACAATGGAATTATGAATAAAAATTCTGAAAAAATTTTTAATTTTCAAGGGATTTAAGTTGTGAAATTCAAACAGAAAAGAACTTTTATAAAAATAATAAAAGAAAATATTTCTAATTTAGAAAATTTGAGAAAATTTTATTTTGCGTATCCCTCGCCTAAAGTAAAATTAGAAAGTCTTTTTGAAAGTCTATATTGTCTTATGTAATATCCTTCTGGTTTTTGAAAAACAACGAAAAAACGTGGATTAAACGTTTCTTTTTTCCTTCGCTGAACTGTTTTTTATTAAAAAAAAAAGTTTTATTCTACGAAAAGAATAAATAAGGAAACAGGAGCACTAACCAAAGCTGATATTCCTGAACCTGCAATTCTCACAAATACTATAATATAGTGATTTCTGTTTGACGCATAGGAATTAAACTATAAAGAAAATTCCAAATTACGAATCATTATCATATAAACTATATGTATAAAGGAAAAATCCGATATCAAGAGGAAAATTGATTCTCAAGATCCTATGAACTTTTTGTTCCTGGTGTTAATTTTTTTTTAATCTGTCCTATTCCTAATCCAGTTCTGTAATCTTTTATTTTTTTTTAAATAATTTTAATTCATATTCCATAATTAGTTTTAATTCTAGTTTTATTTGGTCATATACAGGGTGTCCCAAAAGTTAACGTCCAAACGAAAACGGTAGATAGGGTAGGACAGTTATCAGAAAAATAATAAAAAAAATCGCAGCTATATATTTTGTGAGTTATGGGCATTTGAATAAAAGTCGAAAAAATGGTCACCCTGTGACGGTTTTTTATGTGCCGTGACTACAAATCTTAATTTTTCTCATTTCCTTTTCAGGAGCTTTCAGAATACAAAAACCTTAATAATATGGAAAAATAACCTATCTCGGTTATTTATGGATTATTCTCAGCAATGTTACACCATATTGAAAAAAGAATTGAACACACCAACTCTTAAGGTAACTTGCCGAAACATCGTAGTGCATTTTTTTTACACTACGGTTCATTGAATTAGAGTCATGTAAAAATGTTTAGTACTTAGTTGGGCAAAAAAGTAATATTTTCTTTAAAACTGATGCAGCTGAGTAAAAATTTTTGAATGCATTTGGTAGCAGGGTTATTCAAGGTTCCGTAACAAAAGAAAAAAATGAGAAAAATTAAGATTTGTAGTCACGGCACATAAAAAACCGTCACAGGGTGACTATTTTTTCCCATTTTTAATAATTATCTAAAAATTGTATTTATTTTTGTTGGATTGTGCGGGAATTCACTCGTTGTGGAAACGTGTTAATTTTTAAATTCAATTCTTTAAAACAGGTGATCACATATAAAATCCTAACAATTGTGCGCACAAAGAAATTTAATTCAGGTATGAGATTATTCTAGCCTTTTTTTTTTGTTGCTAAAATACAATATTGAGTGATTTTCTAGTTAACTTACATATATCTTTCATATAAAAAAATAAATAACTTATTTATAAATATCTCAATACTAATATTCATTATAATACAAACCATTTACTAATTTTTAACAAAAATCATAATTTTATAAGCAATAAATTTTAAGAAACGTTAATTGACATTCCCATTCAATAAAATTAATTTGTTCGATAATGAAATGAACGTTTATCTGTTTTTATTTCGATATTGGAACAAAATTAAAATGAATTCGTAAATTTCATAAAGGGTGGTTGGTGGTTGATGGTACTAGGGGCTGTCGCACAAATCGGAGCACGCGGCAGCCAAGGAGTCTTCTCAGAAATGAGTTAGGCAGAAAGAGGGAATGCTCAAGGGTGCCAATTCCAACAATGGTGCCTGTGCATTGCATGGACAAGTAGGTTGATCAGTTAAAAGGTTCTTCATTCACTTCCTCATATCGTTTAAATATAATTTAATGTAAAGTAGCTTAATTTCACTAGTAAATGTTGTCTGTCTGTAGTTCTCTTATTTTTTATGTCCTAGTTCAGGGATGGCGAACCAATGGCACGCGTGCTATTGGTGGCACGCAATAAAATATTTCCGGCACGCTACCAATTAAGTAATCTAATTGCCATTTGAGCGACATTCAACGATTTTTACAGTAAAATTTTTCTTGAGATTTTGTAAAACTGTAAAAATCTCTTCTTCTCAGAAGACGATACTGACGTTCTGAAGAACGGATTGAATTTACATGAAAAACCAAACGATGTAAAATTAACTGAACAGTTTTTTATCGGTAGGTAATTAGGTTTTAACAAATTAAGGAATTATGGGAAATGCTAGGTCTACTGGACCCTGATACGACATCCTTTGATAAAATTAACATGTCTAAATCTTACTGGAAATTGAAGAAATTGAAATGTAGCTGAACGAATTTCAATCTCAAAAATTAGTCGAAACAAGGAAAGAGTTGGAATCAATCGAACTAGAGAGGGTGGAGGGTAATACAACGAACAATTCCAATTCCAAATTAATGGAAACATGAAATTGGAAAAGTTGGAGATCTTGACAGTGTTTTCACCTACTTACGCATGTGAGTCATAATTTGTCCAAATAAATAACATTAAAGATTCGCTTAGAAGCAGATTGTCAGGTGATTCCAACTTTTTCTTTCAGTTCAGCCTGTATTTTGCTTAAAGTGTCGAAACGTAGCCGTAATATAAACAACTTGGCATCGAGTTCACAACAAGAGAAGTCACACTACAATATGTATTTCTTTCACTTTTTATTTTTTGTTTCTTTGTTTTATTTTGTTGAGGTAGGTACATCTAAAAATTGAAAAGTGAAAAATTTCAAATTCATTTTTTTCAAACTCAGTTTTTCCGAACGTAAAATTTGAAACAATGATGCAGAAAGCTTATTTTTTGGTGCCAAAAACAATTTTTGTAGTTTTTTTCAAAAACAAACAAATAGCGCTATAAAGTATAAAGAAATAAAAATTTTGTAAACCTCCCACTTTTTGCAAAAAGTAGCCATTTAGTTATACCTTTAATCTGAAATTATGTTTTTTTTATTAAAACGAACTACAATAATAAATCTGTTATTTTCAAATTTAAATTAAAACGCTGCGTAGTTAAAATGAATTATTTTTGCTTCGAGTGGTCACAAAAAAAACTATACCAAAACTGTATGGCACGCCGAAGGCACCTCAAATAAATATTTTTTTTTAAATGGCACGAGGCTCTAAAAAGGTTCGCCATCCCTGTCCTAGTTTATTTCAATTTTCACTTGTTTTGTAATGTCTTGTAATTTTCTTTAACCAGGCATGATATTATAAGCGGTAGTCCAGATAGTCGGGTCAAAATGAACCCACCCCACAACCGGCGAGCTAAGCAAAGCACTTTAAACATGCCTGACCTGGCCCTGTTTATCGGACACCCTTTCACCTATGGTTTTCTGTAGGATCTGTACCTACAGGATGGTAGGGTTGACTATATTCTCACCATCACTGATGGGAATGGTCTTATACCGTTACAAGGAGAAACTGATTATATGAAAACTGTTCCATATTAAGAAGCAATCGGCAGCATTTTATATGCAGCACAAGTAAGTCTCCCAGATACCTATATCTTTTGCAGTGGGGGCTTTATCAAGATTTAATAATAATCCTTCAAAATCTCACTGTGAAGCGGTTAAACGACTTTTTAGTTATATAAAAGGAAAATTAGATTATAAGAATACACTCGTGACAATGAAGGATGTCTAAAAGGTTTTTCAGATGCTGACTGAACTAAACTAGTGACTCAAATGACAGGTTGCCTCTTTAAATACCAAGGGGAACCTATTTCATGGAATGCAAAGAAACAACCTACTGTCGATCTCTCCACCACAGTGGTCGAGTATATGGCTTTAGCCTCAACTTCTCAAGAAGCACTTTGGCTTCAATAATTTTGGACAAATGAGATAACCCCCAAAGAATTATAGAAGAGCTTACCTATTTTCAAATCACTAAATAGCGACTTGAGTCGTTCTTTTGACCATAATGTGGCATTTTTCTCAGTCCAATGCCAATTGTTCACGTTGGTGGCATCAGGACGCTCTTCGACAATCCAACGTGGGTCACCTTCTCCCCATTTAGCCATGATTAATGCAGATGGTTTAATGAAATTTGTGTGGTTCTCCCGAGTTTTGCTTTTAGCAAAGAAAATTTGATGTTGTTACTTTTTTCAACTTTATAGAATTGATTTTACTTTGTTGAATATAATTTTTTTATTTATAAATTATTTCTTTTTGTGAATTATAAAAATCACGTTCTTTTTTTGTGGAAGACTGGAAAACCAACCGACTAGCGACGAAAAAAAAATTTTTTTTTTGCAAAATGACAATTGGATAGTCACTGCAGATTGAGCTTTTTAGCAAAATAACCTTCTCGCTCTTTCGAGTTAAGTTTGAAGAAAAATCTAGAAAAATCCAACAACAAAATAGTTAGTTTGAAGAAAATTTTATATTTTGTCTTTTTCTTTTCATTGATTTTGACAGTTTGGGAAAGAACTGGAAAATTACAAAAATAACAAAAAAAAAATTTTTCGAGATGTCAGATGGAGGGGAAGAAGAAACTTCGAGAAATAAACGTCAAAAAATTTTTCTTCGAAATTTCTGGGTGTTTTAGTACTAAAATATATAAATTTAGTACATAGTTTTTTTTTTCGAACATTGATTAAGGTGTGAACAACATGGATGCAGTTCGACGCGACACATTGGGAGAGAAAGTGAGGTTAATGGCAAAAACAGATGTGCGGCGCATCGCTACATGTGCATCACTTTTTAAATTATTGATGCTGATTTTTGTCAAAAAAAAAATTGATAACCTTGAAATTATTTTTGTAAGAAAACGATAAAAATGGATTATAAGCGGTTAAAATGGAAGAAATAATTAAATTTATAAAACAAAAACAAGATAATTTTCCCAAGTAACAATTTTGCTTGCATAAGGTCCATTTTGTTCGATTCGAAAAACTATAGTTAGTATACATTTAGTTTAAGGCTTACTTACGCAAGTCAACCATTTTGGAAAAAAAGGAGGTCTCCATAAGGCTATCTAAAAGTGTCTAGAAAAGAAGCCTTGTAAATATCACTTAAAATAGACCTTTATAAGACCTGTTTGAACCTTTCTAAAGAAGCCTTGTATTTTCAAGTGACAGCCCAACTAGCACAACAGCTTCTATAAATTGAGATCTCACAGGTAGGGTGTTTTCATAAACGTCTACCTAACTTAGGCCTGCGTTAGTCGTGTTCATAAACTCAGATCTGCGATCGGACTAACTTAGTCCAACTGCAGTTTTGCTGTTCATAAACGTCAGTATGTCGTCCACATCGGGCAGATTGCGCAGCCAAAATTTTATTGCTGCAGAACTCAAGGAGAAATTTATTTGACTCTTGATTTTATTTTTTTTTTGTTAATAAATGTAAATATGTATTGTAAAAAAAAAAAAATGAAAAGTAAACATATTAATTAGGGTGGTGCAAAAAATGTTTCTTTTTTCATTTTTCAAAAAATTTAAATTTTAATGACACATTTAAATTTTAATGACACCCTTGTATATATAAACTATATAGTTTATATATACAATGATGTTACAGAAAATTTCGAAATCGTGTTTTTTGAGGTAATAAGTTTATATTAATTTTTTTCGTATTAGGGTGGCTCTAAAAAATGTTATCTTTCTACAGTTGCTTGAAGAATTCCAAAAAAATCAACGTGGATATTGTTTTGACCAAATTATCGAAGAAAAAAAAATTTCCATTAGGGTGGTTCAAATTTTTTTTTTTAATTAATTACAAAAAAAATTATTTTTCTCTGCAGAGAAAGTTTGTAAAACATGGTTTATGAAATAAAATGTAAAATTGGGGTAGGTATTTTCGAATTAGGGGGCTCAGAAAAATGGTATATTTAACATTTACGCTTGGAATTCAACCAAATTCAATTTAATTAATTCAGCATGAATTTAATATTACTATAGCAAAAATGCACTTAACAAACTTTCTGTGCACTAAAAATCATTTTTTTTTTTCAAACGCATAAAAAAACTTTCTTGAACACCCTAATTAAAAATATTTTTTCCATAGATAATTTGTTTTAAATGTGAACTCCTCGGTGTTTTCATTATTTTTTTTCTTAGAAGAAAGTATTTTTTTTTAGCCACCCTAATGTAACACGGTTTACAAATTTTTCGTGTTATTAAAAACAATATTTTCGGGAACTGAAAATGAAATATTTTTTTGCCTAAAAAAAATTCATTCTGTGGTAATTTTTTTATATTTTTTTTTTCTGACGTTTATGAACACTCAGTGACTGCTGAAAATTGTACCAACGCAGATTTCCGACGTTTATGAAAACACCCATAATTTGTTTCAAATGTGAACTACTCGGTGTTTTTATTATATTTTTTTAGCCACCCTAATGTAACACGGTTTACAAATTTTTCGTGTTATTAAAAACAATATTTTCGGGGACTGAAAAAGAAATATTTTTTTGCTTAAACAAAACTCATTCTGTGGTAATTTAAAAAAAAAATTTTTTCTGACGTTTATGAACACTCAGTGACTGCTGAAAATTGTACCAACGCAGGCCTGCAAACATTCTGCAGAATTGGTGTGTTCATTAATGCAGCAAAGCAGAAAGACGATTGGACAGACGCAGATTTCCGACGTTTATGAAAACACCCGTACTACTTTTTATACAGCTTGTATTGAGCTTGCTTCAGAATTTAATTGCTTATAGAAGTTCGAACTTGTTTAACATTTTCTAATAAGTTGTTTAAATACTGTTAAAGAAACTTAAACGAAAAAAAGATTCTTTTTGGAAAAGCTTGTTTAATGAATTTATAGAAGCCTTACAGAAATTACCAAGTTTAGTATTTGATTTTTGGTTTTGATATTGAATAATCTAGCTTGGACACTTTTTGGTTTTGACACTGAATAATTTAGCTCAGACATTTTTTTTACATTTCTGCTATTTGAACTGATTAAGTTTTTGATTTAATTAATGAATATACTAGGATGGCCGAGTGGGTTGAGTGGCGGACTGCCACCAAGTAGGTACGAAGTTCGATTCCTGGGTGTGGTAAAAAAATTACATACTTTTAAAATTATCAATAGATATACTAAAAACTAATGGAATAATATATATAATTTCAGGTCAAAAGATAAAATTTATGATTTAAAATCAAATAAAAACCAGTTAAAAAAGAATTCTTTTTTGTTTTTGTAGTTGTTTTTTTTAATTTCGATAAGACATGTATTAAAGAGCTATACAAGCTCTTACGAAGCTATCTGTCAAATCTCAAAGCTTCGGTAGAGCTTCGGTAAAGCTTCGTTTGAAATCCTTATAGAGGGTTGAACTTGTATAACGTTCTCCTTTTTCCATGCCCAACAACCTTACTAAAGTTTAAAAGAAGCTGAAATGTAGCTTTTGTAATACCTTAACCGAAGCTGAAATGTTAGTTGGGTAGACGTCCATCTCTTAAGAAGTATCGCGATTTTCGTCCTCAATTTGTTGGCTCCAGCAAGGAATCTTATTACTGGTTGCCGGTGGTGTGGATTGCGGAGGCTTGGGTAATGTCAGTGGTTACAGCGGTTCACTTTGTGAAGGCGTGGCAGCATGTGGCGTTGGTGGTGGGAGTGGTATAATAGCATGGTGTCGGTGGCGTATGGCGGTAGCATAGATATATACTTCTGGAGATTAAGTAGCTGGTGAGCAGCTTTCAGTTTCTGTCGTTGGTTTTTTATATTTTTACTCGTTGTAGCAGTGGCGTCTGTTGGCAGCGTTTTCCCTTTTGAATAGGGCTTCAAAATCGGCTTCATTTTTTTTAAATAAAGAAAAAAATTTCCGAATTCTCTTTTTTTTACAAGATCAGAAGATGGCGTCCTAGCACGTTGGCGGTAAAAACGGAAGTCCTTTCATATCAAAAATAAAAACGTAAAATCAGAAAAACGTTAATTAAACAGATTTTCAATATCAAAAAAGAAATTTTAGAATTTGAATCGATATATTGTCCAGCTACGGTAGTTAATTTTCTATTTTCATGCTAAAATACATACATAAAGGGTAAAATTCAGATACTCCAAGCTTCGTAGTCGATTTTCTCCCAACATTTTTTTGAAACATTAGCTGCGTTCCTTTGGAAATATTTATCTACTGTTTAGTACTTAAAA
Source organism: Episyrphus balteatus (assembly GCF_945859705.1). Lineage (NCBI taxonomy): Eukaryota > Metazoa > Arthropoda > Insecta > Diptera > Syrphidae > Episyrphus > Episyrphus balteatus. The sequence continues at coordinate 34,214,550 of NC_079137.1, read as the reverse complement.
CTACTTTGAACTACTTTTTCTATACTGAAAAAGTAGTTCAAAGCAGCTTTAAGTACTAAGCAGTAGATAAATATTTCCAAAGGAACAAAGCTATTATAGTTTTCAGGCAGCAATTTGTACTTTTTTAATAAGAATTAATTTAATATAATTGAAATAGGTATGTTTTTAACTATACTTTTGCAAATATTTTGGAGATGTATGTGCTGTAGCAGAAGCAAAATAATTGATATGTCAAACAAAACCTGAAAATATCCTGTGTGAACACTTTTCGAGTTTCCGAAAACTTTTTGCGGAAATTATAATTTTCGTTTTTTGAATCTTTCCCATAAAGGGCTATTATAGTACACAGATCCCAACTAACATTTCAGCTTCGGTTAAGGTATTACAAAAGCTACATTTCAGCTTCTTTTAAGCTTTAGTAAGGTTGTTGGGCATGGAAAAAGGAGAACGTAATACAAGTTTGACCCTCTATAAGGATTTTAAACGAAGCTTTACCGAAGCTCTACAGAAGCTTTGAGATTTGACAGATAGCTTCGGAAGAGCTTGTATAGCTCTTTAATACATGTCTTATCGAAATTTAAAAAAAAAATTACAAAAACAAAAAAGAGTTCTTTTTTAAATGGTTTTAAATCATGAATTTTATCTTTTGATCTGATATTATATATAACATTCCATAAGTTTTTAGTATATCTATTAATAATAATTTTAAAAGTATAGGTATTATTTTTTTACAACACCCAGGAATCGAACTTCGTATCTGCTTGGTCGTAGTCCACCACTCTACCCACTCGGCCATCCTAGTATATTCATTAATGAAATCAAAAACTTAATCAGTTCAAATAGCAAAAATATGTCCGAGCTAAATTATTCAAAGTCAAAACCAAAAAGTGTCTGAGCTAGATTATTTAATATCAAAACCAAAAATCAAATACAAACTTGGTAATTTTTGTAAAGCTTCTATAAATTCATTAAACAGGCTTATCCGAAAAACAAGCTTTCTTCGTTTAAGTTTCTTTAACAGTATTTGAACAACTTATTAGAAGTTTTTAAACAAGTCCGAACTTCTATAAGCAGTTAAATTCTGAAGCAAGCTCAATACAAGCCGTATAAAAAGTAGATCCTGCGAGATTTCAATTTATAGAAGCTGTTGTGCTAGTTGGGATGGAGCTAAATTTTAACTCCCATACAAATTTCTCTAAAAAATTTAGCCGAGCTAAAATGTATTTAACAATTTCAAACCAGATTCAGCTGGAAAATCAGACATTTTTTTGTTTCCAAATTTACACTTTTTATCTGTCACACTTGAGTGAACGAAGTAAATAATCAAAAAAAAAAGAAAACAAATTAAAAATGTCAGCTTAAAAATAAAGTGTGTATTTTCTCTAGACTAGTACTTATGTAAACACCCCCTTTAGTTTGCAAATTGAAAAATCTTTAACTTTTTGAACACACCCTTAATTTCAGTTCAGTGGATAAAATGTACTAAAAGTCAACATCATGGCTGAACATCTCTTTCCGTTTCCTTTTTTGAGAACGCTGCCAAAATGAAAGCTAAGGGACAGGTAAATTTCCCAAAAAAAATGTTCAATTTATGTGAAATAATATTTAAATATCGCAAAAAACAATGTTTAATTAATAACAAAATGATACTCTGTTGATTTTTCGTGAATTTATCTTGGTTTTTTCAACAATTACCTCAAAAATCGTGTCCAATCACCATGTGTTATGGTTATCTGTCAAAATCCCATCGAAAAAAAAAAAATACTTGTGTTGGATTTATTCCTGAAAAAAAATTAATGAAATCGTTTTTATTCAATTGCAAGATAACCTAATGAAAAAAAATTTTGTTTTATGTGAATTAAATATTTATGAAAAATTTGTGTCCTAATGCAACCATGAATAATAAACAAAATAAAATTTCCCATTTCAGTTGAAGGAATACGAAGTCATCGGGCGCAAATTGCCCACAGACAAGGAGCCCCAAACTCCTCTCTACAAAATGAGAATTTTCGCCCCAGACAACATCGTGGCCAAGTCACGTTTCTGGTATTTCTTGCGTCAACTGAAGAAGTTCAAGAAGACCACCGGCGAAATTGTCTCCCTCAAACAGGTCTACGAGACATCGCCAATTAAAATCAAGAACTTTGGCATCTGGCTGCGTTATGACTCGCGTTCCGGCACACACAACATGTACCGCGAATACCGTGATCTGACTGTCGGCGGAGCCGTCACTCAGTGTTACCGAGACATGGGTGCACGTCATCGTGCTCGTGCCCACTCAATCCAGATCATCAAGGTCGAGGCAATTGCTGCCAGCAAAACACGCCGCGTGCACGTGAAGCAATTCCATAATTCGAAGATAAAGTTCCCATTGGTGCAAAGGGTCCACCACAAGGGTAGCAGGAAATTATTCTCGTTCAGGAAGCCAAGGACTTACTTCTTGTAAGAAGTTACAGTGAAGTTTTGTTTTTTTATAAGAAATTTTTGATGATAGCTGTAAACTGAAGATACAAAAAAAAACAATGGAAAATAAAAAGCCAATTTTTATTTTCCAAAAATAATTGGAGTTTTCATTTGGAAAAAGGTCAAGGACAGATACCTGGACAAAGGTAAGTGGAATTCAAAGGATTTGGATCAACACAGATCCAAGTGGTTGTCAGCTGCCAATTGAGCACTATCTATTGCTCTATTGGTGTAGGAACGCAATTTTGAAACAAATGCTTTCATCCAATGAGTACTTTTGATCTGGTGCAAGAGAGTAGATTAAGCTCTGGTTGCAGGATGCGTCAACCTAAACATTTAGCACAAGTTAGGTGTGACTAGTGTGCTTAACAATCAAATGTTAATGCATATCCGGCCAAATCTTAAACGCTTCTTTTGCAAAGGAAGTATAACAAACTTACATATTTATAAAATGCAAATGCGGAAGTACACAACATTTGCCTTGTTTTATATTGCCTGTGATCCAGGGAATAAAACGAAATCCGACTTTCGTTGTAAAGCAAATATGTAACTACAAAAATCACGGATACATGGATCACGAGGAAAATAAAACAGCTATTATTTTCATATTTGCTTAAATTTGTATTTGCATTTTTGTATGTCAAATTAATTTTTGATTAGTCTACCTGCTGAGAGTACCTGCATTCATAGTGTCCGCTTAGCTGAAAATTCATGATCACAATTTTGGCAAGGAAAAGTCAGTTGGCAAAGTAGTCAGGGATTTTTTTCTATAACATTTTTTAAATATTGGCCCGCATGCATACAAAATAGTAACTACTATCAATATTAAATTAATGTGGTCTTCATGTTGTTCATGGATCCATAAAGACTGGTCTTGCTAGTGTTTTTTGGTACCTTCATATTTTCCTAAGACTTGTTTATTACGTTTTCAAAAACACTCCTGCAAGGAGAAGTTTGTTAACATCCAAAACGGGGTGTCCTAAATTTCCTATAAAATATTCCGGGATTCGATGGTAGGAGAACAAAAGAGTTTAGACAGATGCCTCAACATACTTGAAAAGTTTAAACATTTCTTCACTTTGCAAAAAGATGTTCAAAAACGCAGCCTATTGAAAACTTTTAACATTTTAAGACGAGTTCTTGGATTTCTAGCTTACATTTTTGTATAGTTTATATCGTAATTTGAACCTTATGAACAAAACATCAAGCCAAAAAAACTTTTAGTATTTTACTTATATGAAGGCTTACTTACATATGTACATATTGATAAAAAAAAACTTACTTGAACCCCTATTAGGATTGTCAACTTTCAAAATAAATTTCGATCTCTTATTATTATCTTCTTCTTCCTTTTTCTCGGCGCTGTTATGATCTCGATGTCGAGGGGATCATAACCTTCCCACGTTACTGCTTCACACTAGTGATCCGCCTGTGGGGTTCGCCGGGTTGACCTCAGAAATCGACGGCAAGCCTCCCGGTTTTGTATTGTTCCGTTTCTGAGGCCAACTGAATGCTGGTGTTTTTGCATTTGCTTGTACCAGGAGTTTTTAGGCCTACCTTTCTTTTTATTTCGTGTTGGAACGTTATATGATATTGCTTTTTTGACGGGGTTCTCAGGATCTCTCCTTTGAACATGGCAATACCAACTGAGTCGGTCGTGTTCAATTTTTAAGGAGATGGTATTTTTAACATGAAGGCTTCCTCGGATCTTCGTACTTCTAATTCTATCAAGCTTTGTTACTCCTGCTGTCATGCGAAGCATCTTCATCTCAGCTGCCGTTAACTTACTCTCATACTTTTTGTACATTGTCCAACATTGTGAACCGTATGTGAGTGCTGGACGCACAACTGCGGTGTAGATATTGTTTTTAAGGAATTGAATATTAAATAAATCTTATTTAATTAAGAAAGAAATATTTATTAAGAAAACGAATTGAACAATGTAAAAGAATTTAATAGAATGAAAATTAATTTTAAAAACAATATTGAATTACTCTCAAAAACAAACTTGATTTAAAACATAAAAACTGAGTTATGAAAATGTTAAAGTAGAATTAACACAATAAATAATGAATAACTTCAACACTTTCCCTTGTTAATTGATGCTTGACATTTTTAGAAGAGACCCATTTCGCCGGATAAAAGTTTTAGTCTTGGATAAGGAAGTGGTTTCGTCATTATATCAGCTACTTGTTTTTCTGTTGATATTTGCTGAATTTCAAGCTTGCCTTCATTTACTTTTTCTCGAATGAAGAAATGTTTAACGGAAATGTGTTTTGTTCTTCGATGAAACTCTGGGTTTTGAGCGAGTCTGACCGCTGCAGAATTGTCCACTTGAAGAATTGGCGTTTGTTTCAACTTCATTATTCCTTTGAATAACCTACAGAGCCAAATTATTTCCTTCGCTGCTTCGTTTGCTGCTACGATTTCAGCTTCAGTTGTAGACGTTGCTACCATTGCTTGTCTCTGACTCAACCAAGAAATAGCTCCTCCAGCATGAGTAATAACTACACCAGAAGTTGATCTTCCAGTGTTAGTGCACCCACCAAAATCTGCATCACTAAAGCATTCTATGATTCCTCTTTTTGTATTTTCTCTGTATTCAATACCCAAGTCCACAGTACCAGCAATGTATCGGAATACTCTTTTGACTCGGGTGACGTCTTCTGCAGTTGGATTTTCTAAAGATCTGGAGAGGAATCCGATGCTATATGCCAGATCTGGTCTTGTTCCTAGCATAAGGTACATCAAAGCACCAACTGCTTGTCTGTATGGGAAGTTACCTTTTTGAATTTCTTCTTTCCCTGTTTTTGTGATTTCAGGAGTCTTTACCATCGGTGTTGAAATTGTTTTGCATTCGGTAAATTGAAATCGATGAAGAATTTTTCTCACGTGCGCTTTTTGACTGACTTTTATTCTGTCTTCTTTTTGTTCTATCTCTAATCCCAAAAAGAAGCAAGCTTTCTTTGAGATAATCTTAAACTCTGTTTTCAGCTCTTCAATGAATGTATTTAGTTCATGAGCATCGGTTGACCCAACAAGCCCATCATCTACGTATAGAACAAGTATGATTTTCTTCCCGTTTCTCTCCCTCATATACAAACAAGGATCAGCGTCACTTACTCTGAATCCAAGTTTGGAAATGAAGCTGCCGAAACGCTTGTTCCAACACCTTGATGATTGTTTTAACCCATATAAACTTTTTCTAAGCTCACATACCTTGTTAGTGCCATCTTCGTATCCATTGGGCTGCTTCATGTAAATAACTTCTTCCAAATCTCCATACAGGAAGGCTGTTGACACGTCAAACTGGATAAGATGCATCTTCTCGCTTGCAGCAATACTAAGAACTGATCTAATAGTTCCCAATTTCGCTACCGGGCTAAAAGTTTGACTATAATCAATACCTTCTCTTTGACTAAATCCTTTGGCCACCAGTCTTGCTTTGTACTTATCGATGCTGCCGTCTGGATTTCTCTTTAAGTTATAAACCCACTTACAAGAAATTGCTTTAGCCCCTTTTGGTAAATCTGTCAATCTCCAAGTTTGATTTTCATGAAGAGATGTCATTTCTTTTTGCATAGCTTTCTTCCATTCAGATTTGTCCTTGGAATTAATTGCTTCTTGATAGGTTTCAGGATTTGATGAAGAATTGATGTAATCTTCTGCTGCCATTACATAATCGTTAAGATTTTGCGGTTTTCTTAAAGTTGATCGTTCTCTTAGTCGTTCACTTATTCTTTCTTGCGGGATATCGTTTTCTTCACTTTGAAAGCTATTTTTTTCACTTTGAAAACTGTTTTCATCCCCAGTTTCGTACTCATCTGAATATATGTTATTTTCTGTATTGTCTGGTATATCTGGCTGTTCTTTGCTGATTAGTTCAATATCTCGAAGGGGTAGTTTTACAAATCTTTCACATATAATCGGATTTTCCTGAAACTTTACATCTCTTGATAAGATTACTTTGTTTTCTTCTTTGATGTAGATTCTATAACGCTCATCACCATCATACCCCACATGGTAGCCTTTAACCGCTTTTTTGTCCATTTTCTTTCTTTTCTGGATTGGAATATGAGTGAAGCAGGTAGATCCAATAATTCTCAAATGCTTGATTCTGGGTTTTTTACCTATCCACAATTCGTACGGGCTTACACCGTCCACTGAAGACTTTCCAGTTCTGTTGAGAATATAAACTGCTGAATTTGTAAGCTCCGCCCAAATTGCTTCTGGATAGTTTGCTTCTGTGTTAGAGTATTTAAAAGTTCTTGCCATCTCTACCAGGGTCCGGTTTTCACGCTCACTGCCGCCATTCTGTTCAGGCGTATATGGGGCCGTCAATCTGTGCGTAATTCCGTTTGAACTGAGAATTTGTTTAACTTCGGCATTATCAAATTCACCGCCATTGTCACTGAGTAGTTCTTTTATGGAATGGCCCAACATCTTTGCATGAGCAATAACTTCTTTTAGCACATTCTTGACCTCTGACTTCTGTTCTATGGCAAATCCATACCGGAACTTGGAATAGCTATCTTTGAAAACAACCAGGTACTTTTTCTTTTTGAAGGAATCACTAAAAGGACCACACACGTCAGTTGACATCAGCTCTCCTGGTGTTGTGGCTTTCTTCCTTGTTCCAAATGGTAACCTGTGTGCTTTACCATAAATGCATGGTTCACATAAATTTTGATCTAACTTGACTCTGATCCCTAATTCTTTCTCAAGCATTTGTTTGACATGTCTTTTGTCTTGATGTCCCCATCGTTCATGGTAAAGCTGCAGTGTGTTTTCATCTTCAACGGCTACATTGAATTGCATGCTAGACTTCACACTTGAAACGATTGGTATAATGGATGCTTTGTATAGTGTTCCATTCAATTGTCGACTTCTGCACAGCACTGTTTCGCCATCTACATCAAGCCAACAGTTTGTAGCTGAGGACTTGAAAATACTATTTTGATTTCGGTCCTGAGCAGCCAAAACAGAAAACAAATTGCGTGATAATGTCGGAACATACCATACATTATTCAGTGTAACATTCTTGTTGTTGTGGGTTGATTTCACTCTTATCGTTCCACTTCCAACAGCGCTTAATATTTCTTTACCAGCAGCTTGAATTCTACAAGGGCTTTCAAACTCTTCAAAATCAATGAACCAGTCTGGACAGTTGGTGACATGTCTTGTGGCACCATTATCTATCCACCAATCCATTGAACTCAACTCTGTTGCATAGGCATCATTGCAGACTGACACTAGAGATGCGTTAATATCAACAAGATTAGTTTTATTGCTGCTTGATGCTAACCCTCTTGTTGGCCTGCCTTCAGCTATCCACTTTCTACAGTCTCGAACCCAATGTCCTTTCTTTCTACAAAAATTACAGACATCATCTTTTTTGCTTCGGGTTGTACTTTTTGGTTTTTGTCGAATCTCTTGCTTCGTTCTGTCAAATCTTGCAACTAATGCCTCTTGAGCCAAGTTTTCAGTATCTTCTCTTTTTCTGAAGTTCCTTTCATACATACATAGTTGCATAGTTAATTCATCAAACGTTTTGTCTTCATCTTTTGTAAGCAGCATCCAGCTTGATCTAAAGGTTTCGAACGAACTTGGTAAAATATGCAATACTTTGCATACTAACATGAGATCTGGTAATGCCTGTTGCTTTTTCGCTTTAAGACCACTGTTCAGTTCGTTCCACAAACTTCTAAGTTTTGCAATATGCATCGATACATCTTGAGCTGGATTCCAGTTGAATGCAAAAAGATCAGTGCAGATCTTAAACAACTGATCCTTTGAAGTTGCTTCGAATTGTTGTTTCAGGGCATCCCATGTTTCATGTGCGGTTTCTTTATCCATGATCTTTTGGTATACTTCTTCCGTAACCGAGCTTGTAATCATGGATTTCGCATAACTGTTTGCTTTTCTATATAAATTGCTCTGTTCTCTATAATAGCTGATTTCATCTGGTTTAGCAGTTGCTGCTAGTTCTTCCGGCTTCTTCAGAATACCATCAATTGCGTCTAGAGCGCCTTCATGATAGTCTAGCAAATCTCTGATTTTCCTCTTCCATATAGGCCAATCAGACTCACTAGCCAAAAGCTTTATATGCTTCGCTAAATCCATTCTTAGAAATCAGAAACAACCAATTCGAAAATTCTCAAATAAAAAATTCAATCAAAATCAAAAATTAAGTTTTATTAATATTCGCGTTTAGGCCCATAACCTATTGTTTTTAAGGAATTGAATATTAAATAAATCTTATTTAATTAAGAAAGAAATATTTATTAAGAAAACGAATTGAACAATGTAAAAGAATTTAATAGAATGAAAATTAATTTTAAAAACAATATTGAATTACTCTCAAAAACAAACTTGATTTAAAACATAAAAACTGAGTTATGAAAATGTTAAAGTAGAATTAACACAATAAATAATGAATAACTTCAACAGTAGAGTCTTCCTTTCAGCTTAGGGGGCATTTTTCGATCACAGAAGATGGCAGAATTTTCCCGCCACTTCATCCACCCTACGCTTACGCGATGATTGATATCGTCATCACAAGTACCTTCGTTATTTATCATAGACCCCAGATATTTAAACTTTTCACACTTGGGAAGCACTACACCATTCAAATAAATGTCAGGAATAGGCCTGTGTGGATCAGAAAATGGGCAGCATAGGTATTCTGTCTTTTTCGCGCTTATGCGGTACCCACTACCTTCTAGAACCTCCACCCATACATCAAGTGCTCGTTGCAGGGATATCGGGTCTTCACTTATGATGGCTCCATCGTCAGCAAAGAATAACTGATGCACTTTTGGGTCCGTCACTTTGCCTTCGAGCAGGTAATCAAGAACGGTAATAAAGAGCAGAGGACTCAAGATCTCTTATTATTATCTAATTTCCAAAAAAAAAAATAAAACAAGAAATGATGGCAACTGTTATTATTTGAAATCTAATTGAAAAATTCCATTAACAAAATTACCAGTTTTCCCCCAAATTAGATTTTAAAACACCAAATTTATGTATTTATCAACTACCAATTGATAGTTGACAATCGTAATAGATGTGTTGGTTTGTTTTTACCTGTAGTTCAAAATAAGGCGTTTCGCCCAGGCACAACAGTTGGACTACAGGTCAAAATAAACCAAATAAAATTGAATTGCCTTCAAAAAGTCTACAAACAAAAACAAAATTTATTTTCTCTTCTTAACCCTTTCGGACCCAGCGTTACTCTCATGTAACTTTTTTTTTTTTAAATCGTAAAAAATATTAAATTAAACAATTTTTTAGGATACGTTGGCTTAATTGAAAGATAATAATGCCTAGTTACTGGATTATTACAAAAAGTTAGTCAAATATCATACCTTTAATTTTTTTTATCGAGAAAGGGATTGAAATTCATATTTTTTTTTTTTGCAAAACAAAATTTTTTATATATGGTCATAATTTTGAAAAAAAGATATAAAAATTGTTAATGCAGAAAGTGTTTTGTTTTTTTTTTTGCTTAGAAGAAGTAGCATACATTATAGTTTCATAAAAAGTTTTTTTTTCTCAGTTCTCTGACTTTTTTTGGTGGTCATAGGCAGTGCAGGTAACTTACATGTAACATTTATTATTTTGGAAAATAACTTTTTGCTATTCATATTTCTTAGTTGTGATGTTTTTGACCCGATAATACCGAAAAAACATTTTTTAATATTGATTTTCATAACTTGGGTTCGAAAGGGTTAAAAAACTTACTATCACGCATAGTAAAAAAATCTTTACCGATCTCAACTATTAAGGATTGATCTGTGTGATTAGTTCATTAAAAAAAAATAAAATAAAATTTTCGGTCGGAAAAGTGTCACAAAATCGGTTTGAAATTGTTCACTTTTTGCAAAAAGTAGCCGTTTTAGTTAAACCTTAAAACAGCATCATAGGTTCCTCATTTTTACTTACTCTATAGGGCAAGTATATTGGTTTCGTGTCAAAAAAAAATTTGAGGTTTAAATCAAAACAAACATTAAGATGATGGAGAAAAGTTCGAAAAATTGAAATCCCACTATTTTGTATAGATGATTTTTATAGTATTCTGAAAGTTGATTTTTTTATCTCGCATAGAAAGTGTACCTACCATACAAATTTTTCAAGTTAAAGCTAATTACTCGAAAACGGCTCTAACGATTTTAACTAAACAGGCGTAATATTCAAAGCAAATGTAATAAAACTGCATTTTTTAGTTTTTCTAATAAAACTCAAATAACAAAAAATTTTTCAAAACAAAATTTTGCCCTAAATGTCGGCTCTTCCCCAAAATCAACAAAATTTCTTTTAATTTTATATATAGGCAGCTCTTAAAATCTAGATATAAAAGTCCTGTTCCATTGGAGGTGGTAGTTTACTACTAGTAGATGTTTTGGTTAATCTAGTACTATTATCTACTCATGCTCTTCTTCCCGAGTAGATACGATTTGTATTGAATTCGTTGAAAGTGCGTTCCATTGAAAATCGCTAGTAAACTACAAGCAGTACTTTGCCACCTCCCGAAGGAACAGGGCTAAACTAATATAATAGTGTTTTGAACTGCAAGAGGAGTACGTGCGACCCAGTCGTGCATTTTACTTACAGTTTGGAACCAGGATAAATCACATAACTTCCACTAAATTTCGACGAATTTTTATCACATCTTTTCATTAAAGTTTAAAATATTAGGGGTATTCACGATTCGATGCAAATGGTCTTGTATCGTTGTAAAAGTGCACAATTTTAACATTTTCTTAAACTAAAATAACCAAATATACAGACTACAATTTTTTTTACACTTTTGCTATACCCTAACCCTATTGCAAAAATAAAATACAATGGTGCAAAATTTGTCTTTAGTAGTTGTAGTAGTAGTAGAAAATAAAATTTAGCAGTTTTACACTTTGTTGCACCGGATCGTGAATACCCCTATTCCAAAAGATTACTCTGAAGCATAGAGAAAATTTGAAGTGACTCTTTCCATTTTGTCAAACCACTGCTTTTTGTCTTACATTCAGGGTCACACCACCCTGCACACGTTCCTCTATACCTTCTTGAAAAATTTTAGAATTTCAAAATAGTCCTTGCCACGGTATAGGCTAGATGGTTTAAAAAGGTGTCTTTGATAAAAAATTAAAAATAGTCGGGCTTATCACAAATTCCATGCGTATCAAAAATTTGCTACGATTTCCGAAAAAAAAAATCACGGAATCCTTCCGTTATGGAAAGTTTCATACAAATCGTCACTACGTATGGTTGCTATGTGTCCCTATCTTTTTCTAAAATATAAATAGAGACACAAATAGTAAAAACGTTAACGAATGATCGTAGTCGTATGCTGTAATTCGACCCCAGATTTTGTGATTGTGATTGGGAATCGTAGAAATTTTCCGATACGATGGAATACATGATAAGGCCGAGCATTATAATTAGAGCCTACTATTGCACGTGTATTAAGGTACACGTGCTACACGTGTATTTAAATAATTCGTGCCGAAGCACGTGTATTTGTAAATACACGTGTATTTATATTTACACGTGTATTTATATTTACACGTGTAAATAGCGTTCGAACAGGTAGATTTGGTGGCGATTTCCTAAAATATGTATTATATTGAATGAAAAGGGTATTGTTCAGGTTTTTGCGGTTATTGGCTAGATTTACACATTGAAATTACACGGAAAATTTAATTGGAAATTCTTATTCAACCCTAGCCATATTAATCTTGAAAAAAAATTTTGACCCGATTCCCATTATCGTATCGAACTGAACTTTGTACACATATGAAGTTTGGATTGCAACGCAATATTTTGGGGTCCGAACTCAGGGGAGGGGCATTGGGGGGTTGAAACACCCCAAATCTATTTTATCCCATTCTAAATATCGCAAAAGCTTTTGTAGGTAAATTGCAAGAGAGGGGCTTTGGGAGCTCATACCACCCAAGCAAATTATCATCTTCTTTCAAATATTATACGACTAAAAAGTAAAAAAATAAAGCAGATTAGATTAGATTACCAAGCAACAAAACATATAAAATAATTAAATTGACTCCATGGAGTGTGGAGTCCCTTTAAATGCCGTCCAAGGGCTCCGGTTGTTCCACCGGGACAAGAAAAACGGTTGTTTTGTTGTGAACTACATAAGTCACAGTAGGCATTTGTCCCTTCTCGGTGGGCATATTGCCATACCCAACTCCTTGGCTTCATATTTTAGTTTTATTTTAAAATTTATTTTGATTGAATTTGTCGCTTTATTTATAAAACACCTTTTACACTTTCACTATGAACTTAGTAAACCATATGATCTTCAAATAAACGGTGATTAACAAAAAAAAAAAAAAAAACATGTAACAGTTGGTACACTTTCTTCTGAGAAAGACACAGTAGGCAATATGCAAATATATCTTGGAAAAATTTATTAGCTTTTTTTTAATGAAAAGGCACATCATTATTTTTAATTTTTGAATAAATTATTTATAAGGTCTTCAAAAAGTTCAAATACTATTTTTCCAATTCGAACTATTTATTTGCACAATAATCTTCAGTTGTTTAGTTTTAAAAACTTTTATTTTACCCCCAAAAATCAAAAAAATCATTTTGTTTCGTATTTACACGTGTAAATATAAATACACGTGTATTTAATAAATACACGTGTAAATAAGATACACGTGTAAACGTTTTTTAGATACACGTGTACACGTGTATCGGGTACACGTGTAATTAAATACACGAACAAAATCGTAGGCTCTAATTATAATACATCCTACTATGTAAACTTACCTTTAAATTTATGAAACCAAACACACCCATTCTATCGTTCAGGTTAGTAGCATAAAAACTGATGTTCCGAGAGAAACCTCAAATTTTATAAACAAACAAACCTTCATTCCCTTCACAGCTGTCATATTTTTTTTTTTAACTATTTTGGTATTTGGTCAGAAAATTTTACACTGTGGTTAAAGGCGAAGTTTTTGGCCTGGTTTAAAAGTTTCTTGTGTGGCAGTGGCACAGTCCGTAAAAGTAGAAAAATATTCAATCATAATCCTCTTTAAATTCTACAATAAATTATTCAAAATTTGTTAGGTAATCCCAGAACATAACAAATTAAAAAAAAACTAAAATAAAATGGAATACCAGTCGATTCCATTTATCTTTTTTATTTCTAAGTTTATTGGTAAACATGTAGAGTAGATACAAAAAAGTATATTAAAAACAAAAAAGAAGAGAAAAAAATCCCCTTGAGAAAAGTTTCTTCCGTTTTGTTGGGAATTGGGAAATGCGCTGTTAAAAAAAGATTATTGCAAAACTCTCTCAAGAATACATGAGAACTATAAAAAAGTTTATCATTAGATATTAGTTCTTTACATTTTTTCAAGCAAAAAAAAAAAAACAAGCAATTAAATTCATTCGTGTATCTATCAATTTTACATTGAATACACACTTTATGACTAATTAATAAAAAAATGAATAGCGAAGAGAATCGTTTACGAAGTTTTGTCAGTTGGCCAGCAAATGCTCCAATCGATCCTCATCGATTGGCCAGAGGTGGTTTCTATGCAACTGGCAATCAGCTAGAGACTGAGTGTCATTGGTGCAAAAAGAAGATATCCGATTGGCAATATGGGGATCAGGTAAGTTGGACACTTTTATTCATCAAATTACAAAGTTCTATTTACCTTTCAACTTATTTTAGATAGTGGCAAGACATCGAAGATTGTTTCCACTTTGTATGTACATTATCAATCCAGCGGAATCTGGAAATATTCCCCTAATCAATGGATCTGTAGCAAGTGGAAATGAATCAGGAAACTTGAACAATCCTCCTCCAAGTAACAATAGTGAAGAAATCGATTTGAAGAACGAAATGCATCGTTTGGCGACCTTCAAAAACTGGCCTGTGAGTATTCATTTAATTGTTATTTAAAAGCTATCCCGTCGTCATTGATAGACCACAAGTCACGTGAATTTTCCGAGTGGTCTATGTCTTCAGACCGTTAAAACGAAAATCTCTTTTTCATATCTTCGACTTATTTTCTATAAAAATAATCTTGACGTCGTGCTTCAGACAATTATCATATCGTCGGTCCAAAGAATAAACTCACTAACTACATTATTTCCATAACAGCTAGTGAGTTTTTCTTTTGAACCGAGGACATGTAATCTAAAGATTATTTCCTTAGTTATATCATATTTCTACACTTTTTAAGGAGCACATACCTATTTTTGAATTTAACACTGATGTGAGCTATATTTACTTCGCTTGACATCAAATAGATTGTTGACATAACTCGATTCTTATCACAAAACTATTCAGATATTATACCCGCTGTTTCTCTATCATATTTTGGTATTGTGGTTGGCTTATTACTAAGAGCAGCTATTTAAGCCGCGAGTTGGGCACAAAGTGCTCATTTATATCGAAAAGTAAAGAAGAAAAAACACTTTTACCTTTATCCACAGTTTTGAAATAAAAAAAAAAAAAAAAAAACATCTCAGTTTTTTGAACCAGAATTGTTTTTGTTTTGCGAATTAAATAAAAATATAATGCACGACTGTGTACACGTTCTTCCTCTTATAGTAAAAATAATTCCAATGTTAAAAGTTTTTATTGAAAATTAGGCAAATTTAATATTTGATTTTTTAAGGAATTTCAATAAGTAATGTAATTAAACACTTTTTTAAATGATCTTTTATCAAGTATTTTTCATTTTTACTTGTGATATAGGTAGGGGAGAGTGGGGCACATTTGAACACTTTTTGCTCTCGAAGCTGCTTGAACGAAATATGTTCGATTTCTTGATCTGTAAAGTTTACTAACATTGAACACTAACATTGAACTTCGATTTCAAAGAACATTTGGTTAGTTAAACAAATTATTTTTATTGAATTTTGATGTTTTAAAAATATAGGCTCTTATGTTCAAAAGTGCCCCATGTATGGGGCAGTTTTGAACATGGAAGGGGCACTTTTGAACAGCAGTATTAGTTTCGTTGTAATGAATAAATAATACTTAACTTTTTATTAGTTTTTTAATAAGAACATACAAAAACTCCAAATTGATTATTATATCATATCCAATTAACTAACAAATAATAAAAACTCAGAAAAAATAACATTAAAATATATACTATAGTTATCAGTTTATCACATTTATAAGTTCAGAAGAAAAACAAAAACCAAGAAAAATTCATTTAAAATATATCTTAGAAAAATAGTATTCATATCATTTATGCTTCTCAGAGTAAAATAGATTTATTTTGCGATCTAAATCACATTTAGATTTAAATCTTAATGTTAACAAAGCGGATGTTCTTCATGTACCAGGAGCATTAATTGGTGTAGGTAGCTTGACTTTAATTTCTATAACGCTTAAGCGGTATATAATCGAGTTCTCATCGAGAAAAGTCTAGCAGAACTGCAGCGAAATGGCGTATGTTATAAAAAATCTTTTGATAAATGAATGGTTCCTTATTAGGTATTTGGCAATGTTTTCGTAAAAGAATTTAAAAAAACAAAAATCAATAATGGGCGCAGGAAGCAAAATACTGTTGCCAAGTAGGAATTTTTCGAAATTTCACAAATATTGCATTAAATCGAAAACCGTAAGGATTTGGGATGAACAAGTTACCAAATTCTGAGAGCCCTTAAGTTCTCCAATCAGCATATTTCGTTTGATCCATTACTTTTGGGACACCCTGTATATCAAGTTATGCATTCGTAAAAAAAAAAAAAGTTGAGATAACATTTTTCCATGACATTACGATGGTAGACAATGCCAAAAAAGTGGGTCCCGGAAGTCCGTCTGTCTGTCTGTCAGTCTGTCAGTCTGTCTGTCTGTCTGTCTGTCTGTCTGTATAAGGAGCTACAGCCTAAACGGATGGACCGATTAATGTCAAACTTGGTATGTAGCGAGTAGCGACTCTCCAGAGGGGTTTTTGGAATTAATTTTTTTGGACCAAAAATAACGGTACTTGTCATATACCGATTTTAGTAAAATTGAAATATCTCGAAAACGGCTCCAACGATTTTGTTTAAAAAATTCAAATGTTAGTTTTAAGCTAAGGTCTATATTTCAATGAAAGAAAATTTTTTTTAAAATCATTATTAACGGTACCTGCCATAGAACCGTTTTTTTTTTCAAATCCGATTATCTCCGAATTTGCTTATTAGATTTCAACGAAACTTTTTGTGAAGAAGCATTTATATAATTTAAATATAAACCAAAAATAAAATTTCCAAAAAAATAATTTTTGGATTTTTAAAAAAATTTTGAAAATTTTTTTTTGAAAAATCAAATTTTCGAAAACGAGACATTGAAATTTTTTGAAATTTTGTTTTTAGATGTTGATTAGTGATTTCTACAAAATGGCATATCAATTTTATTTAAAAACTTTTTTTCCAAAAAATTATTTATAAAAAATTAGTTTAAAAAAAAACGGCTCTAACGATTTTGAAATTTTTTTTTCTAAAAATGCATGATAATATATCAATCAAAACTGCATACTTGTTTTGGAGGGCAATTTAATTTCAGATTTTATTTTATTTTTTTTTTTAAACAAATTTTATTTTTTTCCAAATTTCTATATAAAAAGCCTTAAAAACTTAAGCAACTTGAACTCCAAGAGCAAGTTCGTGCGACCCAGTCGTGCATTTTATTTAAAATGGTATGCCATTTTTTAAGAAAATATTATTCTACATATAAAACCAAAATTCCGTTAAAATTCATCAACCCGTTTAAAAAAAAATTGATTTAAAAAAAATCCAAAAATGTATTTTTTGAAAATTAAAAAAAAAAAATTATGACAATGGGCAGGTTCAGTAACTTTAGAGACTATATTAAGCCAAGTTTCGCGTCTCTGATTGGTTAGCTGTAAAAAACATTCAAATTTAGGCAATTTTATTGGAAAGTTGACTGGAAAGTTAGGCTAGAAAAATCTCCCTAACTCGATGTTTTCTGAACGTACCCAACTACTTTAACGTTTCTGTATTAAAATTTTGGTTCGAATGTCATTTACCAGAAGTCAAAAAACCCTTGTATGGCAGATACCTTTAATAACAGTACAAAAAATATTTATTTTTTTTTTTTCAAAAGTTGGCTCTTATGTATGTGTTATATTACACAAAATTTTTTATCAAAATCGTAAGAGCCGTTTTATTAAAAAAATTAACTTTTCTATTTCCGTTTAGGATAGGTACCGTAAATTTTGATCCTTAAAAAAAATTCAACTTGTCCTCAAGGGAATCACCAAAAACTGTTTACTTTCAAGTTAGAAGATAAAAAATTATTGATATTGAGTACTTCAACCCTTTTTTTTGAAGAAAGAGCAGATTCAGAAACAGAATCTTAGTCAAGTTTTGCATTTCTGTTTGGCTATCTTCTTCAGGCCAATACGTTGGTTGTAACAATGTCCATTTTTTGGCGACATTATAACGACGCTGTTTTACACAAAAATTGAAATTGAAATGATAATAAAATTCCTACAAAACCAGCAAGGCTTAAAATTTTTTTTCGAGCTCCAATTCTATGATTGGATTTAAATGTTGGTGATAAGTTGATGTGATGTAGTCTCCTGAACGATATGTGGGTCTCTTCTCACAAAATTAGTTATTCCGGGATGAAAATCACACATATGTACCTGCAATTTTTACCATTCATATACTCGTGTTTTTGTAAGTCTGATTGCCAAAGAAACATCCTCAAAGCCAGAATACTAGTCTAAAACGAAATTTATCTTTGTTTGAAACCGTTTTTCCGACATCAAGATCAGATGAGATGCATCTCGAATTTTTAAGAAACTATTAATGCACAAACCTAGTAAATTTTTCCCTCGAAGCTCCCAAGCTATAGGAAATTCTAAAGTAATCATTTTTATCACTTTTTTTAGAATCCAAACATTTCACCACAATCCTTAGTTAAAGCTGGATTTTACTATCTAAATCAATCGGACCAAGTTAAATGTGCCTGGTGCAAGGGAGTTATAGCAAAATGGGAAAAGAATGATAATGCATTCGAAGAGCATCAGAGATTCTTCCCCGACTGCCCTCGAGTTCTTCTCGGTCCATTGATTGAAATTGCTAGCGATGGTATTCGTGACTTGGGTATACAGCAAATTTCGCCACCGAAAAAAGCAAAGTACTCTAGTTTGGATGCTCGTATGCGTACTTATGCGAATTGGCCGATTCCTGATATTCAAAAACCCGAAGCACTCTCCCAAGCTGGTTTCTATTATCAAGATATCGATGATCAAGTTCGATGTTTTCATTGTAATGGAGGTTTGCGATCTTGGCAAAAGGAAGATGATCCTTGGTTTGATCATGCCAAATGGTTTCCCCACTGTCAATTTGTTAAATTAGTTATGAGTCCACAGTATGTGACTCAAGTACAAGAAGTCGCTCGTCAAATGTCACAAAATAATGTTTGCGAAACATCACAAGAACCAATATTGCCCGACAGACCAATGACTTTAGATGAAGCAATGTGCACGGCCCCTGTTCTCCAAGCACTAGAAATGGGTTTAAATGCTGGTTGTGTTCGAAATGCTACTCAGAGGCAATTGGAAATCGCTGGGCGACCATATGAAACCAATGAAGAGCTGGTGAAGGCTGTACTTGGAGACCAATTGGATGAAGATGACGAAGTAGAAGATTATGAGAATCCCATGACTCAGCAATTGTCTCGTCTGATAAATTCTTTCTTTGGAGAAGTCAGATCGGAGACTCGTCCTGATGCAACAAATCAAATGGGTCAAACAGTCGAAAGGGAACAAACTAATCACATTCCACCATCAACTAGCTCTTCGTCATCCAACAATCAACTACCATCAGAATGTATTCCTTCCTCCTCACATCAGGCTCCAGTTGCGATTCCGGAAACTTTGAGAACAGCAGCAGCTTCAATTCCTGGTCCAAGTAAATGGACCTCAGAATCTCCATCAAAAACAGCTGATTCTAACAACGAAAAAAATCTGTCACTAGAAGAGGAAAATCGAAAATTAAAAGACGCTCGCCTCTGTAAAGTTTGCATGGACGAAGAAGTCGGTGTTGTATTCTTACCATGCGGACATCTTGGTAAGCCTAAACGCTTTTTTATGAATAAAATCAAAATCTATTCAATTTTTTTGTATTCTTATTTGCTTTAAACAGTAACATGCGTTCAATGTGCTCCTACAGTTAGCCAGTGCCCGCTTTGTAGAACTACAATCAAAGGATTTGTTCGAACATTCTTATCATGAAGAATCTACATTTTTGATTTGATTTAAGTATTTCGGTACAATGTTAGTTTTTTAGTTAGTTGCTATTATGTTAAATTTTTAACCGCATGCTATTGGAAAACAAAACATCCAATCAATATTGTGTATATCTATTCTAATGGCTTTAACAGTGAAATAGTAATAAACACTATAAATGTTCCTACCTTTTGCTCCTCGAACATTGTATAATTTAGGTGTTTTTTTTTTAATTTCAGTAGATAACATAAAATGTAAATACAAAAAAGAAAACAGATTATTCTAATGTTTAGTGGTTGTAAATTTACTAGCCTTCTATACATTTATTTATGTATTTCCTTACTAAAAATATTATAAACAATGTATGTCTTTACCTATTATGGATTTTATCTGTTCCATGCTAATGTAATTTATTAAAAAAGTTTTTTTTTCTTGTTTATTAAAAGAATAAAGGGTTATATACATATATGAATGTCCTATAAACAATCGTGTTATAATTATTTATTAAAAAAAAAACAACAAAATTTTATTCCATCCTAGATTTTAGCCAACCAGCTTTTAATCGTAGCTACATTTTGGCATTCAAATGTAATTAGTTTATTCAAGTATAAAATTCAATATCGCTTTGTAGTCTAGGCAAATTGTACAAAAAAACTTCCTACGGATATCGTTATTAAAAAAAAAGTTAAACTGCTGAAAATTTTCGATCCTAACGAGGTATCCGTCGGAGCCCAAAAATTCTCCGATTTCATACGAATTCCGTGTTTCCGACAAGCATAACCAAGCATACCATTTGTAGGAAATCAATAGTTTTCGCTCCGACAACATTGTAACATTGACTGACACTGACATTGAAGTTTTTTTTAATTTTGTGGTCAATTGGCTGCAGTTTTAATTCAAAAACTAACCATTCGATCGGCTTGTAAGCTTGTGATTCCTTACGTAGCTTCTTTTAAATGTGTTGCTCCATACTATGAGACAGGGCGTGATACAAAAAAACTTCTTTTTTTTAAAACACCATTTCCTTAGATTTAAATTCACTTTTTTTTTAATTTGCTCGAAATTTGGTACAGGGAGGTTGCAATGGAGCATCATGCCCTCTAAAAATACCTACTAGTTTCTACATTCTATCACTGCTTGCAAGCATTATGTTTATGTAAGCAGGAAAACACCAAAAAATAAAATGCACGACTTGGGTCGCTCTAGCTTGCCTTTGCAGTTCAAAGCACTTTTATGTTAGTTTACTTGTAAATTTTAAGAGCTGGCTCTATATAAATAAAAAAAAAATGATATTGGGGAAGAGCCGACATTTAGGGAAAAATTTTGATAAATGAAAAAAAAAATTTATTTGACTTTTTTGGAAAAAATAAAAATTTAGTTTTATTTCAATCGTCGTTAGAGCCATTTTCGAGATAATTTGCTCGAAATGGTTTAAATTGAAAAATTTGTATTTGGGGTACACTTTTTAAGCGAGATATAAAAAAAGAAAAAACACCAACTTTCAGAATTCCAAAAAAATTAGCTGTACCAAATTTGATAAGGAATTAAAAAACTGAGGCAGTTTACTTCATCGATCAATTTAGTATTGAGATCCACCGTCTTCATAAAAAAAGTATTGAATGTAGTTACTTTTTAACCTTTTTTAAAATCGATTACATATTTCAACAGTTTGACTTAAGAATTTGAGGTAAATAATTATTATTCTGGATCTTGAAAAAAACGTATTGTTCATAACCGTTAGTATTGCCGTTGTTTTTTAATAATTATTTTTTGATTTTTAGGTATTTTTTAGAAAATTGTCCCTTCCGCCCCCCTTTTAAATCAAAAAATGATTGTATTGAACCCTCTTCAAAAAAACGTTTTCAATTCTTGTCGCCTAAGTTATCGTACTCTCCCCATGTTGCCAATATAACACGACTGAAAGGTACTATCCCATTCATTGGGGCCAGCACGTAACTTTGAAGAATCGAGTAAAGTCGTTACAATCGAGCAGTGGTATCAAATATTATGTATCAATCAAGCATTTTCCATTAAAAACCCTCGATCAAACCAAATTAGATGCTACCGATACTCGATTGTATCGATCACACTCGAATGTATCAAGTTACGTACTGGGGACCCTGAATTTTGATTCATGTGAAAGTCCTAAATAAGAGGCGTTTAAAAAGCGGTCAAAATTAAATCTAAAAAAATAGCTGTTCTTTAAAACAGACGGAAGCAACGCTTTGCCATCGAAAGGCAGGCAAATTTGGTGTGATCAATGAAGTAATTCTTTCGATTCACGTGAATCGAATAGCAGAATAAGGCTCATAATTCCACTTAAAAAATACTTTTTTTTTATATTATTTTGAAGCAAAACCCTTTTGCCAATAAGAAAATATAAATTTTGTAGTTATGCGATTTAACAGATTTCTCATTTTACTACTACTTTCAATATAAAGGAGAGTGAATAAATGGGGCCAATCTCTTATACATTTCATAAGTAAATTTTTTGTAGGTCTCAAGTATTATTTTTATCTTTCTTTGTCTATATCAATTATTGCTCGTTTTAATTTAAATTATCATTATTTCGATCTTTTGGACTGCTTACTGATGTCTTTATCATTTCTGAATTCTCTATATTTTTCATTTTCTAGTTTTTCAAAATAGATGCATGTAGGTATAAGTACATAATCATAAATTTTAAAAAATAGTTTAATCGTGCAACCATATCACTAACCTAACCACACTGATAACCAAATAGTGACCTGATTGTCACTCTATACCTACATAAGTATAGTAGGCTTTTTAGACAAATGCATTAAAAGAGCAAAATAGATAAATATCTACTATCACCCAGTTAAATCATGCTGTCAATAATATGATATTCCAACATACATATGTATGCGCAAGCTACTGGAATCCTTACAAAAGTCGCTTTGAATTATTAAGGTTCCCCTTATGTTTTGATAACAAATTTTATCACAATGCAAACAAAAGAGTGTGATTCATAAGAAACAATGCACAGCACAAGTCCAACTGCAGGAAACATACTACAAAATTCTACACTACACAAACAAACAACATTTATTAATCTCTTTAAAGTCTCAGCCTACATAATAAGATACGAGAAAAACTCTGTTACTATAGTAACACTTTGTTGTTGTTTCTCATGAATTGAGATTGTTGTTGTTCAAGTCAAAAGCGTATCATAAGTGAGGGGGAATGAGAACTTTTTGTTCCCTTTATAAGTAACAAAGGGAATACATATATTTATTTTTTCATGACAATCATACGAACGAATCGATAGATAACTGTATTGGTATTGCGTATTTTTTTTCGACAAAGATGTTTGCTATTGTGGGTTATGGACTTGATTTCAGTCCATGGTAAAATTGTGAACGGAAAAGATCGAATGATCAAACCAAAAATATCGAAAAAAAACAGATTTACAATATAAAAAATTATTTTAGATGATCGACCATCGACAAAAGTCGTCTATCGATAGACAAATGACACTTGCAATAATTATGGAAGCTTTGTCAATTCCTCGCAAGAACAAAAAAAAAAAAAATTATTTTAGGTGGTGAAAGCCTAGATACTTCAGAAATGGCTGGTAGCTATTTGAGTAGCTACACAGTAATTTTCTAAAAATATAATAGAAAAAAAAATCTATCAACACTAGTTCATAAAATATTAGGGTTTTGTTTTGTTCAGTGTATCTTTAATTTCATCATCTTATGTTATTGTTAACTAAAACCACAAATCAATGAGCAACAGTTAAAAAAAATTTATAGCTGTTTTTTCTTTGAAAAAAAAAAAAAATAAAAAAAAAAATCAGTGTGATCAAAATGTGATAAAAAATTTTATGAACAATTTCAACACCTGTGGATTAAAAAAAAACCTTTAAAATTGTAGGCCCCAACTTAAATAAAATGCACGACTGGGTCGCACGTACTTGCTCTTGTAGTTCGAAGTATCCTTATCTTAAATATCTATTGGAAATTTAAGATTTTGTTTAGTGTCGGGAAAAAATACTAAAAAAAAAATTGAAAGTTAAAAAAAATTACATTAAAATTTTTTTTTTTCAAAAACCTTTTACAAAATTTTGTTCAAAAATTTCTTTATAAATTTTTTTTACATTCGACAGTTCAAAATGATGTCTATAAATTTTGAATAAAATTGACTTATGCTTTGATGAAATATATGAACTTTAAAAATATGTCAATTTTTTGAAAAACGGCAACGCCATATTTTCGTTCTCCGCATTTTTTGAGAAAAACTATTTTGTTAGAATCAATAAGAGTATTACGTACACCAAATTTAATCGAAATTGTTAGAGCCGTTTTCGAGAAAATTGCAATACCTCGAAAACGTTATATGGGAGATATGCGTTAAAATGGAGATATTAAAAATAAACGGACCTAGGGAATTACGTAAAAGTTATCTGTACCAAGTTTTAAGCAAATCCATCCATCCGTTTAGGTCCTAGCTCGATGTACAGATGGACTCACAGACGCACAGACCGACGGACGGCATGACCAAAACCACTTTTTTGATCTTCTCCATTATCGTAATGTTGGTTTTGATTAAAACCTAGAATTTTTTTTCTACACGAAACCAATACTTGCCCTATAGAGCAAGTAAAAACTGCGTGTCTAAAGAGGATTTCAGAAAAGTAATATTTTTTTTTTATCGTATCTGGAATAATTAGAAGTATATTGTACCAATATGAAAAATAAGTGTATTTCTATTTAACTAATGAATTATTTTTTTCTGTATAGTAATTTTACATTTAGTTCTTTCCTGCAGAAATCCACTTAATTTTATAGAATAAAGACTATTTTAATTAAAAAAAAAAAAACTACTTCATCTCCATGATTTTTTTTATAAAAATAGTATTTTTTTTACACTTCAGATTCTTTGATGTAGTCAGCTTAGAGCAAGCTGTATACTAAAATCAGAGGGTAATATTTGATTTTCTCAAAAACTATTACATAAACACCAGACCATTAAGTTTTTGCACCTAACTAACAATTGAATTCAGAAAAATCATTTTTATCCTTAGATGTAGAATTTTGGAAAAAAAAAATTAGTTTGACTTTTTTTTTTATAAAAATAGAATGCACTTCTGGGTCGCACGAACTTGCTGCAAAAACTCAAGTACCTAAAATTTTGAAGACATTTTATATTCAAATTTGGTAAATGTATGTACAGTGTACTGTACATATCGACGGTTAAACTGCAAAACCTCGTAAGTCTAAAAATTCGAAAAAATATTATTAATGCAAACAATTCAGAAAATTCAGAGCTATCTTTTGGTATATTCAGCTTAACAATGTTGTTCTGAACATTTTTCAGAAATGACAAAATTCAAACACTCGTATTGATAGATCCCATACAAAAACAAGAAACACAACATTTTGTTTTTTGATTTCTGAAAAACTTGCAAAAACGACTTACGAGGTTTTGCAGTTTAACCGTCGAATATGTATGAACAAAAAAAAAAAAAAAAAACAAAAAATTCAAATAATAATACACTTAGGAGCAAAAAAAATGGAATCAAATTTTGCGTTCTGTAAAAACGATAATTGGTTGTGAAGTAATCGACATACATGAATGTTAATGGTACCATTGAAAAGCTTGAAACAAAAGCTTTAAGTCAATGCTAAGAACTCAAAAATCCGTTTGTTGGTTCCATCCATCCAACATAAATGAAGTATGTAAGGAAAAAAAAAACTGAAATAAAAATACAAATTATCTGGAAAATTTAACATTTAAAAAAAATTAAGTGCAATTCATTGACAGACAACGCTAATACTATCGTTGGAAAAAAAAAACTGAAATTAAAACAGAGAGTATCTGGAAAATTTAACATTAAAACAAATATGAAGTGCAATCAGTGCCGGTTTAAGAACTACCTGCGCCCCTGGGCAAGATTGCAAGTGGCGCCTCTAAAAAAAATTCATTTTAAAACAATTTTTAAAATCACGAAAAAAGCAATAGCAGATTATGTCTTACCTCTCATATACTTGTTAATGCATTTATTGACAATGTGCAGTTTATTAAAGTACATAAGGTTAACTTTAAAAAAAATTTAATATTCATGTCATTTAGGCTCAATTGACAAGTTTACCTTTATTTCTGACTTTTTTGTTTAAACACATTTAAAGAGTAGGTACAGTTGGTTTTATTTGAACAATATTTTTTCAAAAACTAGGTACATTAATGTCGTTTTCGATTGGAATCACTCAATGATTCACTCATTCTGAAATCCAATAAAAAAGTTTGAATCACTTCCACCCAATTCTGAATCTTAATATCTGTGTTGGTGAAAAATCAAATAATTTTTTTTGTTTTTTTTTTCAGTAGGAGAATAAAAAACTTGTAGCAGGCTTCTGAATGATTCCGGACGCTTCCGGACGGCCAATCGAAAACGACATACCTTTATAAGTATTAGGTTTGTTCGTTGTGAGCTCTAGGGCACTCTGGGTCGCTCCGAACTCGTTGTCAAGCGTTTTTTGTAGCTCCTTTTTCAACCAGAGTTATTTCCTCTGTGTTCGATGTTCGCTGATGAAACTAAAGGCGTTCGATGTAAAGTGAAAATCCGAGAAACTCTGATTTTTTTGATAGTTAATTGACATGACTTGAGTGCCCTGGAGGAGGGAACAACGAACAGATCTATTCTTTTATTCTCACACACAAACGTAGTTTTTTATGAGAAATGGAGAAGCTGTCAATTTTTGGCCTTTCTGGATTTTGGGTTTTCGGGATTTTGCTTTTTCGGGATTTTCGGATTCTGGGTTTTCGGGATTTTGGGGTTTCAGGTTTTTGGGTTTTCGGAATTCAGGGTATTCTGGATTTTGGGCTTCCTGGACTTTTAATTTCGGGATTCTGTCTGTCTCCCTTCTGTTTCTTTATTCATTATTACAGCCTGGATATTACCAGCTATGATTTAGTGTTTTATATATAGGGGCGCCTTTGCAAAAATTAAATTGGTTGGAGGAATATTAAGATTGCTTTAGTCTTTCAAAAGAATTTGGGGCGCCTTGTTCTTCAAAGATGAACGAAGATTTTGGACACCATTGTCCTTCCGGAAGCCAAACAAATCAACTCAAAACTGGGGGGCGCCTTTATTCTTCAAAAAGTTTAAAACAAACAATACGAGCGCCGTTGAAAAAGTAAAATAGAAAAAAATTGGGGCGCCTTTGTGAAAGTAAAAATAAATAAAACATCGATTGGATAGACTTCGTTATTTATAAAACTTTTGTAAAAAATCGGGGCGCCTGAGGCGCCCCTCAGTGCTTGCGCCTCTGGGCGACGGCCCAGGCTGCCCCCCCCTAAAACCGGCCCTGAGTGCAATTTATTGGCAGATAGCGGTAACACTATCGTATGCATTTTTATGTTTTTACCAACAATTCAAAGTAAAAAATACAAGCTTTAAAATGAGACCATGAGACTTTGAATAAAAATATTTTATCCATGGCAATTTTTGTTTTTAATATAATATAATTTATTTGATTCCGTTTTTTTGCTCCTAAGTGTACATAACTACTTTTTAAATGAAATTTAGCTCCATTAAAGTATGCAGATTAATTTCTTTTTTCAAGCATTTTTAGAAAAAAGTATTTTCAAATCAATCGTTTAAGCCGTTAAAAAAAAAACTAAAAATTTTTTGAAAACAAATTTTTTTAAATAAACTGGTATGCCATTTTCTTACATTACTAATCAACACCTAAGAATCAATTTTGATTTTTTTTAACGAATTTTATTTTTTTTCCAAATTTCTATATAAAATGTCTTAAAAATTTAAGCAACTTTAACTCTAAGAGCAAGTTCGTGCGACTCAGTCGTGCATTTTATTTATTTTATTTTGGGCTTTAATTTAAATTTAATTTAAAACACAATACGGCAACAGCAGTAATCTTATAGCCATAGAAGTTAAAGCATTTTGTATTATACTTAAAAAAAAAAACATACAAATCGGAGCTGCGCTTGACCAGGTTCCGAAATTATTTAGTTAAACTACTCCATTAATTACACTAGTTTACAAAAAAATAAAAAATTTTTGGACACCAAGTGCCGTTATACTTTTCGTACAGGTTTGAGCCCAGAAAACTCGATAATCTTATCCAAAAAAATATTTATGGATAGGTTTTCGAGATATGATTTTTCAAAGTTTTTTGTCGTTTTTTTTCCGGCATACTTAGTATTCGGGCTATATCTTGAGTAATAAACAACTAATATGAACAGAAAAACCGGTTCCTGAAAGCTGATCAAATAAGCAACAAACACTGGAATAACTTTTTTGGGTCACTCCAAAAGTTAAAGTGTATTGTATCAAAACACTTAAAAAAAATCAACTTTTTAAAGGAAATTTTTGCAAAAAAAGAGTTTCTTACTGGCATAAAAAATCTTAATCTTGCGAATCCTCATAGTTTTATATTTTTTATGTGTAGTTCTTGTAGTTATGTGAAAAATAAAGTATTTTCTTTTTTCCGTTACATGTTCAATATCTATAAATGCTTAAAGGATAAAAATAGACTATTTGGTAAAAACACCAAAAATGTCATGTTTTTCTCCTTTTCGAATAGTTTTTCATTAGTTTTTCACAATATTTTAATTTTAAAATTTTTTTAAAGGATACATATGGATAGGAAATTTAATTATCTACAAAAAATTACCTAATAAAAATTTTCATATTCGGCTTCCTTTTTAAGTTATAGGCAAAAACACAAAATATAACAAAAAAAGTCGAAAATATTGATCGTTACAAAAATGATCATATCTTTATAACTTATCCATAGATTTTGACGAAAATTATATTGTTAGCTTTGCCAGAAAGTGTACTACACATAAAAAATATAAAACTATGAGGATTCGCAAGATTAAGATTTTTTATGCCAGTAAGAAACTCTTTTTTTGCAAAAATTTCCTTTAAAAAGTTGATTTTTTTTTAAGTGTTTTGATACAATACACTTTAACTTTTGGAGTGACCCAAAAAAGTTATTCCAGTGTTTGTTGCTTATTTGATCAGCTTTCAGGAACCGGTTTTTCTGTTCATATTAGTTGTTTATTACTCAAGATATAGCCCGAATACTAAGTATGCCGGAAAAAAAAAACGACAAAAAACTTTGGAAAATCATATCTCGAAAACGTATCCATCGTAATTTTTTTTTAAGTGATTTCCAAGTTCCTGATGTCAAAGTACGTAAGAAAAAAATAGTGGGATTGAGTGTCCATTTTGGCTGTAAACCAGTGTTATTAAAATTAAAGTAACAAATCTTTTTCGTAACGAACGATAAAATATAACTATGTGTTATCTTTCCCCCTATAAGTTAGTAAATAAAAACTTAAGCTACGGCCCTGATTGTCGTTTAAATATCGAAGTTTAATTTGGAAAGAAAGCAAAAATGTGAAAAACCAGTTTCAATAGTTTTATTTGACATTACTGGTTCTCCGTCTCTCTGTCTCTGTATTCACAGCACAGTTCACAATCGCTTCGGCTTTATGCACACACTCTGTTTCTTTGGTGCTCCATTCTGTAGATTTTTCTTGAGCTAGATATAGATACTTTTTGCTCACTATAATATTATACTCGTTGTCTCCTGGCTTTGGGGCCTCTAGCTGGCTGGCTACTTGCTTGCTACTTCTTCTGCAATTTTCGCTCGATGTATCTGTTAGTTCGAGTCAATACATTGTCCGTGGCAGACGTATATTTATAGATTCACCCTGCTGTGTGTTGTGTATTTTTTATTCCCCACTGTGTTGCATATAGAGAGCATAGAGCATACTATACTAGAATAATAAAAGTTGATCTTTAACCTAATTTCATTAAGTATGCTCAAATAAAGTGAAGATCTTTTTTTAAAAAGGGAAAATTAGTATACCAATCTATCTTATAGATACATTTTTTTTTTAAATCGTGGATATCTATATGTATAGAAAATCATCAGAATCGCTTTGCCTTTTTTGAAAAAGAAGTTTCGTGAATGCGAATGTGTGTGAGTGTTAATATATCCAAGTTGAAAACCCCTACGCGATCACTACTTAACTGCTGGTGGTGTACCTACGTACATATACAAAATCTGAAAGTTTTTTTTTTTTCATAAAGTAGGTACCTACCTTTATTGCGTTAAACAAGTTTAGATAGGTTTTTTTTTTTTTTCTTGAAAAGCCAACTAACTGCAGCCGCACACCGCAAATTCAAACGGTTTTTGAATGGACTAATTACAATCTCTTGGATATAAATTTTCGTATATTATATGAGGTAAGTTAGTGACGATATTGTTGAAAATTTTATATCCATATTCAGTACCTCTATAGTATCTAAGTATAGCCTAGTTAAAGGGAAAGGATAGAGTATAGCACCCACCTTTCTCATAATATTCAACATGGTCGAGTGATTCACATTGTTTTTATTGAATAAATAATAGCTTGTTGCACTTGGGGATAATCGCTCCGCATAAAATGGTCATTAACCCCTGTTTAGATCTCCTCTGCACGCTATAGGAGCGCACATGATATGAGTTCCTTTTTGGAATTAATAAAAATAATATTCGTATGGCTTTTACTCTCTAATAGCTTTAATAGGGACCGCCCACAATAATGGGCTTTATGCTGATTTATAGTCGAATTATTGCGCGATTTCTCCGGAACAATTACAGGCGTGTATTTGCTGTTATTTGTTTGATTGATTTTTTTTTTTCAAATGCTGTGTTTTTATAGCCCACTCTCTTATTACCTTCAAGGCATTCATCCACGCAACATTCTCTAATGTTTTTTATTTAAACAAAAAAACAAAAAAATATCCGCTTAAGTGATTCTTTTTTGCAACACTACACTGCGCTCTAATCGTCATCCCATATAGCTGCTCGCTGCTGGTGCTGAGTGCCAGGCTGCAGCAGCGCACACAACGTGGTATGGTTGGTTGCGCAGGAGAAAAAAAAATATATATGGACATGATCGGATCGTACCGCACCGCACCGCAGCGCGGCGCAGCGGTGGTGGCGGCCGCGACGGAGTTAGGCAATATCGCTTGGTCTAAAAAAAGAACTGCACACAGTAGTTGTGTATAGTTTCTTGGAGATGGTCCGGTTGCTCCAGAGAATCTTTCCTCATCTTTTTTTAAGGGAGATTAAATTACACTCAAAATCGAAATATACAAGAGGGAATAAACTTGCCGCTATTCCTATATACTCTGATGTCTTTAATGCAAGATCAATGAGTTAAAGTGGTTTCGGTCTAGGATATTCCTCTCTATAGTTCGGTCGGCCATTGTTTATTACCTGTTCGGTCCAGATAGTGGTTTTACCGGATTTTCTCGTTTTCTCGCACTTGAACAGCATCCAGAGCGTTTGCAGTGTATCTCTACTCAATTTTGGCAAAAATCATGGTCACTTAAATCAATATACATAACTTTAAATGTGATTTTATATTTGAGCTTACATTTTTTCGTCATCTAAAAAAAAAAAAAATATTTTTTTGCCTACTTTAATACCAAATGCAACCCAACAACCTATAAATCGGTTCATTGACGGGAAATACCTTATCCAGCCATCCACCATGATGGACGACACATTTGTGTGCACCTGTGCTATATAATATACATTCATATATAGGTAAAACATGAGAAGTTAAAAAAAAAATAAAATGTTTTTCTTCGAATGTGACGTATCGAATTAATGTAATATACTCGGTACCGAGAGAGTGCACTCAGAGTGTCTCCAGGTAGACTTGTTTACACTGACCTTAAGTATGATTAAGGTCAGCACAAACTCAACCACCTGGTTGTAATTAACGTTTGGGTGTGAATTTGTCGTTTCAATTTGTTTTTATACATATCTCTTTGTGAACTTTGTTGCATTGTGTGAATTTTTATATTTTTCCTGTACATATATTATTATTATTATTGTTCATTGAAGAGGCATAATAAATTCGCTAATTTAATTTTAGTCTTCATAAGAATTGTTGTTAAAATGTGATTATACCTAAAACAGGCATCAAATAGTATGAAAGGAAAATCCCTAAAGCTAATTTTTTTTTTTTAGCGACATGACATTAATTGCACTCTTATGTTATTGATTTAGGTGCATTTGAAATGGCACGATGGTGGTTGGAATAAACAGTTTAAATATTGTACCTATTCTTCTTAAAAATCTAGATTTTTGTCGGATTATTTTCTTTGATGGGAGTGTTTTTTTTTTTAATATTCATTATTAAAGGGTAGTGGTTTAATGTAGGGATACCTACTCACAGTTAAAAGGTTAAAATAAGCCCTTTGGAAAATTTACGGTAATTTACAATATAAAATAATACCTAGTATAGCTGATTTTACATTTCTGTGGCCACAACCAATAACCGCTTAAGTGAGTTAAGACAAAAAATTTTCAGTGGTCTTATGATGCTTTCCAATTCAAAGTCTACATATTTTTACTGTTTTAACTATAAAAAACGATAGATTTAAACCATCTACATCGAGTTAATAAAAGATTGAGTTGTTTTTGAGGTAAATTAAAAAATGCGGAGCATTATAGTAAAACTTAATTTTGTTTTCTTTTTCGACTTAAGCGGTTATTGGTTTTTTTTGCATATTATTACATAAGAAGTACAAAATTATTTAAAGAACGAGAATTGTAAGACTTAAAGAAGATTTTAATTTTATACCTACATAGATTAAAAGCGCAAAAGGGCTGTTTGAAAGATGGAATCAATAAAGATCCCCTAGTAATGAATAAGGATTAAATATAGAAGCCACAAATTACATACGAAATAAAGATTAAATAAAAAATGAATTATGAAGTGTCATACCGAAATTATAGTGTATATAAGAACCTTTTAAAGATACGGAACTTTAGCATTACATACCGAATTTTTCAGTCCGAAATTAAAATTAAACTAGAGTTAACTCAATTAATAGTTAACTTTGGTTCAACTGAACTCATTTATTTTAATTTAATTATATGTAAAAATTTGGACTACCTACTAAAAATTTTCAAAAACAAAAGTTAAAAAAAAATTATAGTTTTCTGATTTTTTTTATGAACAAACGCTTATGTAACATTATTTAAACATTGCATTTAAACGTATTGACGAATTTTGCAAAAATTGATTGAGTCGTTTTTGGGAAATCAAGAAAAAAAAAGAGTAATAAACGTAATAGGTATTTAAAATGGTACTTAAAAAAAGTGTATAAACCGCGAATATGAATTTGGAGTTTCTTGTGATTCCAGAATATATTTTTAATAATATCTTGGAATGCAAAATTACTGAGGATAATTTTTAGCATAATAAGAAGTTCAAAATAAAAAAATTGATCAATCCGTAAAGGAAACATATAGGAATAGTCGAAAATCAGACGCAAAGTCAAAAAAAAAAAAAAAATGAAAAAAGTAAACAAATGCATGTTTTTTTGTAAAAATTCAGAACTTGAACACCAGTTTTCAAAAGCAACTTATTTTAAATAAACTTGATTTTAAACCTAAAGAGAATATTCAGTTCTGAATTTTTAGATTAATTTACTAAACCAAATTTATAAGCAATTAAAGGTGCTGTGTTTGTTTTTAGTTAAACCCCTACTATAACTTCAAATGTGTTCCAAAAACTCAAAGTTTAATATTTTCAAAATCCCGTACTTGTTTCTGTGCGGCATAATGTTACAATGATTTGTATATTTCAATTAAAAATGTATTGAAAACTGTTTGAGCTGTACTGGCGTGTTTTCGAGATACTTTTTTACTTGCAAACATTAATGTCCCTAGCAAATTTGTACATTAATTTAAAATTATTTCCTTGTTTTTAAAGAAATCTGTTAACATCAATAAGTATGCACATAGAATTATTAAGAATTTTTTTTCATTTGTATCGTTAAAGAAGAAAATACTTATGTATTTCAATAGATTTTTTCTATTTTTTTTAATTTAACAGAGTTTAAACGGATTCCATTTATTTAAACAAGTACATATAAGAAATTGTATTGTTTTAAGTAGACGAGGTTTAAAGTGAGATTCATCTGATTTTAAAGTGCTTTTTTTTCTCCGTCTACTACTCTGAGTAGTTTATCGGATATCATATACAATACAGAATAAAGATAAAAATTCCAAGCTTTTAAAAAGCCAAAATTAGAAAAAGTAAAAAAGA
The DNA here is from genome assembly GCF_945859705.1 of Episyrphus balteatus. NCBI lineage: Eukaryota > Metazoa > Arthropoda > Insecta > Diptera > Syrphidae > Episyrphus > Episyrphus balteatus. Next base: position 34,180,735 of record NC_079137.1, on the reverse strand, counting down.
TTTGTTACAAAATTGCCTTTACCGTCTAAATAAATGAAAAATAATTTTAAGTAGCAAAACAAAAAATATTTGCGTAGAAATATTTTATCTGTCTATAAAATTCTGTTATTATTTTGTGGCGCCTAAATTATAGTTCCCTTCCGTTTACTTTTAATTTGCTTAACTTAATGAATTTGTTTAAACTTGTTTTTTTTTTTATTTTAGAACTTAATATAGGCACTATCAAACTCATTTATCACTTCCTGATGTTCAGATATACAAACTTTATATTTAAGAAGGTAGTTTTTAATCTTAAAACAATCTTAGTTTTTTTTCGCCTATTAAGATTTTCACATAATTTAGCACAAGTTTAAAAGCAGAACAAAGTTTCATGGCAGTTTTTACTTCCGGTCATAAAAATGTTAGCACACGAATGTACTAATAACTCATGCGTGGTTCTGATTTTGTTTTTACTAAAATTGAGCATTAATTTCATTCATTACATATGTAAGATATCTGAAAATATTTACAAAATTAAGTAAAATACAAGACTATGTATATGCTTCTTCAAATTTTGTTTTTTAAATCAATTTTTTTGAAAATATCGTTCCGAATTGCATCGCTTACAAGAAAGTTGGTAAAAAAAACAAAAGAAAATAAATAAAAAAAAAAACATTCCCTATCATCGTAGTTAATATCATGTCAAATTGTTATTTCGAATTTATATAACGATTATCATTATGCATTACAGTATGTACCGCCATTTACCCTATTTTTTTTTTCTAACGTTTTATTTTCTAATTAATACCTTTATCACATCAGAGTCATAATTCAATGACCCCAAGCTTGTTTCAGATCTGGTTCTTAAATGTTCTTTTGTTTTAATGAATAAACTTTCTTTTATTAATATTTTTGTATTTATTGTAAGGATATTAAATCGAAATGTCAATGACACCATAAATAAATTTTAAAATAAATTTATATTTGATACACCCTTAACCTTTTCAAGCTTTCATGTCAAATTGTTTTTTATTATAGAATCTGGTTTAGGAATATCAAAGTGTTACACTCACTTTAATTACCATAGAAATCGATTTTATGTTTAAGTGCGACTAGGGTGTAGTTGTAAAAACGCGATAACAAAATTCTTTAATATAATGTATGCTTTTTTAAAGGGGTCTTTTTAATCAGAATCAGCCCTTTACGCATGTGTATAAATTGAATTGTATGTAAAGCAGGAAAAAGAATTAAGTAATGAAGCACTACTTGTGTAGATAACTTTCTGTTTACTTTTACATACTATGGTTTTTTTTTTGATTTGTCGACAGTGAATTAAATTCTCCGGACTCGAGCAATCAAGTTTTTAGATAACACGATTTTGACTGCGAGTGTCGGTTCTTTTTTTTAAAGATATAGTGGTTGTTTGAAGATGACCTTTAATCGAAACCGGATTGATGGGGTGACTGTTTTTTTTTTCACAACCTGATAATTCATATTTGGAATATACTATTTGTGTATATTATATCTGAATGATAGAGTTTGAATAACGAACCAATATCAATCATTTCATGAAATTATGAAAGAAATAAAGAAAGTAGGTACATGATCATCTCAACTAAGAACATTTAGACTTTAATCGAAGTTTTAAAAACATAAATTCTGAAAAGACATTACTGGTGCTTATTTTTTTAAATAGTCTGAGCAATATCTTGACTTCTTGTCAAAAAGGAATATAGTGGTCAATTCATATCTCCTCCAAATTAAAAGGATGGAGAAAGATCTTTAACAAATTCTTCCTATGTATATTAATCCAAGAGGGCTTTAATTATTACATAATTCATAAAATTAAAGAAAAAAAATTGTTCAAAAAAATCTAAATTAAAATTTTTAAAACTCTTATATTTATGACCGCCACACGATAAAACTTTCAAAATTTTTTTAACATGTAATAATATGCATTTTCAAACCAAAATGGATTGTAATCAGATATCATCAGATTCAAAAGCAAGAAGTTAAATCCTTCAATGATTAGCATTTCATGTACATTCGGGCGTATACGTAACCTTTTTTTAACAAAGTTTTCTGAAATGGAATTTTCTGACGAAAATTGATATTAATCCCTTTTTTAAAGAATTTTAATTTAATATATCTGGTTCTTGAACTTGAGTTTAAGTGGACATTAGCTTTTTTTCCCCCGCGGCCCTTCATTTAGATTTTACTATTCTTTATTCTTATTTTTCATTGAGAAATGAAAGACAAAAATCTTTTTACGTACTAAAGTTCTTCTTTTTAAGCAATCAATCATCAATTTTCCATTCACATAGTTCTAGTAAAACTACTTTTATCTCGTGTCTTTTAAGCAGGACTTATAGCTTAATGAAGTAATTTAATGTCAAAAAGTCTTTTTATATCGTTTTTTTTTTATAATCCAAAATTTAGTGTTCCTATTTATACCATAATTAATTCAAAACGCGATCCAGAAAAGTATTATCTCCGACTTAATGCATTTTTCTTTCGAATAAACTTTTGAACTTTTAATTTCATTTCTTAAATGGGTTTACAGTTATTTTAAAGTTTTATTGTCTGTTTGTGGAATACATTTGTAAAGTAATTTAAGAAGAGAGAAAAAAGCAATAAAATAATTTTACAGTTTTGTGACTCATTTTTGGTTGTTTAATGAAGTACACTGCCCTAAATACATTAAAAAATGAAATAAAAAGTATCTTCCGGGTTAATTTTAACTTTTCGTGTGACTTAAAAAATTTAAACACAAATTAGTAAGCGTTTAAGTTTTATGGAACAATGTAAACAATAAAATTGGTAATATTTTTTCAGTAATTTAAGGAGGTATAGCTCTCAAGGTTATAGCTGTTAAGTATAACGTTTGAAGAAAATTTAAAGTAATGTTTAAATGAATGAAAGCTTTAAGCTAATGTTATTTTTGGTCTGCGCATTTAAGTGATAATAAATAGTTACATTTTATTAGCTCAGGTGACAAGAAACCATTTGTTTTTAAACATTTTTTCTATGACAAAACGTTGGTTGAGAATAATTATAAGGTTGTATATTATACAAAAGTGTACAAATATACAATCTATATTATAATTCTCAGACAGCAAAATGTTTTCGTTGAAAAAAATGTATTATTATATTGAAGCGCACAGACTTTGTTAAGATAATAAAGTAAGAACAAAAATAAAAATTTAACAAATAAATAAGTTTTTATCTCCAGATTAAGACCAAGTCGTTTCATAGAATTTTGTATTTTTAATTGCAATAGGAAAATGGCGATTTCTTGATAAGACAAAACAAATATGTAGTTCAAATTAGTTAATTAGTACAAAATTGGACTTTTTGATTCTAAACTAAACTACTTACAAAAAAAAAATTAAGTACATACCTAAAAATAAACAATTTTTTGTTTTTGAAAAATTTTCATTCTTGAAACCCATCTCATTTCAAAAATAAAATTAATATGCAAATTTATATCATTTACCACAGTTAAAATAAGTTATACCTAACTCTTAAAAAAAATGGTTTATCAAAAAAAAAAGCTCAATGTGAGTTTTCTTGAGGAGAGAAATTAATTAATTTGTGTAGTTTTTTTTATACCCCTATTATAATTATGCATACATTAAAACATTTTCATTATTAAAAGTTAAAGTAAATACTGAGCCGTAACAATTCATGTGATCCAATCATGCATTGATTTATTATATTCTAAAATATGCAATGCAAGTTATCTTTTTCGTTGCATTTATTTAATTTTTATACCTGTAATGATCGTGACAAATAAAATGAATTGCAATTCAATACGCTTCCACAAAGTACAATCTATTCTCGCTTATTTGACACGTATCTACCTACCATGCCTTTGTTATTTTTTGTTATACTTTGTTGACTTGAGAGCTTTCTGCTCTCTATTAATATTGTTTATAATTTTCGGAAACTGACCTCACCAATTTGACGCTTAAATATCACGTAATAATAATGCTCAGAAATAAATCATATTATTTCGTCGAAGAAACATAAAAAAAAAATAAACGCCCCAACCATCGACTTTATCGCCTTAACAAAAAAAAAAAAAACTTATTTATTCTTCTTTCTTTTATTAATTACATTTGAATATGCATTACATACATATAAGGTGCTTTTAGGGCAACGTAATGTATTCTTAAACGAATATGAAGATATAACTAAAAAATTGAACCTATTAACACCAGACGTTTATTTTTTATTGACGATTTATGAAGGTACAAAATTATAATTTGTTGCTTTTATGTAGGCGCTCTAGATTACTACTTTATACTGGCTGATTTTTCATCAAGATGTTTTTTTAATCTTTTTAATCTGGTAAAATAGCCTTGTAAATTTCGCATTCTTGTAAAAATTAAAAAAAAAAAATAACTTGTTATTACTTAAACTGGTTTAAATAAATTAAGATATACAGGGTTGCGTAAAAGTCATCAACCTATCGGAAGACGCAAAGTTTTAAATATAATTTAAATTAAACTAAACGCTTGTTAGATCTAAGGCCTTTTAAATGCAAATTGCACGACAATACTAGATAGGAGATTTTTTGTTTGATCGCACATAATACCACGGGTGGCGTCCATTGGTCCATTTGAAGCTTAAGCATAATGAAATACAGTAGCGAGCAAAAAAATGCAAACAAAAAAAACATTTGCATTTTTTGCTCGTCTAAAAACGCATATTTAGGTAGACTTTTGACCAAATAATGGTATTGGAGTAAAATATTCAACAAATTGACTCTTTTTAATGAAAATAAAACAGTTTCAATATTCCAAATTTGGTAACATAGTTCTTGTTCAATACTCTTTAAACCTCTTTCGTTTGTATTTTTGTTGCTCGCTACTGTATGTATGTACATTACCTTCATATTCGAAAATGCTTTGTGATGCTTTTAAAAATTTATGAAATTTCTTGTTCACCAACGACGAACAGAAGGCCGTTAATAGGCCACATTTCAAGTATTTAAGTATGTACAACTGGGTCGTGAAAACTTGCTATAGAAGTATTTCCAAGCAGTGGCGTACGTTGAGTCGTCGGGGCCCCGGGGCAAGACTACATTTTGGGGCCCCTTTCATATTTGGGGCCCTTTAGATACAAAAAAAGTAGGTACGTATACGCCATACATTTTTTTTTTATGGCTTATATATTTTTAGGTTTATTTTAATGTTTTAATATGTTCGTAATGCACTTTGCCTAAAATAATATATTTAGAGACCCCTATAATAATTTTTGTTTTAGCTTAGAATTGATAGTTTTTGGGGCCTCTGTTCTGAAGTAATATGTACATGTACATATTTGATTTTCCATCATCAAACATAATTTTTTTTTATTGTTGGGCCCCTGAAAAATTCATTTTGGGGCCCTCAAAATTAAATATTTAGCGGCCCCTAAAATAAAAATTTTTGAAGCTTAGAATATTGATAGTTCTTGGGGTCTCTGTTCTAAAGTAATGTGTACACATTTGATTTTCCATCATCAAACATAGTTTATTTCTTTTGGGGCCCCTGAAAAATAATTTTTGGGGCCTCAAAATTATCAAAATTAAGTGCTTAGAGGCCCCTAAAATATAATATAATTTTGGAGCCAAGAATTAATAGGTATTGAAGCCTCTGTTCTGATGTAATATTCGGAATGCCACCAATAACGTAATGTTTTTAGTTTGTGCCCTGATGTATTTATGTTGGAGCAAAAAAAAAACAATTTTTTTTTAACTTAATTTTTTTTTTAAGTACTGAAGTAAAGGCATTTGGGGTCCCTGCAGGGCCCTGGCTCAAAGTTGTTTTTTTCTTTTTTGGGGCCCCTAATGTATTATTTGTGGTTGCAAAGATTTTTCAAGTAATATTTTTTGGGGCCCTAAGATAAAATTATAATTTTTTTTTATAAAAGCAGTTTATTTCCTTTTGGAGCCCCTGGGGTAACCTTTTTATCAAATCAATATATATTATGTGGCTACATTATACATTACACTGAATGACATAATTTGTCTCCCTTGTATCCGAAGTGATTCAAACTCATTTTAATTTACTTCGTAACTCAATTTATGCTGACAGTTTCCTTCTCTGCATTGTCTTCAGTGGGGGCCCTGAGGTCGGTCGGGGGCCCCGGGGCGTCGCCCCGCTTGCCCCAAGGGAGTGTACGCCCCTGTTTCCAAGATATGAAAAAAGATGACCTTTAAATAACCATTTTTGACCACCCATTCATTTTTTTGAACACCTACATATTTCGAAAAAAAAATGGTTTTACAAAATAGAGCGCCAAAAGAACACCGCAAAATTTTAGTCATTTTTTAGGAAAAAGTCAGACAAAAGTTGGAAATTTTTCGGAACCAAGTTAACACACCTGTAAAGATTTTTAAATCATTAGTTTTGGTTTAATTTTATAATACCTTCAAATTTTTTTAGAAATAATTTTTTTTTTCAAAATCGTTTTACGAGTATTTTAAAACCAGAAGTTTATTGTTCTCTGTAAACAAAGTGTTTGCGTTATATTCGAAAATGCCTAGGTTAAAGATTTAATTGAAGGGAAATTCTAACTTTCTTTCATTCTTTTCAGTTTTATTAAGCCCCTTGCAGACTAAAATTAAAGTTGTTAATAATAATACTTCATGTGGCGGTGTTTTTTGAAATTGTTGGTAGCGCATATTGCTCTTAAGGTCTTAACATCTCCAACATATATGTCGGTTTAATATTTCTTACCGGTTCAATGGTCTTTTTCGCCACCTTAAATTAAAAACATAATAACATAATAAGATTTTTTTTTTTATATTAAATCTCACCCATCATGCCAACAAGTACATCCGACCTTCAAGTGTATTTATTTTACTCTCCAAAACATTATTGAATTGAATGTGCATATACAAAAAATTATGTTTATTATGAAAAAATCCACCGATATCGCAAAATTGATTTTTTTTTCTTTACTGGGTAGAAATAATTTTCAAGGTCATTAATTGCGGTAGATATATTTGAATTGATTCTGATTCACCTGCAATATTCGACCTTGAAATATGAGCCCCTCAGTAAATTTAAATAAATATTTCGATATTATTTACTTTATTTTTAGACATAATAAAGAAAGAAGTAGACAAAAAAAAAGTTCGAATTGAATTTATTTGCTGAGCGAGAAACATTAGTGATCAAATTTATTTTTTCCTGAATAGCAGATGCATGACAGTTGACTTGGTAATTGATTCATTGAGTCTCTCTTAATTAACACTCCTGACCTGAGTGTTCTTCGTTACTTTAAACGAACGATTCAAGCCCAAATAGATTTTATATTCTTTGTCTGAAATATCATATTCTTGAGATACATAAATAATTACATGTTTATTAAATGGGTGCAGGGTATTAGTCATCGTTTGTGATGCATGCGGTTCAACTGGCTGTATTGGTTTATACTTTTTGTTTTTGTCTTGTATTTATTCTTATTAAAAAATCATTGTTTGTAATTTAAGTGGTCAACTTTGAAACACAAGCATAATTTATGTGAAATTCTTTAAGAATGCGGATGTCATTTTATACCAAACTAAGACAAAACTAAAATTTACATTGGTTTTGAACTTTTCGAGTGATTTTTATTGCATTTAGAATCTGATCCAACAATTTGTACCACCTCCAATTTTTTATTTCTCATACCTGTTGGGCATACCAAAAATATTTCATGATAATAAAGTAGTAAATTATATTGCCAATAACTATTTTATGTTAAGACAAATTTTTCAAAATTATCGATGTATGGGTTTCTTCGACAAACATAAATCTGGTTCGAAAAATATAAGAACAAAATGGGGGTGGTACAAACTGCTGCACGTGCACTGGACAGTTACAGATTTTTTCTAAAATCTTCAATTTTGAATTTCATGTGAAAACTCCGTTTTTGAGGGAATTTATTGTCTTCAATTAAAATTTCAAATATTTGTAGGAATTGATAATTTGCCAGCCCTAGAAATTGAGACATTTGTTTTTGGTTTCTTTTTAATATTTTATCTAAATCCAAATTAAGAAACTCAATCAAAAAGTCTGCAAAAAAAGTTTTTTCTTTTCTTATCCAACTCACAACTTGAGTTTTTAAGGAAACATGATAATAATTCCAATAACACACTGGTCAACAAAATTGAACTTTTTTTTTGCCACAAGAACCAAGATATACTTTTCTAAAGATTTTTGATGTGCTGAACTCGAATCTGAAGCCAGAAAAATTTTATTGGCCTCCGTTCTTGAGATATTACCGTTATAAAAAAAAACTTTTTTTGCATTTTATAACGTTAATATTTCAAGAACTGAGGCTAATAGAATTTTTTTGATTGCGAATTCGAGTTCAGCAACCCAAAAACCTCTAGAAAAGTAAATTTTGGTTCTTGTGGCAAAAAAAGTTTAATTTGGTTGGCCAGTCGCTGATGTTTCTGAGTTAAGGACCACTACTTAAATTTTTAATATCTCGAGCAGTAAAAGAGATATCGGAAAGACTTAAACATTTTTCGGAAGAATGAAACCAGTTCTTATAGACATCGTTACAAATTTATTCATAATAAGTTACCCCATATAAGAACATAACCTCGAAAACAGCCAAAATGACGTTTTTTTGTTCTTGTGGCAAAAACCTTGTTGACCAGTGTAATTAAATACTGTAATAATTATATATTTCTTGATTAAATTTTTTTTTTGAGAAAAATTAAAGAATGCAGTTTTATTAAAATTGCTTTGATATTTTTTGTGCAAAGTTTAATCAAAATCAGTAGAGCTATTTTCGAGAAAATTAAAATTTCCTTAAATTTTGTATGGGCGGTACACGACACGCGTAGGGATTACTTTACTTCTGGTAGAGGTAAATTAAATAAATTAATTAAAATAAAAACAATAAATCAAAATGTACTTTAAATTTCAATTTTACTAAGCCCTAATTTTTCAGTCCGTTCATAAATAAATATAAAAATGCAATATAAATGTTAAATTATCAAATTGTAAATGTCCCATAAGGATTTCATATAACGAATGTAAACAGCATAGTCCAATACAAAAATACCCTTGAAAAAGTTGGATAATAAATAACGAAGGGTCGGGAAAAGTTTAAAAAATGGATTAATTTGTTTCTTTTATTTGTTAATATCAGAGCAAAAAGCCCAATTTACATACCTAAGAAATATTTCATTCAATGAAAATTCTGATAAATATACTGTCCAGCCCAAATTCCAATTGCAATGGGCTTATCTTTACTCTTATTATTTTAAAGACGTGTGTACTAAGATTATATAATGTAAGCATTTATTAATTATTACTAATATATTCTTTTCCATTTGCATTGCTCTATAAAAATTAAGAAAGGAATTTCAATTAAATACTTTGGAGAAAAAAAAGTTCATTAATTAAATGAATATGAAAAGCAAAAAAAAAAACTTTACGAGCTTCCATTCCGAATAAATTAACTAGTTTTAAATTTAAATATACATATGTATATTATTATTTATGAATTTGGAGCGCTTAACCGGTAAGCTCTTTACATTTTGCGAGTAGTCTTTATTAAATTTGCTAATCATTTCATTGATTTAGTTTCACTAAAGTCACACTTTTAAGACTGGTCTTGACACATACCAAGGCGAATATTAAACTTGTTAAGATCTTAAACTTTTCTCACAAATTGATGAAGGCAGAGTCAATGGTTGAATACCCTTTGCTTTCTTGCCATAGTCTATAGCTAGTACCATAACCAAAAAAGGTACAAGTACCTCTAAAAACCAATTATAATAACTTTACAGTTGTTTTGAATGGAATTTATTTTTGTTCACAGTCAATGAGTAAGTGGGTCTTAAGTTTCTTTCTTGTATTCACAGAGGACTGGTTCGTATAACTCATCTTTTGAGAAGGGTTGGTAGTTTTTAAATTACTTGTGAAATAAATATTATAACGATGATGATGAGAATGCAAATAAAATGGGTCCCCGTAATAGACCCGGTGTAAACATATTTTTTTTTATACGCATTACGAAGGCATTTGATTTTACAGGAACCATACACAAGTGCGTTGACGATGCTGTGATTTAAGAACCTGCGAGTAACCGCATGAGTGGTTACATTTATCACTTAATTAATTTGATTTGAATTTAGGTGTTTAGGGTAGAGGGAATAGTGAAATTTATTATATAGGACCAAATTCAATGGAACCATATGAGTAAAATGGATAAACCTACTGTCTCAAAAATGGTTCTTAGCATTTTAATCAAAAAATTGTATATATCGTATCGGTGAAACCAGAAAAGTGTGTAAATCCAAATTTTTGGAAAATTAGATTTGAATGCCATCTGTTAGACAAACCTAATATCTACCGTTCCTTAAACTCAGAATCCCCTTAAAGTTCATAGTTTTTATTTTATTAGCAAATTAGAAAATGAAAACTCATACAAATGCCTTCAAAACGATTTTGTTTTTTTGCTCTCCTATAAAATATGCTAAAATGGAGTTACACACTTTTCTGGTTTCACCGACGATATGTATTTTCGCAAATAAGATCATACTCATAAAATTAAAAAGAAAAATTAATTTTTGTATGGGTATTTACGATACCATTCTGCATTTTTGACTATCGATTTTAACGAATGCGGAAGCATCTTGGTAACCGTAATATGTATACGCATTTGTAACATTTTCTAAAAAAAAAAACCATTTTTAGATTTTAAGCTCAATTTTTTTACTCGTATGATCGCTATTTGTCCCTATCTTTTTCTATTAATTAAATAGAAACAGATATAGTCAAAACGTTAACATATGATCGTAATTGTGTGCCGTGATTCGATCCCAGTTTTTTTAAATTAAAAATTTAAACATTTTTTTAATGGGGGTGTTTGTAATTTTTAAGGACTAAATTTTCATACATATAATAGTTAAAGCTAAGTATACAGTTCTTCTAGCAAAAAAAAAAAAAAAACTAATGCATTTCTTATGGAAGAGATTTCTTAACAAACCACAGCTGTAAACCAAAATCAAAAAAAAATAATTCTCACCAAGATTTTTTTTTCGCAAAAAAATGTGCACTGTGCAACCCATTGTTTTTATGGAAAATAAATTACAACTGTCATCTGTTCACCACAGATATTTTTTTTCAAGAAAAAAAAAATTTTTTTCTTCACCACTTATTTTGTTTTATCAAAAAGAACTGTATACTAGACTTAAACTAAAAAAATAATTGAAAAAAAAAATCCTCTGAAAACGGGTTGATGCATGTTTTTAAAAGTTTGTTTAAACTATAAATAATAGTTTTGTTTAAGAATGTTACTATTTTGTTATAATGTTTAAAATTTTGTATAGTTTTAAAACTGGAGTATCAAAAGAAACATTTTCAAAGTTCCAAAAATTTTGTTTAAAAAACATATTTTATTACTCTTGGTGATTTGAGTCTGTCTCCTTGGGCCGAATTTTGTTCAAAAATTTCGTTTAAAACATTAAAATTTTAAACACATAGGTACGTATAATTGAATAGTTTGCTGAAACTTTTATTGCTGTTGATAAATTACAAAAACAAAAAACTTTTAAGACAATTAAGAGAAAAGGTAATTATACGTTCTCTTTGACATACTGCTTTATTATATTTTAATATTTCGAAACAAAAATTTAAAGTGTTTACTTGTGACTCAGTGGTTTGTCTACTCTAACACCCCCTCTGACGACGTTCATGGTAGAAATACTTTGTGAAGAAAAAACACTGGAATGCTTCTTTTGTTTATTTTTTTTTTTTTTTTTCAAACGATAATTACTACACATTAAGAAAGGTAACAAAAAAATAATAACATTTCACGCATTTGTGATTTTGTATTTGTTAGCTGGGTTCAATTATATTCTTTGTTACTTGGTAACTTTGATTTTGAAGATACAAAATTATGAATTAAAATATATAAAAATATGATAAGAATTAAAATGACAATAAATTAAAGATTTTGCAGATATAAAAGAGTCGTATAAAATTTTCCAAAGAATCACGTTAGCACGCTTTTGAACTATGAAGTTAATTACGTGCTTTGCTTTAAAATTTGTTTGAATTAATATTCATTAGTTAACGGGAGATAGGTTTTTTTTTCTTCGCGAAAACATCTGGTATGCAATTTACGTTTTATTTAAATTTTTTTAATCATAGTCTATGTACTGTACACCTACTCTACTCAGCCCATACATAATTTTCCAAAATAGTCTAAGTAATTGTGTTTATCATAATAAATAACAATGTTGGAACTTGTAAGTTGCAAGGAAGTGAACGAATTGATCGATTAGAGATAAGAAAGTAATTGTATGCTAATGATTGTTTACACAAAATTAAAAATGTTTAATCTGCTAACACTGTTCAAAAGCACTTTATAGTTTATGATTTAAGTGTGAATTAATGTTTTCAAACCTACACACGATAGTGTTGATTATTATGAACATGATGATGGTTTGAACTTTGACTTTTCCGCGATATAAGTTGCAGTCAAGTTTTGTTTTGATATCACAAAAATTATAGTAGTATTTTCTCTGTTTTTCATCCTTATTTCTTCCTCATTTCAATTATTTTTGTAATCGATTTATTTGAGTTTTTAATAATAGCCATGTTATTGTTTAGTATTTTACTGAGTAAACATTTTATGCTGTAAACAAGGCCATGTGAAGTTAACACTCCAAATGTTTTCTTTTTTTCAAACCTGCCTGGTTCGATTGCCCAAGGTTAGCCCAGGACAGCCCAAAATGTTTTATCTAAATCCCAACACTTTTTCAAAAGATAAAAAAAAACTTTTTTCATTTCCGAAACTTAAAAAATTATTTTTTTCCTTTGAAAATATCGTTAGTTTAAAACCGTTGTTTATATGCGCAAGGTAAGCTCAGGATAGCCCAACTTTTATTTTCGATATCCTACACTTGCCTTAGCTTAAAAATTATAGAAGCATGTTTTTTTTTGTTCAGTGTAAAAATCGTTGATTTATCACTGTTGTTCGTTTGCCCAGGTTAAACCACCATTTATAAAAAATAAAAATAAAAATAGTACGCATACACCACAGTGACCTTCTTCATTTATAATTTAGAAAAAGTAAATCCACTGCTGTGAGCACTGCACCTCAAATGTTGTTTATTTGACTTATAGAATTCTTACTTGATTGAATGTAGTCCATTTTTTTGTTTTATTAAACCTTAAAAACCACAAAACACAAATATTTTTTCAAGTTTAAAAATCATTGATTTTTTTGGCTAAAGCTACATGCTTCGTAAAAACTATCGAAATTTTTTTTTAAGTAACAACAAATATAAAATGGTGTGTGGGGTGATTACTTTTTTAGTACACGAATACATTTTTAAAGCTTTCTCAACTCTTTAAAATCAAAATTTGTTTATTTCAGTATAAAAATTGTCTTTTTTAGACTTGTTCTCAATTAACCATGGTAATTCCAACAAATTACATCACTTACTTTCGCTAGCCCACCCTTAGTTCAAAAATTATGATAAAAAACTTTTTCAAATAACAAACCTCTAAAAAGTAAAATTTTTTTTTTCAGTGTAATTTTTTTTTTTTTTACACTTTTTCAACAAATTATAGTTAATTCATTATTTAAAATTGCTCAAAGAATGTCTACTCAATCGTGTTTGTTTCTTTGTTTCAATCCCCTCAATTACAAAAGTACACATGACAAAACTTGCACTTGTTACCCTAGCGACACAATTAAACAAAATTCAAAGGTACTTCCATTTCATTTTTACTTTAGCGCAACTTATTTTCGGCACTATTAGAAGTAGGTTTGTGTAAACCATCTTAAACGATTTCCTTATAAAGATAAACTTATTTATTTTAAATCAACTATTTAATATATCAGAAACAACGCAGCATTTAACATTTATACTATTCTTTAAATTTCAGACTTGTGCTCTATGTGGAAATCACATAGGAATACCAAAATGGAAACTCAATAAAAAATAAAATCCTGTTGAAGGACATCACAAGAACTAAAAAAGGCAATGTTCTCAAATACATCACAAGGCGCTTCAGCATACTGTACGCTGCCATTTTCTCGCAAATCCAAAGATGACCCCATGAAAGGCTCTTCGTTTGGCGACACCAAGCGATTATCTAAATTAGATGAAGAAACTACCTTAACATCATCATATGGAACCGTGGGAAGAAAACTGAGACGTGTCATCAAATCACAAGATGACACACTTCCGCCGTACAAAAAACTCAAAGCAGAATCAGAAGAAAATACTAGTTCTTTGGGTTTATCGAATAACCCTTCCATAGAGTCAATACAAAATGCTTATGATTTTGCTGAATTTAGCGATGACGAACGACCGCCATCAGTTTTGAATGAGCGTATGTCCAACGAAAGGAGGTCCTTAAGGTCACCATCAGCTAGTAAAAACCGCAATAAAAGAAAAAAGGCTGAACATCCATTCTGCACATTGCGGAGAGGTGGCGAAACTTCACCGATGCCTGCAATATTTGATCATCCAAGAGATGACCACAATATCAATCATAGCTCACTAACCCTTAATCAAGAAGAAGCATTGAATGTTTTGAATGAACTCGATGCTATTTTAGACAACCATGCTAGTTGCTCAAGTGTCGAACTGACTTCGTCTTCCGAACACACTGAAAAAGTGGAAGATTGCCTCTTAGAATTAGACACATACTTGGATGGATTGGATGATAAGAGTCTTAATAGCTCCATTGACTGTGATAATGTTAATGTGCTAGACAAAGCTCCCAAACGTCGACCTACAACCCTTCCAAAGAACATGCGTAGTAGTTTTTCATTTTCGAGAGGCTCCAAGGTTGGCTGTGAAAACGAAACACTGAATCGGGGTCATATGCTGAGAAAAACAATTGGCAGTGGGAGTGCACTGCGGAGTATGCGTGGCGGTGGTGGTGGTGACAATGATGCTATTAAGGCCACAAATATTAATATTTCTCAGTCGGGTAAGATTAAAATTGTTATTGTTTTTTTATTTGGTTTCTCTTTAGTGTCGTGACGAAGCGACTTCGTGTTGAGGGTTTTAAGATTGTTACTATTTTTAGCTTTTTTTTACGCTTTCTTGCCCGCATGGCGTGACGTTTATGAGGAAGGGAGGGAGAGGTCAGTGAGACTGTTGAAAAGCTGGTTTGTGGTAGATTCCCAAACAAGTTTTCTTTTCCATTCTTTGTTTGCACTTACAATTTTATGTTACTACTTTGGTGTGCAGGCATTCATAACTATACCGGAATAAAGCTCAATTCGTTTTCACATTTATAGGATTGTACAAAGTAAAGGTTATTGGTATTTTGAGAAGATTTCCGATTTCCAAAATAGTCCTAAAAAAAAAAACACATACATTCCTACAACTTTTTTTTTGGGTGCCTATTGTTTCGCCTTTTTTACTTCGATTTCTGTTATTTCGTTTTTGACACAATTTTTTTTTATTAGTTCGCCATCCTTTATTTTGGGTTTTCGTTTACTTCGTATTTCGATCACTTCGCCCAACTATAACTTCGTCTTGTGTCTTCTTGATTTTTATTTATTTCGCATTTTCATTACAAGTCCTATGAGTTGTTTCGCCAAGGTTCATTTCGCTTTTAGTTTATTTTGGCATCTGGTTATTCCGTCTTCAGTTTTGTGGATTGTTTTGGGTTTTGAAGACTTTTGGATTAAAGATAAGCAAATCCTTATAATATAAGAGATCTGTTACCTTAAATTGTAACGAATTCGTTGTTTTTTTTTTTTTAATTAACAGGCACTCAAAATGTCGCGAATTATTCGCCACCATTTGTTTCGCCTTTTTTTTGTGGATGTTAATAGCCTAAGGGCGTTAGGCTATTAACATCCACAAAAAAATGGGCGAAACAAATGGTGGCGAAATAATTAAAGTCCAAGTGAACTAAAGGCGACTTAATTCCAAAACGAAATAATGAAAAAACGAAGTGATCAATAACAAAATAAACTAAAAACGAAGTCATAAGAAAACGGAGTAAAAGTTTGTCGAAATAAGGAAAAACGAAATAAATAAAAAACTAAACAACAAAAATACGAAACAATAAAACAGCGAATCGACTTAGACGAAACAACCAAAAACCGAAATAAGAAAAGCGAAACAAACCATACCCCTTTTTTTTATATGAGATTTATGTTTTTTTTTTTTTAATTTTCAGATAAAATTGATTTAACAGACTTCAAAATTGAATTTGGTGGATTTCTTTTTAAATGCCTAAAGTATTTTCTTCTAGTAGATAGATTTTTCCTCCAGTAGATAGATTAGTCAAACTGTTCCAAAATTAATAATTCCAAAAACGCTCTTAGAAAATGTCCTAAAAAAATGCTCCATACAAAGTTTTAAAGTTAGTACACTTTTCTATTTACCCAATACCTTTCAAACAGACAGAATAGCGGGAAAACATTGATATACATACAGCCTAATATCCTGGAATGATTTTCTTCAAACTTGGCAGTTATGAATTTTATAAGATTTCCTAGAGGTGAAATTGAATTTTTATTTTTAAGACCAAAATTAGGCCAAAATGGAAAAACTTGTTTTCCTCGAAAAACGATAACATGTACTGAAACATATTAGGTATAATATCCTACTTATGATATAGAAAAAATATTTTTTTTACGTTTATTAACGGTACCTGCCATAGAACCGTTTTCTGGATTTTTGGCTTTCGCTCACGGAGAAAAAAGACCACCTAAAAACAAGCGAATTCCGTATTATGCGGATTTCTGCATGGTTTCTTGCCAATATGACTGCCATCTTAAATTAAGCGGATAAATCTTCTTAATTTCTTAAATGAGCAAATTTAAAAGAAATCCACTTAATTTAAGCGGAAAATCATCTTATTTTTATGTGGGAACTTTTTAATAAAAAATACTGGCAGCTACTGATGATCGATCGTACAACTGTTGGGTCACTAGGCCAGTGCTTTACCATCAAGCTATCTCGCTGTTGGAAAAAAGTATGGTAAACTGCAACTAAGGCTAAAGTCTGACGATAATTTTTATTTTTCGTCGGTTTTTTTAGATAAAAATTCACAGTAAAATGAAATGAAGTTCACGTTAAATTTAGCAGAATTTAAGCGGATTTCACTTATTTTAAACGGAAATCCTATAGTTTTAAGGTGGTGGGATTTAAAGTGGGCATCATCTTATTTTAAGGTGTCCTTTTTTTCTCCATGTGGACATCATCGTATTTTAAGGTGTTCTTTTTTCTCCGTTCGTTAACCACCTAACCGATTTTGACGAAAATTTTTGTGCAAACACCTTTTAGTAGTCTTTATATTAAATTTCAGAAATATGTCATAACATAGTTTAATGGTTTATTTTTGGTTTGAGTTGAAATGATTTCAAACTACAATACAAATGGAAAGCTAATTACAACTTGGTAAACAAAAATATATTTCTGCATTTAACTTTGTTCAATTCCAATTTAAAAAAAAGAAATGTTTGATACCAACCTTTAAAATTACGTACAAATTTTCTTTTTTTCCATAACACATAATAATTTATACCAATTAACTAGGTAAAACCTTTTAACGTACAGGAAGCTAAAGCAACTTACATTACAAAAAAACACATCGAATGATCTGTTAAGGGCTTCAAGATAAAATCTGAAGAATATCTAAAGATACTTTTTTTTTAATCTCATCTCTTGGATTAAACGAACTCACATCTTAAAGCGGATATCAAAGTTCATTGGCTCTTCTTTGCAATAAAATGTTGTTGAGTTCATTACAAGACTCTATTTGCTGAGATTAATTTTCATATGTTTATTTATTTATTTTTTTTTTTTTTCGTTAGAATGAATAAATAAACTCCACCGCAAATGTGCAACCACTTCCACAATGGGAACTAAAAACCTAGAGTAGAACGCTTTCTATGCGTATAATAATAATAATTTATCATCAGATTCCGAATAAAATGGCTACAGTATAGTTGTGCATTTTGTGCATTGAAGATATAGAACACACCATTGTAATAAGAGATACAAAGACCATAGCTTTATTATTATTATTATGAATTTTCATCGATTAAATTGCAATAAAGATTCATAAGCGATAATGGATAAATAGACTTGGAATAAAGAAAACTTTCACCATTGTTGTTGCGCAATGTTTTTTTTCTTCTTTTCTTTGTTGCATTATTAGGGTTTTTGAACTGATTCAATTGAGAAGAAATTGATTTGAAAGACATTAACGATGACTCATATTGTTATGTACATAAACATCTAGTTAGAAAATTTTTAAATGAGAAATCAGGGTTGAATTCAACCACTATCGTTGTAAGGTTATATGGGCGCCTTAAAATGATAATTTGAAATTGGAAACTTTATAAAGTTTATTTTTCATGATATATCATTTTTATCAAAAAACGACTTCTATTGATTAAAACTTATGAGTATTACAGTTTTCTCATGGATGCCGTAGTCAAAACTGGATCAAATTGATGCAAGACCACACTGAAAGCAGCAGCTTTCAAATACAAATCATGTAAATCGGTTCACCCAGTCGAAAATTTTGAAGTAACAAATATAAAAACATAACAAAAATTCCGACGAATTGAGAATCTCTTCCCAAATCAGAAGTTATGTACATACATTAGGGCGTCCCTTATTTTGAACAAGGCTGAATTTTAAATGTATACGGGCTCAAAAGTTTCTATTAATAAATTTAAAAAAAATATTCCCAAAGTTTCAAATCTCTATCTGTTTCAATGTTTCCATACAAAATATCGATAAATTGCAGGTAGTGAAATGTTTTATTTAAACATTCCGCAAAACTTTGATAGAAAATTTTCATGTAAATATCCTAAGCACTAAAAAGAGTGCTCTGTTTGTATATCTGTCTGCCATTTTCTCTCTCAAACTACAACCATTATAACGATTTGCTTCAAACTTTCTTATAAAGAATTTTAGGCGATTCTCTAGTCTAGAGAGAAAATTCATATTTTGTTAAGGACCAAAATTAACGTTTCGTAAGACTAATATTGAAAAACTGGAACCAACGTCATGTTTACTACTGAAATAAAAAATAGTTTATTTTTTGCACCGTTATTAACTTATTAACGGTATCATAGAACCATTTTTTTTAATACCTATCTGACTTTCTCGTAAACGACCTATCCTATTACTATTAAGGTTTTGCGTAGTTTTCAAAAATGTATCAATTTTTACGAAACGCCATATTTCTGTTTTTTTTTTATTGTTTTACCAAAAAATGCAGTTTTTTTGGAAATTCATTGTATAAAATACCAAATTTAATCGAAACACGAAACTTTTATGTGGGAGGAATTTTAATATTTGACTACGAATTTATAGGAGCAAAAAATTAAAATATTAGGGTACTTTTAGGCACCTTTCTGATGGCTGAATGCTCCTAAAGTTTGAGCATGAGTTTTATGACCAGAAGTGAATCTCAGGACGAGATATTGCACTTTAAACCATGCGAAGAGCGTTAAGCTAGGGGGCTGATCATTCGTTTTTGAATAATGAAATAGATTGTGCGACAAATTCTAAATAAATTCGTTCGTTTTTCAAGTTACATGAAGTAAACCGTTCATACAAAACGAAAACGTTTGTTCGTTCACGCGGTACAGAATCTTACCCCAACATACAGTCCAAAAATGTATTTTTGCTATTTAAGTTCTCATTCGGAAATGAAATAAAAACCTAATCCCCGAAATTATATGATTAAGTTCATATAATTGAACTCCAAAACTTTTTTCTTTAATTGGGTTCCAAGTACAAATTAATTTTGGAGATTCTTTGTTTAGCCGAACTGCAGGAATGTGAAATGTTTTGCCTATATGTGATATCCAAAACTAGCTTGGATCCCCTTTTTAATTCCTCCATTAACACATGCCCTTAAACATCTTGCATAATTTAAAACTTGAATAAGCGCCACAAAAAGTTATACCTAGCATTATGTCTTATTATTTGTGCGCCCCTCAGTCATTTCGGCCTAATACTTTTTTACATTAGTTGTGGCACTGATACCAACATAATTTATAACATGTTGCTAGGTAGTTTCAAATTTGTCGGCTAGAAAACCACAACAGAAAAATTGTTAGATGTTATAAAAAAGTTCATACACTCCTTGCTTCCAGACGTTATAAATATTAAATTCATTTCTAAAGACTAGGTCAATAATTAAAGCATTAATAATTATTTATTTGTAGACAAAGTAACGAGATCCAATTCTCCTACTCGTAAGACATGGCGCCGTAATTCAATGCGAAAGACATCACTTTTGGTTCTTCCCGATCATATACGCAGCGAGGAGGACTTGCCAGCGGCCACTTCACAAGATTCACCTACACCCCGAGAAGTTGAGGACTCAACTGCAAGTGGGAGTGCGCCACTAACTACACCCACTATGAGAAGATGTGTATCTCAGACTGACTTTACTCCCAGTGTACTGACACCCTATGATATTTTACAAGAAATGGTCGACAGAAATTCTTCTGAAGCCCATCAGGACTCTTCTGAAGACCGTCCGCGTCAATTCGGTCGTAGAGCTGATGGTCACCCGCGGATATTTTCTATACGCTCCGAGGCCACTGGCAGTGGTAATCACTGCATTATAATAAATCATGATCGCCCAATGAGTGCTCCCGTTAATGGCTCCCTTGAATGTGGCCGTCGCAATCCAAATACTACATCACACCTAGCAGATGTTATGTGTTCAGGGTACATCGGATCCGAACCCAGTTCAGTTGGATCATCACGTAATGCTAGTCCTGTTTCCCTAGTTTCTAGCACCGGATCAAGCTCAATTGGTTCCACAACAGCTGATCACTCTCCACGAAGACCCGCTACTCCTCCTCTAGACACTGGCAATACACAGCCACGAATTGCCCATATCGATCCAGATAACAATCAATCGGCCCAACAAGATTTCAATGCAGAATGGCCAAATTCTTATAGCCGAATATTGGCTCTAATGTGTTGTACGTTGGGCCTCTTCAACATTAGTCGTTTTGCAAGTCAAACCATTCATTATGGTGGAAATTTCCTGCTTCAGTTCCTACTCCTTTCTGTTGTATTTGGAATCCCTTTATTCTGGCTACAGATTTGCCTTGGAGCCAAAATAAAAGCTGGACCGGTTTCAATGTGGAAAATCAGTCCAATTTGCCGAGGAATCGGAATCGCTTTGGTATTAGGACAATGTGTCATGGGATTGTATTCCACAGTCAGCATTAGTTGGCTATTAGTTTATTTAAAGGATTCATTTTTAACTAAAGCTCAACCACTCTATCGGTGGCAAGAATCATTCTATATGTATCAACGTTCATCGAATGTATCGGGTAATCTTACCGAAACAGTTGCCGATTATTTCAATGGCATAGTCCTGCAAAGATTACATTTGGGAAGACGAAGTGACGGAAGCGATGTTCGTTTCCAGGTGAGTGATATGGTAAGTTGGACTTTGTTTCTTCTTTCAAAATAAAGAATCCATTAAAAAAAACATTTATATTTCATTCAAGCAGCTCGCTTTTAATTTATCGATTATCTGGACAATTGTATTCTTGGTGCTTTGCAAGGGTTTGAAATCATTTGGGAAAGTCATATTATTACTGACTTTAGCTCCGTTGGTCTTATTCATTGTGATAACCTTTCGACTGTTGTATTACATCGGATTCTCAAGTGCCCAAAATATATTCTCTGCTTCGGACTTTGAAGATTTTTTGATAAATTCAAAAACCTGGACTGCAGCTGCTCAAGAAGCTTTTCTAACTTGGGGACTGTTGGGAGCATCTGTTATATCCGTTTGTAGTCGAAGCCATGGGAAGTCCAATAGCAAGGTTATTCTTCGAAGAGAAGCCATATTGGTGGTCTTGCTGACATTATTGGGACTATGTTTGGCGGGTGTTTTTGGATTTTCTTGTGAGCAGATTTTGCATAAAAATCATTACATTTATGTACCAAGGTCATATGGTAAGAACAATATAACAACAACAATCATGACTTTGACTAATACCTAATCAATTCAACTTTCAGAATTCATGGACTCCTATACTTCAGTATATTCTCTAAAAGGACCAATTACGCCTGCTCTCATATCATATCCAACAAAATGGGTACCTCATTATTCAAGCCTTTTGGGAGAAACCTATCGTCGACCTCCATTAACCTCATTTCGAGAAAGTGGCTATCAGGCGTTACGATTGATAACTGAATTATTTCCGGCAGCAATGGCAATTGCCCAGGGTGACTTATCATGGATTTGGACTGCACTAACCTTCTTTATGTTTATTTTATTTGGATTGGGTCAACTATGTGTAATGTGGAAACCTATTTCCAGTGGTTTGGGTAACTCGACAAGCTCAGTTCTATTGAGCTGTGTAACGGCTCTTTTATTAGGCATACCATTTGCCTCCGAAATGGGTTTGGCTATGATACATTTTTTCGATATGGTATTTGGAGGAGCATGGTGGATGTTGATTCTATGGACAGCGGAAATTTTGGCAGTTTTTTTGATTCGCGGTCGTCCTTATAATGGAGATGTTTTAGTTAATGATTTACGAATGACCGGTTCAATGTCTGCTTTTTTGGCTCTGTCCTGGAATGTACTTCTTCCGATTGCAATGATAACTTTGGCTATAATTGAATATAAGGTCTCATTGACAAGTCAGTTTTATCATTGGCGAGGCAAGTCGTATTTTAGCTTTTGGACTCGCAAAGTTGGCGGCCTAACTCAGGTTTCATTTTTGCTAATCGTGCCGATAACATCAATTATTCAAATCTATAGGTATCTTACAAATGGTCCTCCTGATATTTTGGATGTAAGTTGAACTTTTAATTAATAAATTATTGGGTGTTTATTAAATTCGAGTATCTATTTTTTTTTTAGCGAATTCAGCTGCTATATCGTCCGACAGAATCACCATTACCACATCGCCGAGGGCGACCTGGTGCTGATCGAAACAGACATGCAACTGGTCAATATAACTTGAGAAATTCCGACTTGGAAGCTAGTAATGCTCAAGATGATGCCCCTCCAAAATATACACCTCCTCCTTCGTACACAACTGCGACAGGAGCACGTTTGGCTAAAATCTTACGCCAAAGTATAAGGCGAAGTGTTAGACGGTATGTTCTCATTTAAAAATATCAAAAAAAAAAAAAATATGCCTAATACTACGTTTCCACCTACCCTAAATCCGAGATTTAGCTAAGTAGATTTAGCACAAATCTCGAGTTTTATTCTAAATCTCGGATTGAAAGTAGGTGAAAATCTTAGATTTAGGGTAGCTGAACCCAAATCTGAGATTTAGCGAAGTAGATTTAAAATAAATCTCGAGATTTATTCTAAATCTACTTAGCTAAATCTCGGATTTAGCGTAGGTGGAAACATAGTATAATATTTGTCATTTTATTCACTTATTCAGATTTTTGGGTGAACCTAGTCGACCAAGACCAATTCTATCACTGGAATCAGCCGACAACAGTCTGCCACCTGATTACTCTACAGTATTGTCTAATCCAGCTGGTGTTGATAATCAGCCTGAAAATATTGAAATCCGTCCTAGGCCCCTTTATAACAGTTACACTCAACGAAGTCTTTCACTGGGCCGAAATTTAAGAGGATCAAATAAAATCGAAGGATCAAATGAGCCTCGTCCCTCATCAGCTGGTACAACTATATTCTCCAGATCCAGACAGCCTTATACAGCATTTGATGTTGCAAATGTGCTGCGAACTTCAACACGTCGTCGTGAATCTGGAGCCAATTCAATTACCTCGAGAATTGATCAATCATTGCGAAATAAGACAAGTTGGTCTGTTGAAAATCTAGTTATAAATGCAGCACCACTTGGAGAAAGCAATGCAATTATTTTAAGAGCTTCCCCCGCAGACTCATCAAGCGATCACAACCCACCGGATAGCTTAGATATTAACGAAAATACATCTGTGATTTGAATCTCCCCTGTTTAACCTTTGGCTCTTCTTTAGCTAAAGTCCGCAGTCTTTCGGATTTTAACTTAATGTTATTGCAATATATAAACTATATGAAATAGATGCCTTGTGTTAGACAATAATTTAATTTTATTTATAAATATAAACTGATGCGTGGAAAAAAAATATTAAATGTTTAGATGTAAAATGTAAAGTGCATAATAAAATTAGATTTAGCATTAAACTTTAAAGTTGGTTTTTGATTTCTTAATTAAAATTTTTGAAAAAAGAAAATATTTTAAACCTTAAAAATAAGCTCAAAAAAGAAATTTTGTACTGATTTTTGTTTTTGCAATATTATGTTAATAAGTAGCTGAATACAAAACTAGGAAATGTAGGTGTAGCTTGTAAAACCTACAGCAAAAATTTTAATGTGTTGTCTAATGACAAATCCAAGTATTTGCGGGTCACTGTGGTGTATGCGCAACTTTTTTTTATAATTAAAAAAAAAAAACTAAAACAGCTCACAAAAGCTGCGTTGGCATTGCTAACAAAGGAGGTAAGTTTCTTGGTGCGTGCATATATGTAAAGCTTCGTTCAATTTTGAATTTGGGGAATCCTGTACAGATAAAAATAACAATGCAAATAAAAAAACACTAATGTTCATATAAATCGTTGTGAATTGTGAATGTGTTTTTTATTTGCACTGATGTTTTCATCTGTACTGCTATTTCGTTACGTCAAAAAAATGTTAAAACTAAGGACTGTCTAAATTCGTTCGTTACTAAAGGTGATGGCTTTCAACTTTCTTTTAACTTGCTGTTAGTGTGGTTCTTTCGTCGGTTTTTTGTAACGAAGGTTGGGATTTCTTAAACAAACAAAATTGAACAGCTTATGTGTTGCAAGGAATGCACTTTTTTTCACTGTCAAATCATTTCCACGAAGAATGGCTAAATCCAGCTGCTTTGCTTTTAATTGTGGTTCCAATCAGGTAGATTCTGTTTTTTATTTTTCCACGACGACGTTAGTCGATCATCGCAAATTAATTTTGATATTGTGAATGCATCTTGTGAACTATATTTTTTTTTTCTTTATGGTTCGATCCTTTTCGTTTACAATTTAGCTATGGACTCAAATCAAGTTCATAATTCACAATAGCAAATATCTTGTTCGAAAGAGATACACAATATCAAAACAGATAACCTTTAGAAAGGGTCAAAATAAGAACACGACGTTAAAACTGCCAGGGAAGTGTGTTTGGGAGATTGGTTCCCCACCAGAAATCTTTAGGAAATTTGAATCTCTATTCGCTTTTTCATCTCTATTAACGGAAAAGAAATGCGGCCTTATCACGAATTCCATTCGTGTTGGAAATTTGCTACGACTCCCGAAAAAGCAATCATAGAATCCGTTCGTAATAGAAAATTTCATACAAATTATCACTACGATTTTTTATGAAAAAATAAGGTTGTAAAAGAAATCTAGTTCAACATTTCTAGCCTTTTAACAGGCTTCATGAAACACTGCTAATTTTTTAGACACAAGATCTGACACAGATATCGTTCAGATCGATGAGATGCACAATACACTTTAACAGTCTTAACAGGATGCTGAAGGGAAGACCTGTGGTTTTCGTTACTACTATTAGTTATATTTCACTCCCTCAAAGAATTTTTTTCAGCTCGATGAGTAAAGCCTTTATGCAGCGTCCACCTGGGGTAGTTGTTCAATAAAAAATCTTGATAGAGTTTTTTAAGAAAACACATTCAACATTCATAATTTAAAAAACGCAATTAGTATAGTCTATTCCTTATTCGAGATTCCTGTAAATTAAAATACAAGTTTGTTCTTGCACTTACAACAAGCTTTAAGTTTTTATTAAAATACGTATTTATATAAAACGGAACATATATGTATATATAATAATATTTTTAAACAATCATTTCTCTACAAAATCACATCTTTTGTTTTTCGAATTCTATTTTTGAAATAGAATTATACATTAAATATAACAATTGATTTGTTCCAAGGCTTATTCGACACACTATACAAATTCAATAAACAATATTAAATTTGTGAACCAAACCGGTTGTGAATTATTCATAAATATTTTTATTTTGATTCACATACACAAACATATATTAATTAAAAATAATAACTTAATTACAAAAAAAAAGGAATGGAAAACATGAACGTTATGAATAAACTTATATATATTGTAACAGTTATAAAAATAATATTGCCTAATTGCTATGCAAAATTTGCAAAGCCATTTTAGCAGCGGCTTTCTTGGCCATCTCCTTATTACACCCACATCCAATAACAGTCTTTACCAAATCACGGCAATAGAATTGACACTTCATCATAACGACATCGTATTCTGCGCATTCTTTTTGGAATTCCGGCTTAGCTCCCTTATACTCATACAACTGACGAACGGGATCTAATGGTACTTCTGCTATAAATTCTGTTAGTTCAATGTCCATCAATTCGCTTATTACATTCCAAGTGCATCGCAAATCATTGCCCGAGTCAAGGAATACAGCTCCAATCAAAGCCTCCAGAACATCACCCAAAGTTTTTGGAACGTCAATATTTTGCGCCATATTAAATGATTCCGGATCAACAACAGTCTCTTCCAGAAGAATCTTCACTTGCTCTGTAACACGATGATCCTGTGTATTTTGAAATTCTACAAATTTTCTAATTGACTCGGATAGTGTGGGACTTTCATACAGAATATACTGATGGAAGCGATTTCTAACACAAACACATGCCAAAGTAACATTGTTGACAAGCGATGAACGGAGATCAGTAATTTCCCCAGGATTCATATGCTTACATCTTTCAAAGATATAACATGACATCAAAAAGTCCAAAATAGCATCTCCTAGGAACTCCAATTGCTGGTAGCAACCCGTTACACGATTTGTGGGATAAGAAGGATGTGTGAGTGCTTGTAATAGATATGCACGATCTTTAAATTTATATTTCAAATTGTGTTCCAACATTTCATAATTCAGTAAATACCCATCGATTACCGATTGTTTCACATTCGCTTTCAACAATGGATTACCTAAATTAATTTGTAGTAGTTTTCGAAGTAATGTCTTATCGGCATCATAGAAGATTCCAAAATAATCCAGCATTTCGAAACTTTTTTCTGGTCCATAATTCTTAACACACACGCCCAATAAAGCTTCAAGAGAATCAGCAATAACTTTATCGGGTACAGCTTGTTTGTATATAAATTCATAAAGACATTCAATGGACGTTTCCGACAACTGAGTGTTGTCACAAAGATTCTGTAAAGTATTCTGATTGCATTTGCCAGTATTAATTTCTTCCTCACTGAGATTAACCTCGTAAAGACAATTTGGGGATAGACCCTTATGTTCGATGGCTTCGAGAATATTTGAAGGGACCGAAGAACATGGCGGCAACCATTCGCTAGTTGGTTCGAAAACTGACGAACAAATAAATGTTCCATTGAATTTGGCACGCATACAGTAGAGCAAATTTCTATTGCTTACCAATCGAGATTTAATAGCTGTGAGGTATCCTTCATTCCAAGATTGATGTCTATGCATCAACAACAAGGAGGAGCTGAATTTTAAAAAAGAATCACCCAAAACTTCGAAACGTTCCATATCAAAGTAATCATTTGTTTTTCCAGTTGTTATTGCAGCTAAAAATTCAAATTGCTCAGCAGTTTTGAGTGGTGCAGAACCCACATGTTCATCCAATATTTTAATGCGACGAGCTGGATCGAAAGATACATCGGCAATTCTTTTAGTTAACTCATCAATATAGTGTTGCCTTATTTTTGGTTTATGAGCTTCAAGATTGCGCATTGAAACTTCTGGCGCTTCATCTAATTTTAAATTTTCCATATCTTCCAGCAAATTATTAACAAACTGATAGTAATAGTCAACTTCAATTGGATAAACCGTGTTGATATTTCGATAGACATCAATTGGCTCAAGGTATGCCTTCCAATTACCTTGTTCAACATCGACGAGATTGTAACATGAATTTATCTTATCATCCCGGCGTGTAGTCTCGAGAGGTGGGAGCATACTCTTTGGCTCCTTACTTTCAGTGCCAACTCTGCGAAGGGAATAATCAATTTCGATACATGCTGGTTTATAACTTCCATCCATTGGAATACCTAAATATCTATTTATGTCCACACGAAGTTTTTCCGCATTCAACAGGTAATGCAATCTGTGCAAAATGCATGGCAAAAACAAAGCTTTTAACCACAAATCGCCTGGATAACGAAAATTGTGACACATCTCGGGTATAACCAATATTTTGCTGTCACGTTTCATACGTTTACTTTCTGTGTTTTTACCTGATGAATTGATAAAGAAATTACTACGCGAAGTAAATGCCTGAACTTCAATCATAAACTGATTTGTGTTAACAACTCGCTCACGATATTTATTTTCCACATATTCTGCATAGTTTTTAAAAGAATTCGATGGAAATGGACTTAACGGAGTTAGATCATGTCGAATTTTTGTCACAACATATCGAATATTTTCGTCGGCACTGTACCATGTGCTGACAACTTTACCAAGGTAATCCTCAGGATTGTGGACTTTTTTTAATCTTTCTTGTGCAGTTG
Source organism: Episyrphus balteatus (assembly GCF_945859705.1). Taxonomy (NCBI): domain Eukaryota; kingdom Metazoa; phylum Arthropoda; class Insecta; order Diptera; family Syrphidae; genus Episyrphus; species Episyrphus balteatus. The sequence goes on along the minus strand of NC_079137.1, from coordinate 34,152,224 downwards.
TAGCTCGCATTTTGGTTAGTTTTGGGAATTGACGAACTAATTCCCAGTCAATTGCACAGTTATGTTGCACAGGTGCAATTAAGAATGCATTTGGACCATTTCTATTGTCTAAGGCTAGGAATCTCTTCCAATATTTTCGAATATCTGAAAATATCATTTTGTTGAATTTTTTCAACTGTGCCAGTTCGTTGTTATCGTTGATAATGAATTCAAAAGGTTCATTTGATATTTTTGCTTTAAGTGGACCTTGGGTCATAAACAATGGCATCGGAGCCAGAGCAGGAAGTTTCTTTCGCAAAACAATAGCATAGTTTGAATTGGAATTCAATAGATTGATTATGTTGGAATTGTCTTCGTCTAAGCGAAATTCTGGCTTAATGCTAATACAATAGGCATAGGCTATTTCACCAGGAACTGGAAGAGAACCGGTTAGTTCTTCAGGGAAGATTTTTTTGTAGTCGCGAATATTTTTCGTGGATCCAGCTTCTCTGGCATTATCTATGGAAATTTTCATATAAGTAAAATTAAGGAAAGAGACTTTTTTTGTAAATTTTCCTCTTACCATTAGCTTCGTTTTTCCATTTGGCAAAGTATGTTTCGGTACAGCTTTCAATTATTTTCTGACGGGTTACTGGTAAAAGGTTGTCGTCAATTTCACCATTTTGATAGAGCTTAACGCATGCTTTGAAAGCGGCAGACAATTTTGCTGTTTTGACGGTCTTCATTACATCACTCTGAAAAGTACTCCAGTTAGAATACTTGTATTTCAGTTTATATTTTATTTTATTTTTTTTATAACGTTCAGAATCTGTGGACTGAAAATGTGGACCTCAATTAAGCATCTGGCAAAAGATAGAGCTAGCTTATTGATTACCACAAAAAACTTTTCAATTTTCTCTCTAGGGAATCACCAAAAACACTGAACTAACTAATTTGAAGCAAATCGCTTCTGTGGTTTTTGGGTAGCTTGATATAGGGACAGACAGACAGAATTTTGAGAATTTTTTTTGCATTCTCCATGATCGTAATATCCAGTCCGGAAAATTCATGAAATAATTTTTAACATAACAAAAAAACCAAATTAGTTACTAGACTGGTACGGAATTCCAATAAACTATTCTATTTCTAAAAAAAGACTTCTACTAAAGTTTATATAAATATTTCTCAATTAAATCTTCAATAATCTACTTTTCATACGTACCAATATCACTTCCTTGATAGTAGATTGAAGTGGCAATTGCAATGAAACAACACATTTTGCTGGGCTTTCTTCATTTAAAACAATCGACCATAATGCTTGCGAATTAGTAAATGAATCTTGTGGTAATTTTTGACAATAACGATGTAAAAGCATTAAAGTCGCCTCAGCTTGAAGAATTGCTCCAGTACGAGTTTTAAAAGGTGTGACAAGTTCTTTAAATTGCTCTGCAGTAAGACTTTCACTTGGTATTTCTCTATCGATCGTACGTGTGATAAGGTAATTTTTCAATATAGCATCGGTTTTTTGATATTGTTGAATTTGTTGGGCAACCTCATTCTGTTTTAATCTTTCACACAGAATGGCATAAGTACTATCCTGAGATCGTGCTCGTCCTTTCATTTGCACATATGAACTAAATGTTTTGATACTGTCAAAAGAAATAACATAATTACATGCTTGGACATCAATGCCTTCTTCAAGCACACTCGAGCACACAATCAGATTGCATTCCTTTGAACGAAACCGTTGAATTGCCTTCAAAAGAATGCTGTTTAATTATTTATTTTTATTAAAAAATTAAAGTAGAGGTCTTACATGTCGATTCCACTTTGAATCAAGTATAGTATCAATTGTGTAAATCATTCCAGAAGTACGTCCCACCATAAATTCTGGAATTATGTGTTTCAAAAGCGGATGTGCAGCGCAAAAGTTTTTTATAACAAAATATAAGCATTTAGCGGTGTATCGACGTTGCACAAACACCAAGGCACTAATTTCATCACCTTTTTTTGTACTAAATTCTGAAACAAGGTATGACAATAAAGTCCGAAGTTTTGGCTTGCAAAAATTTTGTATAACATCGGCTTCATCCATGTCATCTTCATCGTCTTCGTCGTCAATGAAAGATTTTAATTTCTTTACTAATAAATGCCGAATCAATTCACATTTGGTTAGAGTATATCGATACATGGTTCGAAAAATCATAGTCTCAGCGTTGCGTTTATTTACTTCTAGTTGTACTATAGCTGCCATTATAGCTATAGATGCAGCATATATTCCCATGTCATCCATCTGATATACAAAATCAGCGAGAAGACTTTTAACTTGTTTCAATTTGTTTGGTTCGCGTAAAGCTTGAAGTCCTTTGGACATTTTTTGCTTCTCTCCCATATCCCAATGTTCTAACTGGGCACAACATTTATCAACTATTGCTTTAATTTGAAGTTCGATATCGAAGACCATTGATTGGTCAGCATATTTAAGCATTATTTCGTTAGGTTTTGTGGAATATCTGCAAAAGTTATAAGATAAAAAGAAAAAGAAAAATCAATTTCAATTCATTTATATTTTTAACTTCTTTTTAGATACGAAGAGTATTAATTAAACTAAAATGTGATGAACATAAAACGAAAAAAAAACATAAAAATGTATGATTTGTACTCTTTCAAGTCAGTCGGTAGCCACTCTGTACATTCAAAAATGATGAAATAAGTTTCAAGCCCGAAAAATGTTATGGACCTCCGTTTTTGAAATAATACCGTTGTAAAATGAAAAAACAAATTTTGCACGCTAATATTTAAAAAACGGAGCACAATTATTTTCAGATTCGAGTTCAGAAAAAAACCTTCAATAAAAAGTATATTTTGGATCTTGTGGAAAAAAAAATCTTAAAGACCATTGTAATGGGACACTTTCGACAAACATAAGGGACTTGCTTTTTAGTAAACGTCATTTTCTGGACGAAAATTTAGTTCTTTGATCTCTTAGAAAAATTTTTGGGAAATATAGGAGGCTATCCGTAATTTTTGATATGATTATCGATAAAACGATAATCGTTAATGTTGTTGTTCGTTTCGCAAAGTCGTTATCTTCATCACGGTTTGAGAATCAGCAAAAATATTTGAAAATGAGAATGTCTTTGTTTTTTTTGTTTACAGCAGAATTCATTAACGCAGTGATGCTTTGCATCAAAAAATTCTTGTGCAAAGGTGATGCTTTGTAGGTAAGATAGGGTTTCCCTCCATATAAAAAGCTTAGATGCAAAAGCAGAGTTGCGTTTTTGAATTCCCCCTTCATTACAAGAATAATAATTTCTTCAATTAGTCAAAAATATCGCGTTTTGTGAATTACAATTTAAAAGGATTTTTTTTAATGAAAAACGATTGGAAAAACGCATTTAATGTTTTTACTTTATAAATACATACATAATTATGTATATCAAGTTATGAATTCGTACCAAAAAAAAAAGTAAAAATATCAATTTAAAAAAAAATGCATTTGAAATTTAAAAAAAATATTTATTGCAAATAAAAAAAAATTCCATGCAAAATGTGTGCATTAAAAATTTTTTTTAGTAGCTACTCATCGAATTTCTCACAATTTTGGCTATTTGACCATACATAAACTTTTTCAACTACAGTAGCGAGCAAAAAAAATGCAAACAATAAAAACATTTGCATTTTTTTGCTCGTCTAAAAACGCATGTTTAGGTAGACTTTTAACCAAATAATGGTTTTGGAGTAAAATATTCCACAAATTGACTCTGTTTAATGAAAATAAAACTGTTTCAATATGCCAAATTTGGTAACTCAATTCTTGTTCAAAACTCTTTAAACCTCTTTCGTTTGCATTTTTTTTTTGCTCGCTACTGTACATATTATAATATTGAAGATAATATAAGGTCAAGAAGTCAAATTTGTAAGAAATTCAGCGAGTATTAAAAAAAAATAATTGGGCACGTTCAAAGAGCTAACATAAAGCTATCGGATAGCTTTTTGTTGTTGTAAACAATGTTAAAAATTAGCAAGGAAACGAACCATTTTCTGTCAAAAAATAATCTGAAGGTATCCGAGAATTTCTGGTATACCTCAGGTATTCGAGTGATCAGCTGATAAACATTTAGTTTTTTTTATTTTGATTACTTTTCGGGCTTAAAAATAAATACAAATTTGCAAGAAATAAAGTCAAAGTCATTGTGCAAGTACTATTCAACAATAAAAAAAATGTAATTTGCTCAAAATAAACAGTTTCCTCTTCTCAATATTTTTTGGTAGCTGCTTGGGCAAGCTATCTGGATAGCTCTTCGTTCAAAAAGATATTCCAGATACGGGTATCCCAGATAGCCTATCCGATAGGTGTTTGAACGTGCCCATTAATGCACACATTTTGTTTTTTTTATTTATTTGCAATAAAACTTTTTTTTTTCAATGCAAAATATTTTTCAGTTGCAATATAAATTATTGTAATGCAAATATTTTTCAGTTGCAATATCTAATTATTTTTGTATGACAAAAATTTAAGTTTTCAAAATTTGTATATAAAAAAATTCGTTGAAATTGAATAATAGCGTTTTTGTTTGGTAATTCTTAGAGCTGTTCGGGACTGGCCAATCCGGAATGCCAAACGATCAAACTTGTTTGTATACTTCTTTTTTGATTCTGAAGTTTGGGTTTCTTTGTATTTGTGAAACGCAAAATAATCAATATAATTTGTCGTTTGGCTTAGTACAAAATTTCAATATTCAGAAATGAACAATAAACAATAACATTTCATTACTTTGACGTGTTTACTGTGAACATGTGTGCGTGATTCTCATTTTGATTCTGCGGAATCGATTTTCTCTTCTTTTCTTGTCATTGAGTGCCAAACACACAGTTTCAGAATCGTTCGGAGGAATTCCGGACAGTCCCGGACGACCAAACGAAAACGCTATAAGTCATTTAGGAAAAATTCAGAAATTAAAACAAAAGATTTTATGGCAGCTCACAAATGATTTTCGGAAAAAAAAATTCATTAAAAGATAGTCCTTGCTTATTAGAAACTAACATTTGATTTTTTTTCATAAAAATCCTTTGAGCCGTTTGTAAAAAAATCAAACTTTTATATAAATCGGTATATTTCAAAAGAACCGTTATTTTTGGTCCTAAAAAAATTATTCCAAAAACCCATTTGGAGAGTCTCCAAAAGTCTCCAAGTTTGATGTTAATTGTGTCAACTCTTAAAATACCGCTGTAGAGGTTTAGAATACGGTTCAAGACAGACAGACTTTTAGAACCACTTTGTTTTGAATTCTCATTTATCCTAATGGTATGCCTACCAAATCGCAAATAAAAATAATATAAATGTAACAAAAAATTGCAATTGCATCTTCCATTGTAAACCATAACCACTACATCTAAGCTTGAACTATAAAACAAATAGGAGAGTCTTAGTGATTAACTTCTGCATTTAAATTATGATGAAATAATCTACATTTCCTTTGCAATGTGCATGGACAACAAATACATAATGATCTCATGTGGATACATATTTGAAATCAATCTGTTTTTCTGTTTTTTTATTTATGGCCAATAAATAAACAAAAAACAGACTTTCAGCTTATTGCAATATACACATATGTATATCTAATTTGAAACGTGCTTCAATGTGCATCAACCAAAAAAAGCCACGTCACCAATATCGAATGGCAATTGCATTGCCCTTTTCTTTTACCCATGCACCTATGTCCTACATAAACTTCAAATATAAATATACGTGTTAAATAAAATCCAATACTTACAACAAAACATTATGGAATTCATTCAAATTCCTCACTGTAATAATCTTTCCTCGAAATACAGCTTCCAAATCCTCTAAAGGTTTTAAGATGTCACCTTTTTTCGTTGACTTCAAAAGAACCCCCGTCAAGCCGACGACTCTTGGCAAATCAGATTGATTTGGTGCATACGAAAAAAGGGATAAGAATCGATGCATTGGATGTGATTTGGTTGCATGATGGCACTCGTCCATAACTACACAACTCAAATTATTAATGGACAGATATTGATGGGATACCATGTCAACAAATACTTGACTTGTCCCAACGAAAACCTTTTTTAATAAAACCGGTAATTGATTAACATAAAATAGAATTGCATCATTATAAGATATTGGAACTTACTTGATTTGAAAATATTTCCGATTCCCATTTTTCTTGGGGCCAATTGTCGACATTCATGTCACCAATAAAAAGGCCAACTTTAAAGTTTGTTACATTGGCTATTTCTAAAGCATTTTGACGGGCCAACTCAACTGTGTTGCATAGGAAAACACATCGTTTGCCACCTTCATCTAGTGGTCTTGAAAGACAAGTTGGTATAATATAAAACAAATAAGATTACTATACTTCGACTTACTTATGGAGTTCTTTTGAGAAATGTCTTATCAGCATTATGGCAATGTAAGTTTTGCCACTTCCTGTTGGAAGATATATAATGGAATTGTGATTGATGGCATGTTCTAGAATTTGCAACTGGTAAGGTCGAGCGACCTTTTCTCCGGCTTTCTACAAGAAGTGCAATGGAATGAGAGCAAAAAAGGTTAAGTTTATTTTTATATTAAATTAATTAAAGAAAAGATTACTTTTGTAGGACTGATGCTCATGTTTTTTCTTTATTAGTTATCTTTGAGTTCTTTAAGATTTTATAAAAATTCAAGAAATGAATGATGTGGACTTATCACCACACAGATCGTTTTTGAATCGGAATCCTTCTTTTTTTTTTTTGCTTCTGGTTTGGGGAGTTCCCTTGATTCATGTAAAAATAAAAACAAAACAAACGCGTTCAGGAAACTAGAAACAATTGATGTTGTGACTCGTATGCCTCATTTACACAAGTGACAGAAAACTCTTGCCATTACTTTTGCCATTTTTATTTGTCGGCGCATAAATTCTCTAGGGTTAAAAATTAAATGAGAAATATAAAAATAATTATAATAAAATAATTAATTCAATAAGAACCATTGGATACAATTTTTAGCGGTGTTCGTGAAACCGCGTAAACGTGGTAAAATGTTAAATGTGTTAAATGAGTGGTAAAGTTTACCATCTGATTACCCAGTTGTACAAATATGGATAATTCAATTCAACTTGCTGATTTCGGTGGATTAGCTGTAGTTTAACTGTGGTTCAAGCATGGATTTGACTATTTTAACATAAATGTACCTTTAACCAGTGCTTAACCGCACCTTTAACATGGATTTCAGAAGATAAAAGTTGCTGAACCACAGATTATATATATTTGCACAATAACAGCCATGTTATTCACTAGTTTAAAAAATACATCTAGATGTTAAATTGTCAAATGTCAAAAATAAATCCAAATCCAAAATTATTATCCCGATTTTAACTATGAAAATAGTTAAAAAAAAAAAAAAACAGTTAAAAATTACTAGGGGTATTCACGATCTGGTGCAACAGGCCTAGTAAAAGTGTAAAGGCTTGGCCACACCGAAGGGTACATGCGGTAGCGGTACGGGTACTTGTATGAAAAAAATTCAAAACTGACACATCAACGTTCAGATGTGGAATTTTTTTCATACAATTACCCGTACCGCTACCGTATGTACCCTTCGGTACCCTTCGGTGTGGCCAAGCCTTAAAATTTTATTTTTTTACAATAGATCGTGAACGCACCTCTTCTTATCTATAGTAAATATTGAATGGAATCCATGATATGATTTATATCAGCTTCACTCTTTTTTTTTACGGAGTTGTCTTTCCACCGATGCTTCTTCTTTTTTTTCATTTTTTTTATAATTTCAAGGCTTGGCCACACCGAAGCCCAAGTAACAATTTAGCTTTCATAATTGTCAATGCAAGCTATTTTTTTACTTGTTTAAGAAGGAGGACAAGTCTTATGCAAATCATTTTGGCGCACATTACCGAATTTCCACAAGACCTTCCTCCACAGGCAATCCACAAGCTAATAGCTTGTGACGAACAGCGTAAAACGACCTTATGCAGGCCTTTTTACAAAACAATGAAACATTTTAGGGAAGCTATAGCTTCGCTAAGGGAACTATCATTTGCATTGGATGTTGTAATAAGGCCTTATGGAGGTTGTTATAAGATGTTGAATTTATGAATAAAAAAAAAAGATTTTATTGAATTTTTTTTCTTTTAATTTTTTTCTATTTTGTTTTTTCTTCTTTTTTGGCCATGTCAATGCTTTTCCTGTCGTTCTGAAATTGGAAGAATTTTATTTTAATTGAAAAAGAACACACTTATTTTTTAATTTCACAAATGGCCCCGCCAGGAATCGATCCCACGTACCTCTGCATACCAAGCCAGCACCTTACCAGTAGACCATACTCGAATATTAAAGATGAGTGGCAAAAAGGGAGCTAATTGAAACCTCACATAAAAATGCAATGTTTTTTTTCTAAAGTGTTACATATCTGCAGGATAAAAGCTTTGCATACTTATTGGTGAAAAACATTGCATACTTTAGAGATGAAAACATTGCATACTTACAAGAACCTCTTGGAACAGGTCTTATGAAAGCCTTCTGTCACTTGAAAATAGAAGGCTTCTTTAGAACGGTTCAAACAGGTCTTATAAAGGTCTTCTTTAACTTCTATTTACAAGGCTTCTTCTAAACACTTCCACGTAACCTTAAGGAGACCTCCTTTTTTTCCAAAATGGATGATTTGCGTAAGTAAGCCTTAAACTAAACTTATACAAACTATAGCTTGCCGAATCGAAAAAATGGACCTTATGCAAGTAAAATTGTTACTTGGGAGGGTACATGCGGTAGCGGTACGGGTACTTGTATGAAAAAAATTCAAAACTGACACATCAACGTTCAGATGTGGAATTTTTTTCATACAATTACCCGTACCGCTACCGTATGTACCCTTCGGTGTGGCCAAGCCTTCATTCTTTGTTGTGTTCGGGTTATTTTATTTTCACAAATTACATCAAAAGAAAAAAAATAAAAAAGAATAAGAATAAAAAAGATAAACTGTTCATCATGGGCGACACGCGACGGCGAGCTGCCATCTGTCAAAAAAATTTTACACCATTGTATTTTTATTTTGCAATAGGGTTAGGGTATAGCAAAAGTGCAAGACCATAGTAAAATTTCAATCCAAATATTTTGTTGTTGTAGTGTTGCAAGATTTTACACTTTTGCACTTTTGCAATGATACTAGACCAGTTGCATCGGATCGTGAATACCCCTACTATTTTTTTGTTTATGTGATAGTGAATATCATGGATTTGGATTTATTTTTTTCATTTCAATTACTTTACATCCAGATGTATTTTTTTAAACTAGTGAATAAAATGGCCGTTAAAAAGGAAAATTCTTTTTTGTTTTTGTAGTTGTTTTGTTTTGTTAATTTCGATAAGACGTGTATTGAAGAGCTATACAAGCTCTTCCGAAGCTTTCTGTCAAATCTCAAAGCTTCGGTAGAGCTTCGGTAAATCTTCCTCTAAGCTTCTTATAGACCTCATAAATAATGTAGCTTCTGTAATATCTTTACCGAAGCTGAAATGTTAGTTGTTTCTACTTTTGTCTAGATCTTTTTATTTTGTAATCATGATCCTTATTGATCGTTGCTCGTAATAAAACGCAGCTTGTACGTGCCTTACGGAATGATTTTCAAAAGAACAGCCTGTTTTCAATAGACCCCAAATGAGAAAATTTCGCAAATTATTTCATTTCGAATAGAAAAAAAATTATTTTTCTTATTTGGGCTCTAAAAACAGGCAAAAAAAGAAAAAATGTTTTTTTTTACAGTTCCGTGATGCTCAGAGGCATTAAGGAAACACGCCAGATATATGTTCAGAGAAACTCGAACAACTCTAGCATAACGTAATCGCAACGTAAGAAAACGTAGCAGAACGTCAAATCCAAAACCAGACCTACCAACTGCTACAAACCAAAAACAAAAGATAAATAAAAAAAATTCGCCAATAAGAAAATGGCTTCTTTGTGTGGAATTCCTAAATAGTTTTCTCGTCTTTCCAAAATGAAAAATTCTTATTCTTTTTTCACAAAATAATATATTTAAACTATGTTTTATAACTTTTAAAACTTCGTAACGTAAGAATAAATAAACCAATTTCAATATAATCATGCCTATTTCAATTCTAATCTGAAAAACATTTTTCCAGACACAAAAATAATGCTGGCACTTGTTGGTAACGTCTTTGGTTGTCTTTGTCGGTACACAAGAAGTAGCAAAGCATTCTTTCTTACAAATCAAGTTTATTGATTAACCATTTATCAGACGTGTGAGACTAATAATAAGGACAATCACACAAACGAAAAAAAAAAGAAAAAAAAAAGGGAATGCTGCCGTTGTTCTTGTCCTTAGTGTCTTCTTCTTGGTTAAGTCTTATTTCATTTGATTTGCATTGGTCGGCTTCTATTTCTGAATCAAAGAACTTGAATTCGAGAAATAGTAATTTTTTGAGACTGTTGGTAACAGTACTATGGAAAACGAGTCTGTAAAATCCGAGCACAGTGGTCGTTCACGTCGCTCGCGGAATCATAATAGCAATTCAGGTGGAGGAGGAAACGGTGGCGGAGGTGGTGGCACCATTAATAATAGTTATCATCGAGATAGGACGAGACACTCGCATCGAAGTACGCATTCCAAATCAAGCAAGCAGCCCAGAGATATGGCTCCGTTCCAAACAAGCGTCAATATGACTGGTGAGTAATTACAAAAATTTTTGTTACAGTAATTTCAATAAAAAAATAGATTTTAAGACACCTTTCGATTGAAAGTTACTTATTGGAATTGTTACAGCGGTAATTTTATTTGTCTCCCAATTACTAATTAGTTCTGTGTCTTTGTTTGAAAAGATTGCAAATATGAAGGATATTCTGTACCATCTTTTAAGATGAAACAAAATTAGACTAGTTTTCTATGTTTGTGGCTTTTGTTCTAATAGACCGAAAGCCCACAGCAAATTTTAGTTGGGGAATAATTATAGGATAGATGATCTGTCATTTCCCTTAAGCCTGAATACTTCAATGTTGCCGATGCGGCAAATAAAACACAAGATATACCTAAGTTTTTTTTTTAACTAACCATATCGGCTCTATTTTTGGAGAGATTTTAATTGATAAAAACAAACAAAATATTAAACAAAAAAGTCTCCAAAACAAAGCCGCTTAAACTGCTTATATCTTGTGTCCTATTGATCGCATTGTCATGATTGTTGTCTTCAGGCTCAGGGGAAATGACAAAGCATCAGTTCCTTGATTAAAAATATGAAATAGTGTGAATTTAGCCTACTCATATGAATTGGAAAACTCACATTTTGTAACCCCCTGAAATCAATATAAATCCGCGATTTGAAGCTGCCAGACTTTTGAACTCGTTATTCGAACGCATTATGCTATAAAACTGCATACACACATTTTGGTTTCCCATGCTCCTGTTGTTTTATATCGGTGTCAGTGGGGAATTGACTTTTTGAAAAATCCATGGTATCCGCTAAACTGGAAAGTCAGGGAAAGTCAGGGAATTTTTTCTGTATCATTTTTTTAAATATTCGCTGAAAAAATAAATTTCCATTTCTTCATTTTGCAAAAAAAATTTCCAAACACACAGCCTATTGAAAATCTTAAACTTCTTTTAAGACGAGTCTTTGGAGTCCACCAAGCATACCTACATTTGTATACTTTTACATCGGAATTTTAACCTAATTTAACAAAATATCAAGGCGAAAAATCTTTAGTATTTTACTTATATGAAGACTTAGGCCCTTATTGCAAGTGTAGTTTGTCTATCGATAGACGACTTTTGTTGATGGTCGACCATCGAAAATTAATTTTGGTATTGTGAATGAATCTCTGTCGATAGACGATCAGCTATCACGATAGTAAACAAATCATTAACTACTGTACGAAAGGATCTCAACTATTAACTGATCTGTCTAACGAGTCCAATTTATTGGAAGTAAAAAACTTTTAGAATGGTTTTGAGGCCAATTTCATTACAAAAAACATTAAAAGTACTACAACAGAAAAAGAAATTTTAATGTTTAAACTCAAATGCTACAAATTATTATTATTGTTATACTCTATTAGCACGGTAGTGCCCAGCCAAGTTCTCTTGCAAGTTTAGCACTTTTATTTTCAGGAAACAACTCAGGGCATTTTCGACCCCCTTCTAACTTCTATACCAAATATGCCAGAAATGTCCATATGTTGAACTAGTCAAAAACAAAATCCTCACAAAACTGACTGACTGACTGAGCGCAAAAAGCACTGAAATATAAAAGTGTTACAAGTTCTAAGGTTTGGTTTTTAATTTGTTTCAGTTAAATTTTGATTGTTTACTTGGTAAGTTTTCAAACTACTTTAAAAATTGATAGTAAGAAGAAAAATTGCCAAGAAAACAATCAAAATTTAATTTATACATATTTAAAACCAAACCTTAGAACTTGGTATACTTTTATGTCTCTATGGTTATGCAGTAATTAAATCTAAATATTAGTATAGTTTAACAGTTCAGCAATAAGCTCAATATTTGTACAGATAAAGTCTCTTAGGGCCATTTGCTAAAAACTGTAGGAGTTAGTTGGTGGTTTTTTGAAAACTAATAACCTTATTTGTAAAAATCAGTCTGGTTTCAGGCCTCAGCATAGTTGTGTATCCGCACTGTTAAAAGTATCTGATGATATAAGAATTGCTGTCAATAATGATTTGGTAACTTTTTTGACCCTGTTGGATTTTTCCAAGGCATTTGATACGGTTGACCATAAGCTTTTAGTATCTAAGCTCAAAAACAATTTTAGAATTTCTAATAATGCTGCTGATTTGGTTCAATCCTATCTTTCTGGTAGAAGGCAATCAGTGTATTTGGGCGAGCATTCAAAATCACAGTTTCTAGATATATTAAGCGGAGTTCCACAAGGATCTATTTTGGGCCCACTCCTTTTTACAGCTTTCATTAATGATTTACCTCAATGTGTCAGGGAAGCTAATATTCATATGTATGCAGACGACGTTCAACTTTATTTTTCCTGCAAGCTTGGTCTAATCGAAGATGGTGTTGTTAGGCTTAACTATGAGTTGCAAAATATTGTAGATTGGGCAGAGGACAATAGCTTACTATTAAATCCAAAAAAATCAAAATGTTTAGTTATCTATAGGAGTAAACTTGATGTTAGCTATTTCCCAGCTGTTTCCCTTGGCCAAAACCCAATCGAATATGTTAAAAAGGCCAAAAATCTAGGAATCGTATTTGATGGACTACTCAGATGGGATGATCATGTCAGTGGCGTTATTGGTAAAGTGTATGGGTGTCTTAGGTGTCTGTCAATGTCAAAACATTATACTCCCTTTGCCACAAGATTGATGCTTGTTAAAGCCTTAATTATTCCCATTATCACCTATGGATGTCAAATAACACAATATTGCTGCGCTGATACTAAAAGGAGGCTTAACGTGGCCTTTAATAATATTTGCCGCTATGTTTATGATCTTAAGCGCTTCGATCATGTTTCACGTTATACACAAAACATTCTTGGTTGTAATTTGGAAACGTTTATTAAATTTTGTAGCTTGAAATTTTTACATATGATTATGGTTACCAAAGAACCGACATACCTTTATGAAAAAATTAGTTTTTCTATTTCATCGCGTTCATTGGCTCTTATACAGCCCACATTCAACTCTTTATCTTCCGAGCGACAGTTTTTTGTAGTCACCATCCGCTTATGGAACTCTTTGCCCCTTAGTATAAGAAGACAGTACTGTACACCAAATTTTATTGATGTTTTGTTTTTGCATTTGAGTGGTGAATAATTTTGTATTATAAAATAATTTTAATACGTTCTTTTTTATATATATATATAGTTAAACAGTTGCCTAGATTAAAGATTAAAGTAAATTTGAAATTTGAATTTTTGTTCAGCTTCATTGTTTAATTAAATACCTTTTGTATACTTTTGCAACTTTAAAGATTTAGCGATCTAATGTAAAAGATTTGAATAAAATAAATAAAATGAAAAAATGAAATGACGCCGCCGCCATTTACAAAATTTCCAAGTTTTCCAAGGTGTGTAATAAATCCAGTGTTGTATTGAAGGAGGGTATGTCCAAGCCTTAAATGAATGACGTTAGATATTTTAGATTTGGAAATATCTGTGGGACAGATAGGTTTTATCCTTTCAGGATTTACTTTTTTGTAGTGGTGACGGAAGAGGCCCCAATCAATTTTTTCATATCGATCATCAAGCCCAAATTTAAGTTGATATCGGATTTATTTCGCCTGTTGCTCTTTTGCCTGACATTTAATGAAATCCATTCATATTTCCTACCACTTTATAAAATTACATATCGTCGGTGAAACCAGAAAACTGTGTAACTCCATTTTAGCAAATTTTATAGGAGAGCAAAAAAACAAAATCGTTTTGAAGGCATTTGTATGAGTTTTCATTTTCTAATTTGCTAATAAAATAAAAAATATGAACTTTAAGGGGATTCTAAGTTTAAGGAACGGTAGATATTAGGTTTGTCTAACAGATGGCATTCAAATCTAATTTTCAGAAAATTTGGAGTTACACACTTTTCTGGTTTCACCGACGATATATCAACAAACGTACCTCCTCATGAAACGATATTTCAAAACAACTAGCTTACCCGTGCGAGACTTCTCGCATGCTTAAATAAAAAGAAAGTATAGGTAGGTAGGTACAAATGTAAATGCAGAGTGTGTTTTTTAAAAAGTCGAGAATTACTAAAAAACTCCTGTTTATCCCATTTAAAATACATTGGATTAGCCCCAGTTTAAGTTAAACAGCTATGAATATGGCACATTAAAAGCTGAAACACAATCACGCTTTGCCGTCGATTTTGACAACTGCGAAAAGTTCAACTATAGGAAATCTGTGTATCCTCACACAATGACGCTTTTCTTACGTACGCTTTTTTTGACAAACGTAAGGAAACGTAAGAAAGCGAGCAAAAGTTCAACCAGACTGAACTTTTGCTCGCTTTCTGACATTTAACAGACATAGTTACAGTCACCCACATTATTATTGCGCCAAATGTGAATAAAAAAAAAATAAATTATTGCAAAACTATGTGTGTTTTTTAATTTCTCTATATAGATTTTGCACAAAAAAACGACATCGAGATATTTTAAATCAAAACAATTTACGTATTAAAAACAAAAAAAATTAATGATGTTTTAGACTGAGTTTTATTGTTAAAAACAATATATTTTGATTGGTTTTGTTTTTATAACTATAGGATTAAAGAATAAACAAATTTCTATGCATTTTTTAAAACACATTAATATCCTTTTTCATTTTTCCACAATTAAGTCAAGATAAAGACTTGGCCCAATAATTTTGTGAGTGACTGTGTTTTTTTTTATTTGACAGCAGATTTTATGTTGCAATCAGCTGTTAAAAGTCAAAGTGACAGAAGCGCGCTTTGAGGATTTCTCACGTAACGCAACGAAGCGACGCCCTGAAGCGTGATTGTGTTTCAGCTTTAAATTTAGCAATTCTAGGTTCCCTAAGTTGTACATACATTTTATAATTAACTCTATTTCAAACAGGTTGCCGCAACTAATATCTCAAACTTGGTCAATTTGAAGAACTTGAACCGATGTTGAATCATGCATTCACCAACTTAAATCGTCAATAAAAAAATTGTTGAACGTAAGGTTTCTGTCTGATTCTTACATACGACAATTTTTCCTTTGACGATTTTTCTTTGCTGTTGTATTGGGCTTTTCCAAAAATTATCTTAGACCCATTTAATTCACACTCCATTAAATTTTATATCGCTATTCAAAAGTGGAAATTTTAAAATTCGTATCTACCTACGTGATTTCATAGTTTTTCATTTTTAATAGCCACTTATCATATTTTAGCCTAGGAAGTACCTAAACGGACCTAACACCCCTATTACGATTGTCAACTATCAATTGATAGTTGATAAATACTGAAATTTGATGTTTTAAAATCGAAATGGGGGAAAACTGGTCATTTTTTTAATGGATCTTTTCAGTTACATTTCACGGTTAGCATCATTCTTCGTTTTCAAATTTTTTTCAAAGCAAATAAGAGATCGATTTTTTTTTTAACAACTATAAATTCTTTGCTTCCGGCTACAAAGAGGTTAAGTCACAAAATTGCACTTTCGGGTTTTGATGAAAAGAGAATAAGCTCTTTTATTTGGTATCAAAAACATAAATTTAGAGTAACTCTTTCTTATAAAAATAAGAGGATCAATGCTCAAAAATTCAACGATTTTCAACTTCAATCGGTTTTTCTGGTAAACTATCATTTATGTAAGTCCTTTTTACCCAGGGGCAAAGAATTGATAGTTGACAATCGTAATAGGGGTGCAACACTTACGCCCCTATAGCACGCAAAGAGCAAATGAAGGGTACAGGGGAAAAACGGCACATGTCCACTTTTTGTCAAAAATAAACGAATGATGAGGTCTTTGTAGTATTTACTGACCACTATCTGATGGCATCCTTACTTTTATAAAACAAATTTAAGCCTTGCTGAAAAAGTAAATAAATTGTGTGCTTTAAGTACTAAGTTGTATGGAGAACAAAATTTAAAAATGCATTTTTCTCGAAATGAGTTGGAATGGACTTGTGCTGTTTTTCCCCTGGAGCCTTCAAATATTCCGGCCTTTTTCTTATGTACATTATGTATATACTATATATGTACATACATAGGTACACTTCCCAGACTTTTCCTGGCAAATGAAATGTTCCTACGGAATATGTTCATACATATATGTACTTACAAAAAATCTTGAAAAAAAACCATAGGTGTGTTTTTTTGTTTATCTATATTGATTTTTGAAATCCATGCAAATATTTGGCACCACTGTACATAAACTGTCTGTCAGAAAAGTCGCTTTTGTTTTTTTAATATTAACTCCGCAGTGGAAGGCCATTACATCCATGATGGATGCAAACAAATTTTTTCACAAAAAAAAAAAAAAACAAAAACCATAGCATGGCATCCATTTTGGATTCAAAAAATTTCACAAAAAACCAAAAATCAAAACTGACAGTTCTGATTCTGAAAAAAAAACAGAATTTCTCTTCTGGTTTTAAAAACAGAATCAGAAGCAGAATCACTCACACATTCATAGATTTAAATGTTAGCAGTACAAAAACAAATGAAGTTTGGCGCGATTACACATATATGTGGCACATGTAAAACTTCAGATTCTTCGGAATAAAAAAAATTGGGATTCTGAATCGAAGAACAATTCCGGATTGCCAATTAAAAACGCCATTAAACGTTTGTTATTGTTTTGTTTCTGGCGATGTTTTTTTTTCATAAAGGGAAATTCCAAAAACTATCTTTGTCTTTGGCTTTTCCTTTTCTAATTTGACATATCTCGGCATGGAAAATGTAAACAAAAAACATATTGTCACACACACTTACAACAAACACTGTGTGTTCGAAATCATTTGACCACAAAAACTTTTATATTTCGCGATTGTTTTCAAATTTAAAGTTTTTATTTCCGATTAATTAAAAAAAAATAATTAATTTTACATATTTATTTTGTAAAACACGAACTAAATTCACAAAACTCTATCACAATTCGCGCCTCCTTTTGTTTGTTTATGTCTTCACCATCCCAGCTATAGCTGTAAATTTTTTTTTCTGTTTTCTTTTGACTATTTTCTTATACTGACAATCGTTGGAAGTTCCCCACTGAACTTATTCCAAAGATCCTGTCAGCGATGAACACTTCCACTTTCCAATCATTTTGGAAACATCTTATGTAGAAGTGTTCAATGATCTGAAAGAATAATTAAAATAAAGGTTGGACCGCACTTGATGTTGAAGGAACTACGCTAAGTACACCAAAGTAAAAAATAAGCAAAATATTTTGTATCTTTCATTGGTTATCGGAACTACACTATGTGGAATATAATTATTCCTATCAAAATATCGTATTATGTGATAAATGAATAAAATAAATCAATTATTTGTATTTGACGAATTCGACGGAAGAAATAGCCCAACTTTCTACTTTTTCATCTGTCGTATCCTTTGACATTGGTTGTCAACAATAGATCAGCTCGATTTTCTGTTTCGGAGTGCACACCGGGGAATTTCAGAACTAAGAACTGTGTTCTTTTCTTTTCTGATTTTATGAATTGTGAACTTTAGTTGTTTATTTGTGAAGAAAATGTAATAAAAGTAACATTTAATGATATATCTAATAAATTTTATCAATTAAATACTAAAATTCTGTTGAAGAGTTCAATTTTACTATGCCAAAGTCATATCTACAAATGATAATCTGTTATTAAAAATTGTTTTTAACTGAAGAGCAAGTACATACATAAAGTCTAGTAGCGTATTTTATTTTATTAAAAAAAAAAAGAACAACGATAATAGTTAACAATTTCTTGCATCAGAACTTCCTTAGTGCACATTCATCGAGAAAATATCGAACACACCTTGGAATTTAAAGTGAGCTGTCAAAAAGCAATCCGTCATGCAACGTATTCTTTGGGTCACCCCTTTCTGTCCCATCCTTCAATTTGAACGGATTGATTGACACAACGGGTGGAACGGATTCTATGGGTTGGGGCCAGAGATACCCAAAGGAGATGGGAAACTTTCGTACGTTTTACCCCCCAAAACCCATTTGTTTATTTCGTGTTGTTGTAATCTCTTTTGTATTCATGAATAAATGTGAAAAACACACATAGTGTAGCCACGGTGTTTTTACGCACACCTAATCAAAAATGTACGATTTTTCACGCATACTTAGCCAAAAATGTATATTTTGTCACGCATACTTATCCAAAAATGTCTAAAGCAGCTTGTAGGCAAACCCGTATGACGTCAGAAGTTTCTCATCTCTTTTGGGTATCTCTGGTTGGGGCCTTTAATTTCAAATTAATCTTTCGATCCATTTTATCTCGATGAGGATTAGCAATTTACCATTAACCATTTGACATTCAAAATGAAATAGTTTACGAAAATATCTCATTTGGATTTTAGTGAAAACATGATATAAGGCACTTAAATACAAAATAAAACTTTTGAGTGATCTTTTTTTTACGGAGGTTGACTACCCAGAACCTCAAAAGTTGGCATTTTCAATTTGTGTGCCAAAAAAGAAATAAAAATGTATAACTAATGTTACATGTAACAGGGCTGTTTAGGTACTGCCTAAAACAGAAATAATTCTCCTTTTTTCAACTTTTTTTTAACCCAATTCCTGTTTGATTAGACTGAAACTGTGTAGTTTTTTTTTACAAAAAAGAGAGCCCCTCTTGCAAATTTCTGCCCAAAAATTTCTTCGGACAAAAGTCTGAAATCTTTCAAAACCTAGTGCCTTCTTTTTTTCTTTTAATAAATGATAATTTTGTCCTAAAAGAGTTTGCGTACTTTTGCACAATTTTTTCTTTCTCTGAGAGCATTTCATCCCCACTTCTAAAATTTGACAGGTTTCATATTTTTGTCCAAACTTATCTGCAATTTGTTTGTACATAATAATGCTTAAAATGTTAACCATCAGAATTTTTAAGCAAATCGGAGAATTTACTCGCCTAATGAACGCCCCTGATGATACGAACTAATGATATACGAACACCCCTAATGTGAACAGGAACACGCCATGTCAAACATTTCCAGATTCATTGGAAAGTGGTAAAAAGTCATTTTAAAATTCATTTTGGTTGGAATATTATTTTTTAAACAAATTAAGATTTCTTAAAAATTATAAACATTTATATATTTATATTTTGCCAGATTCTGGCGGCAGAAATTCGCCTTTTTTTAAGATATAATTTATTAAAATCTGTTCGGTGTAAGTCCCGGAAAAGGGTGTTCGACAACCGTAATAATATATATGATGATGATGATATTTTTAAATTGTTCGTCAGGGAAAGTAATTTTACAAGTTGGTTGGCAGTTCATTGGTCTCATGACTTTTCGACTAGATTTTATCGATATCATAAATCTCATTCAATTTCCCAGGAGGATTGAATTTGGCCATGTAATTTATCCTGCTGTTTGATTACTTTTTTAGCTCAATATTGTCATAGATTTAGATATTTATTTACTTAAGGAAGCACTCAAAGTACTCAACGAACAAACCTTTCCACCAATCTGTACATAAACCAAAAACTATAAATTCCATAAGTCACTTAAATTAATTTCTTACATTTTTAATCGACAAAAAAACTTTATAATGAAAAAATGTTCTTTTAAATATTTTAGGAGACGAAAATCGTGATGGACAAGAGATTATCGAAGTACAAATACTACCACAAGATGAAAACTGGGGCGAAAATACAACCGCAGTCACAGGCAACACGTCTGAGCAAAGCATCTCCATGGAGGACATTAACAGCACATGGAATAGAGATAACGAGACGAGTTTAGGTTTCGCCTGCAAGCGATATATAGAATCAGTATTTTGTCTTATTCTTGGTTTTGTGTCATTCTTTTCACCAGTGGCAATGGTAATGATGCCAAAGTTGGGATTTTTTCCCTCTGCTTTCGATCATCCTGAGCTAACACAAACGGTCAAAACACAACTACTCGCATGTAGTAGCGAATGTAAAGGACTTTTGGTATCACTGACAGCAAGACTGATTTTACTAGCCCTTGGTTTGTGGGCTTTGTTTTTACGACGACCTAGTGCAACTATGCCAAGAATATTTTTATTTCGAGCCACTGTTCTACTGCTGGTTACAGTGTCAACATTTTCTTATTGGCTTTTCTACATTGTGCAGGTAACAAATGGAGCCAAGATAGTCGTAGAAACAGGAGGTGATGCTGTTGATTATAAATCGTTGGTTGCATATGCAACAAATTTTGTCGACACTCTTATATTCATTCATTATATTGCGGTTGTTCTACTTGAATTGAGACACACACAACCGACGTATTATGTAAAAATCATACGCTCCCCTGACGGTGTGAGCCGGTCATATACACTTGGCCAGCTAAGTATTCAGAGGGCTGCGGTATGGGTACTTCAACGGTACTATGTCGATTTTCCCATATACAATCCGTATTTGGAACGAATTCCAATATCGAAGTCGCAAAGAAACAAAATCTCTACGAGTTTTAAATACTACGAGGTCGATGGTGTGAGTACAGCTCAGCAACAAAGTCAGAGCAGGGCTGTTTTAGCTGCTAATGCTCGTCGTCGTGATTCTTCTCACAATGAACGATTTTACGAAGAACATGAATACGAACGTCGAGTGAAAAAGAGACGTGCACGTCTCATTACCGCTGCAGAAGAAGCATTTACGCACATCAAACGTATACACAATGAACCCGCCCCAGCCATTCCACTTGATCCACACGAAGCTGCACAAGCAGTTTTTCCATCAATGGCCCGTGCTTTGCAAAAATATCTCCGAGTAACCCGCCAACAACCACGACATACATTCGAAAGTATTCTTAAGCATTTAGCCCACTGCCTGAAACATGATCTATCACCGAGAGCATTTTTGGAACCATATCTCACCGAAACGCCTGTTCTTCAAAGCGAAAAAGAACGTCGCTGGGTTCAATCGTGGTCGCTTATCTGTGATGAGCTTTTATCACGGCCTATATCCAATGAATGCACATTTCAATTAATTCAAAATGACGTTTCGCTAATTGTGGCAATACATAAATTGCCACATTTTAACATATCGGAGGAAGTAGTCGATCCCAAAAGTAACAAATTTGTATTAAAACTCAATTCAGAAACATCAGTATGACAAAATAGTAACCAAACATCATCCTCATATTTGCACATTTTAGTATAGAAAAAAATATTTATAAACTAAAAAGCTTTTACGAAGACAACATATCAAAACAAAAAAAGAAATCTTTTTAAAAAAAGCATTCGAATAGTATTCCTCATCCGTCATCCTATCCTTGTCTTGTGTCCTTAACCCACAACAGATTTCCTTAAAAGTAAACAAAACATACTTCACAAGCAATTAACTTAAAAAACACGAAATCTCGTTTCTTAACACATTAACTAATGCTTTACTTCTTTTATTTTTTGTTTCTAGTATATATGTAGTTTCTTTTTTATTTAGGTTAGAACTCATTAAATATTATTCCATTGTAGGCTTTAAGATTAATACATTTTTTTATTTTAGACAATTAACGCGCTCATACTATGTAAAATTAAAGATTCCTCTTGACATGATAATAATACTGAGAGTAATGAAAAATACATTTTAAGTATTTTATACTCCCAATGACTGCTACGAAAAAAGAACAAAAAATTAAAAAAAAAATAATTATAAAATATAAGATTAGAATTTAAGAACAATTTTTTACTATAAACGGTAAGTGCACAAAAATAAATAACTAAATAAAAAAAAAAAAATAAAATATATATAAAATACGAAATACACATGACAACTATTTAATATATTTATTCCTTTTATTTTAACCATTTTTTTTATAATCTAGACAATTTTTCGTAAACAAAAAATAATCATTTTATAACGCATTTTATTAAAGCAACAACAAATAAACAAAAAGAGGTTGAAAATCAAAAATTTTGTATAATGAAGAGTCGCATTCGTACGCTAGTTGATTAAGAGATTTTAGCTATAAGAAGAAAAAAAGTGAACCTTTTTGTAAGATAAAGTTCCATTTTGTAAACTCGAATATCCAGTGTTTTATTTCAAGAATTTTACAAAAACAAGAGGTATGTAATGAAAAAATATTCACGTAGAACAAGTTGAATATGAAAATAAGCGTATATTTATGTAATTAAGTTATTTACAGAAACCACTGCTTTCGAAAGTGCGATTTGTGTGAAAAGCCTACAAATTCACCAGTACATCCCTCGTGCGAAAAACATCAACCTGGATATACAATTTTTTTTGTACATCGTTCCTGGTTAGAAGATTAATCAATTTTGAACAGAACATCACTGATGACAGATTCTTTTTAGTCGCTCAAGAAAATCGACTTAAAACAAAATAAAGCTTCAATCTTGATATCCCTTTTCCATATATTGATCTCAAAAAAATTCTTGGTGGTTGTCTTTAAGGCCAGTTTTCCAGTGCTGATTTAATTCAAAGTTGAAAAAAGCTCAAAAGGAAATATCAAACAAATCTGTTCAGTTGATCCAAAGCTAATTCATTAAATTCGATGAGTTTACTCGGGATTAATTTTAATCTCGCACTGAAAACTGGTCTTCAATCTTCCACTTGATTTTTAAATATCATTTCTTATTTATTACTTATTTATATACATATTTCCACCGAATGAACAAGCATCTTGAATTGAATTGAATGAAACAAATAAATTGAAGGTAAAATGAATCCATAACATAGTGAAAAATCGTGAAGTCCCAAATTAAATGGTGAAAACAAATAAAGATAGAAATTAGACATTCCCATTAGCAGTTATTGGAAGAGGCCTAAGATTGTCAACAATTTAAGCCAAGAAAACACAATTTTAAACTACATGTTTTAAAAAGTAATGAAATAATCAAGAAAAAAACCATCAAAAATATCAATTTTCAACTGTCAGTCGGGGTAAGTTCAAATTCAAAAATATTTTAAATAACATTTTCAATATAAATATGTTTGTGATGTAATTATGAATGTAGAAGTTGTTATGTCGTGTCCATTAATTTATATCCTGCATATTAGAGAACAGTCTGCAGTTGAGAAAAATAAAAATTATAGTTTGAAAATAAGGAATATTATGTAATGGTGACACAAAAAGCTTCGTCTAAATAGATTATTGAAATCCAAGCTAAATTTCTGTTGAATATGCCGCTAATCAATCTGTTGTACAAAATAAGCATTTTTTGTACGAAAACCCATGAACGAGCAAGGCCTAATGACTAACAACTCACAACTATACTTGTGTGCGAGTTATTTGTAAAAATGAATGGCACCTACAATTTACCGCTGAGTTGAAATGACTTAGCAGAGATACACTTTTTCCTGGCAATGATACTCTTGGAAGCTTTGTTAGTTCCCCGCAAGGTGGGATACAAACCGAGACCTCTTGCGTCATACTTAACATACTCGAAATTTAATTGCATATCTATAAATTGTTTTTGAATTATAGCTTTCTGAAATGATAACTTTTTTCTTGATATATTTGTGTAGTTTTTGAAACACCAATTTTTAAAAATACAATGTCATTCTCATTAGCATATAAGAGGATGCTTATTATAAGTCTGCAATTTATATACGTTCATATATTTGAATTGAGAGTTTATGGTGACCTTAACTTGAAAACAAAATCTCTTAACACATTTTCTCGTGCGGAAGTAATTAGATGCGTCCCGATGCCAATCGTTTCAACTGCATTGAGATAACCAATTGTCAGCTTATGAAAAAGACCTTTTCGATCTACATAAGAACCTATCATAAAAATTTTTTCCTCCGTAGTTCCAATTGCTTTCCTATGAAGAAGCTGTTCAAAATGGTAACGCTTATAATTAGAAGTGATACTTAATATTATTAAAGATTTCCATAAAACTTATGACATTGTTTTTTTAAAAATTTATGAAATGATATTGTTTATTAATTTAAACATGTATGCTTGCACCATTATAAATGTTCAACAGATTGCGTGTACCAATTGAGTGAATAAAGAAAAAAACGATGTGCTTATTTAACAAAATGTGATAAAATTACAATTTTTGTATATGTTCTACGACCATTACAACAGGTATTCATTCGACTTCGAGGGTGCAATCCTTATTTTGCCATTTTGAATTATTCGAAAACAAGTCCTTATTATATTGTAAGCAATTGTTACAGATGAAGCATCTTGCCGAAAACTTTTAATTCTTAGAATTTACTCAGTATATTTACAACGTAAAGAGAGTATTTTTGTATTTTTTTAAATTTATATGGAATTGAAGTTATTCAATGGAAGAATTGCAAGTTAGAAACTAAAAATGCTCTTATGAGTTTTTTTTACATTCAAAAATTTTTTCTTATAAAAGCAAGAACCAGTTGTGCATTTTGGGAGCGGGTCAAAATTATGATTTTCGAAATTCAGATTTTGAGATTAATGTCACAAACACGAAATATGTACATACGTGTATAGTGTTAAAATTTTCTGTAACCTCATTATGTAAAATTAACAGCTCTTTCCTTCTGTTTTATTAACTCATTTTCATAATAAAATGGTAATAATTTTCCACAAAATTTAAAACTTAGAATTAATATTTTATTACTTCGTCTCCCCCAGTAGAACATGGAAACATTATCTACAATATCTTTTCAAAACGTCGATTCATTGCTTACTATTTATGCGCCAAGGTATTTTTTTTAAACATAATATTCTTATATGAACCAAAATATCCATAAATTAATGTACTTATGTTCACGATCAATTAACTCGTTTCAAAAAAATTCGTTTTTTTTATAAAGCCAAATAAAGAACCTACTTTTAACCGCAACAAATATTATAGTGTTATAATAACATCTCAAACTTGGCCTAGCTAGTCCGTTATGGTATGTGACTATAAATATTATTTTATATTCTACTATCATTGTTAG
The DNA here is from genome assembly GCF_945859705.1 of Episyrphus balteatus. NCBI lineage: Eukaryota > Metazoa > Arthropoda > Insecta > Diptera > Syrphidae > Episyrphus > Episyrphus balteatus. The sequence goes on along the minus strand of NC_079137.1, from coordinate 34,126,723 downwards.
AATGCTAAAAATTAAAAAATTAAAATTAAACATATCTAGCTGTTCTCGACCTTTGGACGTGACGTATTCACATTCCTACATAAAAAAACCAGAAATTGTTAAAATAAAATGCTCCATATCAATTCCGCCTGCGAGTAAACCACTGAACTTAAATCTAGCCAAACAGCTTTTCTGTTTACAAATTTCATTCATTCTCGTAATACCAAATCTCAACCCCACGTGTGCAATGCCTTGCCTAGCCCATAGCCAGCTATCAAACAACCGAACAACAATCATAGAGAAAGAGATGCAGTTGTGGTGTGATAGCTGGTGGATGACGACTATACGAGGCATGAAGGCAGAGGAGCAATGCGTACATACATGGAAACAAAACGTCAAAATTTATTCACACTCATCAGTCAATACAGTAAATAGTGACTAGTTGTTAAGGTGAAAGTGGATGTCGTCTTCGTGATTTGGCGAAAATTCCACACTTTTCAATCGAAATTCAAAGTACCTAGTTAGATTAAAAGACCATTGAATATGTTTAGTTAGTGAAAATTAAACACAAATTTAATTTATGCCAAAAAATCCCATCATTTAGTTGTAAAAAAAGTGAGTAAACTTCAATTTTATTTATGTAACTTCTGACAAAATTGTATGCTCACACTTTAAAATCTGCTATAAGAGTCACAACCGATTATGATTTATGTCTGTGATACATTTGTGTAATAGAGTGGATAATAATCGAAATGATTTGAATTCCGTAAACGATGTAATTAATTATGCACCCCGTTCCGCTTTTTTTGTTCCTTCACAGATTCATATTCATCTATTGCCTGTTTGCTGCCTATGTGAGGTAGATTTTAGTTAGAACAAATGATTCGTCGTGTCATAACGTATTCGATAGTAGGTGCGGGTGCTGTTGGAACTGGGTTGAGTCTTCGAGCAAATGACTATGATGTCAACTCACTGGGCATTGTGCGTCTATCGAGATCCGCCATAACTGTGTTCGATGTTGCCCTAACGTATAAACGAGAACTCTACTATAGAGAATGGGATAAATCTTCACCAGAGTACAAAGCCGAAAAAAGTCGTGTCCACAAAATTGCCGCCGAAAAACTACTCGACCTTATGTGTACAAACAAAGGAGTCTATATTAAAGTAGGACAGCATGTTGGTGCTCTTGACTATCTGCTACCAAAGGAGTTTGTTCAAACAATGAAAATCTTACACTCAAATGCACCAACAAATCCTGTTGAAGATTTGTACAAAGTCATTAAACAAGAACTCAAGAAACATCCCGACGATCTATTCGAATCATTTGATCCAAATCCACTTGGAACAGCTTCGCTGGCACAAGTTCACAAAGCAAAACTGAAAACCGGCGAAGTAGTAGCAGTTAAGGTGCAACACCCTTATGTGAAAGGGAATTCCATTGTGGACATGAAAACAATGGAAATTCTAGTCAACATGATGGCCATAGTGTTTCCTGATTTTAAAATTACATGGTTAGTAACTGAGAGTAAGAAAAATCTACCAATTGAATTGGATTTCCTACACGAAGGTCGTAATGCAGAAAAGGTGGCGAAACAATTCAAACGTTATAGTTGGTTGAAAATTCCAAAGATATACTGGGAATTGTCATCGCCACGAGTTCTAGTCATGGAATATCTCGAAGGTGGTCAAGTAACTGATTTAGAGTATATTGAAAAGAACAAAATCGATAAGTTTTCAGTGGCCAATAAAATTGGACAACTCTATTCGGAAATGATTTTTACTACTGGCTTTGTTCATAGTGATCCACATCCGGGTAATATATTGGTGAAGCAAAATGCAAGTGGAAATGTCGATCTTATTCTGTTGGATCATGGGCTTTATGCCGATTTAACTGATAAATTTCGATATGAATACTCGAAACTATGGCTAAGCATTTTGAAAGTCGACAAAGATGCCATGCGTTTGCACAGTAATAATCTAGGCATTAAAGATAATCTTTATGGATTATTTGCGTGTATGGTGACTGGACGACCTTGGGAGACTGTTGTACAGGGTATTAGCAAAATTAAATATTCCGAAGAAGAGGTGAGGAAACAAGGGATTACAAATATAAATATATAAAAACAGTTGTTAAAAAATTATTTTTCTTTTTAATTTTTTTTTATAGAAAGATACATTACAAAGCAATACTTCGCTGGTGCTTCCTCATATTGCTGATGTCTTAGAACAAGTCGACCGTCAAATGCTGTTAATTTTGAAAACAAACGATTTGATTCGTGGTATTGAAGCGACACTTGGAACTCAAAATCGAATGACTGCATTTTGGGTCATGTCCAAGTGCTGTGTACATTCATCATTTGCTGAACAAAAACGAAATGTAAATAGCCGCAGTTCACGTCTCAGTGTTTCGCTCAAAGAACGATGGGAAATTTTCAAACTAAATGTTTACTATTTGTATATAGGTTTTATTAATTTTGGTTTTATTGCAGCTGTTAAGCAACTCATGTAATAAAAAATAAGTCAAGGGTAAATTTTGTAATTATTTATTATTTTTGTAACGAACTTAATGTGAAGAAGAATAAACTAGTTTTTGTTATTTTTTTCAATGCAAATTAATTTATTTAATGTTTATTTATTGAATTTCTTAAGATCCTGTTCTGAGGAATGTTCAAAACGAACATTCCGACGATAGAAAAAATCAGAAACAGGACTCAAAGCTTCCTACAATTTTAGCGCTTAAAAAAAAATGCTTTTTGTTTTTACATTAAAAAGTACTGATTTGTTTATATTTTCAACACACTTTTGAAGGGAAGCCCCTCCCAAAATGGATTCGACATAAATTGCTGGTACCTTTTCTTTTTTTAATTGACAAAAACTGTTTTTATAAAAAAAATATAACTTTTCAAGTAATTATCCAAAAAAACAATTATTAACGAACACACCATAAATTACAGAATGTGCGAAAATTATTCCAATCAATTATTTTTTTTTGAGGAACTTTGAAATCATTTCGAATAGTTTTCGAAAAAATAAAATGAAGTCAAACTTTGCGCAGATTTTGGCACTAGATTTGGATTTTAAAACTAATAGGATTTAAGTAGATTTCGCCGTAATATACAGCAATTTTTTTTGGAAATCGAACGTAATAAAATTAAAAACACTGAAATTCTTTTCAAAGTTCTATATAGAACTTTTCGTTCGATTTCTGAAAAACCGCTATTACGGCGAAATCTACTTAAATCCTATTAGTTTTAAAATCCAAATCTAGTGCCAAAATCTGCAAAATTTGACTACTAAGGTCTTTCACTAGCTTTGATCCAAAAGTATTTCGATTCAAATTGTGATTTGTTCAAAAAAATATTTACCATAAGATTCAATGGAAAAATATTTATTATAACTTGTTATATCTCCGAACTCACTTTTTTTTACTTGATTCAATTCAGCTCTTAGCCCTCCATATGTAGTAAAAAGACCACTTTGAATGGTTTAAATCTTCAAACTAAAAACGCCATTTAGTTTCTCGTGCAACAAAGAATTTTTGGGAATTTTCAAAAAAAATTAACCGTTTGAAACCCAAAAGTGAAAGTTTTGAAATATCGTTCAAAAGTGATCACGGATTACGATTATCATTTTATTTCAACGATTAGGTGTAATAATATTGTTTCGTCTGCTGTTAGAATGCATGTGATGTGAGCCTCAAAAAAGAATTTGTTCGGTTCAGTTTTACATAATCGTTCTTTGTCGTGACTTTTGTTTACTTCATTATCGTTTCGTATTACGTTATGGACCCCATGCTACTTAGAAGCTTTTATATAAAATTTTCGTTAAAATTGGCTAGATCGATTATGAGAGAGTGAGGAATCAAGAAAACGGTTTTATGGCAGGTACTGTTAATAACGGTTCAAACAATTTTTTTTGGAATTAATTTTTTTTACCAAAAATAACGGTATCTGTCATATGTGAACTTTTGAAAAGTATTTTTTTTTTTAAGACGACTCCAAACATTTTTCCACAATAAAAATCAAAAAGTTATTTTCGAAAATCTTTATTAGCGGTGCCTGCCATAGAACCGTTTTAATTCAATTAAATTTAAACGAATTCATAAACTTTTAATAAAAAACAAAAATAGACCACTCCAAACATTTTTCCACAAAAAAAATCATAAAATTATTTCGAAAATCGTTTTAATTCAATTAAAGTTTAACTAATTTAATAAAAACCAAAAATAAAAAAAAAATAATTTTTGGATTTAAAAAGAGAATTGAATCATGTTTTCGAAAACGCAATATTGAATTTTTGTTTGAAGGTGTTGATAAAAATTTTTTCATAAAAAAATATTTATAAAAAATAGATTTTAAAAATAAAAAATTCCTCTAACGGGCTTGAATTTTTTTCCTAAAAATGCCTTTTAATAAAAGAAAGTAAATTCCATACTTGTTTTCAAACTCAATTTCATTTCAGATTTTTTGAAGTTATACTCTTCATTCGAAGCCAATAAAACACTTTAAAAAAAACTATTCATAAATATAAAATCCCGTTAATTGACTTAAACCCACTTTTCCCCTATTCTGAAAAATGAAAAAAACATGTATGTATTGTATATGGTTGTTTCGTTCGATCAAAATTCACCTATCCCAACCATTTTAATTTTGTTATCAATCTGTCAATTCTTATATAAAAAAAACTTGTTCTTCCATTCCATCGTGTTATCGTTTTCGTTTCTGGTTCTGGACGGCAGCACTACACTACACACCAGCATCATTTTTCTTACTTCTACCCATTTGTATTTTTATTTTTTATAGACTTTGACCCACAAAAACCATATCTTTCAAGATGTCTGCATTTCTAAAAGCATCCAAAGTAAGTAACCCTAGTTGAAATCACAAATAAAATTATATCATATTGACCATTCAACTAAATTCCAAAGATTATTGCTCACCAAGCTCGCAACTTTAGTTCAAAAATAAACGATGTTGTAATTGTTTCTGCGGCAAGGACCCCAATGGGTAGCTTTCAAAGCTCTTTAGCTCCACTATCTGCTTCACAATTGGGGGCAACTGCTATTGAAGCTGCTGTCCAAAGGGCTGGCATTGCCAAGGAAGATGTTAACGAAGTCTACATGGGAAATGTAGTCTCAGCTGGCATGGGACAAGCACCTGCTCGTCAAGCTGCCATTTTCGCTGGACTACCAAAGAATGTCTGTTGTACGACAGTTAACAAAGTCTGCTCATCGGGAATGAAAGCAGTAATGATTGCTTCTCAGACTTTGATGTTGGGTCAGGCTGAGATTATTGTTGCTGGTGGCATGGAATCAATGTCCAATGTCCCATACTATCTGAGACGTGGTGCTACTCCATATGGTGGGGTTAATCTTATCGATGGTATTGTCCATGACGGTCTGTGGGATGTGTACAATAAATTCCATATGGGCAATTGTGCAGAAAATACTGCCAAGAAAATGGGCATCTCACGAAAGGAACAAGATGACTTTGCCATAAGCTCTTATCAGCGTTCGGCAAAAGCCTGGTCTGATAAGGCTTTTGATGCTGAAATTGCACCTGTTAAAATTCAGCAAAAGAAAAAGGGGGAAATAATAGTCTCAGAGGATGAGGAATTCAAAAGGGTTAACTTTGATAAATTCGGACAGTTGTCAACTGTTTTTCAGAGGGAAAACGGTACGGTTACAGCTGGAAATGCATCCACTTTAAACGATGGTGGTGCTGCTGTTGTTTTGATGACTGCTGATGCAGCCGAACGAATGAACCTCAAACCCTTGGCTCGTATTGTAGGTTTCCAGGATGCTGAGACAGATCCTATTGACTTCCCCATTGCCCCAGCACTTGCTATTCCAAAACTCTTGGAAAGAACTGGCATTCGTAAGGAAGAAGTTGCAATGTGGGAAATCAATGAAGCCTTTTCATTGGTAGTGGTAGCTAATATTAAGAAATTGGAAGTTGATCCAGCAAAGGTCAACATTCACGGTGGAGCTGTTTCATTGGGTCATCCAATCGGAATGTCTGGAGCTAGGTTGATTACACATTTGTCGCATTCCCTTAAGGCTGGCGAATATGGATGTGCTTCGATCTGTAATGGAGGTGGTGGTGCTTCATCAATTCTCATCCAAAAATTGTAAGACTTTGTGTTTGAAAACAAAAAAAACTACACATCCTTGTGCCTTAAATCCAGAATTTGCATTTTTTTAAATTCCTTAACTACATCATGTTGTAGATGTTTAAGTTTGAAATTTTTATATAATAATAATTAACCTATTAAATAAAAGTGAACATTTATATTTTTAAATATTCTTAAGTGTCTTTATTTGTTACAATACGAAATGTTTGATTTTCAGATCTCATCATAATATGACTGAAGGAAAACCTATCTTAACGTTATACACGAAGGATCCATGTCCATTGTGCGATGAGTTGGTAGATGAATTAGAGGCACATTTCAATGGAGAATATGAATTAGAAAAAGTTTACATTACTGATAAGGAGAATCTGAAATATTTGCGTCTGTATAAGTATGATATACCAGTAATTTTTCTCAATGGACAATATTTGTGCAAACATAGGCTGAACAAAGAACTTTTAAGAAATAAGTTGTCAGAGTTAAGGAGTTTATAAGAAACTATTATTATTTAAGCTATTTATGAAATAAAAATGTAATGCTAAGACTAACTTACAAAATCAAAGAATCATTTATTAAAAGGGATAATATAGCTCGTTCTATATTAAAAGGCATAGGTACAGAAATGAGACTGGTGTCAAATCATAGCTGATGGTTATTATTTTGTATGTGTTATGCGTATATAGAAAATTTAAAATATTTTTATTGATGCATTTTAGTAATGAAAAAACCTACTCAGTTAGCATGTAGGTACCTCATTCTTTAACCGAAAAAATTTTTTTCATTCAGGTTCTCTAACAACCGTTCATTTTGATATCGGAAATTTTCTACGATTCCAGAAAAAACATTCACAAACCCGATTGTAGTGACGATTGGTATGTTGTTTTTTTTTTCGGGAATCTCAGCAAATTTCCGATATGAATGGAATTCGTGATAAGGCCGAATGGGGCATGCAAAAATTTAAAAGGTCAATCATTTCTCAAAATTAAAAACGGTATTGGCATGATAGACCAGGGGGCCAATTCCCGTTCTGTGAAACTGTATCACTTACATTTTATCACGTTTTCATAATGAATTCTGGATTTATAAAATAATAAAAAAAAACTTCAAAAATATAATTAAAAAAATTAAAACAAACTTCAAAAATTTTTCATATGACAATTGAAATGATAAAATTTGTAGGTATCACTTCACAGTTTCACAGATCGGGAATTGACCCCCTGGTCTATCATGCCAATACCATTTTTTATTTTGGAGAAATGCCAATCCGGTTTTCAGAGAACAAAAGTTGAAAAAATTATTAGCAGCATAAAAGTGGCGGGAAAATTTAGGATAAATGGTATATGAAAGAGGAAAAATAAATTGCCCACAATTGGCGGAAAGGGGGTGGGTGGGCGAAAAAATGGGATTATGTCAAAAATCGTGTTTTTTACGATTTCTCTCAAAAGTAGACCTCCTATCGAGAAAAGTTAAATACAAAAGTTGTCGGTAGTAAAAGTGGCTACAGCTTTTACTCAAGCCATTTTTGTATATAACCTCAAAAATATTGAAAAAATGCAAAAATACGATTTTATGATATTTTGTTTTTATCTTTTACAATAATGGTTGGATTTTAGCAAAATTTAATAAAAATTACTGTTATTTTTTCTATCTATTTAAAATGTTTTTTGAGCAAAAAGTTAATTTTTGGATTTTTGACGAATATAATTTGAAAAAATAGCCTATTTTTCAATCAAAAAAGTTACCGAAAAAAATTCTGATTTTTTAAAAGTTTGGGATGCAGTTATTTAGATTAAAACCTTTTATTTAAGATTGTGTGGGAAAACTATACTTTTGTTTAAGAAAATATTGAGAAAAATAAAAAAAAAAAACGATTTTTAAGATCGATTTTTCCGTACATGACAGTAATATTGACGAGAAATAATTTTCCATAGAAACCAAATTATACTTTTCTAAAGGTCCTTCTCAATTTGAACTTAGCATTAGAATAGCTCCAACGTGCTTCTGAAATTTTGAATTTTGAACGTCCAAAACACTATTTTTGTGATGTTTTGGCATGGTAATATCTCAAAAACGTGATGTGATAGAATCATTAGAAAAATATATTTTGATTTCTATAAAAAAAACTTTTTGACTAGTGACATCGAACAAGGCATTCGATTTTTTGTGTGTATTTTAAGATGTATGAACCTTGAACCAGAGATAAGCCTTAGCAGTACCGCCGGTTTTAGAAGATATAAATTTCTGAACCCTGGTTCAAATATTTTTACAACTACCCTAAGGGCTAAGTTGTACTAACGTGGTTTAGCCTTGGTTCAGGAATTTAAGTTGCGTATTTCGACGGATTAGCTGTGGCTAACCTTTGGTTCAATTCTAAACCTCAGCCTTATCACCGACTTCAGGAGTTAAAAGTTGCAGAACCACATATTAAATATTTGTACAACTGGCCCTATGATATTGTTTTCGAATCAATCTAGATTTTTTTATGAAACGATCGATTTTAATCTTTTCACATGAGAACAAAACAAATTTGTAGTCACTGTACAATTTTTTTCAACTTGTTATCCTCAAAATCCAGATGTCACTAGTAATATTTCTCAATAATGCCCCCTCAACCAAAAAAACACCCCACAAAAACCCAAGACAAAAAAAAAACAGACAGCTGCTGTCAATTTTTTGGGAAATCCATTTTGTGCTAGTGTTTTGCTTTTTTTTTGTTTTTCATTCTAGCTATTCGTTTTTGTCAGTTTTTAGTGCGCTGGACGATTGTACACAATTTTTATTTTTGTGTTGCGAGTGCTGGTGCTATAGATAGAACAAGTTTTTAAAATTTTATCAAAAAATCCGTAACTAGAAAAAAATAATGTTACAATTGAATAACTAAAAAAATATAATATCATTTCTTCCATAGAAGTAAAACTCAATTGGTCGAAAGAACATCGCAAATAAAAATATACTTCTACTTTAACTACAAACGGGAATTAAAACTGCAATTGAAATAATCACACAATTACACCATTTTTTTCTTTGTTCCATTGCGCTCCTGCCAACTTTTTTTTTCGTCTTCTTCGGTGTATCTCCATTTGAAAGTGCAGGAGAAGAGAATATAAATTTATAAAAAGAAGTCTTCATTTTTTTTCCAAATAAGAAACATAATAAATTTAAAATCTTAATGGAAACTTGTTGAAACAGACGCAATGATTAGCGCACTTATATCTCGATTAATCATGTAAGTATTACAAATTTATTTAATATATTTTTACTTCTCTAATCCAACAACAAGATTTGATAAGCCATTCCCTTGGAAAATATCGATTTTTTGTTTTAGGATGATTCCTTTCCCTTTTTTTCTTTGCAACCTGACATTTTTAAGCAATTCTGTCAACGAAGCATTTTGGAAGAAAGATTTTCTGATGAGAATGGTAGCTTCTTAATTAATCTGACATTGTAGGTAGTTTCCAAGTGGGCGTTCATACTGTCTCATTTTATAATTCCTTTGAATGGCCTCTAGAAACTTGCAAGGTTTGAGGTTGGATAATAATGTAATCCCAATTTCAGGGATGAACATGAAACTTTTTATTTCAATAACAATTACAGCCGACCATTGAACAATAGCAATGACGATGAAAACAATTTCAAACGCAGTTGAAGAAAATGCCTTTTTTTCATTGAATACTTTTTAAAATTGGATTAATTAATTGCGTGACAATTACGGTATACTATCGCCTTTTGTCAACAATTATTCTTCTTCTTTCTGTTGCATAAATTAAAGAATAAAAAGCCGCTGACGCTTTCTGATTGTCATTTTTATTTAAAATTAAATATACCTACGTTTTACGGTTTACCTTACGTCTAGGTTCCCAAATAATAACGTAACTATAGTTGGTTGGTTGTTATTTGGTTGTTTGCCTCTGTTGATTCCTTTTAAGGAATGTTGACGGCAAACTGCCTATAGCACAAAAGTTTATTTTTAAGATTGTTGTGTTTGCTTAGGGTTGCCAAACTTTTTTAAAAAAGAATAGAGTATTGTCAATTCTTTATTGAAAAAACATAAAAGGAAAAAAGACTTGAGACACATAACAACTTTACTTTCGAATAAAGAAATAGCGATCACTTACATGGGTGGTACGTTTGTAGAAGGGTTGACATATTCCTTGATGAAAGTGCTTAGTAATTATTCAATTAAATTATCACCGAACAGTACTGGAATTTATTCCGTTATTTGTCAAGATTGTAATGAAGTTAACAGTGGCCAAACGAGTAGAACGGCTAAAATAAGATGGTCAGAACATTATAAATCTATCCACTCTAACAGTTAATCAATCAACACCAGCTGATCACATGATAAGCAATAATCATAACCTAGCAGGTTTTCGGTTATTAAAACAAATAAATAACCCAAAGTTATTAAATGCATATGAAAAAATGTATATTCATCGTACAAATAATATGAATAAAAACAAATTATTTGAACGATCTTCACTAAATACATTTTTGAAACCATTAACAACTAAGGACATATTTGAGACAAAATTCTAAAACGCATTTATTCATTGATCTTATTCATTCAAAATTCATACATTTTAATTTGATATTTTTAAAAATTACTTTAAAATTAATATAATTTTTTTAATTTTAAGAAATTTGTATAAATTGATTTTTTGTGTAAATTTAAATTTAAAATAATATTTTTAATTTGCTTTATACCTGAAGATGAGAAGAATTATCGAAAACGTTTGTTAAATATAAGAAAATATTCGTTATCTTTTATTTAATTAAAAAACTCATATAGTTTCAAGAAAGTAATTTATTACTTATTTAAAAAGTATATTTGATTTCAGAGTAGAAAAAAAGGAGTATTAAAAAAAAAAAATAGTACCATTTATTTCAAGTCTTGAAAATGTATTTTTTTGTGCTTCTTGTAGTACCTACATTCAAATTCAAGGTTCATATTCATGACCGAAAATACAATACAATAATACCTTGATTTTTAAACAACAAACAAATCTTAAGTTTTGAGGTAATAAAAAAAAAAAAAAAAGAACAAATTTTGAATTAAAAAAAAGAGGATTAAATTATTATTCCTGAAAAAGTAAAAAAAAATCCTTCTTAAACATTTTTCTTTATTTTTAATATCTTAAAATTTATGAATTTTTTTTTTGCAAACAAATCAAAGTATTAATATGTATTTGAGTTATGTTTCTTATTTTTTTTATTTCGATGAATTAGGTATATTTATAACTGCAAAAGTTACACCTTTTCAAACATTACAAGGGCAAGCAAAATTGAATCAGTTGCGATTCGATTTTTCTATAAAACAACAAAGTTTAAGTTTTCCTTACTTTGATTCAATCTCATTCTAAATAGAATTAAAACAAATAACACAAAATAAATAGGTCGTATTGAAACAATGACCAAAATTATCGTGTTTTACATTAAAAAAGTATAAGGTCGAATATTTTAAGCCTCGGTTTTTTTAACTACCCTTTGTACTCTCTAAATTACAATTATTCAAATTTGGAAATTATAACTTTATAATTTATAAATTATAACTAAGTAAAAAAAGAGTATTTTGACATACTCTATCAGAGTTTACTCTATAAGAATAAAGAGTACACATACGTGAAATAGAGTACAATACCCTTTTTTAGAGTTGGCAACCCTACTGTGTGCTGTACGCTATACTGTGTACAACTGCTGTGGGCATGAGAGATATTGACCATGAATCATAGTCTTGTATTATATTTGACTGATGCTCTTTCGTATAAAAAGTAGTAATAAAACATGTAAAATGAAACTTTAAATAAATATACGTTCGTTGGGTATATTAGCATGGGCGTAAGACAACAGACATCGTCTAGTACTTCTTGTACCTCTACCTATGACTTGAAAGAAAATCCAACTTCCGTGGTTGGGATGAGATCAATGAACGTTGTCTGGTTGTTCGTAGTATGAATTAAAAATAAAATTAGAATCTACCTACCTTGACTTTTAATTCAACAAAACGGTTTGAAGACCTTTTAAGTTTTTTATTGTAAAACTTTTCCAAATTTGGTTTTAGTTGGAAAATCATGATTGATTGATTGATTGGTTACAAGCTATGATTTGTTGAATGGTTATGTAGGTCGTAGTGGCATAATGTTCCCATAATAACAATTATAAAGCGGTGATTAATTTATTTATTAATAAATGATGATTTCATTTATATCTGGACTAGGATTATTATCCTACATCCTCCCACAAGAATGAAATCAAAAACTTGCCACTCATTTCATAAATCTCATCAACAATTCATTGGTTTTCTTGTTTGCTGCTACACAAACAAATTATGTCATGTGCTTTCATTTCATATTGAAGAAGAATTTAAAACAGAAATACTCACACAAACCTAAAAAATCCACATGTATAATACTGGAGCATATCAAATGTAGGTATACAAAACGTTAAGTAAACCACTAGGTTTTCATACAGCTGTAAGTACACTAAAAAAGAGGACCTCGATTTCTAGATAATGGTCTTGATTTTTAATTGCTTGAATCTATTGGATATTGTTAATGATATTTTCATGAAAAATGATTCAACTACACCCTTTAAATGAGGTGATGTTCCATTGAAAGCAAATTTTTACTCTGATTGTAAAATTTTTAAAAATTAAATTATACATAAGTACCCAGCTTCAAAGCCCCAAACAGGCCGAAAGATACATAAAAAATTTGGCTAGATAGGGCTAAAAATTTGCCTGTAACAATGAAAGGAACCGATCACAGCAGAAAAATTCTTAATAAATTCAAGAACGAGTTAAATCAGACAGTTCAAGAATCTGTTATAACTCAAAACTTTTTTCGAATTTTATTTGAATTTCTTACGAAAAATTCTGAAATTAATACCTTTACACTGTGCGTGGTCACCGGGAAATTGATGTTAAAGATGACTACACTGCCAAGCACACACAAATTTCTTACTAAATGGAGGTTGCTCTTAGAAAAAAACCAATGTGATTTTGAGACTTACTGAACCCAAATACATTAAATTTAATATACATTTTTCTGGAAAATTTTAATAAACACTCAAAATAAGCAAAACTTAAAAACATTTTTTAAATGTTATCTCTTCGTTCCCGTCCTAAAAACGAGTTCATAATTCTTCCAATAATCTAGTAGAGTTATCAATTTCTCTCCTCAAGTGTTTTATTACAAATTCAAATATTTCGCTTAGGATTTTGTTTTATGAGATTTTCGTTTCGCTTTAGAAAAAGTCGTAGACCTAATTTTGCTATCAGCATGGCAATATTAACAATTTTTTTTATGTTGAGCGCTCTCTTTGATAACACATATAAACAACACGATTATACATGAAAAAGTAATTTAAAATCATGAAAACCAATTAGATTGGTTCAATTCGAAATAGAGTTAATGATTTTGAATATATCAACAATCCCTTTTGGCTTCAGTTTGTTAGATTGTTATTAGTGTCAGAAAAATAGACTAAAAAACGTAAAGAAAATTTTGTAGACTGATAACTGCGCAGAAAGATATCCTGTGTTTTTCAATAGATCTCTCAGAACGTATTTGCTTCCTGATTTAGCACCACAATCTAGGTTTACTAGAAACGTGTCTGGGAAATAATTCATAAAATTTCCAATAAAAATTATGATTCACAAATTTAATGTAATTTTGCTAGATTTTGAATTCAGCAATATTTCGAACAAATATAGATGTTTTTTCTGAGTTGCGTACAGAAAATTTGTATTTGTAATTCTTTTAAAAATGACATGACTCATTGCAAAATAATACAAAATATTAAAATATCTTTTTTTTGCCAACTTAGAGTTTAAGGTGATTCTAATCATCAAAGAAAAGTCTCTTTTTATGTAAAAGGATCCAACAGATAAAAAATTAAAATTAAAATAAAAAAATTTAAGAATGTTTGGCCCTTATTGCGAGTGTCCTTTGTCTATCGATAGACGACGTTTGTAGATAGTCGATCATCGAAAATGAATTTTGGTATTGTTAATCTCTATCCATAGAAGACTTTTGTCGATTGTCGATCATCGAAAATAAATTTTTGTGTTGTGAATCTCTTTTGTCATACATATTATGTATTTTTGTTTTATCGTTCTAATTTTTCGTTTACAATTTTGCTACCGACTGAAATCAAGTTCATAATATCACAATAACAAATATCTTTGTCTAAAGAGATACACAATTCCAAAAAAAAATATTATATATCGCAAATAAAAAGTTATGAGAAAAACGTAGTTTATCTTAAGTTTGTACCCTTAAGAACTTGTTTCTAAATATAATCAAGACGGGATTCTACTCACGACTTACCTACATAGTGTCTATATTATAAGATGCAATTAAAAAAAGGTTTTAATGATATCATTACATTACATAATATGTATGTACATATGTATGTGTAAGCTTAATGCAATGATAAAACTATTTCAATTTTTTTGTTCGATTTTATTTTTGCCGGATCTCTTGCTCCATGCTAAATCCAACCCTGCTTTTCGTTAAAATATAAATATATTTTCGATCTATTCTCAAATACATCTACACTTAGGAGCAAAAAAATGGAATCAAACTTTTCGTTCTGTTTAAACGATAATAGGTCAGGATGTAATTGACATACATGAATGTTAATTGCACCATTAAAAAGCTTGAAACAAAAGCTTTAAATCAGTGCTAGGAACTTAAAAACTCGTTCACTTTATAAAGATCCAATCAACATAAATGAAGCATGTAAAGAAAAAAAGACTGAAACTGAAACAGAGAGTATCTGGAAAATTAAACATTTTAAAAAATTTAAGTGCATTTTATTGACAGATAACGTCAATAGTAACGTAAGGAAAAAAAGACTGAAATTGAAGCAGAGAGTATCAAGAAAATTTAACATTTAGAAAAAAATGAAGTGCAATTTATTGACAGATAGCTATGATACTATCGTATGCATTTAAAAGTTTTCACCAACAATTAAAAGTAAAAATTTCAAGCTTTTAAATGAGGCCATGAAACTTGAAGAAACATTATTTTATCCATTGCAATTTTTGTTTTTAAAATAAATAATTTTTTTTGATTCCGTTTTTTTGCTCTTAAGTGTACATTTTCTCAAGTAGGAACATCAAAACTACATCAAATAAATTTTAACACAATCTTATTAACAATAAGGAATATTTGCTTAATTTTTGGTGCTTTAGTAACTGAAATAATTGATATAAAAAAACATTAAAAAGAAAACCATAAGTCAATTATTTTTTCTCAAAAGTGAAAAATACTTTTGCTTTCGAAGAGAAAAAAAAATTATATTAGTCTGTTACCTTCTAGAATTGTTCTTTTTTTACGCATGTTTCCGCTCTAAATGATTTCTTGTCGGCCTCATCAACAAGCCATGTTGATAATTGTGTAGCAGTTCGTTGAATATTAATCATCACCTCGTTTGATTTTCATAGAAGAGTATGTAGAAAGCGTTAAAAAGTAATTTATTTGATTATGTTTTTAGAAAAAATTGTTAGGTACTTCATCAAATATAATCGTTATTAATCATATTAAATGAAAAATACCATGGTGGTTGTATTTGATAGTCAGTTAAATTGAATACAACTATAAACAACATTCTAAGTAAAAATCTCATTAAAAACCTGCATCTTTTCATCACTCAAAATTCGATTTCAAAATCGTTGTTATATTGATATTTTCTTGATAATTTGTAGTGCTCAAGAGTTTGCTTCAGGATTGCTTTCGTTCATTTTCATAAGCGAAAACGCTTTTCGCAACTTTCACTTAAGAAACATCTCGACATCAGTGACGACTTTTCGTTCTTATTAATACATATCTCAAAAATTAGTTTTCTTAAAAATTTTTAGAAGAACTTTATCTTTCCTTAACCCAAAAATATAAAAAAACTAGCCAACTGACCTCATGCAAGTTTTTTTTGGAAGGTAAGAAATACATTTTTTTTACAGAACACAATGAAAATCAAACAAAAAATCAAACTAAAAACTGTTTTATTTACACCAAACGGAGAATTCTATAAATAGAAGTAGGAAGCCATGTAACCTACAATTTTCCTAAACTGACGCTCTTGTTTGGCTAAAATCAGCACATTAAAACTCAAAAGTTTTAACAAACTGCTTTGGCAATTAAAAACAAACAAAAAGTAAATAATCACAGCAAAAAACTACCAAAATTATACTCAAATTATCTGCCTAACACGAAATCAATGTTGAAAAAAAAAACATTCCTATCAATGAACGAACACTTCCTTTGTGTTCGAATTAAAACTAAAACCTAAAACAAAAAAAATCTCAACAAAAACATGGAAATTTCTATAAACACAAAGACCTCCAGGGACTACAGAAAATCTATAAACAAAGTAAATTATAAACAGAATTATCACTAATACAACTCCATAATAGAGAATACCTCAACAATGATTGCGAAACATGAAGCGATCAATTCTAATCGTTTCCTCATGTCAGTAGCGCGCTCATACTGTTTGTATATCTTTTTTTCTCAATTAATTGAATTCGGTTTGAGTTAAGTCGATGTATAGGCCAGAGATTTTTATCTGAAAAACTCGCATTGAAAGCGAAAACTCATGTATATGTATGTATATATTTCACTTTGTCATTTGACGCAAATGCCGCGCAAGAGATCAACCACCACTTCACCTCCCCAATGAGTTGATAAATAACAACAGCATGCGACACAATGTATCCCCGTGTGTGTCGTGATGCTGCTCCTCATTCAAATTAATGGGGAAGCTATTGCATGCAAACATTCTTTTTTGTTTGCTCTTTAATTTGCAAATTCGATTTCTTTTGTATTATGCAAGATTGTTGTTGTAGATCTTTATATGGTGCAATGTCCAGTGTATCTTCTTGCATTCACCGAGAAACGAAAGAAAAACAATCTACTTAGAATTCCGAAATCGGTGTCAACACTGCCATGCAGTGTTCTAATTTTAATATGACTGCTCTCTTGTTGTACCACTCCTAGATGAGAATATAAAAATGTTTTCTGTGCAACAGAGGGATGTTGTTGCCTCTTTTATTTTTCATAACTTGCTCGGAGTTACCGAAATCTATTGAATTTGCCAGTCCATCTCTCGAGATGTGGGCTATTTTTAGGGCACAAACGCGTGCCAACGATCGCTCTCATTCGTTTTCAGTTTAGAAATTTTTCAGTTTTTAGTATACTGTCGAATGCGACGTGCACTCGTACAAAATTTTCCTCTTAAATTAAATTTGAAAAAAAAGGAAATAGAAAAAAAAAAACTAAAAACAGCTGTTGAAAGGAGGCGGGATCATTCAATTGTATTCTATTCGATGACGTCGAGTATTTGAGTTTGACAATGCGTAGGACTGCTGTTGTAGATCGTGATGGTGGTAGCGGCAACGTCGGACCTTCTTATCCTCCTCCGACAAACAAACGCTTTCGCAATATCGACGAATTGATTCATCAGTATGAGAATCGATACCAGCCATCGCGTCCATCATCCCGTGGTGGAGGCGGAGGCGGAATAGAAATTTATTTAAATCGCCCTTGGCCATCCAATTATCCCGGGGTGGGATCATTGAGTTCGTTGACTGATTCGGAATTTTGCAGCGATAGCGATGCGCCACCACGCCAAATAGCTCAGCCAAAAGTGCTTGTTGCACATGCATCACCGCACAGCAGCGGCGTGGTCGCGGCCGAGCAGCAAGTCATTTATAATCTGACAATGGTTGGACGTTTTCTTGAAATGCTGCAGCGGCTGCCGCTGCCACGAATGTCCCTCACCGCAACTGGCATATGTTTTCTCATAGCTATCTTCATCACACCTAAAACCTGTGCTCAAAGTGTTATATTTCCAACTTTCAGATTGACCTTTGGTACTCTATATCCAGCCTATGCGTCCTACAAAGCAGTTCGGACTAAAAATGTAAAGGAATATGTAAGTATTAATATTTTATTTTTTGAAAGAAAACAAGTCAATTGAAGCAATTGAAATCAATTACACAATATGTATTGCTTGCTCTGCTGCTAGTGCTATGTCAAGCACTGCTTATTGTGTATGTGCAACTCTTGTACAACCTATATTCATTATGTATGAAAAGAAAAGATGAAGATTAAACATTTGATTCTCGACACAATTTTAGGTAAAATGGATGATGTATTGGATTGTTTATGCATTCTTCAACTGCACTGAAACGTTCACTGACATCTTTCTTTCTTGGTTCCCGTTCTACTATGAAGTTAAAGTGATAATTGTGCTATGGCTTCTATCACCAGCAACCAAAGGCAGTTCCACATTATATCGCAAATTTGTTCATCCAATGCTCACGCGACGAGAGCAGGTGAATCGAAACTATTATTATTGTATCTATTTATTATTATCTAAATAATTTAATTTGTAGGAAATCGATGAATATCTAAATCAAGCTAAGGAACGCGGCTATTCAGCAGTTCTACAATTGGGATCTAAAGGAGTTAATTACGCCACCAATGTCATCATGCAGACAGCACTAAAGGTATAGATTTGTTTTATAAAATTTTTACTATACAGAAAAAAAAATTGCTCCTAACGTGCTTTTACTTGTTGTTCTACACGCCAAGGCTAATCCAGGCAATGAGTTAACGCCAGTTGTTGGCCGAGGCACAAATTAGTACTCATTTTTTCTATTTGCACCTCTCATCATCGCCTTACTTCATGTTTCACATTTATTTTTCCTCTTATTCTATTTATCATTGTATTTTTATTTTTTAAATAACGTATTAAATAATAAATTATATATAATATTCTCATGTTTTAACTTTTTTGTTGTTTCTTAATTTTATTTACAAAAAAAAAAAAATAAATCAAATATAATTTTTTTTGCTTAATTTGGAATATTTTTTTTAAACATTTTCATTCGAACATTCTGCTCTAACATCGAATCATAAAAATGGCGCTTTATTGGCACTGATTGCATTAAACTGGTATTTTTTTATTTTTATATAATTCCTTAACTCGGAAGACAATTTTTGTAATTTTTCGCTTAATGACAGAAGGTATTTTGTTGTGTTTTTTCACTCTTTCTATATAGTTGAGAGATTTTGAGATATATTTTTTTTACTACGAGTAGTTTAGTGGGGCAAACATTGAAATGACCGATGGGTTCCAATCCGTTGATTATTCACTGGAGTGAATAGTGGCTAAAGAATTTTGTATTCTTTTCGCGAAAGCCTTGAAATTATAGCTTAAATAATTAATTACTCAATGACGAATGTCTAGCGATTAAGTGTGGCAGTGACTTGAGTATGTCGGTACGATGTGATGGTGGAAATTAAGTTCTACTAAAAAGAAAATATTTTTCGTCTTTGTTTTGCATTTGTATTTTGTATTTTTTTTTTTTAATATATTTTGAGAACAGAGGGGCGCAGTTTATGGATAGAATAACGTAAAAAGATTATATTATGGATCAGTTTTATTAATAGTCGCCTCTTCAAGATGTTTTATTGCGTCTTTTTGTTTAGAAAGGGCTCTATATATTTGATACTGTCTAGATGTGCATATAAAGTTGTCATTTATATCATAAAACAAATGCTAATCCAAAATGGTTTTTGATGAATGGAAGCTATTAGATTGTAATATTTATGTAGGTTTACTTTGCTGTAGATGCATTTTGAAGTAGGTTTTATATTTTTTCTGAGAGACAAGTGAAACCATAAAGTAAGAATGTAAGAAAAAAACAAAGTTGGATGAAGATGTGAAGCTATAAATAGATTAAGGAAATGGCACTTGAATTTTTATGGGATTGCCTCATCTGATTGTTTCAATAAAAAGTGTTTATAGTCTACAGCCACCTATTCCAGTTTTAGACTAGAAGGACGAGAAAACGTCTCGCTCTGAAGCAACAATTGGCGTTTCAGTTAAACGAGAATGTCACGGATTTAGATTCGCTTGTAAAAGAATTTCGATAAATTAAAGTTTGTTTGATTAATGACAGAAAGTTTTATTGAATTCAATCTAGGAATAGACCAACAGGCTACAAGTATTTTTGAGTAATGGTAAAAAATATTTAGTTATTTTGTATAGTTCGTTTGAGGGATGTGAAATTGCATACCAATGTTTAAGCAATATCGTATCATTAATAAAATGTAGTTAATTATTATATTGCTGGAGCACTAGTATAGAAATTCCTTCTCTGTTTACAAAAAGTTTAAGGAGGTTTACTTTTTGTCTGTATTATATGTTATGAGGTTCAGTCTGCTCAGTGCCTTATAGACTTTAAATTCAAATCCGAATTAGATATCAATACATCAGATCAAATGAGCTCAACAACATTTTGCTTTAATGATTGCTGAGTGTATTGGAGTGTGTGGTATTTTCTATTGAGGCTCCTTGAACGATTAAATGCTTTCTGTGAACTGTCGTCTTTTAAAGGCTTAACTAGTTTCTTTATAATGTTTTTTTCATAATAGTTCTAGCCTTTTCGAAACCATAAACAAAATTAGGAGGTAATCCCTTTCGAGTCATGGGTTTTTAACTACCTCACAAGAATAGGTCGTGGTGCAATGATTATTGCGATGGACTGTTACGCCAGAGGTTATGGGTTAGTTCCATAAAAAAATAAACCCCGTTGTGCAATGGGTAGTGAGATAGATTGTTATGCGAGAGGACCTGCTATCTAAACTTATTTTACTTTCGTATCTCTTCGAGTTAATTTCAGTTGCACAGCACAGGTAAACAGGAAATTTGGTTTGTCCGTGAGTAGGTGTTGAGATCATCAAAAGATTCTATGAGTACCGGAAAACGTTTCCTCATAGATATGTGGGACTCTATCAACCAACAACTCTGCTTCCACAGAGCTTTACATAGGCTTTATGTAAAAAATCCGTTAGTTGAGACTATCGCACTAAAACCAGCGTGCAAATAAGTCCAGATAAAACTTATCTAGCAATTTATCTTTTTGGAAGTAAAGTTACGTGTTCTAGATAACTTTCCAAATAGGAATTTTTAATCTTCACGAACGGTGAGGATACCAAGATCCCTGCGAAGATATTTTTTTTCAAAACCTGGTTAATTTAAAATGCTCAATAATATATTAATTTTCTTATGCGTAAAGTCTATGTGACTGAATTACTTTAATTTGTTAAGCGCTATTCGAAAGAAGTGCCAGGTTTTAAGACCATTAAAACTTCTGAGACTTTCCAAAGTTGACCAACTCGAGAGTTGAGAATCAAAAGTTGAAACTGTCAACTTTAAGTGAAGAAAAACAAAATCCCAAGTTGAGAATTAAAGTCCTCAAGTTGAGTTCAACTTTTAATGAAGAAAATGGCTCTTAGTTTTTTAGTTGAATTCCTTTCATGCCATCAAAATTTTCAAAGTAATTTTTCTTCTAGAAATTTGATATTAATTTTTTTGAGCAAAATTACTGAAGGATTTAAATTGGCTTTTTGTTTTGAAGCACGAGTTTGGTGCCATTTTGCCACTTCATACACTCTTCTCGCTTTTCTTTTAGTATTTCCTGGCGATAAAAATGATAACTTCATAAAATCCGCAAGTATCCGTGATATAAATTTATTAAAAATGTACCTATTTATTTCATAATTCCTAACATAATGTATTAGAGCTCGGCAAAGCAAAGACGTATCTTCCCCACAGGACCTTATTAAGAAATGTTTTAGATTCAAGGTTTTTCGTAAGAAAATACAAATTTTTGTTATTAAGATTATTGTTAAAATTATTGTTGTTCTAACTGTCTAAAAGATTCATCATCCATCACCTACTTAATATTTCAAAAATAATCCTTTTCACTATACCACCTGGCTATAATGCTAGCTGTCGTAATTTTAGAACTTTGTAAACCCAACCAAACCATCCTAAAACAAACCTTTACCTCCTTACACCAACTCTCCGCTTCAAGTCGTGCGACAAGCCAAATAAACGTCGAACAAGAGATCGTACATATTTTTAGATACATGTAAATCATCCTGAGCTTTCTTAAAGTAGGGTGCTGCCTTATATAGTTACTTATTATTTTCAGATGTAAATACACGGAGCAATGGTACACAGTTTGTTCCATTGAAAAAAAAAACTTATGGAGCAATACCTTTCAGCTTCATAATTATATTAACATAATTCTTTAATAGTTGATTCCTGAAAAAAAAGTTTCCACATTGACTTCATTAAACGTCGAAACAAACCTTTTTAATAGAAAAATCGCCTTCTTTGGATGTTAAGCAGAATGTTCCATATGACAAAAATGGTTAAAATGTTCCAAAGCATGTTTTATGCTTTTCCAAACAAACCAAACAACAAAACAACAAACATCATAAGCTTCATAATTATATATACTACATACACCCACCAGATTGTTTTTCTATTTTTGTTCTTTCTTTTCTTTTTTATGTTAATTTCGTTTGATTTTTTCAACAACAATAAATAAATAAAAACAAAAATAAACCAAAAAAATAAAATCCATCGCCAACACCACCCTCTCAGACATTCCAATCCGGTGGCTTAAATCTTGGCGAGAATCCTAGAATGCTTGTTTCCAGCCAATCAGATAATACAATCTCAGTAAGAACACAGAGGCGCAGTGATGAAACTGATGGCGCCAGTGGCGATGGTCCTCATATACCGCCTCCAGATGTCGTCTTAAGATCTAGATCATTGGATGCAGTCAATTATCAAGAAGAATTTTCCGAAGAAGATGATCAATTTGCAATGAATGGCGAAAATGATGAAGATTATATTCCTAATGGCCAAGATGAAGGCGCTGTAAGGTGCCGTGAAGCACCAAAAAGAAAAACCAGATTAGTTCGTTCAAAAATACAAGAGAAAAAGAGCTCACAAATACCATCAGCTGGCAGTAAGCTTCCGTTGCGAGGTCGGCGTAAACTGCGCGAATGCACTCCTGATGTCGATGTTGATATCGAGTAGACAGGATGTGTGCTTATATACAAATATAAAAAAACCTCGAACCATTCTCGAATGATCTCCATATAAAGAAAAAAACAATGAAACATCGATGACAAAGCACAAAGAATCAGTCACTTAATTTCGATTTAAACTTTGTATTGTATTATGTATGTCTTTTAATCATTGTAGTATTTTTTTCTTTAATTTCAATGCATCACATTACGTTTGAAGCATTAGGTTGTATTGAATCATAAAATTTAGAGACTGTTTTTTTGATGCTTTATCAATGATGTTGTTTCAAGCTCCAATCTCAGGCCTGCCTACTGTGTCATGTTTAGTGTTCTCAATTAATAAGTTCACATTTAAACATTGAATACAGTTTATAGCCACAAAATAAGTAATAGTATTAGATTTTTAATAATGTTCACTAGAAATGCTATGTTAGTTTTATTCGATTGATATACAATTTTTTTTTAATAACTAGGCCTAAATTTCAGATTTGTTTGAATCTTGGAAGATGATAAAAAAAGAAAACAAAATGTTAATGAGTGCGTGTTTTATCAACGTAGATTATGATTGTATTTTTTTAAATTTAATTATTATTCTTTTTTAAATCAATAAATGCTCAAATTATACAAACTATACTGCACATATTCTATGATTTTTTTGATTTCTGTTTAATCATTTAATTTGATTTTTGCTAAGTTATTGTGATTTTAGTTGCACCGAATAAAAAAAAAGCATGCATCCTTCAAGCAATTTATTTCTAATACAGCTAACAAAAAAAATGGTACAATATTATCTAACTTAAAAAATTAATTACCAACACCATGCAATGCTTTTAAAGCAAAAGAAACAAAAGTTTTTAAAATTGAATTAAACCAAATTTTATAGGGTGGAGGTAATTTGGTACAAACTATTCGTCGCAGCTATAGTTTGAGTGATTTGTCAGAACCCGATGTTCATCGCACTCAAGACGAAGTAAGTTGAAATTATTTTTTTGAAAAATTAACAATTTTATGTTAAATGATTTTTTGTTTTCCTTTTTTTATAGATTGACGAAATTACTAGGCCACAGCAAAGAATGCTTAGACCTAGAAACCCAGTAGCTCGTTCTGCCTCAGGAAGTAGGCATTCAACTGGAATGTATTTCTCAGAGGTAGATGTTGCATCTAAGACTCCAGCAGACTTTACGAGGTAAAATTGAAAAACTAAAACTTTTTTTTTTAATTTTTGTTGGAAGAAATTAAGATTTAGTGGAGATTATTTTTTTATTAATTATAATCCGTAAGTGAATGTATGAAATGGATTGTTGAATTTATTTCAAATATTGCTCCTGAATCAGAATTCAATTGAGAAACGAATTGTAAATCTTATAATTCGTAGAGTTTTTGAAAACTTGGAGTATAAACAGGATAACCGTCTCATAAACATAAATATATCTTAGTTTCATGGATTGGATTGGGGATTGGCACAAAATATTTTTCTATGCGAAAGTAATTGTCGTCAAACTGAATTAAAATCGCTCTACTCTCGAACATTCTTAAATCACTAGCAGAACAAGCCATCTAACAGCTTTTGTCGAAAGTTTCAGAATTAAACTAGTGACGTTGATCGGTACGAAAGCATTCTGCACCGTCTCTTTTCGAAAGCAAAAACTTCTGCCTGAATTGATAATCGTCATTATCTTTCCATCGACTCATTTCCTTTCGTTTTTTTAAAGTCCGTTTGTCCTGATGACTTCCGATCAAGAACATAAGAAAAAAAAAAAAACAAGTTTAACAAAAATAATTATTTAATTGAAAATTTTCTTTGAAAAACAAAGTCGTTTTTTTACGATTTTAAGAATCTTGACTTGAGGAATTTTGTTTACTCAACCAATCTCACATTTTTCAACAACCTAATTAACAGTTCGAAGTTTTATTGAACTATTATTAGCGTTTGTCATCTATTTGCCATTCAATAAAAGAAAATATTACTCATACACCACAGCGACCGTTTATGTTTCAACCACTCTTTATACCTATTTAAACCACTGACTTTGCAAGAGATATTCAATTGTTTAAGGAAGTTTTAAATATGGCATCATCATTTAAATATGTCCAAGTTTAAAAAAACTGACACATCCTTTTTGGTTGTAGCTTCATGTAATTGTTTCTATAGTAGGGGGAAGTGGTCACCCTTCGTACACGGTCACCCTTCGTACAGTGAGCTTAAAACATAAACTAAACGGTATTCAAACACGTGCTTACTAGTGTGCATAGACATAGTAGGCGCCGAGCTGCTAGATAAATTTTGAATCCTAAGTGCAACGGATTCGGTCTCCACAAGACTTTTAGTGTTTTTTAGTGCTCTGAGTAATTTTTTTATGTACATTTGATGTCATGTTGTGTTTAAGTTAAGTATGTTTTTGGCTAAACAGTAATGAAGAATTGTTGTTTAAAGTGTTAAAATTGTGTTTTAATTATAAATATTGCAAAATCTCAGTACATTTTTTCAAAAATCGATTTTTCTGCATTATGAACAACTTGGGGAGCATTCGTACAGTCAAACATGGGGCACGTTCGTACGCGTACGTATGCCCGCCAGTAAATTTTCTTGAGCAGATAACAATCAAAACACGGAGTTACAGTTTTATTGAAATGAAATTTAAACCTGTATAATAAGTTTTTCGCATTCTAAAGTAAATTAAGGTTGGTATTTTTATATGTGTAAATAATAATTTGTTTCAGAATCGTCGAATCGCGAAAAATTGAGTTTTTTATTTGTTTTTGTTTTTTTCTGAGTCAAGTTCAATTAATTAATAAATTAATAAGCAATTAAATGTTTTAAAACTCAAATTTGGCATTTGACAAATCAAAAGTTAGTCAAATTAACGTTTTAAATATCCTGTACGAATGTACCCCACGGGTGGGGAGGATTCGTACAAAAATCTAATCCCAGTAAAATGGCTATAACTATTTAAGCCTTTGACTTAGAAGTGTCAAATTTTTTTGTAAAGTGTAATAATATACATATTACAAATAAAGTCCATTTTCTCGAAGCTGGACTGAGTAAATAAATAACTAAAAATAAATAAGTAAAAACTGTACGAAGGGTGACCACTTCCCCCTAAGTGTAAATGTAAGTAAATGTATTAGAATCTAACTTTAATCCATCTACGAAAGTTTAAAAAGTATTTAAGTATAAAAGAAATCTTTGCTTTTACATTTTCAAGGTTTGGACATTTTTCCAAGCAGATACAAATTTCAATTTCTTTTAACATATTGGAAATTCAATTTAAGATTTTAGCTTACACTTATACTTTGGTTTACAAAACTGTGTGACGTGATCACCGAGTATTAATTGTGAGGTGTCGCACAAAAACGTCGTACTTGGCAGCAAAAAATACTAAAATATAATTTAATTTTTATCATTTTTTTTTTTTCAGAATAAAGTAAAATATTTATTTCAATATGGTTCTAACCCTCGATATAAAAATATTGCAGTTTTCAAGAAAGCCAATGTTCAAACAACATGTAACAGAATTAAAACAAAATTCGCTTTTTAAGAGACGGAATTTCCTACACTGAAAATAATGTTAAACAAATTCTTACAAATTCGACAAAAATGAGAATATTTGAGAAGCAATATTTTGAAAATCATAAGCCTAAAAATATGGAAGAGTGTAGAGGTTTATGAAGAGCCAAGAACACATATTTCTTGCAGAATTCTTAAATTCCATTTGAATTAAATAATTCAATGCAAAGCGGTCTTTAAAACTTCAATTTCGATTCGATCTTCAATTCCATTCATTTGGTTGTTTCAACATCCTGTTTTGTACAAAAATGTTACTTATTATAATAATTATTTATCCAAGGTACCAAAAACAGCGTTATCTCAGACAAATTTTTTCGACGATTTTTCAATCTAAACTATGACCAATTTTATTGTTTACATACAAATTTTTTAATACATTTTTATAAAAGAAAATAACAAACAAACAAAGTTTATATATTATTTTTTGTATTACCTTTTTAGCTATAATATTCGCTCATCAGAGGACATAAGCTCAGGGTATTCCAGTGCAGAACAGATGTCCGGAGGACTTAGTCGTACGTCATCAATGACAAATGCAAATAGAGCCCGATTTAAGGCAAAAAAGGCTGAAGTAAGTATAAACTCCAAATGTTTTGAAATAATTCTTTATTTTTCTTAATTTAATTATTTATGTTAAACTAAATTAAAAAAAAAAGGAATTATTCATTCGTGAAATTCCTGAAAATATGATTGAATATCGTTTTTATGAGGCGCCACCATCAGATTCAAGGGAATTGGTTCATGAGACTTACAACGATTGGAAAGATGAAGTTTATTTCGATAATGAACAATATTTTAAAAATCAAATTTACAAACCGGAAGAAAGAGATACATCTTCAACAGCAAGTACGTATAAAGATGAAAATGCCGAGTTGCCTCTAATAATGGATTCTCCAGAAATGAATTTGAAATATGAACTATTCAAAAAGTGGCTTGCAGAGACGAAAAACTCGCAAACTTCGGACACAATCGAAAGTGGTGAACTGTCTGAATCCGAAGATGATTTTCAAGATCCACTGCCAGTGGATAAAATTAATGATGATAAAGAAGTAAGCGAAATTAAAGACATAAAATCAACTGAAGTTGATGAAAAAACAGATGCAACTCTTAAAACTACAGAAACAACATTTAATGAACCTGCTAATCATAAAATAACAGTTGGACCAAAAGCACTCAAAGAATCCTTAGAAGAAATTCAAAACAATTTCCGTTCGGCTATAGAGGCTCCTATTAAAGTAACTGAACCTTCGTATGATTTTGCTAAATCGGAACCATTACACAAAACCGATAGCATCATTCGAAGAACAACAAGCCATTGTAAGGGCAAAGCACCCGCACCACCAATCCTACAGCAAACAACAGATAATTTAGTCCCTGATTTTTCCAACTCTAGAAGTACCTCTCCTTTGTCAGAAAAACCAACTAAAAAAAGTGGCCTTCTCAAGACCTACCTTCCGTCCATATTTCGTTCTGAAAGCAAAGAAAAGACAACTAATGTTTCTAGCCCGACCACCACAACGCCTGTTATTGAACAATACCATCTTGAAACCGAAATATAGTTTCGAAAAGTAACCATCAAACAGAAAATAGTAAGAAGATATTTTTGTTTCGTCCAGACTTAAACCAAAAAATGGTCTTCACAGGATTGTTTAACTCATGCTCTCTGTACATACTGCTGCCTTAACAAGGTGTATATAATAATGTCACAATTTACCATATTCTAACAGCCTTGTTGCCCTGCCCAGAAAAAAAAACAATCAGCAAGCTTTTTAAGCATTTTAAAGACCCCTATTACAGCTTGAACAAATATAGTTACATAAATTTCAACCAAAAATTTCTGCGCCAATCATTTTTGTGAACACAGATATTTAACAGTCATTCTCCTCAAACTATGCTTGAGTGTTCTTCGTAAACTTTCTTAAATGAATAAGGTAGAATGGAACTTCATCAAATGCATTGTCCGAAAGAAAATTAAATTTTTAAATCATTTTGAGAAATTAACAACTAAACCGCAACACGCTCATGAAAATAATTAGTATCTGCTGCATAATTTCTCTTTTATGTGTAAGGGAAGTGTGTCTAACAATAAAATTGTAATTTAATCTTGTTTACGGCAACAAATTGGCGAGGGTACAAAACTGAATTTATTAAAGATGTACTTGACATTCTTGGCGTTTCGTTATTAATTTCAACTTAAGGCTGTTTTCTACATTTAATATTTTTTTTTTGTTTTTGTTTAGCAAAGGTTTACCTACATACCTACTTTTTCATCTGCTAAGCTTTACCTACCTACTTTTTCAATACATATGCGAAAACAGATTAAAGCACTCAAACCATTGCCACAGTTTCAGAAACGTTAGGGTCAGTTGTAGAAAACTGGTTCAGCTTTGGTTCAAGTTTTTAACTTAGGGTCAGTTGTACAAATATTTAATCCGTGGTTTAGCAACTTTTATGTTCTGAAATCGATGGTAAGGTTCCGGTTTAGCACTGGTGCAAGGTCCACATATGTAAAAATAGCCACATTCATGCTTGAACCGAAGTTGACCCGCAGCTAATCCGCCGAAATCGGTGGGTTAAATTCCTGATCCGAAGCTGAACCACGTTTGTACAACTGGCCCTTACTGACTGTGTATTTTTACATACATAGTTACAAGGGCTTTGAACTATAGTTTTTATTAACCCCCATTTTAGACCACAAAAATTGGAAAATCACAGTTTAAATATTTTACGCTAACATAGTTAAATTTAGCTTTAATAAATAAGCAAATTATGAAAAAAAATACTTAAATGTTATTTGTCACTTCGAATCAAATATTATATTTTGATATGATTGTTCAGAAAAAAAAATTCCATGTCTGATATTTTCATTTTGAAATTTAAGCAGGTTTAAAATTGTTATATTCTTGCAGTTAAAATTATTTGAGTTAAGTGTTCAACTAAATGTTTCTTTGAGTTTAAATTTGATGAAATAATCCGGTGACAGGAAACGGAACAATAAACAAAACCATTTCCCTCCATTCCATTTCCTTACTAACAAAAACCCTTGTTGTGATACGAGTTATCTTGCTAAAAATAACTTTGCAAATTTTACAGATCCTAGAATTAGAATCGAGCATGATGTTGTTCATATGGCCAGTGTTTTAATTTTATTTTTGTTTTTTTTTTTTTGTTTGTGTTTTGATTTATTTCAACCATTAATATAGTAAAAAATGTTTTTAAACTCATTTTTGTTTTTCTTTTCTTTTTAGGAAAAATCTATGTCAGCCAGTTGCACAACTCTTCCTCGAAGCAAAAAGTCAGAAAAGGCAATGAAAACACGAAAGACGGAAAAATAGATGGTGCCATCATTCTTAAAACCTGGCTACCATGCCTCTTTTCAGCGCACACAAAAACAAAAATATTAAAAATAATAAAGAAAAAAATTAAAAAAACTGAAAGAAACCACAAATCATAAATTTGTGTGTTTTTTAAATAACAAAGAAGCATGAATTTCCCCCGAATGACATATTAATATGAAGACGAAGAGACTTTGTAGACTGGTTCAATGTCCTTATTCCTAATTTTCCTATTTAAGTTATCTATAATGATGTGTATAAGGCCATGTCATGGTCATATGTTTGTGTATAGTAAATATGTAGCATTAGCGATCTCAATGCAGGCGTTATATATAACACAATAATGAGATTTTTCATTTTTAGTTAATTTCTGGTGCTCTCTTTGCTGTAAACATAGCAATCTAATCGATATTATATTTTATTTTAGATAGAAAAAGATTTATATTACAATTAAATTGTTTTATATTTTAGTTCCTGCTTAAATTAAATTGCTTTGAAATTGCAACAACCCACAACAAGTGTAAATCCTCCTATGAACATGTAGTCAAAAGATGTTGACGTGTGTTGCGTGTTGTGTTAAATTTAAATATATTTGCTTGTGGATGCCTTAAAGGCATCTAAGAAACATCTTTGCGGGAGGTGCACTGGTGCAAGTTATTGTACTCAAAGCATTTTTTCTTACATTTAAAATTATGTTTATCGTTATGTTAAAACTTTTCTTTAAATGTTTTTTTAAGTGTTGCAGTTAAGTTGATGATGAATTTGTTATTTCGAATAAATTTAACGAAACAAAATATGTATTTATATTAATAAAATTGAATTTTGGACGCCTCCGAAAAGAAATATATAGATATTATGATTAATGATTAGCAAAAAGTATTTAACAAAAAATTGTAATTGAAAATATTATAGCTATCAAGATAACAAATAAACAATTCTTGAAAAAAAAGTTTAAAATAAAGTTTTATTGAAATATCACCGAAATCAAGCATCATTGAGCGCTATTAGTTGATTATGTTGTCATAATGTTCTTTTCGTTGTTTGTTCTTTTTCTTCTTTGTCTTTCTGTTGTATTATGTAATGTCTTTAGTTGTATAGGCCAATGGTCACAGTTTCCAGTGCTGGAGACTGCAGTGTTACATCAGCACGGGTGTAATGGTCTACATTGATTTTTGATAGTTAAAAGTCACAATCACCCCTATTACGGAAGTCTTTAGTACTATTTTGTGCAGCAGTATAAGAAATAATGCTACAAAGATGTTTGTAACGTTTGTATAGCCTTTGGTTTCTAAAACATGCATCCAAAACATAAAAAAAGCATTTCTGCACTAAGAGTCCACCCACTTTGCGATAGGATCGGGGAGTAAAAAATCGATTTTGAAAAAAATCGCCGTTTTCGATATTTAAACCGGTATAACTTCCCAAGAAACGTTTATGACACCCAAATCTGAAAAATTCAAAGTCAATTAAAAACAAAACTACAAGGTTTTGCACATTCAGCTCAGGACATATAAAAGTTGATCGCCCATCACCTTAAAAAAAGATGATGCGCACATTAAATTTCACCACCTTAAAATAAGGTGATATCCGCTTAAAATAAGATGATTCCACTTAAGCTTAGTTAAATTTAATGTGAACTTCATCTTATTTTAATGTGAATGTTCATCTTAAAAAAACCGACCAAAAATAAAAATTTTAAAATTATATGCATACTTTAGCTTTAACTAGCAGTTTACCATACTCATTTCCAACAGTGAGACAGCACAGTGGTGAGGAGACACTGGCCTAGTAACCCAACAGTTGTAGGTTCGGTGGCTGCCAGTTTTTTTTTTTTAATTTGCGCATTCAAGAAATTAATGTGACTTGTCACTTGTCACCTTAATTTAAGGTGAAAGTCATCTTTGAAAAAATCTATACAGAAATCCGATTAAGTTAAGGTGCGATCCGCTTAATTCTATGTGGTCTGTTTTTTTCCGTGTAAGCATGGTCTGGCTAGACTAGGGGGTGTCTCCCCCGAAAACATCACTTTGGGAAATAACGGACACCCTAGTACCTAGTATACATACATATAATAATCTAAAGTTTTCGTATTATTTTTTTTAAATCTGCACCTAACTTAGTTTAACCTGAAAAATTAGGACTTGCGGACATGAAATATTTTTAGATTTTTTTTTTACTTTCGTTTTCTTCAGTTCATTTTAATATAATTTAAAGTTTAGCATATAGTTAAAATTCTCAATTTTCAGAAATGAACAATAAACAATAACATTTCATTACTTTGACGTCTTTAGTGTGAACATGTGTGCGTGATTCTCGTTTTGTTTCTGCCTCAAAATTCGGAATCGATTTTCTCTTCTTTTCAGAATTAGAACTGTCATTTTTTGCCAAACGAACAGTTTCAGAATTGTTCGGAAGAATTCCAGAGAGTCCCGGACGACCAAACGAAAACGCTATAAGTTACAGTCCATTTTATGAATTTTTTCATCATTTTCGTTCCCATGTTTGAAATATGGGAAACATTCGTAGGAAATTTTTCTATTCTAGACCAAAACCACGTTGCAAAAAATGGTTTTAACTAAACATATTAATTGAAACATTCACTTAGCAAAATAAAATCAAACAATTGCTGTGATTAATGTTCTCCAACAGATATTATGCTCACCTTTCGAATCGAGACTCGCGTCTCAATTTTAAGTAAGGTATTGAAAATTTGAAACAATTTTTAAGGTGTAAACTCAAATAGTCACTGTGGCGTATGTGTAACATTTTCTTCTTTTGACCATTTAATGAAAATAGTTGAATTTTTGATACACAATCCTCGAACTTTAAATTATATTATCGATAGAATGAAAATTTAATAGATAGGAAATATCTTCCTTAAATTTTTTTTCTACTTTGTCTTGAAGGCAGACACATTCCCAAAAAAATAAACAACGCGTTCCATCTCCCTTAACTCACATATGTTACAAATAACAGGAAGTTCTTCTGGTATACTATAATTTAGAATTAGAAAACATGTCTCCTTCAATATAAGGATTTTTATTAAATCCTTCTGCACAAGTTCAAAGTCTTTTTCAATACGGACAAAAATATATCACACAAAACAAAAAACACAGCTGGATGCCAATTCTCCCACAGGTGACAGAAGCCAACAACACTTTGTACATTGAGTTGAATAATCAAAACAGAAATGAAGAAATAAGAAAAGAAATCCCAGTGAACTAGTTGCCTCATTTATCACCATGTTGTGTTGCAGATTTTTCAATACAAAAGAATTCTCTACGCTCCAGTTCCATTGCCACGCAAAGTGAGTGATTCACAATGATTCTCTTTTTTTGTGTACTGAATCCATTGACTCATTGAATTGGTTTAGAAGAGGATGGTGTTGAGTTGATGATGATGAAAAAGTGCCAGCGTTCCTTGGTGCTATGGTGTGGTAGTAAACAGAATGGTTTTTATCCATAATAGTCAAAATGCTTTGGAAATGATAAGCCTACTCTAACGGATTTAGAAGCCGCACGGGACATAGGCGCTGATGGTATATTTAATTGAAAATAATGCTTTAACGAAGTTTCTTTATAAAATTGTATTTTATTGAATAAGGATAGACAAGAGGTTCAATTTTAAAGTTCAAGTGACCTCAATCCAAAGCGTTTTGCTCCACTTTCTTCGTTGATACATGAGAAGGTTAAGGCGATGGATCAAATCTCGCATTCCTGATTGATAGAGGAGGGTTATCTGCCGTAGGCCAAATTCATATCTCGAATATCCAAGAAGAAGAAATTCGATATTGGGCGTTTTAGCGCACCCGAGAGTATAAAATGAAACTATCCGTTTTGCATTTACAACTTATCACCTGCCTAACAAAAAGTGGTTGCAATATTGCGAAATCATTAATCCTCAAACCATCACATTCTTGACATGATGATTGCGTACAGGAAGGGTATTTTATTTACCTATAAGAAAGAAAATCCTGAGGACAAAAAAGAACAAACACAGTACCCAAATGAAAGAGGTTGAGTAATCTGGCGATCAAAACAGAACCCGAATGTTTTATAAAAAAAAACTACAGCTGTTTGCGGGTCATAAAATCTGAACGCAAACATTTCGCAAAAAAGCGTAAAAAAAACGTTTTTGGGCTCCTCTGACGGGTGTTTTTTGGCGCTGATAAAACTTTTATCATGGGTGTTTTTGAAATCAGAGAAACGAGGGCATCAAGATTCAACTAATTTCAGGTGGTTATTGTACCTCAATCGATCAGGTGGTTATTCCAATCCCTAAAAACGCGATAGAATACACGTTTTTGGGCTCATCTGTAGGGTTTTTGGGGGCGGATAAAACGTCTGTCATAGGAGCTAATGTAATGCGTATAAGATCCAACTAATTAGTGGTTACCCTTATATTAAATCAATGGTACGTTTAATGCAAAAGCACCAATACCTGCTGGTAGACTATCATTTTCGTCATCACCATGACTAAGACTGATGTTAACCTTAACATGAATCGACTACATCTTACACGAAAAATATGCTACCAGCTCTTAGACTAAAAGAGGTTAATAAAGTTGAACAAAACTTAAGAATATAAAACCTTTGAGAACGGATGTGATGGGTTGCTAAGGTGCATGCACAAAATCATTAACTAAGAATGAGCGGAAGAAAACCTATCCGCAACACACTAATGGGCATATTATTTTCGTGTGGGTTTTGGCCAGGTCAACTTTAGATCAAATCATTAACGTAAATTGGTGTAATCTATGGTTTCCTTATGTTTCAAGCGATTTCAGATACCAAAATACTTGATCTGAGCGAATAAGGGCAACACGCAAAGGATAATGGTAGGAACCTTTCATTTAAAAAGATGGAGTGCGTTGGTTTTTATTTCTTTTTTACCCTTTTAACGCTTCAAATCTATTTAATTTGCTCCATAGACTTTTTTACAATTTGTAGTAGAAATATCTTGAGTCCAGCTCTGAATCGGTCATCAAATATGGTTACAACCTCTTTTATTTATAAATTCCTTTAATCTTACACAAGCCTTCCGCAAGTTATTTAAAAAAATGTTTTCTTCAATTAGAGGGAACGTCTTCCTGGTATTAAATCCGGCACTGAACACCAATATCATGCTGGCACACAATCACGTGGAACTCACTTTATATAGGAATTCCTTCTATTTTATGGATTCTTTTTGTATACTTTTAGGCATAAAAGTTGGCACTCCATTTAGCGGCAATGACCCTGAGCGCTTTTTTGAACCTTTTGTTTTCCAAATTCGAATTTATTCCAAATAATTACTATACCTACTAAAAGTTAATTTTATTAACAGTTCCGTAAATCACAAATCCAAATTGTTGCCACTCCAACTTTCAATTTACAAACAAATGTCGGCCAATAAAGTAGGTATCGCGAGGACAATGGTCATCCTTGAAAGCATTTTATACCCACTTAATTAGTTTTGATATAATTCGGTAAACTGTTAATGCAAATTTTGAACAATTTCAGTGGATCGTTGGTGTTGCGTTGTCTGAATTCAGAAGTGTCATTGGCAATAAAATATAAATAAGTACCTATATAAAAAAAAATCAATTATTTAATTAAGCTATATGCCTACTTTAACACTTTCTTTCTCTCTCTCTTTCTGCCCCCGTTCTTCATTTCCTCTTGCAACGAATAAGCAATAACCGAACAATAAAGATGCCAATCCGAAATGAATGTGATTACGACCGCTCGAATGAATTCCGAATATTGTCATTCCCATGAGGACTTTCCGGTTCCGCAGCAGAAAAGCCATAGAGTTGAGTGAGGTAATCTTAATGAACCATCAAGCTAAATTAGCTGTAGACTCGTTTGCGAAGGCTTTTGTGTTGTTCCAAAACTACTAAAATACGACTATGATTACGAAATATACCCTATCCTTTCTTTATCCTGCTGAACAAAAAAAAAAAATAAAAGAATTGTGGGTGGAATAAAGGTTCTTTTGGGAAATAAATTGTTTCTACTATCTATCAATAATTTCTTGTATTCGATGGGAAAAAAGGACATTTTATGGTAATGAGATTGTCCTAATGGAATTTCCATTTGGAAAATCTTACGAATTGGTTGATTTTGAGGCCTGCTGCTGCTTCAGTTGCACCCTCTCAACCCGCTTATCCTCTTTTTCAGCTTTTGTTTGTTCTTGTTATTGTTTTTAGGAGTTTATTTATTTTTTTTGTTTTTTGACTGGTCGTTCTTTATTTTGTTTTTGTTGTTGTTGCAGGATTAGGATGCTCCATAAGGGTGCCTAGGCCTACTATAGAATTTTATATAGGATTTGTGGTATTTGTCAATATTAGATGAAGAGAGTTGTTCTCCTAATGAATTGCTCAATCGTCCATCTGAAGTACATAAAGAGTGATCCTTGTTTTATTTGATGTCAGATGAAGTAGAAACACAATCGTTTAACTGACAGCAAAATTTTTCGGAAGAATAAAGGCTCTCAAAAAAAAAGGAGTAGGATGTATTTTTTTATGTTTTTCAAAGAGATGATAAAAACCGGATGTAGTTAGGTTGAGAGTCTTGATTATAATCAAATTTGAAATTCTATGGGAAAAATTCTTTTATGTAGATTTATTGAGGAACGCTAGGAATGCATATTTTTATTTTTTATAAAAAGCTAATGGTTGATGTTGAAAGTTCTTGAGATTTTAAATGAATATTTAATATGCTTTGATTATTTCGGGATAGAAAGCTTAATTTTGTTGCTACTGATTTTGAAAGCAAAGATATAGAAACTTGGTAGTCCTTGGTTAGTACCTACTTATATTTCAGGAATGCTTTATATTACCCTTTTTTGAAAATTGAAGGTTTTTTTTTTATCGCACCTACGCTTTGAAGCACTGAAAAAAAAGGATATTTTGAAAAAGTATTAAAAAACTGGCTGGCGATAAATTTCTCTTATTCTTATTACGTTGTTTAATATTTTTTTTTTATAATTCAAAAAGCCCAATTATATAGTTTTTTTGAGAGAGAATACTAGAGACAAAAAAAAAATTGTTTTGAACGTAATAAAATATCTCGTGACGTCATAGATTTCTTTTTGAATCTATTAAAAAAGCGTATTTTGGTTCACCGACAAAAAAATACTCAGTTTTATTGAACATTGTAATTTTTCATCATGTGTATCATGTTTTAAATATTTAATTTTTTATTTATTTAAGCAGTTGGCAACCATATAACCACAAAATATTTAGTTTTATATTCAAAACAAATAGGAGAGATGTCAAAATTGTGCTATCTAATAAAAAAAAAGAATGCATGAAATATTTTAATTTTGTGATTATTTTTTTTTATTGAATATGAACAGTTGTTCCTAATTCCAAGATCTTAAACCTTTTTGGCATCAAGCAATCAAAGTTTCTAGCTTTGTGTTAAAAAGAAAATGATTTAAGGCATATTCTGTCAGCCATGTTGGAGCCACCATTTTGAATAAAAAAAAGTTGGCGTCGTATCCTCCATCCTAAAATCCTTCAGTGTAACAAATTTCCTGACCTTACGTCAAAAAATGGAAAGTTTTTGGTTTCATTTGACCCAGCTTAGAAAAATATTTCAAAATCGAATTTCTCATTAGATCGTCCTAAAATGTTTTTTTTTTCAATAGTGGTCAGCATCTTAAGTAACAACAAAATGATCCACTAAAAACTAAAAAAAAAACAATATCAACTGAACATTTTTTAAATATCAACAAAAATTCTGGAAAAACGTGTTTTATGATAAATAAAATATCAAAACAATATGTTTATTATAAGGGTGATATTTAAATATCAAATTTTTTAATTTTTGTTTTGATACCTACATATTTTACTATCAATTTATCATACCAATTATTCATCTTTTAATCATTCCAATAAATTATTGAAAAATATTAAATAAAAAACTCTTAATTTGTACTAATTTAAAGGCGCTTTGTCTTTTTTAGAAGAAAAATATGTATGTGAATTACAGAGAAAATTTGATCGGCAATAAGATTCTACTTCACATAGTTTTGAAGAAATAATAAATCAATTGTATCACGTATAATAGAGAAAATTATGTCACCATTATTATATTTAAAAAGAATATTCAAAGAAAAAAGAAAGAAAAGACTTAAATTAATGAAAACGAAAAAGAAAGAAATATCATTAGGTATAGTTACGGTGACCATATTTCTAGAAGCGAAACCCGGGACAGATATAAATAAAAATAAAATATTAAAAAATAAAAATTGAATTTTTTTAAAACGAGTTTTCATAATTGATAACAAATTTCTTAAACAATTTAATGGGAGCATTTTCGTTGAAATCATTTAAGTCGTTTACGAAATCAGAAATCAAAATCATAAGAGCTGTTTTCTAACATTTTT
Organism: Episyrphus balteatus; assembly: GCF_945859705.1. Taxonomy (NCBI): domain Eukaryota; kingdom Metazoa; phylum Arthropoda; class Insecta; order Diptera; family Syrphidae; genus Episyrphus; species Episyrphus balteatus. The sequence continues at coordinate 34,088,435 of NC_079137.1, read as the reverse complement.
ATTTTATTTTAAATGATTTGAAATTGTATAATCTTTAAATTAACTTTTAACATTCTAAAAATTTCTGAAATTTAGCTGGGTTATTTGCTCTTCCATTAGTTGCTCATTATTCGAAAAAAAAAAAACTTTTCCAGGTATAGCTTTTCAATCAGACAAACACAAGGTGGAACTAAATAATTTGCGAACATTTTTAAAAACTAATAAAGCCTAGCCTAGAGACGAAACGAAAATGTTCATACAAAACCAACTCAACGAAATCGTAAACGAAATTTTTTTTTTGTTGCACATTACGCAGCTTAACCAACGAAATTCTTACCCGTGCTAGAATATTTGGAGAGTTTTTAATCGTTTGTCACTCACATGTCCTGGTATTTTTTCTTGCTCCAAAAGAGTTTTTTTTTTACTTTGGAGACTTAGAAAAATTTTTGTTTTGCTTCAGTAGCGTACTAGGCTTAATGCTTTTATCCGAAAAATTAGAAAAACTTTTAATATTCAACCACTGTTTTCCGTACAAAGTATTTAAAATTTTGAAAACAAAAATCTGAGAATTTGCAAACCAAAATTGATATTTTAATTGTTGGACGACTTTTGTCACTCAAAAATGTTAATTTGATAGCTGTTATTATCAAATTTTCTTTCGGTGTAGGTATTAGAACTTTATCTTGCTACCGAAAATATTTAGTCGTTTTTGCACATCATCGCGTTATCATTATTTTTAGATTTGTATTAAAACATTGCAGTCAATCGTGCCAAAAGCTATAGACTTTCGAAATTGTACATACAACTACCTATTTTTTTTTTTTTTTTTTAACAAATAGTAAAAAAATGCTGGAACAAAATTTTTACGTCAGATTATTAAAAAAAATCACATTATTTAATTTAATTTTATTTATTTAATGATTTATTCACAGTCATTGGGCACGTTCAGGAAATGTTAGGGACTAGATATTTAGGTAACGTCATTTTCTGAACGGAAATTTGAGTTAATTGACTAAATTAGTTTGGATACGCCATTATTGTCAAATTTCGAAATTTACTTGAGAATTTTACAGATCCCGTGGGGTAGAAACCGAATTTCACTTTACTTTAATAAATAAATATTATAAAGGAAACTGGGCACTTTTGTATGGAACGTGGCCCATCGGTGTAACACGTTGTGACATACATCAAATGAAAGGTCTTGATGAGTGTATTGTTTTTTAGTATGGGCACAAGTCTGTATCTCGTGCAGGGAAAGTGCAGTGATGCCTTTTATGTACAAAAATATGTGTTATAAAATTCAGAAAAGTATACATTTTGACTAGATGCTCGATTAAATTGTTTCAAAAACATTACATAACTGTGTTGGAAGTTCAATTGTGCTATTCCATCACCAGTTTTCGCCAATGACTTAATGCATTTTTCGGTTTTTTTAACCCTTTTATATGGGACGTGGCTCATTGGTGTAACACATTGAGACACACATTAGATGAAAGATCTCAATGAGCGTGTTATTTTTTTGTATGGACAAAAGACTCTATCTCGTGCAGGGGAAGTGAAGTGGTGCATTTTATGCTCAAAAATAAATGTAACACATTGAGACTTACATAAAATAAAAGGTACTGATGAGCGCATTATTCCTTTGAATGGACACAAAACTCTTTCTCGTGGAAGGTGGAGTGTTGCATTTTATGTTCAAAAATGTATTACAGCTTATTTTACATTTTTGTGTTTTTAGAACAAAAAAAGGTATGGTTTGGAGTTTGAATTCACTCCAACATTTTATTAGTAATATAACTTAAAGTTTGATTTGCATTTTTGAAAAATTAGTCACAACCATCGTATATTTAAATTACTTTCAAACCAACAAGGTAGTTTCGCACACGACTTCAAAGTACAGAAAATCATATACTAACTCAAACATTTTTTGGTATTGCACTTCATAAATCCATAAAAACCTATAAATGCATTTTTTTTGAAAATTAGAGCAGTTGATGGATTAGTCCAACAAAACAAAGTTATTATAATGTTTTTGAATCAAGTCAATCGATCATCTAGTCAAAATGTATGCTTTTTTGAGTTTTATTACATACATTTTTAAACATAAAATCATCACTGCACTTTCCCTGCACGAGATACAGACTTGTGTCCATACAAAAAAATAGTACACTCATCGAGACATTTCATTTGATGTCTGTCTCAATGTGTTACACCAATGGGCCAAAATGCCCACTCTTCTTTTAACCGATAATGCACTTTTTACTCGTTTTTCACACAAATAGATTTGATTCTGTTGTAATTAAAAACAATTATCTGTCATGTTGACAAAAAAAACTTTCCTAAATTTTTAGGGAAAATTTTCTTGCGTAACTTTCCAGTCAGGTTTCCAATAAAATTACCTAAATTGGAAGGATTTTTTTTGACAGTTGACCAATCAGAGGCCTAGAAATTATCTAAATATTTAGTCCCTAACGTTTCTGAACCTGCCCATTATCAACATTAAAATGTATCTTTAAGCAATTTTCTTTGAGCTACACAATTTAAAAATCTTATAACTCGCTTCACGTCAGATACTTTTACAATGAATCATTATTAAATAACATTACAGTTCTTCCATACTTCCATGCTATAAAAAGTACCCGATAAAAGAACGCTTAAATAAAAAAAAAGACTTACATACATTGGCTTGCATTCTACGTTGTGGGATGATAAAGCTTGTATAAGTGTGAGTTTCCATTTAAAACGCATACAATTTATATAAAAAATGAAACAAAATAAAAGAAAAGAAAATTAAAAAAAAAAAAACAAAAATTGGGAAATAAGCAAAATAACATTTTATGTTGCATACCATAAATTAACTGGCTGGGTTATGTTGTGATGCCACATCCTTTCGACAAAAGGATAATAATAATAGCTGTGGTGGCTGAACTGAAGGCAACCTATTGATTGTTCCGCTCTCTTCATATATCCGACTTCCGGCTTATATTTCACTTCCGATGGAATAGCTTTGTTCTTTAGTCTCACTCTGTCTGTTTGTCTATATATAATACATATATCTGTCATTGTTGGTTTTTATCTTTTTTTATATGATTCCAATTTTTTATTACCCACATAAAAGAAACAATGAAGTTTTTTATTGATACTTTGCATACATACAACCTTCATCAATGTTCTTTTATTTCTTCAAAACGGAAAAGAGAAAAAACTATTGACTATGTATTTGAGAACAAAAGGATATTCGGGATATATGCAATCAAATAAGAAATTGGAAACTAAGTGATCAATTTTTGGTCATTCTTTGGAATTAATAATATTAATGGCCAAATGCTTTTTGTCATAATTAATCAGGATTGTTGACAAAGTTTTAAAAATATATTGTAAAAAGAAGGGATATTAATAAAAGGACTTTTGCTCAAATAAAAAGGAAGTCTCTTTTGAAGCAAATGCATGAAATAGATAAGACATTATCAAGGGGCACGGTAGTGCCCAGCCAAGTTCTCTAGCAACTTTGGCACTACACCCTTATTTACAGGAAACAACTCAGGCCATTTTCGACCCCCCTCTAATTTCCACACCAAAGATGCTAGAAATTTCAAACTCGCTACATTTGTTGAGCTGGTCAAAATCAAACTCCTCACAAAATTTCAGGTTCTTACGATGAGTAGTTTCTGAGATATAGGGCTTCAAAAATCGCAAAAACCGTAACTGACTGACTGACTCACTCACTCATTCACTCATTCACTGACAGATCATCAAAATTATGGAGAACTTCCCGCTATCGTAGAAACTTGAAATTTTACACGGTGATAGGACTTGTGGTGTATACAAAGGAAAAAATCGAAAATTTGAGATTTTCAATTCAGGGGGCGTGGTATCCGCCCATTTCCGCTGAATTTTCATCAAATATTATAGAACACTTCTGATTATCGTAGAATCTTGAAATTTGGTAGAATGATAGAGCTGTTAGTTTACACAAAGAAAAAAATTTAAAGTTTGAGAATTTCAGCCAGGAGGCGTGACAACCACCCATTTTCACTGAATTTTCATTAAATATAGAGATTTTTAATTCTACAGCCATACCTTGCAAAAAGTAGTGAAATCACAACAAAAACATTACTGTTAAAAAAGTAGCCAAGTTCTCCTATGTTGAAATTATGCTGGCACAAAAAGTACTGAGATGTAAAAGTGTACCAAGTTCTAAAGTTTGGGTTCAAATTCGTATCAATAAGATGTTGATTGTTTACTTGGCAATTTTTGAAATAACTTTAAAAACCGGTAATTAAAAGAAAAATTGTCAAGAGAACAATCAACATCTTATTGATACGAATTTGAACCCAAACTTTAGAACTTGGTACACTTTTACATCTCAGTACTTTTTGTGCCAGCATAATTTCAACATAGGAGAACTTGGCTACTTTTTTAACAGTAATGTTTTTGTTGTGATTTAAGTTAACAGTATTCATATAAAAAGTTTTTTTTTTCCCAGACAAAATTTTTGTTCAATAATTCTGTTGAATAAAAATTTAATGTTAATAAAACAAGATAGTAAATTAAAGTTAATATTTTTAAAATTCCATGTGACACGAAGTATACTTATTTTTAAACTTATTTTGAACAAATTCAGAATTATAACAAAAATATATTTTTTTAATTGCTAAACGCAATCGATCTTTTTATTTTATCAAACTAAAAGCACTTGGATTTGCACATGTTTTGTGAAATTGATGGAATCATACTTGTCTGATCGAATAGGTTTTGTTTAGATCTTTAAAATTAGACCAATTCATTGCGAAGTTCGGCGTCCCTAAAGGTAGTCACCTGGGACCCATAATCGCTATTTTGTCAATAAATGATGTAGATTCTGTGATTGAGCATTTTGAATGTCTTCTTACGTGGATGAACACGTTTAGAGATAAACAACCTCTGCAAACTGATTTGAATAATTTTATTGTATAATGCAAAAAAAAAAATCAATTTAGAACTTAGTGTTGCTAAATGCCAAGTAATTAAACATTCACGTAAACAATTTCGTCTCCCATATCACGTCACTATTAACGAACAAGTTATGTCCAGAGTGAAAAGCATTCGAAACTAAGTTGTCATTTGCGTTTGTGAGCTTAGTTTCAGATGTCACTGTGACATTATAAATAGCTTGGGCTTATTCAGCTTTGGGTTTTTTCTAAGGAATTTTCGAGTCTTTACTTCACGAAATCACTTTAAACAACGTTTGTATGACCTCTTCTGGAATACGCTGTTCAGCGTTGTTTCCTTATCACCAAATATATAATAATATACTAAGAGAATAGAAGCAACTAATCGAAGATTCTGCGCTTTACATTTTGTAGCTGCTTTTATTAAGCAGTCCCAAATTTGTATCTTCCAACAATATTTCTATCACCAAAATCATGTTTTTTTCTTCCAACTATATTCCTTTCGTCAAAATCATGTTTTTTACGAGGTTGGTGTCCACTGCCCACAACAGTGGATTTACTTTTTCCAAATTTTAAATTAAAAAGGGTCACTGTGGTGTATACGTACTATTCTCTTTTTCTAAAAAAATAATGAAACTAGTGATAAAAAAATAATGAAAATAGTAATAAAAGCACAAGTCCATTCCATTTCATGCCGTGAAAAACGCACTTTAAAATTTTGTTCTCCTTGCAATATAGTAGGTACTAAAGGCACATCATTTATATATTTTTTTAAGTAAGGATTCAATTTGTTTTTAATAGTAAGGATGTCATTATTAGTTTTTTTTTTTTTTTTTTGAAAAAAGTGGACATATTTTGTTTTTCCTTTAGATCCTTCATGTATTTTTTGTATGTTTTGAGGTGAATAAAAAATAATGCTTGTATAATTTTTAAACTAAGGGTAGGATAGAGAAAATATAATTTGGGCTATCCACGGTTTTGAACAAACGATTTTTTAAAAGGAAAAAAAAAAAAATCATAATTTGTTCGGTTTCTGATATAAAAAAGTTTTTTACTGTATATTTTGAAAGAATGGTTGAATAAAAAAATAAAATGCACGACTGGGTCGCACGAACTTGCTCTTGGAGTTCAAGTTGCTTAAATTTTTAAGACATTTTATATAGAAATTTGGAAAATGTAGGTACCTACTATATAGGTAAAAAAAAAAAAATAATAAATAAAAAAAAAAAAAATAAAAAAATTAAATCTGAAATCAAATTGCCCTCCAAAACAAGTATGCAGTTTTGATTGATATACATATTAAAGTGCATTTTTAGAAAAAAAATTTTTTTAAATCGTTAGAGTCGTTTTTTAAAAAAACTAATTTTTAATAAATAATTTTTTGGAAAAAAAGTTTTTAAATAAAATTGGTATGCCATTTTATAGAAATCACTAATCAACATCTAAAAACAAAATTTCAAAAAAATTTAATGTCCCGTTTTCGAAAATTTGATTTTCAAAAAAAAAATTTTCAAATTTTTTTTTCAAATCCAAAAATTTTTTTTTTTGAAATTTTGTTTTTAGCTTATATTAAAATTATATAAATGATTTTTTCAAAAAAAGTTTCGTTAAAATCGAAGAAGCACTTTCGGAGATAATCGGATTTGAAAAAAAAAAGAGTGTGTGTACACATGTACACGCGACTGAAGTTATACTTCTCATTCAGTATATATAAATGAATTTCATTTGATATTTTTAATTTCTATTATTAAATTAATTAATCCACACTTCGTTTTTTTACATTTTTATCAAGTGAACAATAAATTAATTCTTTCATCCTCCTTGCGTCCATGTAGTTTTCAATTTAATCTGTGAAATTTACTCATGTTGTGCGGTTCAGAACGTACGGTATATGCTTAACGAAAGTAAACAAATTGCGCATAAAATATGCTATATGGTAATTTTATGAGGATTGTGTGTGCTTCAGCACTAGTAGTAGCAATATGCAACTTGCAGGGTTGCTACAAAGCTCAAAAGTGAGCTGAGCTCAGCTCGCAGCTCAGCTCAAATTTTGAGCTAGCTCACTTTTGAGATATGTACCATAGCTCAGCTCATTTGAGCTAATCTGAAAGTGAGCTGAGCTGATGGTTGAGCTGAGCTGTTGGGTGAGCTGATCTGTCGGTGAGCTGAGCTGAGCTGTTGGGTGAGCTAAGGTAAAGTGAGCTGAGCTGAGCTGTGATGGGTGAGAGGATACATTGATTTTTATTTGGAAAGAATAATGAAATATGAAGATATTTTAAACTTTTATAAAACACCATAGCTCAAGTTGTTTGTTTCTAGTTATTAATGGAATTATTTTAACACATAGATATTTTTATAAATAAGACAGATAATTTTTCGTGATCTTTTCTCTTGGTGTTTTTGATAGTAAATATATTTCTATTTTTTTAGTAAAATATTTCTTTTTTTATCATAAAAAAAAAATTCCGGTACAATCCGGTTTTTCGACTTTTTTTAAAATTCCGAGAAAATCGGTTTTGAAAGTTGGGGTAAATTTTTTTTTCGAAAAATCCCCGAATCTTTAAACGCTCCTGGAAGCTAAACCGCTTGAGAGTAATTTTTGGGAGTGATGCCAAATGATAGCTTGTGTCATGGGCCTACGCTTTGCACATTGTCAGATTTTTAAAAAATCGCCTTCCATGTTAAACCGCCACATCATGCCTATTTTTTCAGAATCGTGCCTATTTTTTTTTTTTACTTTTAAGCTCTCCCGGTTTGAGAACGCGTGGACCTACAGGGATGAGAGTTGTACCCAAATGTAGGTTGTTAGAGTCCCCGCTACCTTTTGGCATCAAACAAATTTTTTTCATTTTTTTCAAAATTCCGAGATATAGGCGTTGGAACGCTTTGATCTAGAGACAGGGGAGTGGTGCCATATGAAAGCTTATATTCTCAGCTTCCCGATAGTGGTATAATCCGGTTTTTCGACTTTTTTAAAATTCCGAGAAAATCAGTTTTGAAAGTTGGGGTAAATTTTTTTCTCGAAAAATCCCCGAATCTTTAAACGCTCCTGGAAGCTTAACCGCTTGAGAGTAATTTTTGGGAGTGATGCCAAATGATAGCTTGTGTCATGGGCCTACGCTTTGCACATTGTCAGATTTTTAAAAAATCGCCTTCCATGTTAAACCGCCACATCATGCCTATTTTTTCAGAATCGTGCCTATTTTTTTTTTTTACTTTTAAGTTCTCCCGGTTTGAGAACGCGTGGACCTACAGGGATGAGAGTTGTACCCAAATGTAGGTTAGAGTCCCCGCTACCTTTTGGCATCAAAAAAATTTTTTTCATTTTTTTCAAAATTCCGAGATATAGGCGTTGGAAGTTGGGGCGCTCACTTTCAGCTCAGCTCACTTTCAACTCAGCTCAAATGAGCTAAGCTATGGTACCTAGCTCAAATTTGAGCTGAGCTGAAATGTGAGCTTTTTGCAACCCTGGCAACTTGCCACATGGAAATTACCACATGCAACTTGCCACATGCAACTTGCCACATGTAACTTGCCACATGCAACTTGCCACACGCAACTTGCCACATGCAACTTGCCACATGCAACTTGCCACATACGACTTGCCACATGAAACATGTAACTTGCAATGTGTTGTGTGTTTTATGTTTGCCGTACTGCGGCGTACTGCATTTTTAAATACTAAAGTACTGCCTACTCTAAAGGTGAAACGACAGCCCTGCTACCCAGGGTGATCGCGTCATAATCCCTTTGACATTCTTGTCAAAAAGTAAATTTTCATACCCACCCTCCCATAAGAAGTATAAATTAAAAAAAAAAACGGTTCTATGACAGGTACCGTTAATAATGATTTTCAAAAAATAAATTAAATTTGTTATTAGAAGATAGACCTTCTCTTAAAACTTACATTTGAATTTTTTAAACAAAATTGTTGGAGTCGTTTTTGAGCAATTTCAATTTTACTAAAATCGTTATATGACAAGTACCGTTATTTCTGGTCCAAAAAAATTAATTCCAAAAACCCCTCTGGAGAGTTGCCAAATAATGCTACATACCAAGTTTGACATCAATCGGTCCATCCGTTTAGGCTGCAGCTTCGTTTACAGACAGACAGACAGACGGACTTCCGGGACCCACTTTTTTTGCGTTCTCTATCATCGTAATGTCATGGAAAAATGCTATCTCAACTTTTTTTTTTGTACGAATGCATAACTTGATATATAGTACCTATATCGCAAGTAAAAAGGTTGGGCTATCCTGGGCTAAACTGGGGCAATCGAACCAGGCAAGTTTGAAAAAAAAAATTAGCATTCGGGGGTGTCAACTTCACATGGCCGTCGTAATGGACTTTTCCTAAAATTGAGGAAAAGTACTAAGCAAAAATTCTGATATTCGTTGTGATATTCATGGAAAGTATCCGGATTTTAGATATTACCAAGATGTAGTTCGGCTTCCTCAAAACGTTGGACAACTAGGAAACTGGAATAATGCATAAAGGTCATAACCGGAAAAAAAAATTGGTTCAACCACACCTCTTATTTGTTTGACTTCCTGACTAGTTACAATGTATTCGATTTCACTAAAAAATTTTTTTTTCGCTATTTCCCATAAAGCACTATTATTCCCTAAAAGCACTATTTCGTTATGGTGGAGCTAATAGCTAATTTTTTTTTTCACCAGCGTCACCAATTTTTCTTACTTACTTAAGGTGACCAGAGCCTAAAGGCGGCTATAATCCACTGTGGATTTAGGCGTCAACCAACAAGCTTCTCCAGCCAGCTCTATCCTTAGCTCGCTGCTTCCAAGTCCGCACGCCAAGTTGATTGAGTCCCCCTTCCACTTGGTTGCGCCACCTCAGACGAGGTCTTCCTCTACTGCGCCGTCCCTCTGGGTTGGAGTCCAAAACTTTCCATCTCAGGCGCTGCACCTTCACTCTCTTGGCTAGGTTCGCGTCCTTGTACAGCCCGTAAAGCTCGTTGTTGTATCCTCTTCTCCAACCACCATCAATGCACACGGTACCAAAAATCACACCAATTTTTCTTATTAACAACAAAATTCCTTCACTAGCACAAAAACATAAAACAATTTTACAGATTCTATGGTAGTTTCGTTTTTTTTTTTATATTATTTCCATCTTCAAACTCTATGAATATTTCTTAACTGACAGCGAATATCCTAGAAATGCATCAATATCAAATCCTTTAAATATTCAATTGCCTAGAACGCTTTTTTTCACAAAAACACATAATAGTTATATGCCACCAGTGTATATGTAAATTTGTACCAATCAACTAGCAATTCTTCACATCGATATATCTTCACAATAGCATGATCACATTCTAACTCTATATAGAACCGGACTAAGGCCACATTGTCAGTGATGCCTATATGATGTTCAAAAATTCCTTTCATATTTCATTCTAATTGACATTTCGTTAGCATTTCTCTTGGTGGTGGGATATTTCTGGACAAATCTGCTAGGCTACTGTAATTTGTAACTTCTCGCTATTCAATGAATGTATAAGTAAGTATGTATAGAGTAATATTGTAACTTAAGCCGCTTTCACTAGAGAAGAAAACCAAAAATCCAATTTGCGTTTACCCAGTCACATCCTTTTATTCATGCAAACGACACGACACGAAACGACAACGACGACGACGACACGGAGAGAGCACTGAACACAGTGAGTGAGTAGTGAGCAACGCTAGCAGAAGTAGCAATAGCAAAACCCAACGCAACTCCAGGACATGGAGAGCAGCACAAAAATGACTTTTTGATGGCGGTGCTGTCCAGTAACTAGACAGATTTGTCCCTGCGAGCAGACACATTTTCATTTATATTTCATTTTTCATTTCATTTTGTAGTAGACCGTGTATATATATAGATAACCAACAACCACCATCACCCAGAGGACTAGACCAAGCCATCCACAATGTCGCACCATCCACCTACAACAATACCATACCAACCATCACACAATTAGAACAACAACAATGCACTTCCACAAAAACCCTCATCATTCTAAGAATCTCTCTCATTCTCTCTGTGATAAAGCTGGAGGCTATTTTTCAACTTCCTTTGACTTTTGCAAAAGAAACAAACAGGATCCGACGTTGGGCGCCATCTAACTCTTTATCATTCTACTCGATGGCTTTAGGCAAAAAACAGTAAAACAAACACACACACACACAGAACACACACTCAAGTGTCAATTTAATTAAACTCCCAGCATCATTATGCAACCGCTATCAATCCTTATGTAAGGATTTGTGATGACTCGACACAGCACCACGCTCAACTAATCCGGTTAATTAAAATTTGCAATCACACACAAGTTGGTACTCAACACTTTACTCTAACCAACCAACCAACATACAGAACAACTGACATTAGGCATCTTCTAACTGAAAACGAGATAAAACCGGAAACAGGATAAAACGATGTGCAACAAGGATGAGTGATAATTTATCAAATTGGAATGTAAGAGCATATCGCACTTACCGCATATTCCTTTTTTGTTTTTAAAGAAAGTTAAGGAAAGAAAAGGAAAATGGCCTTTCACTTAACCCAGCTAAATGCCAAACAATTACATTCTCGAGAAAACGAGTCATTAATATTTTTGATTACTACATCTTGCAACATAAGCTATGTAGAGTATTTAGCTTCAAAGACTTGGGTGTCCAATTTAGTTCAAATTTAGGATTTACTGAACACATCAATTTTATAGTAAATAAAGCGAGCTCAATGCTTGGTTTTATTAAACGTTGGGCAAAGGAATTTGATGATCCATTTGTTACTCTATCTTTGTACAACTGCTACGTTCGACCCCATCTTGAGTACGCTTCTCAAGTATGGAGTCCTTTTTATGAAGTTCATAAAAACCGAATCGAATCTATTCAACACAATTTTGTACGCTTCGCTCTAAAAGGTCTTCCTTGGACCGACCCTTTCAACTTGCCACCTTATGAACATCGCATTCAACTTCTTCAGATACAAACTTTAGCACAGAGACGTGTAAATAATGATTTAATCTTTCTTCATCAGCTTATTAATTCCCAAATTGACGCCCCTGATCTATTAGCTTGTATTGGTATAAATTATCCGGGTGGATCTCACCTCCTACGAAGATTTGAACCTTTGCATATCGACTTTCATAGAACAAACTATGGTATTAATGAGCCTCTTAGTCGCATGAGTAAACTTTTTAACTTGAACCATTCATCCTTAGACTTTAATTTGACGAAAATGGGTTTAAAAACATTGTTTCGAACCAGTGCTCCACAATCGTGACTGTTAATCAATGTTTTAAATAAATGTTGGATTTTTTGTACTTATAATTTTATAACTTGTAAATTTGTTTGTAATTATTTTGTTTTTATATTGTGCATGTGGGAGGTTGTATTTTTTGCTACTAACCACTAACATGCACTTATGATGAGCCTCTGATTGTAGTTAAAAGCTTGTTCTAAGCTTACTACATCAAAGAATCTGAAGTGAAAAAGGATAAGGAACTTGTGTACTTGTACACTTTTCAGATGATGATGATGATTCTTGGCCATTCATAGCGTTTTGACTTTTGCTCTATCATCTTTTGAAAACCAATAACGACAACCAACTACTATGTTGAAGATGAAGACGAGAGGATGGTGACAACGACGATGTCAACGATGATGGCAAAAGGACGACAATTACAAATTGAAGTTAGTTTTAGTGGCGAAGTTTTGTCATCGTCCTTTTTGCGCGACAATGACTTCGAGCATCATGATGATGATGATGACAAAATATTCCTCATGGCAACATCACTTGGACCAAAAACAAAACCAACCTCAAATTGCTAATTCATATTCTCTCTACCCTTTTCAGTTTTTGGTGAATGGTGACGTTGTCACCACCACCGCCACTAGTTTTACAACAAAGTCGCATCCCACATCCACCAATAGCTGTAAGCCAATCTCTCGGAGACTGAGTATTTTCCTCTTTACCCTGACACGAGGATATAATTAGTTAAGGGCAACTTGCCTTCTCCCGAAGCACTACTATCACAACTTTGACTGGAGCGGTTCTAAGGAGCTTTTCGCCTTGTACTTAGGGAGATTGAAAAGTGTACCACTTTACCTCAAATAGAAAAATAGTTTAAGCTCAATATCGATTCATATTTTTAATATCATATTAATACTTTGGAACACAACATAATCTTTACCAGAATTATTCTAAGCAATAGCCACTGTAATGGTGGAAATACATAAATAACTGCAGATGACAATCCCAGATGACAGAAACAAACATAATTAAAATAGAAGACATATAATGTGCGATTGAAAAATTGAATCATCTGCATTAGGTTACGGAAACAATTTATTTATGTTTAAACTTAAAGGGTCACTGTGGTGTATGCGTAATATTTTTGTCTTACTTTAAAAATTACATAATAAAGTTCGTCCTTTGAAATTTATTTTTGTGGTAAGCTTGCTTATGGAAGCTCAGCACACGCAATACTTCTTCGATAATGAGATAAACTGTGAGGAAAGATTAATTTAGTTGAAATAAGTCTTATAAAACCACACTTACTAGGATAAACGATCCCAAAATATGTACCTCAAAATAAAATAAAATGCACGACTTGGGTCGCACGTACTTGCTCTTGCAGTTTTAAATAATTTTATGTTAGTTTACTTGTAGATTTAAAGAGCTACCTCTATATACATTTAAAGAAATTTTGTTGATGTTGGAGAAGTGTCGACATTTAGGGCAAAATTTTGTTAAATGAAAAAAATATTTTTTATTTGACCTTCTTTGAAAAAAATAAAAATAAATAAATAAAAATGCAGTTTTATTACAATTGTTTTGAATATTACGTCTGCAAAGTTTGATCAAAATCGTTAGAGCCGTTTTCTAGTCATTTGGTTTGAATTGAAAAATTTGTATGGGAGGTAAACTTTCTAAGCGAGATAAAAAAAAAAAAAAAAAAAAAACAACAACTTTCAGAATTCCATAAAAATCATCTGTACCAAATTTGAAGAAAATCCGTTCACCCGTTTAGGCTGTGGAAATGTGTACAGATGGACGCATAGACGCACAGACGCACGGACGGAATTGCGAGACCCACTTTTTTGGAATTCTCCATCATCGTGATGTTGGTTTTGATTAAAACCTCAAATTTTGTTTTCGACCCGAAACCAATACTGCCCTATAGATCAAGTAAAAATGAAATGTTAGGATTCATTTTTACCCTCCATGGAGGTATACCTTCACGTGGTGGAGGCTCTGTAAGATCCTTCTTCTTCTTTTATAAATCCTACATATGTTGTTCAATTGTGGAACTTGTTTACAAGAAGGGGCTCCCGCATGATCTATGCGTAATGGGATGGGACTTACTTATAATGCCAATAAAAATAAGGATTCCCACCAAGCCACTCCCAACAGATGCAGTAGTGGAAGAAGTAACCAAGTTTGGGTGATTCCCTAGAGAACAAATTGAAATTTTTAAGAAAGTAACTTTTTTTTAAAGGGCTGGAACGATTTTGATTAAAATTTTTGAAATAAAAACAAAAAAAAAAAACAAATTTTGTAACGGTATTAATTTTCAAAAACATATCTTTAGATTTTTTAAATTTCAAAATTCTTTTTTGAAATATCAATTTTTTGAAAACGGATTGATGAATCTTATCGAAATTTCACTAATGACATACCAAGTTTTTTTTTCAAAAACGTTAGAAAAGTTGTAGGTATGTATAGACAAAATAATTTTTTTTAAACGTCTCTCACGATTTTCAAAATTTTATTCTATAAAAGAAATCAAATAGTTTACCTTCTTGATTTTGAGTAAAAGGTCATTTAAAATGGTATTAAATTAAATATTAAAACAGATTTAATTTTTTTAACATCATGAAATTCGCTAAAAAAATCAAATTATAAATTTTCTGAAATTTTGTTCAATAAAAAGCTATAACACTAGAGTTACTTCTACCATAAGAGCAAGTGTGTGCTACCCGAACCTTCTCCTCTAGACAGAAACGGACCTCTTATTTACTGCAGAGTCCAAACAGCTTGCCTTGAATGCTTTGACAGTTCCTTGCATAAAGGAGTTACCCCTGAAAAAATGGTGGACTCTGGGACTCGAACTCAACCCTTGACATATCAAATTTTTACGACCAGTGAAATGAATGAGTAAGCCAGTGAATTTTTTGAAGCTTTGTTTTTATGAGCCGATTTATAATTTTCTTTTACATGTGTTTGCAGAGAAATGTTTGAAAGTTTTTATATATAAAAACTATTTACAAAAAAGAAACGTTTGCAACGAACTCTAAATTTTTTTCTGAAAATGAAAATGTTTGTTATACAAGAAATTTAATGGTATACTTCGTTTTGAGGTCAAAGCTTCTTAAACCGGTACAATAATGTTTTAAGAACTTATTAGACTTTTTTTTAGAACTAAAGAAATATTATTAAAAAGTTAAAGTGACCTCAACTCCATATGCGTTTCGCCCAGGTATGACAGTGGGCTCATCAGTTAGATGCTGTCACTTTAACTTTTTAATAATAAAAAGTTATTAACTTTTTAATTGAATTATATTCAATCACTCCGCTTAAAAATAAAGATAATTTTCATTATTTTTTTCACTTTGTGAAAAAAAAAATAACAATTTTCAACTTTTTTTTAAATTTTCCAGAAAGATTTATATCAAATTTTATAGGTTTGGGTTCAGTAAGCTCAAAAATAATATTGGTCTCTTTCTAGCAGCTCTAGTTTTTGAAATATTTAATTTTTCATATTTTGGGAAATATTCATACTAATTTGTATGTTTTTATTATTTTGAGCATTTATTAAACTTTTCTAGAAAAATTTATAATAAACTCAATGTATTTGGGGTCACTAAACCTAAAAATCACTTTCATTTTTTTCCAGGAGCTCTATTTTTTGAAATATTTTAGTTTTCCACATTTTGGGGGTAATTTCGTACTTATTTAAAGTTATGCTTATTTTAACTGTTTGTTAACATTTTCCATAAATTTTCTTATCGAATTAATGCATTTGGATTTACTTAGCCTAAAAATCACACTGGTTGCTTTCTAGGAGCTCTTTTTTTTTTAGATATTTTAATTTTTCACATTTTTGGGGTCATTTCATACTATTTTTTTTTTTAGATTTTTTTATTGCTTTGGGGTCGAAATTCTGTATGGGCCAAAATTCGGATTCCAAAATTCTGTATTCCAAAATTCTGTATTTTAAAATTCTGTAAATTCAAAATTGTGTATTTTAAAATTCTGTAAATTCAAAATTCTGTATTCTAAAATTCTGTAAACACAAAATTCTGGATTTCAAAATTCTGTATTCCAAAATTCTGTACCCCAAAATTCTGTAAATGATAAAAGAAAAATTGTTTTGATAGTGAAAAAAGTGCGCACTTTTTTCATTATCAAAACAATTTTTCTTTTATCATTTACAGAATTTTGGAGTACAGATTTTTGATATTTTCTATGCGGAACCTTGAAGCAGTTTGCGTTCGACAGCTTAATTTAAATGAATTCAGAAAAATGGAAAATATTAAATTATTAACACCTAATTAAGGAAAGGATAAATTGTGTGTCGATGGTTTTATGTTTAATAACGAAGAAAGAACAACTTAAAAAAAAACATGGAAAATGAAAATATTTTTTTTAATGAAAAATATCGGAATTTTTGTCGAAAAAATTGAATTTTTTGAGAAAAATAAAATTCAAGCCAGCAGAACACGAAAAAGCCAGCAAAACATGAAAATCTCTGAAAATTCATCGCAAAATAGAGCGCTTAATTCAAATTAGTCGAAAATTAAATTTTTTCGAAAAAGTGGAATTTTTTGAAAAAAAAAAAAAACAAATTCAAGTTAGTAGAACATGAATTTGTATGGAAAATGAAAATATTTTTTTTTAATGGAAAATATCAGAAAATTTTTTTCGAAAATTGGGTACTTAACACAAATTAGTTAAGCACTTAATTATTCAAGATAATTTGAAAAAAAATTTTTTTTTGAAAATCACAGAAAAAAAATTATTTTTGTTTGGCACCTAAATATTATACCAAACCCGAATTTTGTTTTAACAGTTTAAGGCATTTTCTGGTAATTGCTCTGCTAACTTTAAATCGAGTTAGCAGAACATTAAGTTTTTCCAAAAGTAGTGGAGCAGTTGATATAATTTTGGGGTACTTGCTCTGCTTACTTGAAGGATATGTTTTAATGTAGAGATTTAGAATTACAGAATTTTTAAAAGCAGAATAATGGATTTGCAGAATTTTGAAATACAGAATAAAAGAAAAGCAGAATAATGGAATACAGAATTATGTTCATACAGAATTTTTTCTTCAGATACAGAATTTTGGTCACACAGAATTTTGGAATACAGAATAACGACCCGTTCCCTTTTTTATTACAAGCGTTTTCAAAGTTTTTTTTTGTAAAAATTTGTTTCGAATGTAATGTATTTCAGTGCAGTAAGTAAAAAAAAAAATCCAAAAAAAAAAAAATTTAAATAAAAAAAAATTTAACAGAAAAAAAATTGTATGAATTTCTATGCCTTTTCATGTATGAATAATTTCAAAACCAGAGATGCTAGAAAAAAAAACTAATGTTATTTTTGGTATCAGCACCCTAAATTTAGTACGAAATGATAAACAAAGGTCTGGAAAATGTTTGTAAAAAGCGTTAATATTCGGAGCAACTTTTAACATACGGAAATTCAGACTACCCATTCGTTTATTTTATTTCTTCTTTTTTAATCTTTAATCTCGAAGGCCTTATATTGTCAATTATTTGCTCTCTATTAGAGTACCGTCCCTGTTTTTTTATCGCTTCCTTAACAATGTTACTTCGTTCGATGTTCTCTGCCCTCTGTTAGTCTATGATTTTGGTAAGTTTTTCAGTTCCTCACTCCCCCCAATAAACTCTATCCCTAAATTTTCTACACCCCACCACCGGTTAGTTATAGTTGTTATATCCTTTAAACTTTTGCGAAAGTGCTGGAAATTGGTTTTAGATTAAAGAATAAAGAAGAAACACAAGCAATGGAGTGAAGCCATCATGAGACAGGGGATAATCCCCAACATAAACATCATCAATTTTGAAAGTCAAAATTTATTCAAAACCCCCCGTGTCGTTCGTGTTTGTATATGTATAGTATATGAGCTGATGTGCTGTGCATGTCCTTAAAATTCGATGGTTAATTAAAGAATAGGTACGAGTATGTGAGGTTGATGGTTTTCCATCTCAAAAAATCGTTTGTTGTTATTGCGACGAAAGACGATAATGATGGTGGGAGCCCCTTTGTAATATTTAACGATGAAAAGAAGAGAAACTTTGAACACGATATACATTTTTGGGACTAGGATGAGTCCTTTTTCTTTAAAGCTAACATTGAATTAAAACAAATCCTTGAATTCTCCTCCCCTAGCATATAAACAATTTTGGTAATTTCCAAATTCAGTTTGAATGAGATGGTCTCAAATTATTTTATTATTTAAACTGAAGTTTTCGTAGCATAATGACCTTGTTCACACGAGGACGACTTGAATTTTGATTTGGTTTATTTCTATATGTTTACCTAAAGTTTTTCGGTTGGTTTTTGGAGAGAATTTGGTTCAGTTGTTGTTTTTGGTTGTTTTTTGTTCGAGGAATGTGAACGAAGAAGGACTTTTGTGAATGAAAATGCGGTTGGTGGAATCCTATTATGCAAATCATAAGAATCGACAGCTTCAACTATGCAAATGTTTTTTGTAATTTCCTTCTCATATTTTTTTGTATATATACATTATTTTTTGTTGTTGATGTTGGAAATGGTGTAGGGTGTCGTTAATTGAAAAATTTCCATTTTCTTGAAAAGTAAAAAATAAAATATATTAAAAAAAAACTTGTTAAGTAAGCAACAGCTACTTATATTGCTTTTATAGACATTATGTAACGGTAGTGGGAGCCGTTTAGTTATATTTTGAAAAATATCCAGGAGAAAAAAAAGTATGGGGCCGACAGTCAGTGATTCGTTTTCCATTATATTGAACAGTGTAGTTGATCCTTGTGAAAGAAGGTGGGCACAAGAAGCAAAGATATTTAAGGCGATTATGTTAATTATGTTGGACAGACAGAATGGACGGGAGAAAAAGAAGACAATACACAGGGACAAGATGGAAACGGAACCGCGTCTTCCAAGAAGGACTCCTTTCCAATTTTCACGTTTCGGATAAAAGGGAATGGGAATGATACCCACTTTCTATGCTTTTTACAGATCGTGCTTCTTTAGATTTTAATTTAATGGTTTGTTTTAAAAAACAAAACAAAAAAAAAACACTTTAGCGGCGGCGGATGGATGTTGTTTTAACGCTTCAAGCTGTTTTTTTTTTCCTGACTGTTTTGTCCATTTTTGTCCTCGTTAATCTTATTGGAAACTTAAGGTTTGTTTTATGTTTTATTTTATTGAGCTCTTGTTTATATTTTTTTTTTTGCCTACAAAAAGGATTTGTTTAAGGAGAGGCTCAATTGGGAAATTAATTAAATGGAAATATTCGATAAACAAGATTAAGATAATTTTTTTTGTTTGTAATTTGTAAAGGTGCAAAGTGGTTTTCGCTTTTATAACAGAGCTTAAAATAACTTGTTTAATTTTAAGAGGTTTATGCTCCATAAAAAGGTGTCTGCCTTTACTCTCCTTTGAAGTGTAACATGATTGCATCCTTTTATAATGGATTTTTCTTCAGTTCAGTGAACTATTTTTTTTTAAATTTATAGTGATTTTCATATAAAGGAATATTCATGAATGCATTTCTACCAGAGTGCTCGAAAGTCAAAATTGAAAATGTAAAAGTTTTGCAGTTAATTTTTCCAACTGCACCGCATGGTTTGGCATTATTTGACAGTTGTTGCAGTTTTGTTTCGGTGGCAAGTATTACATAGTGTGTGTGTTTTTTGGTTATAGCCACATTGCATTCGTGTATATAGGCTATACAGACTGTTTATGGAAGTTAATGCAACTATATACCAGGCTGCCACCATACATTTTCACAAACAAGGAGAAAGTTTTCGTTCGTTTTATAGTTTGGAGTTGAAGTTTGGAGTTGGAGATAGGCGTTTTGGATATGAGATTTATTTACATATTTACAAACTGAATTTTTTTTTTCAGAAAAAAAAAATAAATCAAAATAAATGAATGTAGACAATTTGAAATAGTGAAAAACTATATTTTTGAAATTCATCGAGAGTCGAAGTGAATGACCGCGGTTTTGAACGAGTTGTCGATATGCACTTTAACGGTTGCTGACCGTTTTTATGTTCGATTTATATTTGCTCTATATGGGTACTACTCGACTTTTATCTATTGGATTGAACGTATCTGGGTTTCATTAGATTTGGGTACTTACTTTTTTATTATTAAAGTTAGTAGACGATCTGTTCGTGCACTCGATATTAGTAACGAAAAAGTGTTATTAGAATAGAACTCGTACAAACTAATGATATAGTGACAAAAGATTTGATTTTTTATGAAATCAAAAGCTGTAAAGTAAGATACATACTTGAAGAATCACCAACGATAGAAATTTTGCTGTCGCTTAGATGAAAAAGTGACCACTGAAATACCACGTGAGGTATGACCCACATGAGCATGACCACGTGGGGCATATATTATCGTTTAGCATGCTCACGTTATGCCCCACGCCATGCCCAACGTGGGTCCAACTGGGTCAGGTCCCATGTAGGTCATGCCCCTTGTGGGTCATGCCCCACGTGTGTAATGTCAAATGTTGGTCATGTCCCATGTCAGTCATGCCCCACGTGGGTCATGTCCCATGTGGGTCATGTCCCATGTGGGTCATGCCCCACGTTGGTCATGCCCCATGTGGGTCATGCCCGTCATGCCCCAAGTGGGTCATGCCTCATGTGGGTCATGCCCCATGTGGGTCATGCCCCACGTGGGTCATGCTCCATGTGGGTCATGCCCCATGTGGGTCATGTCCCATGTGGGTCATGCCCCATGTGGGTCAGATCCCATGTGGGTAATGTCCCATGTCGGTCATGCCCCAAGTGGGTCATGCCCCATGTGGGTCATGTCCCATGTGGGTCATGCCCCATGTGGGTCATGCTCCACTTGGGTCATGCCCCACGTGAGTCATGCCATATGTGGGTCATGCTCCACTTGGGTCATGCCCCACGTGTTTCATGCCCCACGTGGGTCATGCCATTGTGGGTCATGTCCCACGTGGGTCATGCCCATGTGGGTCATGTCCCATGTGGGTCATGTCCCATGTGGGTCATGTCCCATGTGGGTCATGCTCCATGTGGGTCATGTCCCATGTGTCATGCCTCATGTGGGTCATGCCCCATGTGGGTCATGCTCCACGTGGGCCATGCCCCATGTGGGTCATGCCCCATGTGGGTCATGCCCCATGTGGGTCATGCCCCATGTGGGTCATGCCCCATGTGGGTCATGCCCCATGTGGGTCATGTCCCATGTGGGTAATGTCCCATGTTGGTCATGCCCCACGTCGGTCATGCCATATGTGTATCATGCACCACTTGGGTCATGCCCCACGTGTTTCCTGCCCCACGTGGGTCATGCCCCATGTGGGCCATGTCCCATGTGGGTCATGCCCCATGTGCGCCATGCCCCACGTCGGTCATGCCATATGTGGGTCATGCAACTCTTGGGTCATGCCCCACGTGTTTCATGCCCCACGTGGGTCATGCCCCATGTGGGTCATGCCCCATGTGGGTCATGCCCCACGTGGGTCATTCCCCATGTGGGTCATGTCCCATGTGGGTCATGTCCCATGTGGGTCATTCCTCATGTGGGTCATGATCCATGTGGGTCATGCCCCACGTGGGTCATGCCCCATGTGGGTCATGCGTCATGCCCCATGTGGGTCATGCCAAATGTGGTTCATGTCCCATGTGGGTCATGCCCCATTTTGTCATGAACCATGTGGGTCATGCGCCATGTGGGTCATGCCCCATGTGGGTCATGCCCCTTGTGGGTCATGTCCCATGTGGGTCATTCCTCATGTGGGTCATGCCCCATGTGGGTCATGCCCCATGTGGGTCATGCCCCACGTGGGTCATGTCCCATTTTGGGTCATGCCCCATGTGGATAATGCCCCACGTGGGTCATGCCCCACGTGGGTCATGCCCCATGTGGGTCATGCTCCACGTTTGTCATGCCCCATGTGGGTCATGCATCATGTGGGTCATGCCCCATGTGGGTCATGTCCCATGTGGGTCATGCCCCATGTGGGTCATGTCCCATGTGGGTCATGTCCCATGTGGGTCATTCTTCATGTGGGTCATGGCCCATGTGGGTCATGCCCCATTTGGGTCATGCCCCATGTAGGAAATGCCCCATGTGGGTCATGTCCCATGTGGGTCATGCCCCATGTGGGCCATGTCCCATGTGGGTCATGTCCCATGTGGGTCATGGCCCATGTGGGTCATGTCCCATGTGGGTCATTCCTCATGTGGGTCATGGCCCATGTGGGTCATGCCCCACGTGGGTCATGCCCAAAGTGGGTCATGACCCACATGGGGCATGACCCACGTGGGGCATGACCCACGTGGGGCATTATCCACATGGGGCATGACCCACATGGGGCATGACCCACATGAGAATTGACCCACATGGCGCATGACCCACATGGGGCATGACCCAAATGGGGCATGACCCACATGGGACATGAACCACATGGGGCATGACCCACATGGGGCATGACCCACATGGGGAATTTCCTACATGGGGCATGACCCACGTGGGGCATGACCCACATGGGGCATGACCCACATGGGGCATGACCCACATGGGGCATGACCCACTTTGGGCATGACCCACGTGGGGCATGACCCACATGGGCCATGACCCACATGAGGAATGACCCACATGGGACATGACCCACATGGGCCATGACCCACATGGGACATGACCCACATGGGACATGGCCCACATGGGGCATGACCCACATGGGACATGAACCACATGGGGCATGACCCACATGGGACATGACCCACATGGGGCATTTCCTACATGGGGCATGACCCACATGGGGCATGACCCACATGGGCCATGACCCACATGAGGAATGACCCACATGGGCCATGACCCACATGAGGAATGACCCACATGGGACATGACCCACATGGGCCATGACCCACATGGGACATGACCCACATGGGACATGACCCACATGGTTCATGACCCACATGGGACATGACCCACATGGGGCATTTCCTACATGGGGCATGACCCACATGGGGCATGACCCACATGGGCCATGACCCACATGAGGAATGACCCACATGGGACATGACCCACATGGGACATGACCCACATGGGGCATGACCCACATGGGACATGACCCACATGGGGCATGACCCACATGATGCATGACCCACATGGGGCATGACCCACATGGGGCATGACAAACGTGGAGCCCCATGTGGGTCATGCCCCATGAGGGTCATGCCCCATGTGGGTCCAAACCCACGTGGGTCATGCCCCATGTGGGTCATGCCCCATGTGGGTCATGCCCCATGTGGATCATGCCTCATGTGGGTCATGCCTCACGTGGGTCATGCCCCATGTGGGTCATGCCTCACGTGGGTCATGCCCCATGTGGGTCATGCCTCACGTGGGTCATGCCCCATGTGGGTCATGCCCCATGTGGATAATGCCTCATGTGGATCATGCCTCATGTGGGTCATGCCTCACGTGGGTCATGCCCCATGTGGGTCATGCCTCACGTGGGTCATGCCCCATGTGGGTCATGCCTCACGTGGGTCATGCCTACGGTGACCATAGTTCTGGAAGCCCAACCCGGGACAGATACAAAATTCATTGGATCGTTTTGAAAATATTGATTTTTCAAAAAAAATTTCAATTTTTTTTAATGAGTTTTCATAATTTTCACTTATTTTGATATCAAGAAAGATTTTTTGGGAGCGTTTTTGTTGAAATCATTTAAGTCGTTTACGAAATCAGAAATCAAGAAAATAATAATAATGTCTGTTAATAACTTCTAAAAAAATATTTTTTTAATCAAAATCGGGAGAGCTGCTTTTTAACATTTTAATTTTATTTTAAATGATTTTGAAATTGTATGATCTTTAACATGTCCTTGAAAGTCTTGAAACTTATCTGCGTTATTTACTCTTTCACAAATTTTGCTTTTTGTTGCACAATACGCAGCTTAGGCAACGAAATTATTATCTGTGCTAGAATATAGGTATGGAGAGTTTTCAATCGTTTGTCACCTCCATTTATCTGTCCAGGCAATTTTTCTTGCAGCAAAAGTTTTTAGACTTTGGAGACTTTGAATAATTTTCGTTTTGCTTCAGCAGCTTAATGCTTAATCCGAAAAATTAGAAAAATTTTAATTTCCAACCACTGTTTTCTTGTTTTCCGTACAAAGTATTTAAAATATTGATAACAAAAATCAGAATGTGCAAATACGGGACAATCACGGGACAAATTACAAAATACGGGACACTTATACGTCCCGGGTTTCTTAAATAAAAACCCGGGACAAGCTAAAGAAATACGGGACAGTCCCGGGTAAACCGGGACGGATGGTCACCGTAGTCATGCCCCATGTGGGTCATGCCCCATGTGGATAATGCCCCATGTGGGTCATGCCCCATGTGGGTCATGCCTCACGTGGGTCATGCCCCATGTGGGTCATGTCCCATGTGGGTCATTCCTCATGTGGCTCATGCCCCATGTGGGTCATGCCCCATGAGGGTCATGCCCCATGTGGGTCCAAACCCACGTGGGTCATGCCCCATGTGGGTCATGCCCCATGTGGATAATGCCCCATGTGGGTCATGCCCCATGTGGGTCATTCCTCATGTGGGTCATGTCCCATGTGGGTCATTCCTCATGTGGCTCATGCCCCATGTGGGTCATGCCCCATGAGGGTCATGCCCCATGTGGGTCCAAACCCACGTGGGTCATGCCCCATGTGGGTCAATTCTCATGTGGGTCATGCCCCATGTGGGTCATGCCCCATGTGGGTCATGCCCCATTTGGGTCATTTCCCACGTGGGTCATGCCCCATGTGGGTCATGCCCATGTGGGTCATGTCACATGTTCCCCATGTGGGTCATGCCTCATGTGGGTCATGCCCCATGTGGGTCATGCCCCATGTGGGTCATGCCTCATGTGGATCATGCCTCATGTGGATCATGCCTCATGTGGGTCGCAACATGGCCCCATGTGGGTCATGCCCCACGTGGGTCATGCCCCATGTGGGTCATGCCCCATGTGGATAATGC
Source organism: Episyrphus balteatus (assembly GCF_945859705.1). Classification (NCBI taxonomy): domain Eukaryota; kingdom Metazoa; phylum Arthropoda; class Insecta; order Diptera; family Syrphidae; genus Episyrphus; species Episyrphus balteatus. Next base: position 34,063,248 of record NC_079137.1, on the reverse strand, counting down.
CCCATGTGGGTCATGCCCCATGAGGGTCATGCCCCATGTGGGTCCAAACCCACGTGGGTCATGCCCCATGTGGGTCATGCCCCATGTGGGTCATGCCCCATGTGGGTCATGCCCCATGTGGATCATGCCTCATGTGGGTCATGCCTCACGTGGGTCATGCCCCATGTGGGTCATGCCTCACGTGGGTCATGCCCCATGTGGGTCATGCCTCACGTGGGTCATGCCCCATGTGGGTCATGCCTCATGTGGATCATGCCTCATGTGGATCATGCCTCATGTGGGTCATGCCTCACGTGGGTCATGCCCCATGTGGGTCATGCCTCACGTGGGTCATGCCCCATGTGGGTCATGCCTCACGTGGGTCATGCCCCATGTGGGTCATGCCCCATGTGGATAATGCCCCATGTGGGTCATGCCCCATGTGGGTCATGCCTCACGTGGGTCATGCCCCATGTGGGTCATGTCCCATGTGGGTCATTCCTCATGTGGCTCATGCCCCATGTGGGTCATGCCCCATGAGGGTCATGCCCCATGTGGGTCCAAACCCACGTGGGTCATGCCCCATGTGGGTCATGCCCCATGTGGATAATGCCCCATGTGGGTCATGCCCCATGTGGGTCATTCCTCATGTGGGTCATGTCCCATGTGGGTCATTCCTCATGTGGCTCATGCCCCATGTGGGTCATGCCCCATGAGGGTCATGCCCCATGTGGGTCCAAACCCACGTGGGTCATGCCCCATGTGGGTCAATTCTCATGTGGGTCATGCCCCATGTGGGTCATGCCCCATGTGGGTCATGCCCCATGTGGGTCATGCCCCATTTGGGTCATTTCCCACGTGGGTCATGCCCCATGTGGGTCATGCCCATGTGGGTCATGTCACATGTTCCCCATGTGGGTCATGCCTCATGTGGGTCATGCCCCATGTGGGTCATGCCCCATGTGGGTCATGCCTCATGTGGATCATGCCTCATGTGGATCATGCCTCATGTGGGTCGCAACATGGCCCCATGTGGGTCATGCCCCACGTGGGTCATGCCCCATGTGGGTCATGCCCCATGTGGATAATGCCCCATGTGGGTCATGCCCCATGTGGGTCATGCCTCATGTGGATCATGCCTCATGTGGATCATGCCTCATGTGGGTCGCAACATGACCCACATGGGTCATGCCCCATGTGGGTCATGCCCCATGTGGGTCATGCCCCATTTGGGTCATTTCCCACGTGGGTCATGCCCCATGTGGGTCATGCCCATGTGGGTCATGTCCCATGTGGGTCATGCCTCACGTGGGTCATTCCTCATGTGGGTCATGTCCCATGTGGGTCATGCCTCACGTGGGTCATGCCCCATGTGGGTCATGTCCCATGTGGGTCATTTTTCATGTGGCTCATGCCCCATGTGGGTCATGCCCCATGTGGATCATGCCTCATGCCTCATGTGGGTCGCAACATGACCCACATGGGTCATGACCCATGTGGGTCATGCCCCATGTGGGTCATGCCCCATTTGGGTCATTTCCCACGAGGGTCATGCCCCATGTGGGTCATGCCCATGTGGGTCATGTCACATGTTCCCCATGTGGGTCATGTCCCATGTTGGTCATGTCCCATGTGGGTCATGTCCCATGTGGGTCATGTCCCATGTGGGTCATGCCCCATGGGTCATGCCCCACGTCATGTCCCGTGGGTCATGTCCCATGTGGGTCATGCCCTATTTGGATCATGCCCCATGTGGGCATGTAATGTCCCATGGGTCATGCCCCACGTCATGTCCCGTGGGTCATGTCCCGTGGGTCATGTCCCGTGGGTCATGTCCCGTGGGTCATGTCCCGTGGGTCATGTCCCGTGGGTCATGTCCCGTGGGTCATGCCCCATGTGGGTCATGACTCATGTGGGTCATGCAACATGTGGATCATACATAGTTTGACTATCAGCACCTGCTCTCATCCATCAAATGAGAATTTTTTTGAGCATTTTGCACTACATCAAGCTTCCACTGAGCTCATAGCTATCAAATGTTAATTATTCGGTTCTTCAGCACAATATAAGTATTCCAAAAATTTTCCATGCATCGAGTAATACACTTTTTGCCTGTACATTTCAATGCGGTTGACAGTATATTTTACTTGTCGATGTATCAAAGTCGTGGAAGTTAACAGAGAATTGAATGCAATTTGTTTATTACTTTTACTGTACAAAGACGCCCAAAATAAAAACCCTTTCATTGAATCCGTATAAACTGAAATAAATATAAATATTTTGTTTATGCCTCAGATGGCAAAAGCCTTGAACGTTGAACTTACTTTTACGACTTTAAAAATAAATTCCCCTTTTTTACTTTTAGCAACTCTAAGCACTTCTTCGATAATTGCTTCAAAGAGCAACATCTTTACTTTATTTGACTTTTTGAATCTCAAAATAAGAAGGAAAAAAAATATATAAACACTTACTTCAATTTCTTTAAATTTAAAATATTTTGTTCGCCACCCTTTTCTCGGATAATATTGGCGCCAAAGAGCCTTCATTTTTTTGTTTCCAATATAATTTAAACTCAACCCCCAAATCCAAAAAATCTATAGAAAAAAAAAACTCTTCAAGTTGAAGGAAGAATACTTTTTTTTTTGTGTTTCTTGTTTGGAAGGAAATAAAAGTTGTGATGTGCTTAAGAAACATTCATGCTCATCATAACCGCTACTGAATGAAAGATGAATTTATATACGAACACTTAAAAGATCGGAGCTCTCATCTCTTATAAATGAAAATATTCTACATTCGCTATAATATCTTGAGATTCCTATATAAGTAACTATGGTGACCATATACATATTTTTTTAAAGAAGAATGCAAAAGAACCACTTTTTGTGTGGCTTCCAAGCATTTTATGTAGAATGCTTGCAGGCTTGGTTCAAGTTAATTCGAATATTTTGTTTCAATTTAAATGAGATTCTCGCACTCAAAAGATTTAACGCGCAGGGATCAATCTTAGGACCAGACATGTGGAACATCTCCTACGATGATATCCTTCGGATGGAGATGCCTGACGACTTCGCTGCTTCATTGATTTCGGCACGGAAATCCGATAACGTGCAAAGAAAGCTGATCCAGGCCATGAGACGAACAAATTCATGGATGGAAGAGCATGGACTCAGTCAGCCTAGCCACGGAAAAAACAAAGATAGTTCTTTTGAAGACGAAGGGGTTTCCCATACAAATCGACTTCCAAATCGGGAGTCGAAGTGATAAGAAGCCAGCGCGGCAGTGAAGTACTTGGGATTGAGGCTCGACACAAAGCTAACCTACAGCAACGGAGCAGATGCTGAACGTGGGGGACCGATACGGCTAGTAAGCGACAACACATTCCAACCTTCTGTACGGCAGCGAAATATTTGTGGAAGGGGACGCGCACTTAAACAGGAAAAGTAATGGCAGCATTGCAAAGACGTGAAGCTCTTCGTGTGGCCAGCTCTTACCGAACGTTGTCGTTGTCGTCAATGAAATCGTTGGAGTGACCCCCTACCGATCTGATAGCGACAAAAAAGAGGTAAGTTCACGACAAAAACCCGGTATCCGAGGAGGCTGAATAGCTGACGAAAAAGAAGTGGCAAGAGTGTTGGAGCTCGGAGAGCAAAGGACGATGGACGTCGAAGCTGATCAGAAATGTGGCTGAGTCGAGTGGATGGACCGGGAAAACGGACACAGTTACTTTTCAGACACGGATACTTTAACGCTTTTCTTCAAAAGATTGGCAAAACGAGTGGTCCAGCCTGCCAGTATTAGGAATTTCAAGAAGATGACAACAGAAAAAGAAGAACTGGTAGGAAACATTGGAATCATCACTCCAAAGAATATAGTCGTAAAGATGCTAGCCAGCGAACATAACTGGAATGTGATCTGCACATAATGTACACCAACCAGCCAGCTTTTTAGAACTAGGGAAAGAGAAGAAAAACAGGTCCGCGTTCCTAACCAAACCTAAACTACTAACCTAACCCAATCTAACTCAACCCAAACTAAAGTAACGTAGCTTAACTTAACCTAATCTAAACTTACCTAAACTAACCTCAGTGGCATAGCTAACATGGGTGGCACCCGTGCAATTATGGTGTCACCTTCAGAAAAAAAAACACAGCAAAATAAATGAAAATCCACTATTATATTAACATTTTTTTACTTGCTCTTTACCATAGGTAAATTTTGGAACCGCAAATAAATAGAACTGCAATACAACCGACTTTCTTACTTTATTTTTTTTTTTAATTAAGGAAAATTTTCAATGTAATACAGTAAAATAAGGAGAAAAAAGGGGTAAATCTCGGAATGAATGTTAGTAGAAATTTTTTTTGCTCAATATCTTCCTTTTACCATTCTATAACATATCTCAAAAGTCTAGAAAAATCTCATGTCCGCTTGTCGCGATTTCAAGGTCAAATCGCGAAATGGAGATTTTCAAAATTAGCAAAAAAAGGCTATTATATTATATACACATATGATACATGATTTCAAGGTATTTTTTAATGCTGATTCCAAAAAATCTAAAATCAAGTAAATCTGACGTCTCTGAAAAAAGTTATACCTGTTTTTCATCTGTCAACTCATATTATTATAACAGTTGCAAACTTACTGCCGAAAAACCCTTACAAATTTTGGTAGATGAACCAAATTTTGCATGAAGATTTAATAATCCATCATTATTAAAAATCAAAACAATCCATTACAAAAAAAATATATGCCTACGAAATAATGGTATTTTTTGATGGAGGGGCAAATTTTAGGATATGCACTAAAGAAGATTCTTGTTCATCTTAGGAATAAGTGCAAATAGGCTAATTTTTTCATTTTAATCTTTGTTTGGATATTCTTTAACTACCCTCAAAAATCTAAAAAAATCTCATGTCCGCAAGTCCTAATTTTCTTGGTTTAAAGATAAGGTGCAGATTTGAAAAAATTGAAAAACTACTCTTCAGATATTTGTGTCAGATCAACATGAATAAGGTACACTACTTTTCAGGGATGGTCATATTGATTTGTTTGTGGGTTTTGTTGGAATCAGCGTTTAAAAATACCTTGAAATGATATGGGTTATGTTGGTATACATATAAGAATCTAAAATTTTCTTATTATTTTTTTTAAATCTGCACCTAACTTAGTTTAACCTGGAAAATAAGAACTTGCGGTCATGAGATTTTTTTAGATTTTTGACATAAGTTATAGAATATCCAAACAAAGATAGAAACAAAAAAATTAGCCTATTAGCACTAATTCCAAGATTGTACCAGGATGTTTTTTAGTGCACATCCCAAAATTTCCCCTTTTCTCAAAAAAATACCATTTTGTCATAGATATAAATGTTTTTTTGCATTGCATTGTTTTGATTCTTAATGATAATGGATATGAAAACCCTCATGCAAAATATGATTCCGCTACCATTACTTTTAAGCGTTTTTCGGTAGTAAGTTAGCAACTGTTATAATAATATGGGTTGAAAGATGAAAAACAGGTATAACTTTTTTCAGAGACGTCAGATTGCCTTGATTTTAGATTTTTTGGAATCAGCATTAAAAAGTACCTTGAAATCATGTATCATATGTGTATATAATACCATAGCCTATTTTCGATAATTTTGAAAATCTCCATTTCGCGATTTGACCTTGAAATCGCGACAAGCGGACATGAGATTTTTCTAGACTTTTGAGTTATGTTATAGAATGGCAAAAGGAAGATATTGAGCAAAAAAAATTTCTACTAACATTCATTCCGAGGTTAAATCCTTATTTGACTGGATTAATGAAATAATTTTTGGATTTCAAAAAAATATTCAAAATATTTTTTTTTTTTGAACATTCATTTTTTATATGAAAGACCAATGAATTTTCTTGAAATTTTATTTTTATGGGTCGATTAATTTTTCATTTTAAATACCATTCCAATTTTCACTATTTTGGAAATTTGTATTGGTACACTGAGAAAAAATACCACATAAAATAGAGCGGATCCCACCTTAAATTAAGTGGATTTCTTCATGGTTGTTTGCTAAGATGACTTCCACCTTTAATTAAGGTGACAAATCACATTAATTTCTTGAATGCGCAAATAAGATGATCTCCCACTTAATTTAAGCCGGGAGGTCATCTTATTTTCAATTGGAAAGACTTACATAAAAAAAATTAACTGGCATCCACTGGGGGATCGAACCTACAACTGTTCACTGAGGGCAAAAAAGCAACGTAAAATGTAATATGTTCAACTGCAACTTAAGCCAAAGTGGGACTATAACTTAAATTTTTTTTTGTCGGTTTTTTAATATGAAAAATCATATTGAAATAAGATGAAGTTCACATTAAATTTCACTGAGTTTAAGTGAAATCACCTTATTTTAAGCGGATATCCTCTTTTTTTAAGGTTGTGAAATTTAACGTGGGCATCATCTTATTTTAATTTGCCCTTTTTTTCTCCGTGTATATAAAGAACTTTAAAAAAACGGAACCAACAATTTTGAACAATTTTTTGTCATGCGTACCTACCTAAAACCTTTCTATAAGATGTTTTTGTACTTTTAAAAACATATTGTACGCTTTTTAAAAGGTTTTAATGAAACTTATAAAATTTAATCAGAAATATAGCATAAAGCTTAGTGCGCAGATCGACCTTAATTATTTTAGCTGCCTTTTTTTATTTCCCTTTTTCTCCACTTATGAAAAATTTTTGAAGTTTGTTTAAATTTTTTTATTTAATTTTTGAAGTTTGTTTAAATTTTTTTACAAATCCAGAATCGAATTTATTATGAAAAAGTGATAAAACTTATCACTTCACATTTTCACAGATCGGGAATTGACCCCCTGGGCACAACTTGGCTGAAATTCTCAAATAAATTTTAGCTCGGCTTAATTTTGGAGAGAGTTTTGTATGTGAGCTAAAATTTTCTATTCTAAAAAAAAAATTGTTTTATACTCTGCGAATTACATAAAAGCCCATTTTTCCTTGGTAGCTTTTGGGTGTCACCCCCGAATGGATGACACCCGAGGGGGTTGGCCCCCACCCCCTCGCTACGCCACTGACTAACCTAATCCTAATTTAACCTATCGCCAATCTAACTTAGGAACGAAGAAAAGAGAGGAAGAAAAGTTTCCGCTAGAAAAGAAGAACTATAACACCCATCTCGTCTTAAAAATAAAATTACTCCAAACAGCCTTTTGAAACAAAATTCGGATGGTCACCTTAAGTTATACCTATATCTTTTTTTCAAATAAGAAAACATAAAATAAAGTATCGAACAACTTCCTTTCGCCAACGGATGGCTTTCATCTTTGAAAAACCAATCTCGACAAGAAAGTCCAAATCGACTAGATGAAGATGAAAAAAAAAAGAAAAGTATTTTTCTCAATGTTTATTTTAGAACTTCGCCTCCCCCGCCCACCTTTTCATGAATTTTTTCCCATCGAAACGAGAGGGTATTTGCTAAATAAGTTGTTCACTGTGTACCAATGTCGTATATTCAAATAAAAATATCTTTATTGCGGATGTATTCCACCCCTTAAAGTGACTATTGGTAAGTGGAAGGGGGCGTAGAAAGGACACAATAAAAGTCAACCATTCGTTTTACTCCTCCAACTTCCACTATACCTACCAAAAAAAAAAGGGACCAGCGACGAAACCAACGAGCGTATGCCATGTCGAACAACCAAATATAATATCGACAGCAACATAACAAAACAGGAAGAGGAAGTGTGTCTAAGAGAAAGGATATTGGAAATGTAAGGAGATTGCGAACGAAATGGATAAGTATTTCCTGTACCCAAAGCCACCACTTGCAACCGTTAGCGGGCATATCCCCGTTTGGGCTTTAACTTGGGTTTCGTCGTTTTCAGTGTCTGGGTGATGTTTTGTTAGCACAGAAGTAGAACTATGCGTTTTATTTGGTTTTTGTATATAAAAAGTCACAGGAATAGTGTCCCATTCCTGCGCCTCCTTTTAACTTCTCAATATGCTTGTATATATCCTAGCAAACAGGACCAATATCAACTAAAAACAACAACAACAACAAAAATAACAACAAGAAGAACAGAGTAAAAATAAAAAGGAACAAAGCAATTTCACCGGAGGATATTTCAAACAGGCAGGTAAATTTATAGCCTAGCAATATACGTTTTTTTTTTTTTTCTAAAAAAGAAATTGATTACTTTTACTCTTGGTCCTGTGGCGGAGTATAAAATAAAAACCCCGTTCACCGAACTACTCTTTATACTGTTGTACCATCACCAACAACCGAACCACGACTTCAACGACGACAGTCGACGAAAGAAGCCCAAAAATGCTGCTGATAGTGGCCTTCGGGTTGAGTAATTTGCAACTTGGCTCTTGTCAATATGAGAATTCAAGGGGATTTTGTTTAATTTTAAATGTAATTTATAAAGATATATATTCTGTCTACTTTATACTGGTAAGGAATAAGGCTGCTGATTCTAAATAGAAGCAACATTTTTTGTGTTGTTTGAAAATACTGTCTGGCGGAAATATCTTATAGGTTTATTGAAAAAGAAGACAATTTTTGGAAGATATTTAAGAAGGAAAGAGCATCGTATTCTTTTTTATAGGAATTTGTTTTGGAAGTTTTTAGAAGAAACAAAGTTTTATGAACCGCAAGAGACTATCCTTAAATATATTTATTTTGTCTTTAAGATTGAGTTAATAGCCTAGAAAGATGGTGTATGTACCATTCAAAATGGTGTCAATTTAAATCACCTTTAACTAAGTCGAACTATTTTTGTTGATTTTTTCCTATTGCGTAAATTTCATGGTTTAAATAAGATAATTCTGAAATAAGAAAAATTTGACTTAAAACACAAAACTCCGCTACGTTTAAAGAATAAATCAAACCCTGCAAACTTAGTTTCCTAAATTTTAGGAGTCCTTCCATCGTGATTTTCATCCTCATTTTTAAAATATTAATTGCATAATTAGTAGAGTAAATAAAGCAAATTATTAGGGAACCCGGTCGAATAGCTCTGATTTTGATGATTTTTTTTTCAAACGTCGCACATAAGAGTATTTGCAGTAAAAACCTGGTCATAAGTCGATTTTCTGAAATTCAAAATTAACACCAAAAAGTTTGGGTGCAAAATAAACATGTGTCAATATTGTTATTTATTAACGATATTAATAAAGTTTTGAAAATGTTAGATGGTTTTTTCTATTTTAATGCGTGCTTAGAACTAGTATCTAAAAACTTGATATTTTTGGTAAGTTATTATTTGAACTTTAATGATTTTGTTTTAGTATACCAATTTATTCTGCAATGAATTTAAACTTATGAGTTAGTTTATATAATCTTTAACACAATGCAAAAAAAATTTGGGTGCTCTTAGGTGCTCTTTAGAGAATCGAGGGTCAATTAGTTTTTCACTTTCTGATAGAAAATACTCCTTATTTTATGCAAGGTTTTTTATTTTTAAATTAAAATTACTGATTAGCAGGGATAGGATGTTGTGGAATTTGCCTTTTTTTCTTGCTTAATCCTACGACATTATAGATTAAAAACAAACACGTTTCACGTCCCCCTCGTGCCAAATATATGTATTTTATGTTGCCTTTTTTTTGCCTTTTCTTTCGTTATTGCCTTTTTTTGCCTTTTCTCCTGTTATTGCCTTTTTTTTGCCTTTTCCTATGTTTTTTATCTTTTTAGCGTCTTTAAAGTAATGCCTACACACAAAACACTCAAATATACAAACAAAAAGATAATTTACTCAATATATAACTTTCTCAATATAATCAGCCCTATCGAGGTATCCGTTCGGAGAAATTTTCTATCGAGGTATCCGTTCCGATTGACATATCGGAGAATCTTCCGATGAAACTAGGCGCCTATCAACGCATTGCGATGAAGTGTGTTCAACAAAGATTTTTTGACAGTTGTGCTTTGAATTTCATCGGAAATTCTCCGACATGAAATAGTTGCGGAATATTTTAAGAAAAGTGGAATTTCACAGAAAGAAATATAAAAATGGAAATAGCAAGAGAGGTTGGTTGAAATTAAGAAGACTTGAGCATCACAAGGATTTTTATTTATTGAATAAATCGCGCTGACACATGTGTCAAATGAATGCGATTGTATACTTTATTTTTTTGTTCAGAAGTGGATACCTTGAAAGATTATGTAAGTTCCGATCGGAACGGGCCATCGTTTCTCCGAACGGATACCTCGATAGGCCTGAATATCCATATTTAGTATTCACTAATTATCCCACACAAACAAATTCGAGTGAAAAGATCTACCTATGCAACTTGTTTGTCTGCTATTGCTACCATTTATTGCCTTCTACGGTCTATTGCGCTGCCGGCAACCGACACGTTCAAAAGCTAACTACTCAAGCTAACTTACGCCTAGTACGCAGCTGAAGCGAAACGAAAAATTTTGAAGTCTCCAAAGTCAATAGCGAACATATTAAAGAAAAAATACCACAAATAAAAAAATTCAAGAAAAAACATCAGAAAATAAGTCTTAAAGCAAAAACAAAACAAATTTAATTTCGTTCAAAATTTCGTGAAAATTTCGTATGGAAAATTTTGTATGGAAAATTTCGTTTCGCTTCAGCTGCGTACTAGGATTTACTCAATTTACAATATTCATGTATGCATATCGTCGCCCTAGTATTTAAGTGCCATATACGGCATTTTTTGATTTTTAGTTAATATATACATAGTTAAAATTTATCTTTTTTACATACATGTAATTGGACATCTGAAATTCGTTTAGTATTCAAAATATTTAAATTTTTGTCCAAAATGAGTTTGCCGTATACGCCATGAAAATCAGAAGTTTCTTCTGTTCATACACGTTTGTACGTCAAAAAAAACATCGTCGTTTGTACGTAAAAAAAAAAACATCGACGTATGTATGTCAAAACAATTCTCAAAATTTTCATAAATTGCAATAAAAATTTTGGCGTAAATGCTAAAATTTGGTGTTTACGTCAAACAATACGTGAATATCTCAGCAACGAAAAAAGATAGAAAAAAAGAATAACTGATTTGAAAACAGCACCCTCGAAAAAAAAGTGCTTTAATTCGGCTCAACTCGTTTCTACAGATGTAGAGAATTCTTTTAGCCCCTTTAAAGTACTCTTAAGGGACAATCACAGGCGCTTGTTACCTGAAATTAAAAAAAAAATCATGATTGTTCAAATTACTATAGTTAATATTTATATTTCCTTTTTTCTCTCAATAAATGCCTTTTTATGCCTTTTTGGGAGTTTTATTATGCCTTTTTTTAAATTTTTAGGTCCACAAGATCCTATCCCTGCTGATTAGTGTATTTTATTTTGGGTGATCTTAATTAAGGTTGGGGAGGAGAGAAAAGAAACTGAGAATTGGGTATTAGGGATGAGAAAAAAAATTTTGAGAAAAATAACGTCGACAGGCGGAGTACAGGCCATTTAATCAATTTTTTTAGTTTTTGGAAAAAAAAATTAAAATAACAAAAACTAGGTTTATATTGTATTTTCTTGTAGGAATACTCATTTTAAACAGAAATAATAACAAAAACCACGAAAAATAATTATGGCCAGGTTTTTGATGACAATACTCCTATGTGCGTCGGTGATTAAAAATGCTTTAACCTCTATAGGTTAAAAATTGCCGATGTTGCCTATTGTTTATAAAAATTAAAATTAAATTTTTGAGGTGATAACGTCTTATAAATCGATGAGCCATGGCAGCCACCACAAAAAAGTGACGCCATTTTCTAAAGTAACACTCTCGCACTTTCGCAATGCGGGAAAAAATTTCAATTCAAAATTAAAAATAAACTATTAGAGATACAAAAATCTTCTATAGCTTATTTGAAAGATAATAACCTTAAGCTTAATACAAATGAAGGATTTTTTAAAATTCCGTCATTTAATAGGGTAAACAGGGGTAAAACGGAAAGATGAAATTTGAGCTAAAATCTAAAAATAGATAGATGAGATTAATTTAAGAATAACTGCATTTAAGGAAAAATTCTAAAAAATTTTAAAACTAAGCTATAACGTTTTGTTTGAACGTTGTACACGTGTTGGGGTTATGACAAAATGATGATTTTGGGTAAAGGAAATTTTTTTTTGACAATTCTAAAGATGCCAGGTGAAAGATGGGAGAAAAAAAAATTAGACGTCTGATACGGATTTTTTTTCCAACACTCTGAGTTTCGAAATATGAATTTTTGAAAAACACCTTGTTTTTTAGGGGTATTTTTGGGTAATTTTTGATTTTTAGCTTTTTTTGGAGAGTTCAAAAAATCTCAAACTTATAGAACATGTAGGTTTTGGCCTTATGCATACATGTCTAAAAAATCGTTTAGTGAGTTTTGACTGAATAACGGAAGAAACAAGTTTTAAAAAACACGTTTTTGACCGATTTTCATCGTTTTTTATTTTTATCTTTTTTTTTTAATAGATACAAGAATAAAGTATATGGAGTAATCATAGACCATGACTACGACTATATGTGTGCGAAGTTTCAATCATTTCAATAAAATTTTCAAATTCAGGTTATAACTTTTGACAAAGAGCTGATAGAAATTTTATTAAACTTTTGTGAGCATCCTGATACAATTACCTTTCATTTGGTATATCACACATAACGGTAGACTAACTACAAGCTACACAATGTTAAATCAAGAAACTTGCGAAAAACCTCAAAACACCAGTGGAGATCTGTTGAACAGCCACCAGTGTGGGAAGTACCGTAATCTCAGTCTGGAAATTCGACATGGTTGACTTTAAAAAATTCTAACTTCTCTTGTAGGCATCTTTGAAATGAGATTGATACGTCATATGAAAGGTGAAATAATAAGCTTTCACATGGCATATATTTTTTATAGGTTGTCAAACAAAAAAATTGATTACGTAGCCTAAGAACATAAAAATAAATGTTTTTTTTGCTTTTTTTAATGAAATTTGATCGAGTTCAAAAAATTCTTGCTCTTTTTGTAGATGTCTCATAGACCTGATCGATATATATATTTTGAGCTAAGACAATAAGCTTTCAGATGGTATAATAGGTTGTTAGGGAAAAAAAAAATGGAATTAATGACGTGAGAAGATAAAAATTCATGTTTTCTTTGCTTATTTTGATGAAAATGATTCAATAAATTATTTTTATACTTTTTGCGCATTGTAAAAATTTAAAAATGGTTTAATTCTTAAGAAGAAATACTTGGCCTTTAAAATGCATAATTTTTTTTGTAAGCTTTTAAAATAAAAAAATTAATATAATGACAATATAAAAAAGGTATTTTTTTTAGCTTTTTCTTGTAAATTATGATTGTTTGAAATAAGTAAACGCTTTAATTGACTCATTTTAAACAAAAGCACACAACATGTTTTCGGACGACGTTATCACGTAAAATCAGCGTCCGTAAACCAGCTTTACAGACAACCTTTTTTTGCTTAAATTTAATAAAATAAATGGTACCAAAAGATTCTCTAGGTAATTTTAGGACAAAAAATATATGGGAGTAAGGGATGATCTTCCATCGTTTAAGCGAAAAATGCAAATTTCTCACAAACTGACTTTAAACACAGAAAAAAATATTTTGAAAACAACGGCAACACCTACAATATTTACATACACGTTTTTAAAAAGCCAGAATCTCATTTCTATCTGTAAAATTTAAATCCACTAAATTTAATTAAAAATTTTTGAAAGAATGGTCTTCAACTCAAAATTTTGAAAAAAAAAACGTTATTAAATGTTTTTTTTTAAAACTTTTTCGTAGTAAAATATGAATTTATTTTAAAAAATGTTTGCCCATAAATATAATCAGTTTAATTCCGAAGAGGAAAAGGAAATATATGTATATATACATTTTACAAAAAATTAAAAACTACTTCAAGTTCATTGGATTTTTTTTGATAGAAACTGAATTTTTGCATTTCAAATCACTGATTTTCTCAAAGACTTTGACAAATAATAAGAACTTAAAACTTTTGCTATTTAACTTTCAATAATAAGGGGTATTGAATGAATAAGAAATAACTTTATATTTAAATGTTGAACTTAAAAAAATATAAGTTAAACTTTTTTTCAAAACTTCTTTTAAAAAAAGTTCTTCGAAAATGAATAACTTTTTAAATTTTTTAATAAACTGTAAATACATATTGACATTTCCTATTATAATTCCAAATCATATAATGAATGTAGCAAAAAAAAATTTGTAAAATAAATGCAAAGTTTTGAAAACGACATGTTAAAATTTTTTCAATAATTTTTTTTTTTTTTTCAAAAATCTGAGTTTAATTACCATTTTTTTAAAAAACCCTTCATTCAATTTACTTAATTTTAATTTTACAAATATGAATAAGCTTCTAGCTTCTTAAAATGTATATTCAAATATTTTAGGTGTTGCCGTTGTGTTGAAATATTTAATTTAAATTGCATCTATCGCTTAAACGATGAATTTCCTAGAAAATCTTTTGGCATCAATTAATTTATGAAACAATTTTTTTTTGTTTACAAAAATCTTCAATTTAATTTTTAAAATCAAAACGGCAACAGCGACAATTTTAGATTTTGTAAATATGATAAATAGAAAAAGGTTCTCAAAATAGTTTTTGTTTTTCAATTTTAATTTTAATTTTAATAGACATTGTCTATTATTTTGTCGTTTTTTTTTCGGACTTTCTCAAAATCGTTAAACTAGTGTTCAAAACAAACGTGAAAAAGATAATTGAAAGTCTATAATTTCATCTTCAAAATGACATCCTCCACTCACTGGCAACCCTGGCACAAGAACAAAAGAAAACAACTTTCATTTCTCCAATTCGTACAGCTACCTACTTTACCATTGTTCCATGTTCATCTTCAAAACGACAATCCTCGTAGGGCCTCCTCCATTCGTTGGTCGTCTCATCATTTGCATGCAACCATCATCCATTCCATATGCGTTGGATAAGTGTCAATTATTGTTCGAATCCTCGCAGGCGTGTGATTGACGTTAATTGGCGCCCAACACTATTGCGTGTATATGATTGTTGAGTGCATTTTACTACCTACTCCTGTAGTTTTACACAAAAACATATTAAAATAAATTGTAAAAAAATAAAAAAAAACATTTTTCTGAATAATAAAAACAAAAGAAATTATAGCTCCTTACACCTGGAAAATTCTCTTGAAACTTTTAATGAGAATCTCAATGTTTTTTACCTTGGATGACGGAAAGGCGAGGCGGTAGCCGACGAACCGTTTTCTCTTTGTCATATTTTTTTTTTTACCCTTCTTATAATGAATGTCTTCGGAAAAGTCACAAAACTTTTGAATAATAATAAATTAAAAAAAAAAAAAAAAAAAAAATAACAAAACTTTCCAACTATGTATAATTAATTTTAATTACAATTGCGCATTTCATGCTTTCGTCATTTAGTCATAGAAGTTATATTCATTAAGTTTGGAGCATCAGACACAGCAGCAGCAAGCAAAGCAGCACTCTTTGCTGTTTCCTGTTTCTGTTTCTGTGAATTTGTCATGCAACTTGAGCTTCTCCAAACTTAATCAACATTTAACTTTCACAGCAAATTAATAGTTTTTTTTGGTCCAAACTCCCAAAATGGGAAATGTAAACTTTTATTTACCAATCACAGGACGAACGGGAGGGACGGTACAAAAACGCTATGCGACAATATAGTCCTTCAGTACGGGTTTATACGACTCTTATACCATTTGGCTAGTGCAGAAAATAAAAGTAATTTAATGGCTAACCAAGCCCCAAACCCCAATCCAAACCGAACCGAATTTCAAGCCAGAATCATCCTGAAACTGAATGGAGAATCTCAAACATAGAAGTAAATATAGAGTTGGGCCGGCCAACTCATCGCCCGGCCGGAGAAAGTCGAGTTGGAGAGGGGTGTATGTGATTTGCATTCAATAAGCAGTCAAGAACACGCGCGACCACCCTTAAACTCAATTAAAACTTTACCTAACCACAAAACCTTCCCTTCTCGCCTTTTTGGTAGACCGGATGTGAATGAACATTCAGGAGTGCGGAAGCGCACTTGAGCCCAGTAGATATACAACCAAACCAACTCAACTCGACTGGACAAGGATTCAGTGGCTGTTAGTAGCGCAACAAATCCCGGAATGGCTGAAACTTTAATTGAATTTAAATGACATTTCGATTGAAGATGTGGTAGACACTGTTTTTTTGTTTTGCTTTTTTTTTTTTTTGTTTCGTTTATAAATCCCGATGTGCCATATAAAAGCTGAAACACAATCACGCTTCAGGGCGTCGCTTCGTTGCGTTACGTTGAGAAATCCTCAAAGCGCGCTTCTGTCACTTTGACTTTGAACAGCTGATTGCAACATAAAATCTGCTGTCAAATAAAAAAAACACACTCACTCACAAAATTATTGGGCCAAGTCTTTATCTTGATTTAATTGTGGAAAAATGAAAAAGGATATTAATGTGTTTAAAAAATGCATAGAAATTTGTTTATTCTTTAATCCTATATTTATAAAAACAAAACCAATCAAAATATATTGTTTTTAACAATAAAACTCAGTCTAAAACATCATTAAATTTTTTTGTTTTTAATACGTAAATTGTTTTGATTTAAAATATCTCGATGTCGTTTTTTTGTGCAAAATCTATATAGAGAAATTAAAAAACACACATAGTTTTGCAATAATTTTTTTTTTTATTCACATTTGGCGCAATAATAATGTGGGTGACTGTAACTATGTCTGTTAAATGTCAGAAAGCGAGCAAAAGTTCAGTCTGGTTGAACTTTTGCTCGCTTTCTTACGTTTCCTTACGTTTGTCAAAAAAAGCGTACGTAAGAAAAGCGTCATTGTGTGAGGATACACAGATTTCCTATAGTTGAACTTTTCGCAGTTGTCAAAATCGACGGCAAAGCGTGATTGTGTTTCAGCTTTAAGAGTCGAGTATAAACCGAAGGATAAGGGATTTTGTATCTATTTTATAGCATCGAGGAATATATGGTTTTGCCCTATTTCAGGATGCTTTTTTTATTTTGTATTCTGTTGTAGTGTATGGAGGATGAGTGCCGTGACGAACTGATTTCGACACTAAAGTGTGGATTCAATTTCACGCACTTAATTGCTACAAAGCACCGGCATAACACAGCAACGCTATATAGCGGTGGTATGGTGACAATGTTGTTCCGTCGCGCCAATGATTATACAGAATATCGGGACACGGGAGGAATGGAAAGGAGGATGACATCATTTGAACTGGATAATTGACACTTTTTTGTTATCCGTTACGAATTGCGTGTTCAAAGTGTTCATGTTTTCCATCAATAGAGTTTGGTAAAACGTACCGATAAAAACTGGCAAGAGATTTTTATTGAAAAAAGGGAACAATTTAAATTGAAAAATTCTTAAAGTATGTATGTTTGATATAGTCGCAAGAGAGAATATAAATGTACTGAAACGTTCGGAATAAGTTTGGTGGTGGGTTTTAAATAGTTCGAAAAAGTGTTTTCTTTCTGGGTGACTGGAAATAACGACGAGCCAAATGACATCAACTTTCAAAATTCTGTCAAACTTATGTATTTTGCTTTAGAAAACTTTAAATGCTAGGATATTTGTTCAATTCGGCAAATATTAGTTCGAAAGCAGAAAGTTACTTCTCTCTACATCTTCCAAACTGAATGCAGGTGTATCGTGTTATTTGTTCTAGGAGCTTTAGATGACTTTCTAAACCATTTTGAACTGAGTTAGTAGGGCTTCTTCTTTTGTACAACATTAATTCATTCGTGCTGTTTTTCATCCAAGACGGTTTACTTGGAGGTTACCTTGGAGTTTCTTGATCCTTTGTCAATCAATCTTTGTTACTCCACCTGTCATGCAAAGAATCTTTATCTAAGCTGATGCGTTTAATTAACTCTTATTGTATATTGTCAATTGTTTGATCCGAATGTTTAAGAGTTGAATAAATATTTGCTGTGCGGAGCTTTTCTTTACGTCTATGGGCTATTTTCTGGTCACAGCAGAAGGAGATGACAGAGTTTTCCTACCATTTTATACACCCTATGCTTACGCGATGAGTAATGCGGTCAACAAAAGATGCATTACTGTTGTTTACTTCTTCGAAATAGGTAGGGTAGGATGGTATAAGAGTGCGCGGTTGATAAGAGTGCGCAAAGCGATTTTCTACAGTTTGAAAGGGAATATAAGACTGAATGCACTTATTTTGGAAAGATCTAAGTGAGTTTGATCTGCTGTCAAAATTTCATGTAAATGTGTTTTATAAACAGAGGTGCTAGTTAAGTTTAAGTTTTTTAGTACTTTTTTTTCCAATTTTTCTTGCCAAACAAATTAAATTTTCCGCTTAACAACAAAAAATAACAATAAACAAAGTATGGGACATTGAAAGGTCGACAAAAAGAAACATTTAAGGAACACGTAAGATTGTTCATAAAGTGCATTGTGAAATACATATATATTCAAAATGACATCCTCCACTAACCGAAGTTACGAAAAACTAGAGTTACGAATTCTAAAGTTATGTTAAGCTATGACGTGTGATTTTTGGGTTGGCAACAATTGCGAGGAACGATATGGAATTATGGAAATACAAACAAGAGATAAACATTTTTCTCATTGGTCAGAACTAAATGAGTATTTAATCTTTTAAAATTTTGATTGGATAGGTCATCCTTATTGCAATTGTCAGGTATTAATTGATGATAAGTACTGAAATTCGTTGTCTTTTTAAACTCAATTATTAAATTTTAATATACATCAACTATAGTTGACAATAGCAATTGGGGTGACAATCTTCTAACGAACCAAAAAAAAAAAAAACATAAAATTCTGATAGTTGGGCAGGTACATAAATATGACACAAAAGACCTGCCCATATGGCAAATATATAGGTATATTAGAATTCTGTTTATTAGGTGGGGTTTTTGTTTGATTTTTAACTTATCCTGTGTCACGTAACTCTGTTATTCGTAACTCCGTTACCATTTCGTAACACTCTATCTGCAAATCCTCTCTTTTAATATAAAAAACGGACTCTATCATGCATTTAAAACCACGAAAAATAATTTAAATAATTGCTCTAACTACATTTTATATAAAAATTATCGCTAAGTCGCCATGCCGCTATGTTGCCATGTCGCAAAGTCATTATGTCACCATGTCGCTATGTTGCCATGTCGCTATGATGCTATGTTGCCATTTCGCTATGTCGCCATGTCGCTATGTCACCAAGGCTCCAAATATGGTTTCAAAACTAACAATTTGATTTCCAATAGTGTCAATACAACCTAGTTTCTAACTTCTATGTCGTCATGTCGCCATGTCACTATGTCGCTATGTCACTATGTCGCTATGTCGCCACTTCGCTTTGTCGCCATGTCGCCATATCGCTATGTCACCATGTCGCCATGTCGATATGTCGCCATTTCGCTATGTCGACATGTCGCTAAGTCGCCATATCGCTATGTCCCCATGTCGCCATATCGCAATGTTTTTGAATTTTAAACTGTTCAAAAAAGATACACGAAAAAGAAGGCACAATTTTTTCAATTTCAGTTCAATTTCGGAAGAACTTTGTAGGTCTAAAAGGTCTGAATAACGGCCTATCTATAGCTAAAATTTAAAAAAGTCCGACAGTTTCACGGTTTTTCGAGCATATTAAGGCCTTACGAAGCTCCAAAGATGGTATTCATACTAAGAATGTCCTAAAAATTAAGACAAAAAATAATAAATGGGGACCGCAACGAGTTGGCGAAGAATGAAGGCTTAGTGACAAACTATTTGCAACCATTCCTGTAGGCATTCAATTAGTTTGCAGTATGAATCAATACCTCGAAAGAACATTTTTAGAAATGTGAAGCTAGTATAAGCTGGATTTGAACTTCACAATGGAAGCTAAATGCATTATAATTTTAAATTGAAAAAAAATTTATATTAGGTTCCAATATTCATGTACCTACTTTGTGGTGGACAAAAAAATTCCAATCAAGTGAAAAAAAGGAGAAATTTTTTTCCTTCTCATTTTTTCCCGCATGTCTCAATAATCCTTTGTATCCAGAATCCATGTTACACATGTAACCGTTAACTAACAAGTTGGTTTGGTTAGCTTCCACATATACAAAATCCATAATCCACCTGTGGTCCCCAAACAGATGTCCAAAATCCTGGGGTAATGCCTGATTAATGAGTCCTCTGCTCAATTATGCAGCAGCAAATTTCTGGGTTCGTACTAATAGCTATACACTTTGGTTCGGTTTACTTTTGGTCTGCCTTCTGTGAGAATTGCTTTCGTCAGCGTCGTCGTCATCATCGTCGTTAGTGTATACGCCATTTTGCCAACCAACCAACGAAAATCCAATGTTTCGAGATATGGCTTTTGTGTATGGCTTTAAGTCTCAACTGCCCCCAAGGTGCTTCTTCTTCCCACTGACTGCTGGCTGGCTTTATTCAACGGCATTTATAGAGTGCCTGTTTAATGCTGCAGCCATCCTTGGATCTCTGCCAAAGACAGTTTATCGTTTATATTGTTGGGACAAAGGATTAAGGTATTTTGCTGCTGGTTTACTGCATCAGAATCAGGAGCAGACAGAGCAGAGAAAGGCATCCGCGCGATACCATTTCGATGCTCTCTGTTTTGTGTCTTACTTTCCATTTACCTTATTTTGCAATTCGGTTGCAAAATTCTGTGCGCCACAGCTTACCCAGAAATATGTGTGGGAAGTCGTCGTCAGTTTCGCAGCAGGAGCATATTTTTGGTCATAGAGCCGCCATCCAACCCTCTGTGTGTCGTGGATCGGAAGTAGAAAATGGCCTAAGGACATGCTCATTACAAGAATTTTGGCTTTGTGTATTCATTGATGATGATGATAATAAAAAATCCTTTGTCAATCTTCTCCGGCGAAGATGAGACACAAATCCATTTAAATGTTGTTGGGGGTGTATAAAATATTCTTTGAAGTTTCGTGCAAGAGGTCCTCAGGGGGTGACTGAACATTAAAATTAGAATACAATTTATGTGTCTCGCTTTATTGAAAGCGGTACCTAGTTCAGCACACAGCAAATGCAAAGAACAGACTATAGAGCACCAGGAATTGAAAGGATACAACTTCTTCAGGGCAAACGACATGACCTTAAAAGATAATAACAAAGTCTTCATATAGTTTCCACCGACACAACGATGATGTTGATGCTGCCGCTACCCACTGCAAGACAACAAAAGCAACTTTTTCTCCATAATCTCTCTCTCTCTCTCCTTAAACCACAAAAGGGACAAGAATTTGTGCCAAGAAGACGATGTCCTGGGACCGAAAAATAAGACCTTTAACACAGATTGCAGCAAAATTGCACTGTGCAACTTATTGGCCTTGTTAACGTCACCTCTCGTCCTCTTTTGTCAAAATAAAGGTAAAGCACAATATAAAGATATTGCAACAGCAACATGTTAGTAGAGGTATTTCCACAAGTCTTGTATACGTATCCTTCGCACAGATGTGCCTAAAACTCCTGTGGGAAATTAGTGTGAGAAGTTGTCCTTGCTGCGGCAGATGCAGCAAGTGTTGCATTAAGTTTATCTTGTTTGAGAGAAGAAAATTGCAAGAAAAGTGAGAACTTATCTCCGGGGGGTAGGAGGAGAATTCATTCTCGAGAGGTTTTCTACCCGCACAACTTGTTTGTCGACTGAATATATTTTTCAAGCCACACAGCACTCCCCTATCGCATCTTAACCTTCCTATGCATCAGCTATGAAGATTGTGAATTAAGTATGCATTAATGGTTCACATCCTGGAGCTGAATTTTTGACTACTAATTATATGGAAATTTCTTTGCCAGGGTCATACAAACACACAAGAAGTTTTGTGGTGAAAAGTATTTCATAATTTACTCATCTTATGGTGTTAGGTTTTCATAGTTTTTTTTTTTTTTTTTTAAACATTTTTAAGATACTTTTTGTGTATCTTCTTTAACACTCAATTATATCTATCTTCTTTATGTGAAAGGAAATTGAATTTTATCTCATACCTAACCTATTCGAACATATAGCAATAAAAGCAATTTGTAAACTTTTACTTATATCTTTTTTTTTCTTGTTGTTGTTGTTATTTGAAAGATACTCGTGTATTTGGATGATGGTAATGGTTTGATAGATTTTGTTTTGCGATAACGGTTTAGCGCCAAGTCTTTCCAAATCGTTCAGAGTTCAATAAAATGTTTACGATCTACAAGATAGTTTTTATGGGCGTTAATGTCCAAACTTGTCGATTCTAAAAGTAAAATTTATCTACGACCGACACGATTGGAGGTGGTCTTTTAGTGAAGTTAATCTTTTCGTTTTTGTGTATATAAGTTTTGTCTTTCGATTGTATCATCCTACGCATCTTTATAGAAGTTATTCGGACTTTGAAATGTTGATGAAAAAGTTTTTTGGTAGAACAAAAACCACACAAACATGATTTCGGGGGTTACAATAAGAATAAAGTTAAGAATAATTTCTGGGAGAAAATATGAACTGTCCAAGTTAAACTTTGTTTTGTAAGCTCTTAGTCAGTTATTGTAAGCTCTAAGTAAGTTATTGTAATTTTTATTAGTTTAGTTTCTGTTTTTGCTTCATATAACATTTATAGTTTTTTTTTTTTTTTTAATATTAACAGATTATGGATGTTGTAGGGTCCTATTAGTAGGAGATCCCGCCATAGGACGACCTACCCTCATCGTTATACCAGTTGAGAGTTATATTTTCTGAAAGGTAGTGAAAGGAAATAAATTGCACATGGGTTGCCTAGCGATATCCTGTCAAGGCATAGGGTTGCCAAGCCTTAAAGTTTATTTGAGAGTATTTTTGAATACGCGTCCCTGCTTATGAGTTCTAAAAAAACTAATATGTCATAGAAAATTTTATTTGAAAATTTTGATTTTAAGGATTTTTTAAAATTTGAAGTTTGAGTAGGGTAAACAAAGGTAAATTTAGAAAAAAAAATTTTTTCAAATCAAAACGTGATAGAAATAAAATTGAAATCGATAGATATTATAAATATATCAAAGTCACACATACAAATAAAAAATGTAAAAAATCTACAACTCGAGATAGATGTAGTCTTTTTAAAGTCATGAAACTCAAATTCAATATTTGAGAAATAATTCACCAAAAATCAGAATGAAAGATTTTTTAAATAATTTTTATTTGATAAGTTAGAAAAAATAAAATAACTTGATACGTATCTGTCAAATTTTTAATTTGACTTACCATTTTCGCCGAGGGATTTTTTGAATAAGTACTTATTTTCGTATTTCAATATATTAAAGGAGAAAGTCCCGTCATAGGACGACCTACCCGCGTCATTATACCAGTTGAAAGCTATATTTTCCTAAGGGTAGTGTCTAAAGAAACAGTTTGCATATGGGTTGCCTGGCGACATCCTGTCAAGGCATAGGGTTGCCACGCTTCAAAGTTCTATTTTTGAGTTTTTTTCGACAACTCCAACCTGCTTATATGGACAGTGTTAAAGGTGCAAAAAAAAATTATGTCAGAGAAAATTAAATTTAAAAATTTAAATAATCAGGATTATTAGAAATTTGACATTTTAGAAGGGGAAACTGAGGTAAAGGAAAAAGGTCAAAAAGCTATTTCCTTAACAAAAAGTGGTAAAAAAAATATTGATACTGGAATCGATAGATATTGTTAATTTATATAGGTCACTCATACAAACAAAAAATGTAAAAAATCTGCTACTCGATATATGGAGGTTTAAAAGTCAAAAAACGTGAAATTCGATGTTTGAGAAATAATTCACCAAAAATCAGCACAAAAGGTATTTGAAATAATGTTTATGTTATTAGAGAGCAAAAACAAAATAACTGTTATTTGACTTAGTTTTTGGCTCCTGTGTATTTTAGAAGAATTACAGATTTTTACAATTCAATCTCACTGTTTCGGTGAATGTGATTTTTACATTTTTTATTTGTATGTGTGACTTTCATATATTTATAATATCTATCCATTCCAATTTCAATTTTATTTCTATCACGTTTTGCTTGGAAAATAGATTTTTGCCCTTTTTCTAAATTTACCTTTGTTTACCCTTCTCAAACTTCAAATTTTAAAAAATCCTTAAAATTAAAATTTTCAAATTAAATTTTCTATGACATATTATTTTTTTTAGAACTCTTAGGGTTGCCTCATAAGCAGGGACGGGTATTCAAGGCTTGGCAACCCTATGCCTTCCTTAGACACTACCTTTCAGAAAATATAACACTCAACTGGTATAACGACGAGGGTAGGTCGTCCTATGGCGGGATCTCCTACTACTACTAATGCGAGGAGAAATTAATTTCTTACATAATGTAGTTTGAACTGTAGGAAATGGAAAGTTATGTATACGTCCGTTTTATGTATTTAAAATTCAAGACAATTAACAAAAAAAAAATAAATAAATCAAAAAAGTTTAAATACGGGTGAATTGAAAAAGTTGCTAGATAACTTGGTGGGGCACTATCGTTTTTGGCAATTTTGCTTTGACGTCATCGCCATCTCGGTCGTAAGCAACATTTTGGAAGCGATGAAATCTAAATTTTTCTAAACATTATCCATTGAAAAATAAATTATATCCACAAATTTAAGGGCTATGTGAAGTTGAATTGACCTAGCACGTCACGTTTTTTAGATATTCCCGTTAGAAAATCTCAAAAACCCATTTTTTTGCTGTTTGAGCAAGAAATATTTTGGCATAATGTAATCTTTTTCAATTAAAATTGTTACGGTTTATGAAAGAACTTATTTTTTTTTTCAAATTCATTTTTAATCTTCTCAATATTTATTTTCTTCTCCGAGATATCTTAATATAAGTAAGTTTAGTAGGTCTAGTAGTCTCTAAAAATTAATATATCTATCTCCCTAGAACAAAAGTATAACTCAAAAAATTTCGGTCAGCTCTGGTTTTTGAGATATAGTAGTTTTTTTTGAGATTTTCTAATAAAAAACTTGATTTTGTGATACTTTAATGCGAATGAAGGAGAAAAAAAAAGTTAAATTTTGCAGACCAGTGTAATTAGTTTGTCCAACGCCAGCCTAGGATAGCCCACCATTTTTTCAAAAAATTCCAAGAAAAAATTTTTTTTTCCATTTCATATCGTTAGTTTTTTTTTGCCTAAGGTTAGCCCAGGAAAGTTCAACTTAAGCTTCTTAACCGGAATGTTATATGGAATACATTCAATCAAGTAAAAATTCTAGGTCAAATACATAAATTTGTGCCCACACCAGTGGATTTAATTTTTCTAAATTATAAATTTAAAAAGGTCACTGTGGTGTATGCGTACTATTTATATATTATTTTTTTTTTCTAAAAAATTAATGAAGATAGTTGGCGTTTTTTGACCAACTAAATTTGGGATGATAAAAATATATGGTGCCTTAGCCTAGCTTAACCTTAACGATTTTTACACTGAACAAAAAAAAAATATTTTTTGCGGTTTTGAGGTGAAAAAAATAAATTAAAAAAAAAAAATTTCTCGGGCTTTTATAAGTTGCAAATTACAATAAACCCTGATAAAAAATTCACTCTTACATTATGTTTCCGATTTAATTTGCCAGTATTCTGAGCAAGAGAAAAGGTGAGCGATGATATTTTTTAAGGAATTAAAAAAATAGTTGTTAAATGGACCTTTTATCTCTCTATCTATCTATCTATCTATATAAACAAGTCGATTAATGCGTTTCTAAAAGCTAAACTCAATAACGCTTGGACCAATTAGAATTATTTTCTTTTTTTAATATTCGTACATTTCTAAGAAAGGATTTCATGAAGATAAAAATTGGAAAAATTATCCCATAAATGGTCAACACTTCATATAAAATTCGAGTCATGAATTCAATCTTGAAATTTTTATTTAATACTCAGGAGTCAGATATGCCAAATTATTGAATTTTAGATTAAACATTAATGAAATTTAAGTGACCTAAGCAGAACGACCAGTTCTGGGTTACCAAGAAGTAAATTTCAAAGCAATGACATTTTTAGGAACAAAGAATATTTTTACTATTCTATTAAATTGGACCGGGTTCGATTTTTGTAATTATGAGGATTGGGCAGATTGAGCAGCTTCATTGAAGAGAAATCGCAACTGTTCTTTGCTCAGTAAAAAATCAGAGTGAAAGCAGCCAAAAAAATGTTGATTTGAGACAATAGTGTTTATTTTATCGCGATCGGAACAAAGACTCATTAATATATCTTGAGTCACATTATAGATCTTTCACGTGTTAATTAGTTTTTTACTAGAAAATTTAACTAATAGAAGGTTCTATTTTAACTCATCAATCAAATAAATAATAAAATTAACACAGATATCCATTTTTTTTTTTTTAATTTATTACTAAAACTCCACCATCATTTATCTGAATTTTGTTGTTTATAAATTTAAAGCTTTCATCAATTCTATTTTATATAAAAACAAAATATATTGCTATAATACTGTTACAAATTCATTGAAAGCCTACAAATCCCATTTACATAATAGCACCTCTCAATTTTCCCAAAAAATAGAAAAAAAAAAAAATAAATCCAAACCATCATGTGAGTTGAAGTCAACCTTTTTTTTTAGTAATTTATTTTTGTTTGATGAATACCCCTTCATTTATTTGACAGCTTTGGGCAGTCACATTGAAATAAAATTTTCATCATCTTTTGTTTAAAAAAAAAAAAATAACAAAATAAAAAAAGAAAAAAAAAAAAAAATCAAGTCCATTCCTAATGGGCTTTTCATCCTTTGACATATGTTTGGGTTTAGTTTTGTGGGACTATTTTCATGATTTAAATATCCTTCTTTCTCGCCATCAGCCAAACAAAAAAAAAAGTAAAAAAAACCCCACTTTTCAAACAACTGATGTTACAGCAGAATATCCAATTGGACGTACCTAACCTATACACACACACATTTATATAAATAAGATCTATAATTTAAAATTCTCAAGAAATAACATTACCTTTTGGGTGTCCTTTTTGTGTAGCAGATGTGTCGTGTCTCAAGGAATCTCAACATTGTAACCCAAAGAAACTCTACGGAATTAAAGGACTTTCGTGATAAATGTCGAAGACATTCATCAAGCACAACCCCATACTCGATATAGTAATTTGAATAAAAAGGACAATGACAATCGACCTTCCCCCCCAAGACTTCCCCCCGAAAAATCTCCATTAGCCATCTGAATCAAAGTGGATTGTATATTGCTATACAGTAGGGTGGGTCAAAAAAATCGAAATTTTTTTTTTTGATTTGGTACTCCGAAAAATCGATTGCTAGACCCCTCTAGAATATACACACCAAATATGAGCTCTTTATATTAATGGGAAGGTCCTCCGCTTTGCAATTTTCCATTTTTACATTAAGCTTCTACTAAAAAAAAAGAATTTTTTTATTAATTGACTTTTTAGCAAATTTCTTTTCATATTCTTGTAGGAAATTGAACGCTCTACAAAAAAGGCCTTATACACTTTTTTCGTTTATCTAACCGTTGAATAGATATTTGAGGGCCAAAAATCGAGAAAATCTTTAAAAATTCGTTTTTTGTTCTTAATCTTGTAACAAATTGAAAAATTATAATGATCAAACGCGCAGGACATATTCTTGTTGAAAATTGATTACTCCACAAAAAAGGTCTTGTTAACTTTTTTCATTAATCTAACCATTCTAAAGATATTCGAGGTCAAAGTTAAAAAAAAATATAAAAACATTTTATATTTTTAAAAAATTTCTAATTCACTCTGAAACTTCATTATTTTCAAATTAGCAAGATATATTCTTGTAGGGGATTAAACGTTCTACAAAAAATTTTATATTTTTAAAAAATTTCTAATTCACTGAAACTTCATTATTTTCAAATTAGCAAGATATATTCTTGTAGGGGATTAAACGTTCTACAAAAAATTTCTTGGAATGAAATTGATTGCTTTAACCGTTTAGAAGATATTCGTATCCAAATCGCAATGCATACGGGTCATAAGAAAACTATTGAAATCAGTGAGCATTGGTTTGGATACGAATATCTTCTAAACGGTTAAAGCAACCAATTTCATTCCAAGGAATTTTTTGTAGAACGTTTAATCCCCTACAAGAATATATCTTGCTAATTTGAAAATAATGAAGTTTCAGTGAATTAGAAATTTTTTAAAAATATAAAATGTTTTTATATTTTTTTTTAACTTTGACCTCGAATATCTTTAGAATGGTTAGATTAATCAAAAAAGTTAGACCTTTTTTGTGGAGCAATCAATTTCCAACAAGAATATGTCTTGCGCGTTTGATCATTATAATTTTTTAATTTGTTACAAAATTAAGAACAAAAAACGAATTTTTAAAGATTTTCTCGATTTTTGGCCCTCAAATATCTATTCAACGGTTAGATAAACGAAAAAAGTGTATAAGGCCTTTTTTGTAGAGCGTTCAATTTCCTACAAGAATATGAAAAGAAATTTGCTAAAAAGTCAATTAATAAAAAAATTATTTTTTTTTTAGTGGAAGCTTGATGTAAAAATGGAAAATTGCAAAGCGGAGGACCTTCCCATTAATATAAAGAGCTCATATTTGGTGTGTATATTCTAGAGGGGTCTAGCAATCGATTTTTCGGAGTACCAATTAAAAAAAAAGAATTTCGATTTTTTTGACCCACCCTACTATACAGGATGTGGTGCCGATGCCATGTTTTTGTGTATATTTAAATATATAAATTACAATTTGATTGTAATAGGTACATGGCATGGAATTTATAACATAAACCTATCATTTCCGTCAGTTTGGTTTTGGCCTTATTATTTCTTACCAAACGCAACAACAAATACTTCAATCTGCATAGGCATAGACATGATGAGACGATACAATTGACATTAACAAATGTTTTGTGAAAAAAAATAATGTTTCTTAAGCTCGCCCGTAAGGCAATTTCTGACACTCGTCTTCTTATTTGTATTCAATGTGCAAAAGTCAGCCTCGGGCTTTAATGTACAAGACATGAGAGAGGAGTGCTGTGTGCATGATAACAGAATAGGCCATCAGGACAGGTATTTTCATCTGATATTAAAGCCTTATAGAAAAAACTTTATCTTCGATCTCGAATGCAATCTCAATACAAAATATGTATGCCAAGTATCTACTACTATGTTCAAATAAAGTCTGGCACAAAAAGAAATAAAACTGGCAAAATGTTTTTAGATTTGTCTTTAAAGTTCAAATAAATTTACTAAATTTTTATTGTTTTAATAAGAAGTAATATGGTTATTTGTAATTTTTGCAGCCTTTTCTCAGGAACTAGGTACTCATCTTAAGTAGCTGAAATTTTCTGAAGTGTTTGCTTTGATTTTAACTAATGTTTTTGAAGTTTCTGGCATTTTTGGTATAGAAATTAGAGGAAGTCCGAAAAGGTTTGAATTGATAAGTGTGACGTGTCAAAAATAAAAATAATAATATTGATTTCAAACCTTTAGTGGAGAAGGTAACTAAAGCAAATTATAAGGAAACCCGGCAGAACAGATCTGATTTTGATGATCTTTTTTTCAAACGTCGGCAATTAAAAATACTTTACAGTCTATACATAGGTTAAAGATTTCCGATGTTGCCATATTGTTTTTTTAAAATTGCTTAAATTTCATAAAGTAAATGATATCAACAGATTTTCTAGGTAATTTAAGGAGAACATAATATATGGTAGTAAAAGATAAATTTTCCATCGTTTAAGCGATAAATCAAATTTTCTCACAAACTGACTTCAAACACAAAAAAAATATTTTGAACACAACGGAAACACCTACAATATTTGCAATACGTTTTTAAAAAGCTAGAATCTCATTTCAATCTATAAAATTCAAATCCAAGAAATTTAATCAAGAGTTTTTGAAATAATGGTCCTCAACTCAGAATTTTGAAAAAAAAACGTTATTAAAAAGGTAATATTTATTACAGTTAAAAACAAATTACTTCAATGTCATTGGATTTTTTGATAAAAACTGAATTTTTGAATTGAGATAGTTGATTTTCTCAAAGACTTTGGCAAATATGAACTTTAAACTTTTGCTTTTCAACAATAAGAGCTATTGAATGTAGAAAAAATAACTTTATATTTAAATGTTGAATTAAAAAAAAAAAAAGTTAATTCTTGTTTCAAAACTTCTATTAAAAAAAGTTCTTCGAAAATGAAATACTTTTTAATTTTTTTCATAAACTGTAATACATGTGTATATTTAATTTCCTTTTATAATTTCAAATCATAATAAATGTGGCCAGAAAAATAAAAAAAAATAAAGCATTTTATATTACGAAATAGTTTTAAAAAGGACATGTTAAAATTGACAAAGTGAAAAAATAATGAAAATTATTTTTATTTTTAAGCGGAGTGATTGAATATAATTCACTTAAACTTTTTAATTGAATCATGTTAAAATTGTTTCAATATTTTTTTTCAAAAATCTGAGTTTAATTAGCATTTTTTCAAAAACTCTATCCTCAATTTACTTAATTTTAATTTTACAAATATGAATAATTAAATAAAAGATAAAGAATTTTCTTATACTCATATATTATATGTTGTTTATTTAACAAACGTTTTCGGGAATTCTTCCCATCTTCAGGTTCAAGCAAATAATAAATATTTTAAATATTTTAAATTTAAATTTACATAAAAATCAATTTCTCAAATCTCTTAAATTTAAAAAATTACTTTAATTTTTTAAATTTAAGAGATTTGAGAAATTGATTTTTATGTAAATTTAAATTTAAAATATTTATTATTTGCTTGAACCTGAAGATGGGAAGAATTCCCGAAAACGTTTGTTAAATAAACAACATATAATATATGAGTATAAGAAAATTCTTTATCTTTTATTTAATTTAAAGACTCATATAGTTTCCAAAAAAAGTAATTTTTTACTTATTCAAATATGAATAAGCTTCTAGCTTTTAAAAAATGTATATTGAAATATTGTAGGTGTTGCCGTTGTCTTCAAAGTTTTTTTTTTGGGTTTGAAGTCAATTTGTGAGAAAATTGCATTTATCGCCAAAACGATGGAAGATTGTCCTTCACTCCCATATATTTGTTTTCCTTTAATTGCCTAGACAATCCTTTGGCATTAGTAAGTTTATGAAATTTAAACAAAATTTTTGTTTACAAAAATCTTCAATTAAATTTAAAAAATCAAAACGACAACAGCGGCAATTTTTAATCTATAGACTTAAAAGTATTTTTTATTACCGACGTTTGAAAAAAAAGATCATCAAAATCAGAGCTGTTCAGCTGGGTTCCCTTATATTGCCATTTTTTGAGCTTAAGTTTTTTTTTTTATTGAAAAATAAAATTCTATTGAAAAGCTTTTTCTGTCCGCCATTTTAGAGCCGCCAATTTGAATACTTTCCATACTATCTAATATCCTCTTGAAGTGTGCTGAAGAAATATTCTTGCCCATGAATTTTGACGTAAAAAAAGGATGAAAGACACCACTTTGAGCCAAGCGTAAGGAAGGTCAGTTTCGAATCGAGGATCAGAGAAAGGATCCGTAAAGAGAATAGATTTACTCCACATACGTAATGCAATTTTATCATTTGATTTTTTCCATGATATGCAAACTTGTTGGAATTGAATGTTCCTTTGGAGACGAAAAATTACTATTTCCAGAATCAATACTTAACTTAAATTTATGCATTGACAAGATGCCCAAGTCCTGCTCTATATAAAGAAAATGACGTCTTTAATAAAATCATTTACTTTCCTTTTAGATAAACTTCAAAAATATTTACCCACATTAACGTTCAATAACAAATTTTTAATACTAAATTCTCAATAATCCATTTACATTTACATTGAATTCAAGTAAATCCCATGTTTCACAATTTTATTGATCCTTATGAATTCTGTATACTATACGACGAGGAATAATTCTGTTTGGTTAAAGAGCCCACTAAAGATTTGTTCAATAAAAAATAAGTAATCCCATAGAACATCCTTACACACACACTAACACACATTGCACACACAACATCTTCTTTTATTAAATTCAATCCGAGAGTGCGATGCCCACGAAGGGATTCTATGAATTTTTAAAATGCAGATACAAGTTCAAAACATTTATATATACACTTCCATACCTTCATGTGCTTTCGATGACGGAAAGATATAGAGATGTTCCTACTCCTCTGTTGGTCAATGTTTGGATAGGAAGAAGGAGGTTGACCAGTTGGGAGGGTCTATACACACATAATAGCTAAGCCCGCTATATACCGCAAGAGAATGCATCGATATGCCACAAGGACTCTCTGCAAAGGACATTCGAAGTCAATGCACACAATAAAGCTTCAAGAGCACAGCATAAGCAGGAATCTGGTCGTCTTCTTTTTCTTCTTCATCTGGATGCTTCTGTCCTTGATGGGAAATATTCTGCAACAGCCAACTTTACAACGCTATACAATGCAAGAGACTTACATATTTACAACATCCGTTTGGATCGAAGCAAAATGTAATAACCTTAGAACATTGCGAAACACAAAAAGGACGCAAAGGAATGAAAATTGTTATATTAGATTACTTCATGGTCGAGTGACGATATCATCTTGGAGCGTAATATTTCCTTCTTCTTCGTCTTCTTCAAGGAATTCTCGTAACTATTGCTCATAGATACAACACAGTAGAGGTACTATACCAGACTTTGGCTACTCTTTGAACAAGCACTTCATTTATTGTTGTGCAGCAGTAGGATTTTGATAGATTGAATGTTCAATGATGGTTTGCTTTGGTATTGATGTGGAAGTAGAAGGCAGGATAGCTTCTTTGCGGCGCCCTTTTCTTCAATCATCACATATTGACAGGGTCGTAGACAATGATTTCTCTTGGAAGACTGAAATAAAGGATTAAAAGGAGACATTTTAAACTTTTGATAGAATCATGAAAAAATTCGGTATCTGAATATATGCATTTAGTACATAATTCGTTGGATATAATCAACTTCAATCTCATTACGGAAATGCAATTTTAACCTACTTTTTATATTCAATGGACGGGAAAGCTGATGATTATTCATCCTACATGTCATAGATATTACAAAAACAACAGAATATTGACAGCAGTGGTGATCAGAAGGGTGAAAGTAAAAACCTTAGAAAAATCTTGTGCTCATTGTGTCAAGACCATAGCTTCCACACCCTGGACCATTAGATTAGATTTTATTTGTTCTATTTATATTATTTTAATTACATGGCACGGCTTTGCCGTCTGCCTGATTGACAACTACTTCATATAATTAAGTTTAGTAATAACATTTTTAAGTTTCAATTTGCTTTTAAAATTATCATTTAAGATTCTGTTGTTGATAGATTACATAACTCGCAAAGAATGGGCAGATCATCACGGTGCGGTATGAAGTTAAGATTCAACATTTCCTTTCTCAGTCTAAACTTATATAATCTCTATAAGAAGCTTAAACGAAGCTTTACCGAAGCTTTACCGAAGCTCTACCGAAGCTGAGAAATTTTATTAATAGCTTTAAAATCTTTGAACAACAACAACATCTTGAAGGTTTTTTTATTAAGGAGCTTGTACAGCTCTTTAATAAAAGTCTTATCGAAATTATAGATACAAAAATAAAATTAAAAAAAAAACAAATTTTCTTTTTCAACTTGTTTTGATTTGATCATCATGAATTTTATCTTTTAATCTGAAATTATAATATATAACATTCCACCACTCTACCCACTCGGCCATCCTGGAATCTTCATTAATATAATCAAAACCTTTTTCACTTCAAATAGCAGAAATATCCAAGCTAGATTATTCAATGCCAAAACCAAAAAATTAATACAAAACTTGGTAGTTTCTTTTAAGCTTCTTTACCTGATTTTAAGGTCTTACCGAAGAAGTCGGTAGTAGTATTAGAATCTTGTTAGTCAAGTCTTTTCGAAGATTAAACTTCTTTTAACTTCTATAAGTTCACTAACCGAAGCTTTTTCGGTTAAGTTTCTGTAATGCCGATTTTTCAAGAGTTGATTTTTGCCGTGCGGCGAAGCTCGTGTAAACGTAAGCCGCAGGTGACTAAAGTCACAATCCCTATAGAAAAATCCTAGTCGACTTAAGCCGTGCTACATATCGTGCGGCTAAAATCTACTCGTAAAAAGTCGGCATAACAGTGTTTAAAGAACTTATTAGAAATTGTTAAACAAGTTCTAACTTTTATCAGAATTTTGTTTCTGAAGCAAGCTCTGTTAAAGCTATTTCCAGTGAAATTTCAATTTTCAGAAGCTGTAGTTTTTGTTGGGCAAAGAGCCAAGTTGACAAAAATATTTTATAATCATTGAAGAATCTATCAATTACAGATTGCTCTAGGATAGCTAAAGCATTATTGAGGAAATTCTAAGTTGCACGAATCGAAAAAAGTTTTTCAACAGAGGTAGCGAAAAACTGGAAGAATTGGATAGTATTCGATCGGCAAAATGTGGAAAAGGATAGTGATGATTCACCCCCTAGAAACTCCTTCCTAGCTACGGACATGCAAACTTTCTTCAATCTAGCCCTCAATATTATGAAATAGTGAAAACTGATAGAGCGTAAACGTTCCATGGTGATTCACATCCACATGACTATTAAGGACGAAGCGGCACGGCGCAGCAGCGGCGATTGATGGAGATGGGGGCCAATATATTCAATAGAAGTAGGGGAATTTCTACTTTCAAAACCGCCCCCACCATCTTTTGCTTGTTCTTAAAATCATGTACAACATGTACGCCGGAAATATTGAACTTGCAAAGTTGAATGGAATTCCACAAAAGAAATTCTATTCAACTGGGTGTTCTTAAAGTATGCATAATAATGGATTCGCTATGGAGAAACTTTTTCCAGGACATCTTCGCCATCACCATCGTTTCACATCACAACGCTCTCGCTCCATGTTGCTGGTGGTGCTGCTCCTGCTATAGCTGCTATTGTGAATGAACAACTTGTAAACAAGGGCGACATTTCTAGCTTTTCTATATCGAAGTCGTTGTCGTTCGTTGATGGAATGGGACAAAGGGCAAGAAGGTACATGATGATGATGGGGTAAGAGGTAGGTATAAAATCGAAATCCTTGCATGCCACTCCACTAGCTATACGCTAGCTACGGATCGAAGGAGCTGGGGTGTAGAATTTTTATAGCTTCAGCCATGTAGCCTTTTAATACGAAATTCCCATTTGGTATTTATGAACATAAAATCAATGTTCCATGGAAGTATATTATGGGCTTGGGCATTGCTTTTAAGCATATTCCCTTTACATGTCGAGTGTGTGCTCTCAAAAATATATACCAATACTACTTTGCTTGCAAATGGACCAAGGTAATGTGTGGCTCGAATTAATAGGCGCCAACGGATAGTTGCCTGGCCAAAATGACTAGACGATGAATTGAATACCTAATGTGGTTGTCCTGC
Organism: Episyrphus balteatus; assembly: GCF_945859705.1. Classification (NCBI taxonomy): domain Eukaryota; kingdom Metazoa; phylum Arthropoda; class Insecta; order Diptera; family Syrphidae; genus Episyrphus; species Episyrphus balteatus. The sequence continues at coordinate 34,027,845 of NC_079137.1, read as the reverse complement.
AATGAAAAAGTGATTTTCTGTAATTCGATTCCACCTCCGATGATGATGTTGATGATGACGATATGGTGGCGGACGGTGGCGACACGGACGGACGATTTGAAAACCGACAGCGACGAGACACGACGACGGGATGTTTGAAAAAGTTCGACCATAAGAGCCAACTCCATCAGATGCTACTAGAAGTACCTACTTGATATTTGGCATCTTTTTGTTCCATCATCAGACTTCAGACATGTGGAATCCTGTCCAATAAATTGGATGTGAAAAAGAATTTTTGGCAGTCTTTCAAAAAATGCCAACATTTTATTGAATGCACTGTTGATCTGTATAGTTGGCTGCAATTTAATATGGTGTCGGGTGAAGCACTTTATACTCAGCAGCGCCCATTTGGGAACCACTTTGGCATCACACAGATAACGTCAATTTTTATGAAGTGCAAGTGCAAGGACTCTCTTGTCGCATGGATTTTTTTTTTTGTAGGTATTACTTTTTTTTCGTTTTGGTATTGTACTGCACATTTTAGTGGACTCGGGCAAGTGGAAAAATGAACTTGATTTGCTTTGGTTCATTGAAATGGAAAACGTTGGAAAAATTATGTGACATTTAAAGATTGTTGACAAATTCGAAAAGATGGAGAGCGTTCTTTTATTTCGATTTATTATTATATGTATAAGGATTTTCGGTTTGTATTTGACAGGTTCGAGGGAGAGATTGAAGTCAAGGAGGAAATATATTAGTTTACTTTGCGAAAAAAAAAACTTTTTCAAAAAATCAACACAGGAAGGATATTAAGGACATGAAGGATGTTTTTTTTTTGAGAGGAATGAAATTTGAAAAAAAAAAAAATCTAATCGATGTAATATTCATGATTTTTTTTATTGCATTGCTTTATTGGATGTTTTAGGAAATCCAGGATTAAAAAAAAGTTACTTCCAATATAATCAAAAAAAATGGTCAAGTGCTCAAAATATATGCTAAATTTTAGCTAACATACAAAATTCCATACAAAATCTTAGATCAAATGTATTTTCGAGAGGATTTTGTTTTGGAGCTGAAATTAAGCTGTAAATTTTTGGCAATACATTTTTTTAGAAAACAAATTTTCAGCTGTCAAACATTTAGCCTGCTCTGGGACCCGGTTTAACTTTTATCTTTAGAGTATAAATTGTTTGCAGAAGGATTAACGTAATTTTTTAATAAATAGTCAAAAACTGAAAATAAAATAAGAAAATTGGAAAAGTAATGCCGACTTTTCACGAGTCGATTTTAGATCACGAGAAAAATAAAACAGCTTTTATTGATGATGAAAAAAAATTTTAAGTGAATGTAAGCCCAAAAATAAAATTCGCAGGTCAACGCTTGATGGAAGTTTGTAAATTTTTAATATTTATAAATGTTTTAAACACCATTAATTCTTTTGTTCTGAAACTAAGAAAGTATTTATCCACTTCAAAAATGTATCCCAATTCTCACAGCTAAATAAAGTCCAAGATAAATTCTATATTCAACAGACATATGTAGATACAAATGTCAAAAACTTATCCTCGGCTAAAAATTTAACCAAATTCACACTCGGCCTAAAACTAAGACTTGAAAAATATGTCCCGTTTTCGAAAAATTTATATTTAAAAAGTACATAATGTATGTATATTAGGGTGGGTCAAAAAAATCGAAATTTTTTTTTTTTTTTGATTTGGTACTCCGAAAAATCGATTGCTAGACACCTCTAGAATATACACACCAAATATGAATGGGAAGGTCCTCCGCTTTTAAATTTTCCATTTTTGCATCAAGCTTCTACAAAAAAAAATTATTTTTTTTTATAAATCGACTTTTTTGCAAATTTCTGTAGGAAAAAAAACTTCATACTCTTTTTTCGTTTATCTAACCGTTTAGTAGATATTTGAGGTCCAAAAATCGCGAAAATCTTTAAAAATTCGTTTTTTGTTCTTAATTTTGTAACAAATTGAAAAATTATAATAATCGAACGCGCATGACATATTCGTGTAAGAAACAGATTGCTCCACAAAAAAGGTCTTAATAATTTTTTTCAATAATCTAACCATTTTAAAGATATTCGAGGTCAAAGTTAAAAAAAAATATGAAAACATTTTTTACTTTTCAAAATATTCTAATTCACTGAAAATTCAATATTTTCAAATTAGCAAGATGTTTTTTTGTAGGGACTTTAACGTTCTATAAAAAGTTCCTTGGCAGCAAATTAATTGCTTTAACCGTTAAGAAGATATTTTCTCGATTTTTGGACCTCAAATATCTACTAAACGGTTAGATAATTAAAAAAAGTGTATTTAACCTTTTTTGTAGAGCGTTCAATTTTCTACAAGAATATGTTAAAAAAATTGGCTAAAAAGTCAATTAATAACAAAATCATTTTTTTTTGTTGATGTAAAAATGGAAAATTGAAAAGCGGAGGACCTTCCCATTAAGATAAAGAGCTCATATTTGGTGAGTACCTATATTCTAGAGGTGTCTAGCAATCGAGTTTTCGAAGTACCAAATCAAAAAAACGAATATCCATTTTTTTGACCCACCCTAATGTATATATGTATTTTTCTTAATCCAAAAAATAAATTTTTCTATATTTAATTTTTAATTAATCAAATCAAAGCTTTTGTTAAAAAAAAATCAGTTGAAATTATTGAGGTTGTCATTTTAAACAAATTTGGAAGTTAATAACCGTTCTATCCTGTGTGAATCTCGAACCTAGTTAAAATAAACAGAAACCACTTTGATTTAACTGTTTTTCGGAATGATTTTGTCTTTGAAGGCCATAATTTTCAAATGTATTTCTTTTTTTAATTCAAAATAGAATCAACGTTGACCATACTACATTTTACATTGCGACTGCAGTTGAATGTTTTTATCAAAATCGCAGGGACCGGTTTGGAGAAAATTAACTATATTTTTACAAAATTCTTACTTGGAAGGTACCTTAATTTATGATTCAACTGTACTAAAAGTACGAAAATAATTCAGAAATGTGATTTTTCAGGTTTTAAAAGTTTTCATTACAAAAAAAGTGTATGAAATCAAAAATTTTTTTTCATGGCCTCTTTATATTTACAACTAAAAACGACTTCTTGCTAATATGCCCATTAATCATTTTCTAAAGCATAGTCACAATAATAAAGAAACCCTTCATGTGCTTTAAAAGCTCGTTTGCACCTTTTGCCTTATAATTTTCTGTTTTTCATCTGAAATTTTTTTTTGGGGGGGGGGGGGGGGGGGGGTATTGGTAGCTCAAATTGTGGAACGTATTGCATAGAATTGCCTAATACATAATTTTAGTACTATATCTTAATACTTTTTGTACTTTCGTACAGTTTGCCTTAAGAAAAACATTTTTATATGAATAGGGTTGCCATATTTCCTGAAATTATTTTACTAACTTTTTTCGCTGTTTATGATCTTGTTTGGCATTTTATAAATTTTCATATTTTTTCAAGCTACAATGAAATGACTGATTTAGTCAAGTGTCAATTTTTGCTCAATAAAATGATTTGAGTCACTAGTAATGTATTATACCTAGTATAATTTTCCAATCTTAACAACTTTAAACAATCGTTTTTTCGATTTTGTAACTTTTTACCGTTTAAAAGATCAAACATTGCCTCTTAAACTCGTTTGTTATTTTTTAAACCTTTAAATACTTGAGATGTTTCTTTTAAAGTTGTTCGATTCAATTTATATAATTTTAATCAGAGCCCCTATGTAACTTAAAAATAAAAATACTTTCAATTCAGCCATTGATAAATGAATACAGGTACATTCTTCCCTTCTTACTTTAAATCTACACAAGTTCTCCTACTTAAACTGATTGAAAGTTTCCCTCTAAATATAAAATCATTGCTGGAATACCTACACTTTAATCTTCTTTTTAAAGAGTCATGTTGTTGTTCATGTGTCTGTCTGGTTTTGTTTTTTTTTTTTTTCTGTTTTTACACAACACAAAACATTGAAAACCTCCTTGCTCACACCACACCACAAATTGTAACAGCTTAAGGAAAATCCTTTTTTGGAAAGTGATTTCAAAACAACAAAACAACTGTTCCATCAAAGTGACACCATCACCTTCTTTGTCATGGAATCAAGAAAATTTATCTGCTTCCTTGCATTCATAGATGGAAATTTAAAAGAAATTTCTAAGAAATGAAAGAAAGTAATAAATAATATTTTTTTTTTTAACAAGGAACTTGTAGGTATTCATTTTAAATAATGTTTTTTCAATAAAAATTTCATATTAAATTAATTTTTTTTTTAAGAAATATATCATTTTAAATAGACAAGTCTCTTTTAATAATGTTGTAGAAAAAATGTATCACATTTAACTCTGGGCTTTAACCCGAGAGCTCTGACAAATATCAAACGATGAAATTATGCCGATCAAGAACATGAATAAAGTATTTCGGATTGGTCAAGTTAGTATCACAGGTGCTCGTTTACCATGTTGGTCAACTCAATATCACAAAATAAATCAGTACATATCACGGGTTCACCATTTATCACAGATTGTTCTTTATGCATACCTATACCAATACTAAAAAAAATTTCATTCTGCCCTTTTACATGATATTATGATATACGTATTACCACTTAGTCCTCATATATCACAAGTTTGCTATAAAGTATCGTTAAGTTTCAAGAATTGTTTTGATAAATATCACAAACTGTTTCGAAAAGTATCACAGATTCCTTAAACTAGCATTAAGTTTAGTTGAGAAAATATCACAGATTACTTCTATAAGTATTGTTGGTTGAATTATTATGCATGAATATTGTTTGGGTTAGCATTTTAAGCACCTCCCTGTACTTTAACTAATATTTTTGATTTTTATCACGAGTTACTCCAGTAAGTACTAAGCCTCACTTCATATAAAATAAAATATTACTTCGGTATAAATGAAGAATTTCTTAAACATGTATCTTTGATTCCTCCAGTAAATATTATTAAATACATAAGTTTTGACCACGGACTCCACTAGTAGTTCAATAGTTTTACTCTGATTAGTATCACAGTGAACTCAGGTCATATCTTTTTGGCTTACTCGGTATATATTACAGATTTGTTCGTTTGAAGAAATCGTTAAATCGATCATTTGATGCAAATACCAAGCATTGTAAATATCACAGGTTCCTTCAGTTAGCATTAAATTTTGTTTCTTATACAGGGTGTCCCAAAAGTAATGGATCAAACGAAATATGCAGATAGGCCAACTTTAGGGCTCTCAGAATTTGGTAACTTGTTCATCCCAAATCCTTACGGTTTTCAATTTAATGCAGTTTTTGTGAATTATCGAAAAATCTCGACTTTGCAACAGTATTTTGCTTCCTCCGGTCATAATTGATTTTTGTTTTTTACAATTCTTTCACTAAAACATTGCCTAATAATAAGAAATAATTATTTAATCAAAATATTTTTTATTTCATACGCCATTTTGCTGCAAATTATGTAACAGTTCCATGTTTTATAAAAACTCAATTTCTTACTTTTATTTGAGAGGAACATCCCGAAAAAAAATTGTATGGTGTGATACTGGTTTATTATTTTAAAAACTTGCCGTGTTATTGCACTTTTCAAAAATGTATAAAAATTTCCAAAGTTCAAATTAGAACGAAAGATATTACAATTTTAATGCAAAAAAACAGGGGTTTTCAGAGCAAAATAACAAACAAAAATCGAGGCTTTTATTCAAAAAGAAATAAAAAAACAACAGTCGAGGAAATGTGTTTATTTTTCTTTGTTATTTTTCTCTGAAAAGGCCTGTTTTGTTGCATTAAAATTGTAATATCTTTTGTTCTAACTTCAAGTTTGGAAACTTTTATACATTTTTGAAAAGTGCAATAACACGGCAAGTTTTTAAAATAATTAACCTGTGTCACACCATACAAATTTTTTGCAGTGTGTTGCTCTGAAAAAAAATTAAGTAATTGAGTTTTTATAAAATATGGAACTGTTAATTAATTTGCAGCAAAATGGCGTATGAAATAAAAAATATTTTGATTAAATAATTATTTATTCTTATTAGCCAATGGTTTAGTGAAAGAATTGTAAAAAACAAAAATCAATTATGACCGGAGGAAGCAAAATACTGTTGCAAAGTCGAGATTTTTCGATAATTCACAAAAACTGCATTAAATTGAAAACCGTAAGGATTTGGGATGAACAAGTTACTAAATTCTGAGAGCCCTAAAGTTGGCCTATCAGCATATTTCGTTTGATCCATTTCTTTTGGGACACCCTGTATATCACAGACAGTTTAAGTTAGTATCATAGATTACTTTGGTAAGTATTTGGATTGATCTAGTATGAATCACAGACTTTTTTAATTTCAATTTAAAAGACTTCCCTTTGTGTATTCTAAATATCTCCATAAACAATCACAATTTTCTAAGCAATATATCACGAGTTACACTGGTAAGTTTAATGGCTCATTCTAGTACATTTTACGGGTTACTCGTAAGTTATTAATATCAAGTATTATGACCAACACATATGACGAACTGCGGATTGTTACAGTATATTGAAAGTGTAACTCCTGTAAATATCACAGATAACATAAGAATTATCACGACTTACTCGAAATACATATATCACAGATTCCTTCATTTGATATCAACGACTGTCAATGTTATGTGAGATATTACTCCTTTAAGTTTCAACAAACAATGGTAAATAGCAAGAGTTTTGAGGTAAATATATCACAGTAAACATTTAAATGTGTTTGTATATATCACAGACAGTTTCATGGACATGAAACAATTGAAAATCAAGAACTTCACATGCGGAGCCATAATGTGAAGAAGTAGAGTGGAAGAGTTGTGATCCCATTCGAGATCATGACTATCGTCGATAATGGAGAAAAAAAGATATCACAGACAGTTTCATATACATTTATCACAGATTGATCCGGTTAGAATTGTGCTTATATTACGAATAGTTTGAGTTAGGATTTAAATTTTCTTTCTTTATGTATCACAAATTTCTCCAAAAATCATTACGAATGTATATCACGAGAACACTTTAATTAATCATGGATTTCTTTTCAGTATATATTTTTAATTTTTTAGATAAGTAACGTGCATTTTTTCAAAAATTATCACAAAATACTTAGATTTTATCACGGATTGTTTCAGTATTTTGAAGTGGCATTATCACAGATCTATTCGGTCATGGATGACTAGGGGAAGTATCACGGATCGCTAAAAAAACCTACTTCTGCTCAATATCACAGAAAAGAAGTATCACGGTTTGGTAAGTATATGTAACAATCACTGCTCTTCAGCGGTACTTTTACAGTGGTTCAAAAGAATTTCATTTTTCCTCGGGATATGAAAAAAGAAAAGAAAATAAGGAATCAAACATTTCTAAGATTTTATTTTTCAAGTTGATACTCAATGCCAATAACGCCTACATTTGTTCAAATCTCCATATAAGACTTTGAAAAACACTTGTATCCATAACGGATTTCTCATTCTTGTTCTCGTATAATGTTCAAATAAATTCCAGTCTACTTCTTTTTCTCCCATCTTTTATTTTTGAATGGCAGCTTTAATCATCTCATCGTATTTCAAAGAACTCTCTCTATATATAGCTTCAGCTTTAATTTAAAAGGATACTTAAAGGATTGTTCCACTTATGCCTCCTTTTTATCTTCCAGAGCACTTGTCTTTCTGTCTGTTTGATTACATGCGTTTGTTCCGGGTTAACTCAAACACAATATACAGCAGAAAATATCCTGGAAAGACCCTTTGTGTCGGTATTTTTCAACACCATATAGCTTGAATGAATCCTGAACGAAAAACATACACACAGAGGTATAAAAAAAAGGAAAATAAAAAAAAAGAGGAACTCTGTGTCTTTGGGCCAGAAGGTCGATTCACCTTAAAGCATTTGATTAGATTAAAGAACAAAAATTATACATGTACCTCTAATTTGTACACATTAAAACCGCCTTAATACGCCTCTCTTTCTAGGCTATATCTTCCAATGTCCTGATAAGGAATTTATTTACGTGCATCATTTCAGGAATAATTAAATGTCAACGCCTTTTCCAATTAGCATTGGGGTCTAGCTTTAAGTGCAAATGTGTACCTTCTTTAAGACATTATTCCGCATCAACACCCAAGTCACGCGCGCTCCAACCAAACCAGAGTTAACACAGAAGCAGACTCGCAGTAATAGTATTAGCCAAGGAACCCTCCTTCAAATAAAAAAAAGATAGACCGACAAAAAAAAAAAAATTGGAAAAAAAAACTTTTTTCCATTCTATTCAAAAGAACTCATCATTCGCTCTATGTAATTCGCCGACTATAACCGAATGATTTCAATAAAGATACATTCGCCGTTGAATGAATAACAAAGAAGGACCATATCAACTCGAATTTTGTGCTTACAATTTCATCATCATCATCAACATCATCATATACTGAGCAGTACTTAACACACAACCAAGAAGATTGAGAGACGCGACGGAACTGACACGAAATCGTTGGAGTTGGAGGCGGAGATGAAGGCACCCTCTCTCATCTTCTTTTTGCTATTTTTTCCATGCTGCCGCCAATGCCAAGTGAATTTGTTCGCAATCTTCTTGGCAAAATCATATTTGCATAGGAATGGAATCCGTTCATTTCCCTTGGGTGTTATTTTCTATTCGTTTTGTTGTGTGTTAGTGGAAAGGAAGCATAGATATACTGAACTGGTGTACTGTGTATATAGTTAAAGAAGACGACTCTGAATGTAAATCAAGAAAGGACTGTTAATGCGAATGCCTCTAACGTATATAGTCGTTGTCGTCTTCAGTCGGTCGTCTCGTCTTCGTCTCAAAATCGCGTTTGTAAAACACGCACACAGGATCTACCTACCTAAGGGTTGCTATATGCTCCCACTCCCGCTCAGTCTTTTTCGAAATTGGTGCCAAAGAAAAGTATATTTTCTCACCGAAAAACACCAAATAATAAAAACAGTTCTCGTTTCTGAATTTTTTGATTAACTATTGCCAAATGAAGTTTTCAAAGTACACAAAATTACTCGGCGCATCTTTTTTCATAACAATATCGAAATCATAAAAACCGGGAATTATCACTCACTCGCACCGCCTAACACCTTATTCTTAAACTTACATACAAATTTTTCGGTATGAGTAGGGGTGTGCTAAAGAGCGATTTTTAAAGAGTAGTGATCGCAGTGAGCAGCATACTAGCAGCTGTTAATAGCTGCTATTTAATCACTCTTTAAATAGCAATTATTCCTTGAATTCCTTGCTGATTTGAAATATGATCATGTTTTTGAACAAAATGCAACTAAATTTCACTTGTGGTTTTTCTATAATGAAGAACAGAAACAGACTACTCACAAAAGAGCAGATAATTTGCAAAGAGCGGAGACCATTTTGTGAAAAAAGTCTAGGTATATCATGCGTTTGCTGTTCCAATTTTTGTATTGCATTTTTTTTAGGTTGAGTACCGAGCAGGGATCTATATTGAAGAGCAATTGCAACTTTTTCCTTTTCATGATAGTTTTATTTAAGTGGAAAATTCTAGAACTTGACTTTTTTTTTTGTATAGCTTGTCTTTGTTGCTATTAATCTAAAGTCTATAGGAATACCTAATTTGGTCTACGGTGTAGGGAGACAGGGGCCCTTATGCATAATAAATAGTAAATACTAGCAACTGGAAATTAATAAGTATAACTAGGTTTGATATGCACAAAATGTGTATAAAAAAGTTCATATTCTTTACAATTTTTCAAGTAAGAGCATTTTTTTTATCAATTATGCATATCACCCAGGGTCAGTGAAAGCAAAACGATTCTAGGTAGGTGGGCAGGGGCACACAAAAAGTCGACCTTCTTTACTCTATACCGAATTTAATTTTAAACTTGTGTCCTTTAGATTCGATTACTTGCTTTTATTTCTATATTCCTCCATCGAAAAATTCACTGTAAATTTTCTTCTTTTTGACTCATACGAACATTATGCAAAAAAAAATTCTTTATTCACTTTTAAGGTTTTAAGTATATTTTTTCAGATAGTTTTCAATAATAATCATTTTTATCATAAAATCAAACCGACTTCCATGGATCGAAACTGCATTTTATGGGTTTTCTCATAGTTTCTATAGCCAGAACTGAACAAAATAGGGCCGCACGGCAGGCACCAGCTTTCCAATACAAAAAGAATTATACAAAATTGGTTGACTCAGTCAAAAGTTATTAGGTAATAAACATTAAAAAAAAAAGACGAATTGAATACTTTCTCCGTTTTGGAAGTCGGTTAAAAAGTTAGCAAACAATCATATTAACAATAGAGCTCACTTGCGGGCTTTATTTTTTTTTTTTTATTCCCTTCTTAAAACTTTTCATTTCTCTGATTTAAATAAAAACTGAGGTGTCCCGAACGTGTCCCGTAGGTGTCCCGAATGCGTTTCGAACGTGTCTCGAACGTGTCCCAAACGTGTCCCGAATATGTATCAAATGTATCCCGAATGTGTCCCGAAAGTGTCCCCGTGTTGAAGGGGGCACGGTCTTCAGATTTTAAGTGGCCTCATCTGATAAAACCTTTTATTTCCCTGATTTTAAAAAAAAGAGTGTGTGTACTTATGTACACGCGACTGAAGTTATACTTCTCATTCAGTATATGTAAATGAATTTCATTTGATATTTTTAATTTCTATTATTAAATTAATTAATCCACACTTCGTTTTTTTACATTTTTATCAAGTGAACAATAAATTAATTCTTTCATCCTCCTTGCGTCCATGTAGTTTTCAATTTATTCTGTGAAATTTACTCATGTTGTGCGGTTCAGAACGTACGGTATATGCTTAACGAAAGTAAATGAATTGCGCATAAAATGTGCGATATGGTAATTTTATGAGAATTGTGTGTGCTTCAGCACTAGTAGTAGCAATATGAAACTTGAAGGGTTGCTACAAAGCTCAAAAGTGAGCTGAGCTCATCTCATAGCTCAGCTCAGCTCAACTCAGCTCAGCTGGAGCTATGTACCATAGCTCCAGCTCATTTGAGCTGAGCTGAAAGTGAGCTGAGCTGATGGTTGAGCTGTTAGGTGAGCTGAACTGTCGGTGAGCTGAGCTAAGCTGTTGGGTGAGCTAGGGTAAAGTGAGCTGAGCTGTGATGGGTGAGAGGATACATTGATTTTTATTTGGAAAGTATAATGAAATTTGAAGATATTTTAAACTTTTATAAAACACCATAGCTTAAGATGTTTGGTTCTAGTTATTAATGGAATTATTTTAACACATGGATATTTTTATAAATAAAACAGATAATTTTTCGTTTTCTTTTTTTTTATTTTTTTAATAATAAATATATTTATATTTTTTTAGTTAAATATTTATTTTTTTATCATAAAAAAAAAATTCCGGTACAATCCGGTTTTTCGACTTTTTTCAAAATTCCGAGAAAATCGCGTTTGAAAGTTGGGGTAAATTTTTAATTTCGAAAAATCAGCGAATCTTTGAACGCTCCTGGTAGCTAAACCGCTTGAGAGCAAATTTTGGGAGTGATGCCAAATGATAGCTTGTGTCATGGGCCTACGCTTTGCACATTATCAGATTTTAAAAAAATCGCCTTCCATGTTAAACCGCCACATCATGCCTATTTTTTCAGAATCGTGCCTATTCTTTTTTTTTAACTTTTTAGTTCTCCCGGTTTGAGAACGCGTGGACCTACAGGAATGGGAGTTGTACCCAAATGTAGGTTAGAGTCCCCGCTACCTTTTGGCATCAAAAATTTTATTTTCATTTTCTTCAAAATTCCGCGATATAGGCGTTGGAACGCTTTGATCTAGAGACAGGGGAGTGGTGCCATATGAAAGCTTATATTCTCAGCTACCCGAAAGTGGTATAATCCGGTTTTTCGATTTTTTTCAAAATTCCGAGAAAATCGCGTTTGAAAGTTGGGGTAAAATTTTTTTTCGAAAAATCCCCGAATCTTTGAACGCTCCTGGAAGCTAAACCGCTTGAGAGCAATTTTCGGGAGTGATGTCAAATGATAGCTTGTGTCATGGGCCTACGCTTTGCACATTGTCAAATTTAAAAAAAATCGCCTTAAATGTTAAACCGCCACATCATGCCTATTTTTTCAGAATCGTGCCTATTTTTTTTTACTTTTAAGTTCTCCCGGTTTGAGAACGCGTGGACCTACAGGGATGAGAGTTGTACCCAAATGTAGGTTAGAGTCCCCGCTACCTTTTAGCATCAAACAAATTTTTTTCATTTTCTTAAAAATTTCTAGATATAGGCGTTGGAAGTTGGGGAGCTCACTTTCAGCTCAGCTCACTTCCAGCTCAGCTCAAATGAGCTAAGCTATGGTACCTAGCTCAAATTTGAGCTGAGCTGTGAGCTGAGCTGAAATGTGAGCTTTTTGCAACTCTGGCAACTTGCCACATGGAAATTATCACACGCAACTTGCCACATGCAACTTGACAGACGCAACTTGCCACATGCAGCTTGCCACATGCAACTTGCCACATACAACTTGCCACATGCAACTTGCCACATGCAACTTGCCACATACAACTTGCCACATGAAACATGTTACCGTACTGCGGCGTACTGCATTTTTAAATACTAAAGTACTGCCTACTCTAAAGGTGAAACGACAGCCCTGCTACCCAGGGTGATCGCGTCATAATCCCTTTGACATTCTTGTCAAAAAGTAAATTTTCATACCCACCCTCCCATAAGAAGTATAACTTCAAAAACTCATTCTTCGCTCAAGTGCTTTAGATATATTTAGTTCTATCCAGGAATTCAGGGTGCTTATCGTCAATCGCTATATAATAAACTAGTTGAATTTGATAATGTAGGTAAACTTGGTCACACTCTTTCTAAGTTGCTTAATTTATTAGCTCTAACCAGCCTCCTGAATCCTTATGCGGTACCCCTAAATATTTTTTAAGGGGTACCGCATCTAGCGAGGAACTGAATGAACAAGAGTGTCATATCCATGAAAAAGTGCATCTCACTTCGGACTCAGCAATAAATTGTGGGTCCCTTCCATTCATATAAATTAATTACACTGGTTGAGAGTTGTAAGTCACAAGGCCTTGTCTTTTCATTAAGTCGTGGTGCAACAAATTTATTTTTAATCCAGCTCAAAAAAGTGTAATGATTTTTATGCTGTAAAATAATAAATTGTACAGATCACGAAAAACTAAGGTCATTTGTGAATTACAAGTTACAGCTCTCATTTATTTACATATGGTCGGTGAAAAAAAAATAAATTCAAATTCGGTTAGTTAGGTTCGTTTAGGTAAACAATTTTCTGTGTTGAAAAAGGGGAGTATATCGCGAAAAATCGGAGCGTTGGAGTAGATTGTTTTATTTTTCCCTCAAAAGTGGAGCAATTTGCTCCGATCGGAGCAAAGTTTGAACTTCGCAAAGAATCTTTGGCGTGAAAGTCCAGTAAGTTCTGAGTTTTATCGTAAAATTTGTTGCAAGTTAGCGCCAGGTCAAGGCTTTTCCCATAGAAGGGTTCTATGAAATAAAGATTTCATGACTTTTGAAAGAAGAACAAATTATTTATCGATCAGTAGCTTAGAAACCTTTTCAATAAGAAAATAAACAATAGGTATTAGAACTATAGTTTTGCCAAGGTTGGCAATTATGTTCAAGTCAGTGATGGTATTGCTAAAGAAAAAGAAATAAACAAAACACAAAGTCGACACGACTCGCACAGTATATAGTGCGGTCGGTGTAGGTGTAGGTGAAGATGGTGTCGCGGGTGAAGTCGACCCGCAAACGAATTTCTTTTGAATTAGTATACAATTTCGTGACACAGAACGATTGTGTCACTGTTAACTACCATCGACCGACACGCCCGTTATAGTGATGGGAGAGGACAAAAAAACACTCAAATGTACGCATATTTTTTTTTCTTCTTTCTATTTTGTTTGCTTTTGTCGCTCGTTTATACCATCTCAGCCTTCGTCCTTTATTTATTTTTTTTGCTGAAAAAGATGAAAACTTTTGTGTGTGCGAATGCTTATGTTTGTTTGGGTAAACGAAGATATAGAAAAAGGAATAGAAACCCTCGCGTTGATATTTGCATTGAAAATGTGTTTATTTTCTCAGGATTTTCTTCAAATATCCTGTATCCACCCACTACTCTTACTACCCATGAGGAAAAGGACGACTTGATGCCTTCCTCATTTACAAATACAACTTGAAGAAAACTTGTTTGCCATCCTGACACTCTGTTGACATCGTTTTCCCATCTCTCTCTATACCTACCTACTACCTATATCTAAGCTACGAATAGGACCTGATGACTTGCTGTTATTGCGACGACGAAAACCCAACATTATTAGTCCATCACCTCAAGATGTTGCGCTCGACTTCCAGACCCTTTGTGCTGAATGCCAAAGAATATATACACATACAATGCCCATTTGCCCCTTACCACTTGCCACTTGCCTCAACTTCAAGTCACTATGACTGTCTGGGATTGAAAATGGCGAAATTTGAATTTGAATCTGAATTAATCAAATCTGCCGCTTTGGTTGGTATATAGCATAAGTGATTTTAACTTCTCGAGAAAAGACGGCAATTCTGCAGGCGCAATGCAACAAGCCGACCAAAAACCGACTAACCAACCAACACTATAAACCGGCAGTCAGCTTGTCTGCGAAAAGTCTACCACTGCAGCATATGTCGCAAGTGATTGATGACGCATCCTGCTGATGCGGGATGGTTCCACATTACACATACCTACGAGCTATATAAGAGTACATATCAAGCAGTTTTCTTGGCCCCCCAAAAATTCTTCGTCCTTTATAACAAATATGATGAATGATAGAAATCCAAGAGTTATAAGGATGAGAAACAATTAAATTTTAATGAAACATGCATACAAATATGAAGGAAAAAAAAGGAGCAATTGCCAAAAAATATAAAATGAAGACGAACGAAATGAAAGGTCTTGTGGATAAAATACAAAACTATGATGCAAAAGACTATGAAGACGGAGACGTTAAGAGAGAGCAACGTGACGCGCTTAATGTCTTGCATTCGTAATTTTGTAGTCCTTATAGAAGTTTATAAGGATTCCCCCAAGACAAAACCGAGACGAACAACTGCTGACTGCTGTTGGTGGTGTAGAATTGCATAAACTCTCTTCTCTGACTCTGAAAGACTGTGGTGTTCTTCACTTCAACTTTGAAGGGCGAATGTAAATTTGTTCAAATGATTTGCATAAGTTTTATATTCTGCATGCCAAATGTAAATTTAAGAATTCGCTCTTCATTTTATATATCTACACCTCTTTTCCCTCCACGACCTTTTGATCCTTTTTTTACAAATAGACAACCTGTTGCTTGTAAAGGAGTTTGGGAAATTTATTTACTCAAAAAAGAAAAACTTAAGCGGCTAAATTTATTTAACTAGGGCAAATTGCACAATGATTGAGACCTTATTCGTGGTTTGGAGCACAAGAGAGAGAGGATGTAATTTTGGTCGTGTCTGCTAGAAAATTTACATCGCGTGGACAAGTGAGAGGGGGAACTGCGCTGCGGTGAAAATATATATTAAAGTCCTCGAAGCTGTGGCGCATAGTTTACAATGACTTTTGGCTCAATAAAAATAAATATAAAACAAGTAAACGACTTTCCGTGGTGTTGTGGCCCATAAAAAAACATTGCGGGCGGCTAAAGGACATAACTCTTCCGAATAATGGGAATTGAAGTAACGGCTACTATACTCCCGAGGATTTATATCTTGGTTTGTAATTTTATTTTCTGCTGTTTTTTTTTTTTTGATTTTGCTGTGCAAGCTAGTTTTGACGAGGGCGATGACAATATACGACCATATGTTTTCAGAAGTTATAGGTATTCTATATTCAAGAGTAAGCCGAAAAACAAGGCTATACTCGTGTATAAAAGGTTTTACCTTTTCAGAATGATGAAGAACCATATAAGTTTTCATTACCATGGACGGCTGTTTGAATCTATGTTCATATATTGAGGATCCACCTTGGACAAAACTGTTGAAAGAAAAGTCTATGGGGATTGATTAATGGATGGACATGTTTTTATATGCGGAGTCGTTTAGTTTTTTTTTTGTTATATCTGATTTGTAAATTGAAAAATGTTTTGATGGTAAAGAATTGATAGGATATATAGGACTTGATCTTAAGGCTAATTTACTATGAAATTTATTAAATTGGTTGATCTTACATTTATTGAAGTAAATTCAATAATTTATATTAATTTATTTTGTAACTAAAATCCATCAATAAGGGTGTATTCTCCTGGGATGGAAAAGGTGACTTGGTGGTGGAATTAGACTAACGTCAACCATTCTTCTCTTGTTGTTCAATTATTTCCAATACTTTCATAAATGATTCTAGGAATTTTTATGGAAAGTGTAGGTATATAAAAATCAGTGTTGTGCCAGTTTTTTACATTGAGTTTTTTACATGTAAAAACTTCAAAATTACATGTAAAAACTCACTGATGTAAAAATCGTAAAAAATTAAATTTCTTTACAAAAACCAAAACCCAAAAAGTTCTTTTTATGCTTTTTTTGACTATTTGAAGGAAGAGAAACACACTACAATTTTTGTACGATAGTTACTTATTTAATATCATTAAATTCATTAAATGTTAATCAACTTGCAGCAAATTTAAATTTTGGGCTATTTGGGTTGATAAAACGGGAAAATTTAATAATTTCAAAGCTAATTTGGAAAGCTTACGGCGTTTTATTTCAGTCGTGGTTCTTAAATCATCACATTTTTCAATTAGCCCACTTTTTTGCTTAAAAATTATGACATTCTTCAATGCTCTCTCCTGACAATTTGCATAGAAGAAAACTAAAGTTATTTGATATAATTTGTCAGAATTTTGCTGCAGAAAAATGGATACAAATAATATAAAGAGAGAGCATAATCCAGTTTCTCGAAATGTTTTCAAAAAATTTTGTATTGGATTTGATTAGCACAAAATTCAATGCTTTAAAGTTTATTGTTGTGGAACTGGAACTTTACAGAATGCTTTTACTAGAGCCCAAATGAGATAATTTCACAAATTAGTTCATTTTGGATGTCAAATGAAATTTCTTTCAATGTTCTATACAAAATATTATGTAGGTACTTCGAATGGCAAGCTGTCAAAATGAATGCGTTTTTTAAAGTTTTATACCACTTTTTACGTTTTTTTTTTTTAACATTTTTTACACATTTTTTACCATTTTTTACGGTTTTTTACACAAAAGATGTAAAAAAAAAACAGTTACACGAAACCGCCCATCAGTGATAAAAATTCTATTAAAATAAGGCGATGTTATTTAACTTTGTATCTTGTACAAGGAAGAGCATTAATATGGAAAAACAGAGTTTTTCAAAAAAAAAAAAAAAAAAATTATGTGGTTAATAACATTATGTACTAGCTCTAGAAACTCGATAAATTTGTTCAAATCTCAAGTCTGTCGGAAAAAGTTGTTCGATAAAAATGAAAAATTTAAAACAAAGTGAAAAATACCTAGACTTCCAGACCTATAAACTAAAAAAAAAAAAATAGTTTGGTAATCGAACTGACACCCATAAAATATCTCAAACTTCAGCTATAATGCTTGGCATAAGAATCTTCTAGTTTTTGTTCAAAGATTACTGTACAAATTATGTTTGAAATTCCCGTCAGACATTGGTACAATATACGATTCATTTGCAAATCAAATTCACCTTTTGTGTATTAAGAAACGAAAATAATTTTTGATAATGAAAATAGCATTTGAATTTCCGAACAAAAAATAAAATACTCTCTCAGCCCTATTTATAAACTCGTCATAGAGAGTGCATAGCATTATGTACTCTTTATAATGTCTTTAAACAAAAAATTGTGATTTATAATATTTATGCAACGTTTAATAGAGGTTGTATAAGCTAAACGCGTTTTCAGGTTGTTTAGAGCCTGAATAAGAATATATTTTGCTCAAATGTCAGTTGAACATCACATCATTGTCACAAAAAAAAAAAAAAACACAACAATGATTTGTATAATTTTTATTGACGAATTTAGTTTTCCTCTTTCTTTCTTTATTTCATAATCGAAGTGAACAATTTGTAATGAACTAAAATAATAAATAATAAATTGTGTTTTTTAGAGATTTTTCCCTGATATGAATTCTTTACGAGAACTTTTGCCCGCAGTAGCCAAATGTGTGTTTTCATTTTTCATCTTTCTCTTTTTAAGTCTTTTGTTTTTTTTACACAGAAATGATTAATGTATAATATTTTTTAATTGTCAACAAAAAACAAATGAGAAATCGTATTTTCTTTTAGAATTTTTCTTCCTTCAATATGACGAGAACTTTTGCTCACGTTTTTGTTTTTGTTTTTTGTTTATTTTCGAATCAGATGTATTTATTTTATCGACAGATGGAGTTGTTTGTCGTTATAAAAGCTGCGTTCCTTTGGAAATATTTATCTACTTTTAAGTACTTAAAACTACTTTGATCTACTTTGCTATGCTGAAAAAGTAGTTCAAAGCAGCTTTAAGTACTAAAAAGTAGATAAATATTTCCAAAGGAACGCAGCTAAAAAGTACTTATTTTGCTTTTTTAGTACTTATTTGGACACAAACCTAGCATAATTATAATGGCTAAGAAAATGTTTTAATAAATAGAAATATATGTAACGTCGCATAGAGGCTACGTAAAACTTTATGCACTGTATAACTATGCAGCCCTTTAGAGCTGTTTAGCGAAATCTAATAAATAAGGCTGTCTATGTTTAATTTGAAAATAAGAGAAGATATTTAAAAAAAATGAAACACCAAAATTTTCAAAACTGAAATATTATATTGTCAACTTTATTTTTTAATTGAATATCAGACCATTATAATGATGATTAATGGTTAATAAAACTACTACAAATGGCTATTGTTTGGAGAAATGGGGTTTGTATTTTAAATGACATGATCTTGATAGTTGTTGTTTTCCTTAAACATATGACATTTGAACAACCTCCTTGGTCTTGCTTATTTTATTCACACTTTTAATGCCGATGCCTGCCACCGTTTCCAGACCACCAACATGGCTTATCTCTCTCTAATATAGTCTCGATTTTTGGTATCATATTTAATATTTTTAAAAATATTTTTTTAATAAAAATGAAAAGAATTAACGAAATAAAGTTCGCTGCTCAGCTCTTTCGTTTAAGTGAGGACAATTACATTTTTGGCCAAACAGATTTTTTACGTTTTTTTAAGTTCATATAATGGATAGATAAATAGAATTGTTGTTTATTTTGTAAAGCATAACGGATTTGAAAGTACTTTATCATGAAATTACAGCTCAAAATAAATAAGTAAAAATAAGTTCAGAAACCGAAAACCGACTTAAATGTATGAAACAGGAAAATCTTCTCATTTGAAATTTCTGTTATGTGATGCTCATTCAATAGCCTTGCGCGCCTACTTTAGAAAAAGAATTTCAGTCTTATTGTTTATTGTTTATTTTTCATATTTTATTATTTTTCAATAAACTTTTCCCCGGTATAGAACTTCTTAGAACAACTATTTTGTTTCCTGTTACAATGAAAACTATCCTCCTGAATACCAAAATTCACTTCGAAAATGTACAACTTCGCTAGCAGATTCTTACATTCTAAAGTCGTTGAATTACAATGAGGAGTTGGTATCATAAGGTGCAGCACTAAAACTTTGTTTGTCTTCTTTTAACACAAAAACAATCAAAATGAACTAAAAAAAACAAAAAAAAAAACAAAACTCCAAAAAAGGACTACAAAACAAACATCTGCCATTAGGGACACACAGGAATAAATTACACATATTTCCAAAACACCCGTTTCCTATATGCAACAGCAAAGCACTCAATTCCTGGCCTGGCTTGGGTCTATTTTGGTCTTCGGTCAATGACTATGACTATATAGACGATGAATGGTGAGAAACTGAGAAACAAGAGACAAATGACTGGGTGAGAAAAGTTTCAGCATAATTTTAACTGACTTCATTCGCATCACGACCCACAGGATCACAAAAAAAAAAAAAAAGAAAAAGAAACTCCGTACAAAATAATGGAAATTTCAATAAAGTATCTCTATTCTGTTGTATTTTTTTTTCCTTTTTTTTGTTTTAAAGGACAACACTCTGGTCCTTTTCATGATGAAGGACGAGGGATCACCTATTTAGAGAGATGTATCTTGGTCGCCAAAAATACAAAGTATATACGAGGGCAGTTCATCTCGCTGAGTCTAGACCCTGTCAACACTAGGAATTCCAAAAAGCATCATTGTACAGAGTATATAGTTGGCCTGATGGCAACATCGAGGTTTAGAAAAAGCCATCAGAGTATATTCTCCAGCTTAGCTGGACCAACCCATACGGTTCGTCCTTCGAAAAATGAACTGCAAACTTAATTGAAAAACTTTTTCATTTTCCCTTTTTCGGTGCGGTGTGGCGGTGTGGTGTAGTGATGGGTTAAGGCAATTCCACCGACTCGATGGCAGACTAGCGGGTGCTAAAGCTGATACATTCTGATGTTCGGAGAAAAAATTGCCTCAACTATTTCAGCAATCGAAAATTCACGCCTTTCGTCCATTTTTTATTTTTTGAAGCTAGAGATCGCTTTCAACTTTCCATCGCACAGCACCGCACCGACCAAAACCACGTTGTTGGTTGTTTCGTCCATTTTCGTGAACATCGACCAACAGCTGGTTGTGTTGGATGCAAACTTGTGTCCTTGAATGTTGAATGCCCTGCTAAGTTCTAACAACCATTTTTCGCAGATTCAATTTTTTTCTACTGTTAGCTGTCCGCTGGTTACCCGGACGACGACAATACTGGAGAAGAGAAGGCAAAAGCTTATTGCATCCGTTCATCCATAAATTTTGCAACTTTTAAGTCTGAAACAATACAAATTTCCGGGTTGCTTCCTTTAACAATTAGCTTGGTTCATAGAACGAAACGGGATGAAACTAAAGTCCGAGGACTGAGACTTGTCTGTAATAAACTGCTTGTGTCATAGAGTCTAAAAAAAAAAATAAAAAAAAAAAAAAATGGACGAAATCAGAGAGAAAAATAAAAGGACACGACAACGAAGTAATGAACCCGGACCCATAGCGTCCATCGCAATAGTTTGTAACCTCTGGATCGTGGTCATTCTCGTATCGTCCTCGTCGTCATTCACGTCTGTGGTTGTAACGGAGAAATTAGTTTGTTACAATTACCAAATGAGCTTAATTTAATTCGCCGAGGTGACGAGTGGCTTTAATGGATTCCTTCAATTTTTTTTGTCCCCGACAAAATTGCTTTCTGACCCTCTTTTGTTTTGGAATGGGTTTGTCTCTGAGTTTAATGGTCAAGGATTTTAATAAAAGCACACAATCTCATCTCGAACATAGTTGCAGTGATGGGTTTTTTTGGATTTTGTTTTCATTGCGCCATTCATCCAATGAATGCAATATGTTGTCTGTGTCATCTTTTTGAAGAGAAATTTTCTTTAAGTTTACGACTCCACAGGGAGACGTTAGGATAAAATCTTAAACAAAAGGACACATAGCATATTCTCCCAAGGAGGTAGGTGATAAAATTTATATATGGGAGCCGGAGGAACGTATTATATCATAACGCATGGACATAAAATTGGATAGACGTTGACCACACTTCTAATGGTCCAATAGAGATAAGGTTCACACACAAGAAGTGTAGAATAGTGCCTTTTTGGAACACCCATCATCACACATATCCTTTTGATGATGTTCTATCACAAAGTTCAGATAAGCAATCAAATGACAGACATCAAGTCCTGACGAAATGTGTGATTGAGGTATATGGAAGGATACGTAAAATGTTAATTAGATTGTTATGGAAGGAGGCAGGCTAGTGTATAAAGTAAACGTGTGAGAGGGTAGGTAGAAAAAGCAAGTATTTCATTGTGGGACTTTAGATACCAATCTCCGCAAAATCAGTGAGATGACTGTGGGGGAATTTAGAAAATGCTTTTGGTGTTTTATATGACAAGTTTGTTGGGAACCTCAAATTCTCTCACGAAATTTAGTTTTGAGATCACAGTATTTATTTAAATGACAAGCTAAATTGATACAGCTCCTGAGGCTTCTATACTATTTATGTGTTCCAACAAGGCATCTTTCTATAAAGGCTAGGAAGCCTACTTAGATAAACTTCAGCCAAACTTCAGCCAGTTTGGTAATTCTCAGTAGGTACTTGCTTAATTTGTGAGTGCTACTTTGATCGAGGTCTTCTTCTCACTCCTTGGGTTTTGTGGTTGGATTGAAGCAGAGGCGGCGCTAGACCAAAATGAGGCGTGTGCTAGAGTAAATTTTCGGGGCCCCTGAGAAAATGAATTTGGACTATTATTTTGAAAAAAAGTATCAAGATCAAAATTCTAATAACAAACTTAAGACAAAACGTTTCATTTCAATGTAAGCCCTGTTCCTTTGGGAGGTGGCAAAGTACTTCTAGTAGTTTACTAGCGATTTCCAAGACAGTATATGATAGTACTAGATTAACCAAAACATCTACTAATAGAAGACTACCACTTCCAATGGAACAGGGCTGTAGATGAAAAACAAAATGCACGACTCGATCTCACGAACTTTTTCTTAAGTTTCAGATTGCTTTAATTTTTAAAACTTTTTATATAAATAAGATTTTTTGTTAAATATTCTAAAACGTACATATCAAAAAAAAAAATAATTCGTTCTTCAAATCAAACAAAAAAAACAGCATCTAGAATGAATTTCAGCAATTTGATTTCTTTTATTAGGGAGCGTTTTTAGAAAAAATCTAAATCGTTTGAAATCGCTATAAACATTTTTCGGAAAAAAACTATTTTAAGTAAAATTGATATGAAATTTTGCAGAAATTTTTAATCTACATTCCAAATTTAAGAAAAATTAAATGCGAAATTTTCTAAAATTCGACAATTCAAATAAAAATCAAACTTTCTTCATCAAAAAAAAAAACTAACTCTTGATTGCTTTTTTGATTAAATTGTACTTTTCTTAAATTGGTACAGTGCCCAGCCAAGTTCTCTAGCAACTTTGGCACTACCCCCTTATTTACAGGAAACAACTCAGGCCATTTTCGACCCCCCTCTAACTTCCACACCAATGATGCTAGAAATTTCAAACTACATTTGTTGAGCTGGTCAACTACATTTATTGAGCTGGTCAAAACCAAACACCTCGCAAAATTTCAGCCTCCAACGATGAGTAGTTTCTGAGATATAGGGCTTTAAAAATCGCAAAAACCGTAACTGACTCACTGACTCACTGATTCACTGACTCACTGACAGATCATCAAAATTATGGAGAACTTCCCGATATCGTAGAAACTTGAAATTTTACACGGTGATAGCACTTGTGGTGTATACAAAGGAAAAAATCGAAAACTTGAGATTTTCAATTCAGGGGGCGTGGCATCCGCCCATTTCCGCTGAATTTTCATAAAATATTATAAAGCACTTCTGATTATCGTAGAACCTTGAAATTTGGTAGAATGTCGATAGATAAATGTGGATAGATAAATGTGGATAGATAAATGTGGATAGATAAATGTGGATAGATATATGTGGATAGATAAATGTGGATAGATAAATGTGGATAGATAAATGTGGATAGATAAATGTCGATAGATAAATGTCGACAGATAAATGTCGATAGATAAATGTGGATAGATAAATGTGGATAGATAAATGTCGATTGATAAATGTCGACAGATAAATGTGGATCGATAAATGTGGATAGATAAATGTGGATAGATAAATGTCGATAGATAAATGTCGATAGATAAATGTCGATTGATAAATGTCGACAGATAAATGTGGATAGATATATGTGGATAGATAAATGTCGATAGATAAATGTCGATAGATAAATGTCGATAGATAAATGTGGATAAATAAATGTGAAATGTCGATAGATAAATGTGGATAGATAAATGTGGATAGATAAATGTGGATTGATAAATGTCGATAGATAAATGTCGACAGATAAATGTCGATAGATAAATGTGGATAGATAAATGTCGATAGATAAATGTCGATTGATAAATGTCGACAGATAAATGTCGACAGATAAATGTCGATAGATAAATGTGGATAGATAAATGTCGATTGATAAATGTCGACAGATAAATGTGGATAGATAAATGTCGATAGATAAATGTGGATAGGATAAATGTCGATAGATAAATATGGATAGTTAAATGTGGATTGATAAATGTCGATAGATAAATGTCGATAGATAAATGTCGACAGATAAATGTCGATAGATAAATGTGGATAGATAAATGTGCATAGATAAATGTGGATAGATAAATGTGGATAGATAAATGTCGATTGATAAATGTCGACAGATAAATGTGGATAGATAAATGTCTATAGATAAATGTGGATAGATAAATGTGGATAGATATATGTGGATAGATAAATGTGGATAGATAAATGTGGATAGATAAATGTCGATTGATAAATGTCGACAGATAAATGTGGATAGGATAAATGTCGATAGATAAATGTGGATAGGATAAATGTCGATAGATAAATGTCGACAGATAAATGTGGATAGATAAATGTGGATAGATAAATGTGGATAGATAAATGTCGATAGATAAATGTCGATAGATAAATGTCGATTGATAAATGTCGACAGATAAATGTGGATAGATATATGTGGATAGATAAATGTCGATAGATAAATGTCGATAGATAAATGTGGATAGATAAATGTGAAATGTCGATAGATAAATGTGGATAGATAAATGTGGATAGATAAATGTGGATAGATAAATGTGGATTGATAAATGTCGATAGATAAATGTCGATAGATAAATGTGGATAGATAAATGTCGATAGATAAATGTCGATAGATAAATGTCGACAGATAAATGTCGATAGATAAATGTGGATAGATAAATGTCGATAGATAAATGTCGATTGATAAATGTCGACAGATAAATGTCGACAGATAAATGTCGACAGATAAATGTCGATAGATAAATGTGGATAGATAAATGTGGATAGATAAATGTCGATTGATAAATGTCGACAGATAAATGTGGATAGATAAATGTGGATAGATAAATGTGGATAGATAAATGTCGATAGATAAATGTCGATAGATAAATGTCGATTGATAAATGTCGACAGATAAATGTGGATAGATATATGTGGATAGATAAATGTCGATAGATAAATGTCGATAGATAAATGTCGATAGATAAATGTGGATAGATAAATGTGAAATGTCGATAGATAAATGTGGATAGATAAATGTCGATAGATAAATGTCGATAGATAAATGTCGATAGATAAATGTCGATAGATAAATGTGGATAGATAAATGTGGATAGATAAATGTCGATTGATAAATGTCGACAGATAAATGTCGACAGATAAATGTCGATAGATAAATGTGGATAGATAAATGTCGATTGATAAATGTCGATAGATAAATGTCGATAGATAAATGTCGATAGATAAATGTGGATAGATAAATGTCGATTGATAAATGTCGACAGATCAATGTCTATAGATAAATGTGGATAGATAAATGTCGATAGATAAATGTGGATAGATAAATGTCGATTGATAACGACAGATAAATCTCGATAGATAAATGTGGATTGATAAATGTCGATAGATAAATGTTGAAAGATAAATGTGGATAGATAAATGTCGATAGATAAATGTCGATAGATAAATGTCGACAGATAAATGTCGATAGATAAATGTGGATAGATAAATGTCGATAGATAAATGTCGATTGATAAATGTCGACAGATAAATGTCGACAGATAAATGTCGATAGATAAATGTGGATAGATAAATGTCGATTGATAAATGTCGACAGATAAATGTGGATAGATAAATGTCGATAGATAAATGTGGATAGGATAAATGTCGATAGATAAATATGGATAGTTAAATGTGGATTGATAAATGTCGATAGATAAATGTCGATAGATAAATGTCGACAGATAAATGTCGATAGATAAATGTGGATAGATAAATGTGGATAGATAAATGTGGATAGATAAATGTGGATAGATAAATGTCGATTGATAAATGTCGACAGATAAATGTGGATAGATAAATGTCTATAGATAAATGTCGATAGATAAATGTCGATAGATAAATGTGGATAGATAAATGTGGATAGATAAATGTGGATAGATAAATGTCGATAGATAAATGTCGATAGATAAATGTCGACAGATAAATGTCGATAGATAAATGTGGATAGATAAATGTCGATAGATAAATGTCGATTGATAAATGTCGACAGATAAATGTGGATAGATAAATGTGGATAGATAAATGTCGATTGATAAATGTCGACAGATAAATGTGGATAGGATAAATGTCGATAGATAAATGTGGATAGGATAAATGTCGATAGATAAATGTCGATAGATAAATGTCGATAGATAAATGTCGATAGATAAATGTGGATAGATAAATGTGGATAGATAAATGTCGATTGATAAATGTCGACAGATAAATGTCGACAGATAAATGTCGATAGATAAATGTGGATAGATAAATGTCGATTGATAAATGTCGATAGATAAATGTCGATAGATAAATGTCGATAGATAAATGTGGATAGATAAATGTCGATTGATAAATGTCGACAGATAAATGTCTATAGATAAATGTGGATAGATAAATGTCGATAGATAAATGTGGATAGATAAATGTCGATTGATAAATGTCGATAGATAAATGTCGATAGATAAATGTCGATAGATAAATGTCGTTAGATAAATGTCGACAGATAAATCTCGATAGATAAATGTGGATTGATAAATGTCGATAGATAAATGTGGATAGATAAATGTGGATAGATAAATGTGGATAGATAAATGTCGATTGATAAATGTCGATAGATAAATGTGGATAGATAAATGTGGATAGATAAATGTCGACAGATAAATGTGGATAGATAAATGTGGATAGATAAATGTGGATAGATAAATGTGGATTGATAAATTAATGTCGATAGATAAATGTCGATAGATAAATGTGGATAGATAAATGTCGATAGATAAATGTGGACAGATAACTGTCGATTGATAAATGTCGATAGATAAATGTGGATAGATAAATGTCGACAGATAAATGTCGATAGATAAATGTGGATAGATAAATGTGGATAGATAAATGTCGATAGATAAATGTGGATAGATAAATGTGGATAGATAAATGTCGATTGATAAATGTCGATAGATAAATGTCGACAGATAAATGTCGATAGATAAATGTGGATAGATAAATGTGGATAGATAAATGTCGATAGATAAATGTGCATAGATAAATGTGGATAGATAAATGTGGATTGATAAATGTCGATAGATAAATGTCGATTGATAAATGTCGATAGATAAATGTCGATAGATAAATGTGGATAGATAAATGTCGATAGATAAATGTCGACAAATAAATGTCGATAGATAAATGTCGATTGATAAATGTCGATAGATAAATGTCGATTGATAAATGTCGATAGATAAATGTCGACAGATAACTGTCGATTGATAAATGTCGATAGATAAATGTCGATAGATAAATGTCGACAGATAAATGTCGATAGATAAATGTCGATTGATAAATGTCGATAGATAAATGTCGATAGATAAATGTGGATAGATAAATGTGGTCAGATAAATGTGGATTGATAAATGTCGATAGATAAATGTCGATAGATAAATGTGGATAGATAAATGTGGATAGATAAATGTGGATAGATAAATGTCGATAGATAAATTTGGATAGATAAATGTGGATAGATAAATGTCGATTGATAAATGTCGATAGATAAATGTCGACAGATAAATGTCGATAGATAAATGTCGATTGATAAATGTCGATAGATAAATGTCGATTAATAAATGTCGATAGATAAATGTCGATAGATAAATGTGGATAGATAAATGTGGATAGATAAATGTGGATAGATAAATGTCGATAGATAAATGTGGATAGATAAATGTCGAAAGATAAATGTGGATAGATAAATGTGGATAGATAAATGTCGATAGATAAATGTGGATAGATAAATGTGGATAGATAAATGTGGATTGATAAATGTCGATAGATAAATGTCGATAGATAAATGTGGATAGATAAATGTGGATAGATAAATGTGGATTGATAAATGTCGATAGATAAATGTCGATTGATAAATGTGGATAGATAAATGTGGATAGATAAATGTGGATAGATAAATGTCGATAGATAAATGTGGACAGATAAATGTGGATAGATAAATGTGGATAGATAAATGTCGATTGATAAATGTCGACAGATAACTGTCGATTGATAAATGTCGATAGATAAATGTCGATAGATAAATGTCGACAGATAAATGTCGATAGATAAATGTCGATTGATAAATGTCGATAGATAAATGTCGATAGATAAATGTGGATAGATAAATGTGGATAGATAAATGTGGATTGATAAATGTCGATAGATAAATGTCGATAGATAAATGTGGATAGATAAATGTGGATAGATAAATGTCGATAGATAAATTTGGATAGATAAATGTGGATAGATAAATGTCGATTGATAAATGTCGATAGATAAATGTCGACAGATAAATGTCGATAGATAAATGTCGATTGATAAATGTCGATAGATAAATGTCGATTAATAAATGTCGATAGATAAATGTCGATAGATAAATGTGGATAGATAAATGTGGATAGATAAATGTGGATAGATAAATGTGGATAGATAAATGTGGATAGATAAATGTGGATAGATAAATGTCGATAGATAAATGTGGACAGATAAATGTGGATAGATAAATGTGGATGGATAAATGTCGATTGATAAATGTCGACATATAACTGTCGATTGATAAATGTCGATAGATAAATGTCGATAGATAAATGTCGACCGATAAATGTCGATAGATAAATGTCGACAGATAAATGTCGATAGATAAATGTCGACAGATAAATGTCGATAGATAAATGTGGATAGATAAATGTGGATAGATAAATGCGGATTGATAAATTAATGTCGATAGATAAATGTCGATTGATGAATGTCGATAGATAAATGTCGATTAATAAATGTCGATAGATAAATGTCGATAGATAAATGTGGATAGATAAATGTGGATAGATAAATGCGGATTGATAAATTAATGTCGATAGATAAATGTCGATTAATAAATGTCGATAGATAAATGTCGATAGATAAATGTGGATAGATAAATGTGGATAGATAAATGTGGATGGATAAATGTCGATAGATAAATGTGGATAGATAAATGTCGATAGATAAATGTCGATTGATAAATGTCGACAGATAAATGTCGACAGATAAATGTCGATAGATAAATGTCGATTGATAAATGTCGACAGATAAATGTGGATAGATAAATGTCGATAGATAAATGTGGATAGGATAAATGTCGATAGATAAATCTGGACGGATAACTGTCGATTGATAAATGTCGATAGATAAATGTGGATAGATAAATGTGGATAGATAAATGTCGATAGATAAATGTGGATAGATAAATGTGGATAGATAAATGTGGATAGATAAATGTGGATAGATAAATGTGGATTGATAAATGTCGATAGATAAATGTGGATAGATAAATGTGGATAGATAAATGTCGATAGATAAATGTGGATAGATAAATGTGAATAGATAAATGTCGATTGATAAATGTCGATAGATAAATGTGGATAGATAAATGTGGATAGATAAATGTGGATAGATAAATGTGGATAGATAAATGTGGATAGATAAATGTGGATTGATAAATGTCGATAGATAAATGTGGATAGATAAATGTGGATAGATAAATGTCGATAGATAAATGTGGATAGATAAATGTGAATAGATAAATGTCGATTAATAAATGTCGATAGATAAATGTCGATAGATAAATGTGGATAGATAAATGTGGATAGATAAATGCGGATTGATAAATTAATGTCGATAGATAAATGTCGATTAATAAATGTCGATAGATAAATGTCGATAGATAAATGTGGATAGATAAATGTCGATAGATAAATGTCGATTGATAAATGTCGACAGATAAATGTCGACAGATAAATGTCGATAGATAAATGTGGATAGATAAATGTCGATTGATAAATGTCGACAGATAAATGTGGATAGATAAATGTCGATAGATAAATGTGGATAGGATAAATGTCGATAGATAAATATGGATAGTTAAATGTGGATTGATAAATGTCGATAGATAAATGTGGATAGATAAATGTCGATAGATAAATGTGGACAGATAAATGTGGATAGATAAATGTGGATGGATAAATGTCGATTGATAAATGTCGACATATAACTGTCGATTGATAAATGTCGATAGATAAATGTCGATAGATAAATGTCGACCGATAAATGTCGATAGATAAATGTCGACAGATAAATGTCGATAGATAAATGTCGACAGATAAATGTCGATAGATAAATGTGGATAGATAAATGTGGATAGATAAATGCGGATTGATAAATTAATGTCGATAGATAAATGTCGATTGATGAATGTCGATAGATAAATGTCGATTAATAAATGTCGATAGATAAATGTCGATAGATAAATGTGGATAGATAAATGTGGATAGATAAATGTGGATGGATAAATGTCGATAGATAAATGTGGACGGATAACTGTCGATTGATAAATGTCGATAGATAAATGTGGATAGATAAATGTGGATAGATAAATGTCGATAGATAAATGTGGATAGATAAATGTGGATAGATAAATGTGGATAGATAAATGTGGATAGATAAATGTGGATAGATAAATGTGGATTGATAAATGTCGATAGATAAATGTGGATAGATAAATGTGGATAGATAAATGTCGATAGATAAATGTGGATAGATAAATGTGAATAGATAAATGTCGATTGATAAATGTCGATAGATAAATGTCGATAGATAAATGTCGATAGATAAATGTCGATAGATAAATGTGGATAGATAAATGTGGATAGATAAATGTGGACAGATAAATGTGGATAGATAAATGTGGATGGATAAATGTCGATTGATAAATGTCGACAGATAACTGTCGATTGATAAATGTCGATAGATAAATGTCGATAGATAAATGTCGATAGATAAATGTCGACAGATAAATGTGGATAGATAAATGTGGATAGATAAATGCGGATTGATAAATTAATGTCGATAGATAAATGTCGATTGATGAATGTCGATAGATAAATGTCGATTAATAAATGTCGATAGATAAATGTCGATAGATAAATGTGGATAGATAAATGTGGATAGATAAATGTGGATGGATAAATGTGGATAGATAAATGTGGATTGATAAATGTCGATAGATAAATGTCGATAGATAAATGTGGATAGATAAATGTGGATAGATAAATGTGGATTGATAAATGTCGATAGATAAATGTCGATTGATAAATGTCGATAGATAAATGTCGATAGATAAATGTGGATAGATAAATGTGGATAGATAAATGTCGATAGATAAATGTGGACAGATAAATGTGGATAGATAAATGTGGATAGATAAATGTCGATTGATAAATGTCGACAGATAACTGTCGATTGATAAATGTCGATAGATAAATGTCGATAGATAAATGTCGACAGATAAATGTCGATAGATAAATGTCGATTGATAAATGTCGATAGATAAATGTCGATAGATAAATGTGGATAGATAAATGTGGATAGATAAATGTGGATTGATAAATGTCGATAGAAAAATGTCGATAGATAAATGTGGATAGATAAATGTGGATAGATAAATGTCGATAGATAAATTTGGATAGATAAATGTGGATAGATAAATGTCGATTGATAAATGTCGATAGATAAATTTCGACAGATAAATGTCGATAGATAAATGTCGATTGATAAATGTCGATAGATAAATGTCGATTAATAAATGTCGATAGATAAATGTCGATAGATAAATGTGGATAGATAAATGTGGATAGATAAATGTGGATAGATAAATGTGGATAGATAAATGTGGATAGATAAATGTGGATGGATAAATGTCGAAAGATAAATGTGGATAGATAAATGTGGATAGATAAATGTCGATAGATAAATGTCGATAGATAAATGTCGACAGATAAATGTCGATAGATAAATGTGGATAGATAAATGTGGATAGATAAATGTGGATAGATAAATGTCGACAGATAAATGTCGATAGATAAATGTGGATAGATAAATGTCGATAGATAAATGTGGACAGATAAATGTGGATAGATAAATGTGGATGGATATATGTCGATTGATAAATGTCGACAGATAACTGTCGATTGATAAATGTCGATAGATAAATGTCGATAGATAAATTTCGACAGATAAATGTCGATAGATAAATGTCGATAGATAAATGTCGATAGATAAATGTCGACAGATAAATGTCGATAGATAAATGTCGATAGATAAATGTCGATTAATAAATGTCGATAGATAAATGTCGATAGATAAATGTGGATAGATAAATGTGGATAGATAAATGTGGATAGATAAATGTGGATAGATAAATGTGGATAGATAAATGTGGATAGATAAATGCGGATTGATAAATTAATGTCGATAGATAAATGTCGATTAATAAATGTCGATAGATAAATGTCGATAGATAAATGTGGATAGATAAATGTGGATAGATAAATGTGGATGGATAAATGTCGATAGATAAATCTGGACGGATAACTGTCGATTGATAAATGTCGATAGATAAATGTGGATAGATAAATGTGGATAGATAAATGTCGATAGATAAATGTGGATAGATAAATGTGGATAGATAAATGTGGATAGATAAATGTGGATAGATAAATGTGGATTGATAAATGTCGATAGATAAATGTGGATAGATAAATGTGGATAGATAAATGTCGATAGATAAATGTGGATAGATAAATGTGAATAGATAAATGTCGATTGATAAATGTCGATAGATAAATGTGGATAGATAAATGTGGATAGATAAATGTGGATAGATAAATGTGGATTGATAAATGTCGATAGATAAATGTCGATTGATAAATGTCGATAGATAAATGTCGATTAATAAATGTCGATAGATAAATGTCGATAGATAAATGTTCATAGATAAATGTGGATAGATAAATGTGGATATATAAATGTGGATAGATAAATGTGGATAGATAAATGTCGATAGATAAATGTCGATAGATAAATGTTAATGGATAAATGTGGATAGATAAATGTATATAGATAAATGTCGAAAGATAAATGTGGATAGATAAATGTGGATAGATAAATGTCGATAGATAAATGTCGATAGATAAATGTCGACAGATAAATGTCGATAGATAAATGTGGATAGATAAATGTGGATAGATAAATGTGGATAGATAAATGTCGACAGATAAATGTCGATAGATAAATGTGGATAGATAAATGTGGATAGATAAATGTGGATTGATATGTGTCGATAGATAAATGTCGATAGATAAATGTGGATAGATAAATGTGGATAGATAAATGTGGATTGATAAATGTCGATAGATAAATGTCGATTGATAAATGTCGATAGATAAATGTCGATAGATAAATGTGGATTGATAAATGTCGATAGATAAATGTCGATAGATAAATGTGGATAGATAAATGTGGATAGATAAATGTGGATTGATAAATGTCGATAGATAAATGTCGATTGATAAATGTCGATAGATAAATGTCGATAGATAAATGTGGATAGATAAATGTGGATAGATAAATGTGGATTGATAAATGTCGATAGATAAATGTCGATTGATAAATGTCGATAGATAAATGTCGATAGATAAATGTGGATTGATAAATGTCGATAGATAAATGTCGATAGATAAATGTGGACAGATAAATGTGGATAGATAAATGTGGATGGATAAATGTCGATTGATAAATGTCGACAGATAACTGTCGATTGATAAATGTCGATAGATAAATGTCGATAGATAAATGTCGATAGATAAATGTCGACAGATAAATGTCGATAGATAAATGTCGATAGATAAATGTCGATAGATAAATGTCGACAGATAAATGTCGATATATAAATGTCGATTGATAAATGTCGATAGATAAATGTCGATAGATAAATGTGGATAGATAAATGTGGATAGATAAATGCGGATTGATAAATTAATGTCGATAGATAAATGTCGATTGATGAATGTCGATAGATAAATGTCGATTAATAAATGTCGATAGATAAATGTCGATAGATAAATGTGGATAGATAAATGTGGATGGATAAATGTCGATAGATAAATGTGGACAGATAACTGTCGATTGATAAATGTCGATAGATAAATGTGGATAGATAAATGTGGATAGATAAATGTCGATAGATAAATGTCGATAGATAAATGTGGATAGATAAATGTGGATAGATAAATGTGGATTGATAAATGTCGATAGATAAATGTGGATAGATAAATGTGGATAGATAAATGTCGATAGATAAATGTGGATAGATAAATGTGAATAGATAAATGTCGATTGATAAATGTCGATAGATAAATGTCGATTGATAAATTCAATTTTGTTTTGTTGAACATACTATATACAATTGACTTAACCTTAACTTATTTCTAATAAGATACATTGATTGATATAAAATTTGTTGGCACATATGGGGCCTAACCTTATACAATGGATAAAAGATAAAATATATTTAAATATAGTACATGAATAGGCTTAATTTTACAAGTCTGCTGACTAGGTTATCCTCGGAGTGTTCCTTCCCGGTTGTCCAGTTGTGGTATTGATTATGGTGGGTTGGGTGGTATGGCATTTAGCCGCGGTAGTAGGCCGATTGCGTATCGGCGTAAAAGTAAACTACTTCCTCGTTGTCGGTTGGAATTATGTGCTCATCCAGAATATCCAAAGCACTAAGGTATCTGGGTTCGGGATGTCGTTGTTGGGTTCTCATGCTTCTCATCAGCTGATTGGGGTGGTTGGCGATGCTTCCGACAAGTTTCTTTGCAGATTGCAGCAGATACTTTTCCAACGTCATGATGTTTGCTTCCTCGTAAAGTCGCTCGTTGCTGTAGTATTTTTGTCGCTGTCGATCGAAGTAAAGTCCGGTGCAGATCCTCAGGATTTTCCTCTCAAAAATTTGAAGTTCCTTCATGGCTGTCTTGGAAATGGTATACCATACCGGAAAGCTATAGGCGATGACAGGTCGAAGAAGCTGCTTGTAGATCAGGAGTTTCGTTGGTTGGCTTAATCCGTTTCTTCTCTTCATCAGGGGGTGAAGGCGATGGAAGGCGTAGTTGGCTTTTTTCAGGACAGACCTAGAGTGAAGGTTGAACCTCAGGAGCTCGTTAAAGTTGATCCCTAAATACTTCGCGTTTCGTTTGGCTGCCAATTTAGTACCATCAGGTAGTGTAAGTGTGATGCTCCTACAGTTTGCAGCTGACCGAATGCTTCGTCCTCCTGTTCGTCTAAAGCACAGTAATTCCGATTTTGATGAGTTGATCCGGATACCCCATTTACTGTAGAACTCATACAGTTTTCGAATGTGAGCTTCAACTTTCCTGGCAGCTATCGTTGTCGAGACGGACTTGTAGTATGTGAGCGAATCGTCAGCGTAAAGCAGGTTCTCGCACTCACTTGCAAGCGGCTGGTCCGATGTCAGGATACTATATAGGAATTGACCAAGTTTTGATCCTTGGGCAACTCCAGCTCTAATGCACTTCATTGCTGATTTTCTATTCTCCACTTGTACGAAGAAGTTCCTAGAAGAAAGAAAAGAAAAAATGATTTTTATTAGTGCTACAGGGAAGCCTAGTAAATGAAGTTTATGGATAAGGGCTTCTATCCATACGCTGTCAAATGCTTTCTCGACATCCAGAAAGCATGCGACGGTAACTTGATGGTTGTTCAAAGCTGAGGTGATGTCTTGGTGGAACTTCATGAGCGGATGCAGTGTGGAGTGCTTCTCCCGGAAGCCGAACTGCATGTCTGGGATAATGTTGAAATCGCTGCAAAACTTCTTGAGCTTCCTCAGTGTCAGCTCTTCCAAGAGCTTACTTAGGTTGTTGAGAATAGATAAATGTCGATAGATAAATGTGGATAGATAAATGTGGATAGATAAATGTGGATGGATAAATGTCGATAGATAAATGTGGACAGATAACTGTCGATTGATAAATGTCGATAGATAAATGTGGATAGATTAATGTGGATAGATAAATGTGGACAGATAACTGTCGATTGATAAATGTCGATAGATAAATGTGGATAGATAAATGTGGATAGATAAATGTGGATAGATAAATGTGGATAGATAAATGTGGATAGATAAATGTGGACAGATAACTGTCGATTGATAAATGTCGATAGATAAATGTGGATAGATTAATGTGGATAGATAAATGTGGATAGATAAATGTCGACAGATAAATGTGGATAGATAAATGTGGATAGATAAATGTGGACAGATAACTGTCGATTGATAAATGTCGATAGATAAATGTGGATAGATAAATGTGGATAGATAAATGTGGATAGATAAATGTCGACAGATAAATGTGGATAGATAAATGTCGATAGATAAATGTCGATAGATAAATGTGGATAGATAAATGTCGATTGATAAATGTCGATAGATAAATGTCGATAGATAAATGTCGACAGATAAATGTGGATAGATAAATGTCGATAGATAAATGTCGATAGATAAATGTGGATAGATAAATGTGGATAGATAAATGTGGATTGATAAATGTGGATAGATAAATGTGGATAGATAAATGTCGATAGATAAATGTGGATAGATAAATGTGGATAGATAAATGTGGATTGATAAATGTCGATTGATAAATGTCGATAGATAAATGTCGATAGATAAATGTGGATAGATAAATGTGGATAGATATATGTGGATAGATAAATGTCGATAGATAAATGTCGACAGATAAATGTCTATAGATAAATGTCGATTGATAAATGTCGATAGATAAATGTCGATAGATAAATGTGGATTGATAAATGTCGATAGATAAATGTCGATTGATAAATGTCGTTAGATAAATGTCGATTAATAAATGTCGATAGATAAATGTGGATAGATAAATGTGGATAGATAAATGTGGATAGATAAATGTGGATAGATAAATGTCGATAGATAAATGTCGACAGATAAATGTGGATAGATAAATGTGGATAGATAAATGTGGATAGATAGATAAATGTCGATAGATAAATGTGGATAGATAAATGTGGATAGATAAATTTGGATAGATATATGTCGATAGATAAATGTCGATAGATAAATGTCGATAGATAAATGTTCATAGATCAATTTTCATAAAATATTATAGAGCACTTCTGATTATCGTAGAACCTTGAAATTTGGTAGTATGTTAGAGCTGGTTGTTTATTCAAATTAAAAAATTTAAAATTTGAGAATTTCAGCCAGGGGGCGTGGCAACTGCCTATTTCCGGTGAATTTTCATCAAATATTATAGAGCATTTCTAACTTTCGTTTTTTAGTAAGATATGTTGTTTTGACCAAACTATTTTTCGTTCAAGAATAAGATTATTTCGAGTTGTGTCCTATATTTTTTTTAAAGAATTTTAATTTTTCGAGCGAAGGAACTTAGTTGTGCTGTTTTGATAAAACACTTATTTAAAAGTATAAACATTTTTGATTGGTCAAAACAGCACAAGTTGGAGTTATGCCATTATGATCAAATATAATTTAAAAAAAAAGGAGTTAAGTGTGGTTAGGGCCATTGAATATCTTTGGAACTAGTTTACTTAGAGTTATGCAGTTAAGACCAAACGAAAATAGATTTTCGAAAAAAATGAACTTATGCTGTTAATACCAAACTCCATAGATTTCTATTAGAAAATCGTTTTTTTTTTTCTTTCTTTTGTATAGAAACAAGATTTACATCAAAATGTAATTTTAGGAATATTGAGGACTTATTGCTTCTTTTAATTGGTGATTCAATTTTGCTTTTGAGTTGAAGAAGAAGAGACCGGAAAAAACCAAGGGGCTCCCCCTGCTAAATACAGGAAGATATATAAAAAATTGGAATTGTTTTTGTTGATGTTTGCTTTTCTCTATTAGATACTTATCAATCATTTAATTTTTTTTTTACGAAATAACTGATAAATTATTCGCATGTTTGTTTGAGCAAAATTTTTGATTTAAAACGGGTTTTTAAAGTTTGGTGGATTGTAAATCCGTCCGTATTTTGAAACATCAATGAATCCGCAAAATGTGTTCGAATACCTACGGAATTTCGAACAGCGAACATTCGAAAATTCCACTGAAGAAAATGGTCCTTTTTTATCATTAAATTGGCGGCGGAAAACAGAAATGTTCGTAAGTCCTAAGTAACAAAGTGTTCAAATTTGTAGAAAGTGTAAAAAATCAGTTTATATAAATTGCGAGCGTAAGCGAGCAAAGAATTTTTTTAAGGGAAGTAAAGTTTACCCATTCTTAACCTTTACAAAAACTTATTTCATACAATTTTAAATACCTATACAAAATTGAAAAATAGAAAAAAGAAAAAAAAAACAGTTTTTATCACTGAGATTTTGTATTTTAAATTTAATTGGGAATTTTAAAAGCAAAATTTTATATAATCCAAGTTGCTGGGCAAACTAATTATCTGCTTCAGTTGAGAAAAAAAAAAACAAACAATAATCTTAAATTGTTTAATTTATTTTTTCTTTCCTACTTTTGCGAAAAGTGGCCAATGTATGCTTCGACTCATCTCGATGGAATTATGGAAATCGAGTGGAAACAAGCCAATTTCAATTATTTGATTGTTTTGAATAAAGAGAAGAGACATGGTTTTTCGGATTTTATTATTTCTGAGACATTTTCATTTAGCGACCGCGGGGCCCCTCTAAGAGCGGGGCCGTGTGCGGGGGCACACTCCGCACACCCCTTCCGCCGCCTCTGGATTTAAGAACCTGGAGCTTCAAGTATTTTATTCATCTCAGCTCTTAATGCTCGTCGTTGAATAGTCTCCACAACTTGCCCACGATTTGTTACTAATTTTATAAAGCACTCGAAGAAAATTTTTATTAAAGTAACACAGCAAGTCGATATGGGTCAATCCCGATTATATTTCAACAACGTAGGCTGATAGGAAATGTTTAACAGGCCAATCTCTCTTCTGAACAAATTGGATGAGCTGATACTTAGGAAATTCAAGAATTTTTTTCTGCGATTATCGCATCATCCCGGACATGCAGTTTAACGTTCGGGAAAAATCTAACACTGCATTTGTTTCTGCAGTTTCATGAAGACATCACTTAAAATTTAAACAACCACCTAGTACCACAGCTGAAGTTACTAAAGCTTCAATACTTTCTCGCTACCATTTTGACATCGATTGCCAGCGAGTGCATTAACAGGCTCTAAGCGGATGATTCACTTACAGCCTGCAAATTCTTATCACTATCGATAGCTGCCGGAAAGTCAAAGATCACTTCCGGATTAAGAAAGAATGTTCCAAAAAGCTGGAGCGTGAATTATGGGTATGGGAAACAGGATGAAAAATGTCTTTTCGACAAGCTAAATCTATTCTGATTTGAACTGTTTTATAAACCATAAAAATAGTTTCGGGATTAAGTATAAACTTCATGATATAAGGTTTTATTTTGTAGAAAATAGAGGTGTTAAAATAAAAAAAAAATATGAAACTGTTAATTTGCCACTTGACCCTTCAAAGAAAGATACTTTATCTTTTAACATTATGGTCACAAAAATTGAATGCGGCTAAAATTGCGTAAAAAATATGGATTTTAAAAATCTACTGTTTTCTGGTCTTTTTGAACTATTTTTCTTTAACAATTGAAGGGTCCAGGGGAAAAACAGCACAAGTCCATTCGAACTCATTCCCAGAAAAAGGCATTTTAAAATTTTGTTCTTCATACAACTTAGTACTAAAGGACGTGGGCCGTTTTTCCCCTGGACCCTTCAATTGTTAAAGAAAACAGTAGATTTTTAAAGTCCATATTTTTTACGCAATTTTAGCCGCATTCAATTTTTGTGACCATAATGTTAAAAGATAAAGTATCTTTTTTTCTCCTCCACATAATAAACTATTTGGTAATAACCTCAAAAAATTAGTTTTTTTTTTCAATTTTTTAAAATAGTTTTTCTTTATTTTTTATATGTATATTAGGGTGGGTCAAAAAAATCGAAATTTTTTTTTTTGATTTGGTACTCCGAAAAATCGATTGCTAGACCCCTCTAGAATATACACACCAAATATGAGCTCTTTATATTAATGGGAAGGTCCTCCGCTTTGCAATTTTCCATTTTTACATCAAGCTTCTACTAAAAAAAAATAATTTTTTTATTAATTGACTTTTTAGCAAATTTCTTTTCATATTCTTGTAGGAAATTGAACGCTCTACAAAAAAGGCCTTATAAACTTTTTTCGTTTATCTAACCGTTGAATAGATATTTGAGGTCCAAAAATCGAGAAAATCTTTAGAAATTCGTTTTTTGTTCTTAATTTTGTAACAAATTGAAAAATTATAATGATCAAACGCGCAAGACATATTCTTGTTGGAAATTGATTGCTCCACAAAAAAGGTCTTAATAACTTTTTTCATTAATCTAACCATTCTAAAGATATTCGAGGTCAAAGTTAAAAAAAAATATAAAAACATTTTATATTTTTAAAAAATTTCTAATTCACTGAAACTTCATTATTTTCAAATTAGCAAGATATATTCTTGTAGGGGCTTAAACGTTCTACAAAAAATTCCTTGGAATGAAATTGATTGCTTTAACCGTTTAGAAGATATTCGTATCCAAACCAATGCTCACTGATTTCAATAGTTTTCTTATGACCCGTATGCATTGCGATTTGGATACGAATATCTTCTAAACGGTTAAAGCAATCAATTTCATTCCAAGGAATTTTTTGTAGAACGTTTAAGCCCCTACAAGAATATATCTTGCTAATTTGAAAATAATGAAGTTTCAGTGAATTAGAAATTTTTTAAAAATATAAAATGTTTTTATATTTTTTTTTAACTTTGACCTCGAATATCTTTAGAATGGTTAGATTAATGAAAAAAGTTATTAAGACCTTTTTTGTGGAGCAATCAATTTCCAACAAGAATATGTCTTGCGCGTTTGATCATTATA
Organism: Episyrphus balteatus; assembly: GCF_945859705.1. NCBI lineage: Eukaryota > Metazoa > Arthropoda > Insecta > Diptera > Syrphidae > Episyrphus > Episyrphus balteatus. The sequence continues at coordinate 33,986,666 of NC_079137.1, read as the reverse complement.
ATTTTTCAATTTGTTACAAAATTAAGAACAAAAAACGAATTTCTAAAAATTTTCTCGATTTTTGGACCTCAAATATCTATTCAACGGTTAGATAAACGAAAAAAGTTTATAAGGCCTTTTTTGTAGAGCGTTCAATTTCCTACAAGAATATGAAAAGAAATTTGCTAAAAAGTCAATTAATAAAAAAATTATTTTTTTTTAGTAGAAGCTTGATGTAAAAATGGAAAATTGCAAAGCGGAGGACCTTCCCATTAATATAAAGAGCTCATATTTGGTGTGTATATTCTAGAGGGGTCTAGCAATCGATTTTTCGGAGTACCAAATCAAAAAAAAAAAATTTCGATTTTTTTGACCCATCCTAATGTATATACATAGGTATTTTTTTTAATTTTTAAAAGGATGCATATCGATAGGAAATTTAGTTATCTGAAAAAAGTTAACTTGTACAAATTTTCAAATTCAGCTTGGTTTTCAAGTTATAGACAAATATTTAGGTACTCGAAAAGTAAAAAAAAGAGTCGAATTTTGCTATCGTTAGCTATGCTTAACATAAAAAAATTAAAATTACGAGGATTCTCAATATTTTGAATTTTTCTTTGAGTAATAAATTTTTTGTAAAAGCTTTCCTTTGAATAATCGATTTTTTATAATGTTTTGATTTATTGTATTTAAACATGTGAAGTGACTCAAAAAAGTAATTCTAGCGTTTTTGCTTATTTATTAAGCTTTCATTCACCGTTTCATTTTTTCAGATCGGTCATTTATAATTTAAGGTATATAGTTGAAATACTAAGTATGCTTAGAAAAACAACGACAAAAAACTTTGAAAACCCATATCCCTGAGGATATACGTAAGAAAAAAAGTGAGTGAGGGTTAGTTTTGCCTGTGAACCAGTGTTATTATAAATAACTGTAGCAAAATTCAGAATTACCGGATTTCACGTTCTTCGTTAAGTTTTTAATTGATTGGGTAGATTGCCTGCAGCTAAAAGATTTGTTTTGGATAAGTCAAAAGTTTTCCCTATTAAATTAAAAACACGGAATTCCCTGGAAAAATCAAGGGTAGCTCCGGTTCAATCACATAATATTCTTTGGTATAATAACGATGGTAAATTGAGGTGTAAAATTCTGCAAAATCAAGATTCAACTCGGTAAAATAAAAAATGCACAACTAAATCACGAATGGCCCCAAAAATTACGGAATTCCAGTTGTTGGTAAGTGGGGTATTTTCCTCACTGGCTTAAGCTTATTTTCACTACCACTTTGCTCTTTTAAAAAATGTTTGGATGTGTAATGTGTTTCTCTGTTTAATACTCTTTCGAAAGATCGTTTGGTTTGGTTTCTTTTGTTTTTGGTCTTACGAAAAGTTAAGAACTTTTTGTTTCTGTTATTTCGAAAGATTGTGTTGTGTTCATTAGAAAACTTAATTTCTTTTCAAATTAGGAATTTAACTTAAGAGAAAAAGATTTTTACAAAACGTTATAGTAACACAATTATTTCCGACTTTGGGCATAAATTGCTATTTAATTTATCTCCAAGCAACGAATTAAATCTGACCTATATATTTTTTTTCTATAAAAAATGTCTTAATTTTACAACTTCAAAGCGCCCTCTAGTTCTCATGCCCTTTCCCCATGTATTATCTTGTGTTAAATTTTGAATAAGTTTAACACCATTACTGTTGTGTAAACTAAACAAAGTTTGCTCAAAGTTAAGGAATGGGACACTAACACCCATTGCCCCCTGCTGTGTGTAATATTCTTCAATCTCAACTCCCATAGTAATCGTAGTTGACAAAATGTCCCATATATATAACATTGTCAGTGTTATTGTTTCCTAAAAACCATACTTCCCCCCACTGTTGTGATGGTATTAAAAGATGGAAAACTGAAATCGAGATAATGTCAAACTTGTCATTAAGTTCCGATGAATTTTCTTTGCTAGGAAATACATATAGGACGTTGGATTGTGGCATAGTATAACATTTTGAGGGTGTGGGATTCGGATTACGAAATCCATTAGATCATCTCATAGATATGGAAAACTTGTTTTTCCATAAATAAAGATGAAGGATATAATTATTATCCTGTCACTTGGAGTGATTACATAAATTACTACAGGGCTTAATTACACTGTGATGTTTATGTCTGTGTGTGTGTTGGAAGTGGTTTTATACTGATGCCACACACATGACTCAAGGCGGCGCGACGGCAGCTCATGAGTCACAATTCTCCGAATATCCTTTAATTTATGGAAATTTGACTTTAATATGAATCAATTCCATCCTTGGGTTGGATAATTGGTTTTTTTTGGTTGATTTTTTTGCAGGGAGGTCTGATGCCTTATAATTATCACACGTTGATTGATGTTTCGATGAGAGGAATACTGATCCGAAGTCCTGATAGTTTCGGTCTTGTTTTTCGAATTCTACCGAAATATTCGGCTACCTTTTAACCTTTTCAATCAATCGCCTAACAACTCAATCAGCAGCAACAGCAGCCCGTCATCGAGAAACTGTTTACTTTATATATAGGTAGATTCGGAGGACTTGAAAAGCTGCAGAAAAAAAAATGGCTAATCAATCATTCTAAATTAATGGAAAGTTTGTGGTAACAAATTGAACGTTTTGTTCGACCATCGCCACCGACCGCCCGTCCGTTCTCCATGGTTGAGTTCGTCCCCTCTACTTTCGGTTTGGTGTGTTGTTTTGGTCGAAACGGACCACAGCAATTGAAGAAAAACAAGGAAGACCTCTCTCTCTCTATGGCAATGTTATGGTGATGGGAATGGCGGAGGAGAAAACGTAATAGAAGAACGTCCATTAATCATTGGCATTTTGTAGGCACCACCAATGTAGTCGGTCTCACCTGTGGCCTGGCTCTGTAATGTATTCGTTTCCAATTGGCACGTTCTAGCTTCGATTTTATGGAGATTTTGATTGTTGAGAGGTAAGAGAGGAGTGAAATGGAGATTATATGCAGAGAGATGGCAATTTGTTTTGGTTTTAGCCGCGTGGAATTGGAAAATATAAAAATTTTTTTTTAACAGAGAGTCCTTTTTCTTAGTTATATAGGATTTCATCACGGATTGGGGTTTTGTAATGAAGGTTTTCGTTTTATCGTTGGTAAAGGGGAGGAAAAGGAAAAATACTGCCGACATGGGAGACGTGTCTGCACTTCGACAATAGAAGTAAAAAAAAAAGTGTAGGCAGTAAAATCCTCGGAAGAAGTAAAACTTCGAGGTCGTGGTTTTTTTAATTTTGTTAAATTGGTGAGAAAATTGTATGCTGTCTGGAAGAAAAAAAAAATTAAAGGAAATGTTTGTATTCATCGACAAGGTAAACTTTAAACTTGTGGAATATCATTTCTATTTGTACAATTTCAAAGACAACAGAGCATCGACGGTGAAAAAATAATGACTTTTGTGGGTAAGTAAAGTTGAATGAATCTAACGATTTTAAACTATTGTACCTATAAGGCATCAGTGATACCTTGATTAGAGATGAGTTAATTGCAAGCAAAATTTGAGGTTAGTCTGATCCGAGTCTTTGAATATTTGGCATGCGATAAGCAGTTGATACAACGCAGGAACTAACGGAAAATAATACTATAAGTTCCAGAGTTATGCAATCTGTTACATAGAAATGCAGCAGGAGAGTTGGATCTCACTAATTACATTATCAACTACCAAGGCACTCCCAACAGTTGAGGTTATACACTAGTTCCATTCAAATCAATTAGTAGGTACTTGTTGAAAACCGTTTAGGTACTTATAGCTAGTGGCTAACTGCCAGCTTTTCGGGGACTAAAGAATTTATCTCTATTGCCGCTGCAAAAGTTAAACGTGTTCATTCGGAAGCAGATGATTTCGGGTCAAAGTCCAGAAACATATTTTAGCTTACAGATATGAGATCACAGTGAACAGGCCTATGCATTCAGCTAAAAAAAATTATAAATTTATTTTTTTTTAAGATTTTCGAAAATTATCTAAAAATTGTCTAAAAATTCGAAATTTTCAAAAATTTTCTCCAAATCCATCGAATAAGACATCAAAAGAAAGGACTCTTTAGACTCTATTCATATCTGAAAACCAAACATTTGTAGGAGTTGGGGTTGCTGAATTATTTGCAATCGATTTATTTTTATTCGGAAGCACATATTTTCGGATCAAAGCCCCGAAACAAGTTTTGGTGTACAGATATGAGAACACAGTTAAAAGATCTATGCATTCAGCTAAAAAAGTTACAACTTTATTTTTTTAAGATTTTCGAAAATTATCAAAGGGGTACGTACCCCTTGTCTAAAAATTCGGAATTTTAAATAATTTTCTCCAAATCCATCGAATAAGACATCAAAAGAAAGAACTCTTTAGACTCTATTCATATCTGAAAACCAAACATTTGTAGGAGTTGGGGTTGCTGAATTATTTCCAATCGAAATATTTTTTTTTTTTTATTCGGAAGCACATATTTTCGGATCAAAGCCACGAAACAAGTTTTGGTTTACAGATATGAGAACACAGTAAAAAGACCTATGCATTCAGCTAAAAAAAATTACAAATTTATTTTTTTAAGATTTTCAAAAATTATCCCTTGCATAAAAATTCGGAATTTTCAAAAAAAAAATTTCCAAATTCATCGAATGAGACATCAAAATAAAGGCCCTCTTAGACTCTATTCATAACAAATATTGATTTCGTGTCAAAAAAAAATTTCGAGGTTTTAATCAAAACTTACATTTAAACTTCTATCCACTTACGCTACAGTGTCATTAAAAAGAAAACCTCGAAAAATCTTTTTTTTCATCTGTCCCTCATTGGGCGCCAGTTACATAACATTTCTTTGATTAACCCATTTATTCCCAAAGTCCTTTAAAACTAAAAATTCAAATTTTTGGTAACAAAACTTTATTAAATACGGTCATAGGAACACAAAAAAATATTTTAAATTTTTTTAAAAAAGTAACTAATATGTTTATTAAGCTGTACCCAAGCAGGTACAATGGGAGGATACGTGTTCTAATTTTTCATATGAAATTTTTTTAGAGCAAACTTTTTGAATGTTTGAAGCTTAGAATCTTAGTAGATTTTAAGAAAAAAAACACATTCTGAAATGTAATGAACCACGTTTGAACAACATTTCACTAAAATGTAGGCAAATCTTCTTGGAAACTGGCTGCGGTTTTGTAATAATTTCAACAATTTACCAGTATACAAGTTAGCACTGACGTAAAACGAATTGATGAACTGGTGGTGTAGTTCGGCAGTCCATACCCTTATTACGCGCTATTGCCTATAATTCTATGTCTCCGTTGAAAATGTCCCCTTTACTCTTTTTGAGATATTTCTTCTTATTCGAGGTTCTTAATTTATTTTAGTAGTAATAAACATTCAGCCCTAGAATCAGGTTTATAAGGTTTTCCTATTTTGGACTGTTTTGAACATTGATGATCAAAATATTTGATCAATTGTAAGTTTTTGTCTGCAAACCTACTACGTTTTTGGAATGAAAGGTCTAATTATAAAAGGTCTAATTTTAGCCAATTATTTTTCGAACGTGAAGTGAATGTTTTCCAATCTGGTTCTCCATATTTATATTGCCTACTTCAAACTTATTGCGAGTAGTCATATCACCCACATTTACACAACAGCTTGGTTGAGATTATCTGAAAATTGAGGTTGTTATCACTCACAAATCAACATCAGTCTCCTAAGCAACATCCCTAATGACTAGTCCAGTAGTACCTGAGAAGTAACTGGCGAATGGATCATTGTTCAAATTTTCAAAATACATATAAATTGTCCTGGTGTTTACTCTACTTTAGTATGCTTCAAGGTCAAAGACGTCATTTTGGATACTTTCTTCGCTAATATTTAGAAGAAACAGGCATAAAATGTGGCATTCTACTTTGATTTGAAATTTATTCTAAAATAAAAAATATCTACAGATTTTCCCATTGTACCCAAGCAGGTACACCTTACTTCAAAGTTACTAAAATCGGGCAGTAATAATTTTTTTTTTAATTTTTCTCTTTTTCCTGTTTATAAAAACTATTTTTAAAGTTTTTAGGAAAAAACAAAAAATAATATATAAAAAAAATATTTGATTTGTTACCAAATATAAAACAACCTCAAAAAAATGACGTAAACGCAAATCGTACCTCACTCCGAGTAATAAAAAAAATTACATTTTACATTTTTTTGTCATAAACTGAACTGCAATATGTTGTCAACATGTCCAAAGACCAACAAAAATAATATTTGATCAAAACAAATGAGAGATAAGTCAACGGTAAAGCGAAATAATCCATGAATTTTTTGTACCCAAGCGGGTACAGTGGAAGTAAAGTTCTTTATAACATCTAAATTATCTGTCTGGAGCTAAGAGTAGATAAAAGTAAGGCTAAAACACAGTAAAATTAAACTTAAAAAAAAAAACTCGTTCAAAGCATGTAATTCGCCACTCAAAAAAGTTGACGGTTTATGACTTATGTTATATTATATTAATTAAAATAATATACTGCGAAATATTATCCTAGTTTGTTTTTTTTTTGGGTAGGTAATACTTATAGGTACATACAAACTAAATTCAAACTGCACAACGCAACGTTTCGAAATTGTAACATTCACTAATGCAATTTTAAATTAATTGTTAATTCAATACTCTTCACTAAAAGCGAACATAAACAAATCAAACAAAATTACACTTTAGTGCATGGTGCAAGATATAAAAACTACAAGCTATTAATTAAAACACTATTGTAACATTTGCAATTACAAAAAGGAAAATAATTAACTTCTTTAACATTTAGCAACAATTGTATATAAATGCTTAATGTCTAAAAATCAACACTCTCACTTCGTTTAAAAATGTTTTAATTTAAAACAATCGTTTAGTATTCCACGTCATGGAGTTGTGTTGATGTTGATGCATTTTCGATTTCATCGCATAAATTTTCAAACCCTCTGAATGTGGGCGTTTGGCTTTTATAATTAATTAAACCCGCGAGTACATGTTGTTCCCTGGTTAGCCTAATAGCATTCATCAAGTATCATGTTAACTCACATTTGCGGTGTACAATTTCTATTAAATCTCACCCTGTTGCACCAAACAGACCTACAGGCTAGTAAGTGTGATGATAAAGTTTCGCGAGTTCATTTCAAAGTTGAAATAAACAAAAAAACTGCACCTATTTTACAGCTAGAGCAATATTTCACAAAGTGTTATCTGTCCTAACTCTCTGATGGCCAATCCCAATCCCGCAATTCCAACTCTCAACATAACCTCACTCTCTGTCTCTATACATCTTACAATACTGATTCGCATTCAAAAGATGGTGTATCTGCTATAAAGATAGACCCCAACCAGACCCTAGACCTCTTTCAGACTCTCGCTTAATAGACCCAAGATTCAAGTTTCGTCGGAATTCAAGACAACCACGATGGTTGAACCGAAATGCAAAAGATATAAAAGTATCTTTTGCTGGTTGGTGGTATAAATCAAAAATTTCGCTGGCAGTCGCATTTGCACAATTCAATTCGCAACAATATAACTGTAAGCCCTGGCAGGCCACGAAATCCAATAAATTTTAGATTTGTCTTGTGCGGTTGGAGCGGAGCATTGAGATAGGTAATGCTTGGAAGTGGAACTCGATTGGGCGTGTGTTCCATAAGATTGAACTTAATTTGAACATGAACGTGGCTAAGGAGCCGAATCACATCGAACGGATGAAACGTGAAAAGGGGGAGGTACGAAAACATAGTCATTTCGACTCGATGCGACGCGACACACGGTGCCAATGGTGGCATAAACTGGAGTTTTTGATAATTACCTAAGCACGCAACACGTGTCGGACTGTTTTTTTAGGACACCATCCAGCACCACTCCTCCGCCCCGTGACACTCTCTGATGACTGGGTCTTAATTTATTGCCACAAAAAAAAAAAAAAAAAAACTGAAGCACAGCTTGATGCAGTCTCGCAGCTCACTATAAAGCGTCCCAAAGTAATTCATCTGTTTAGCACGTAATCTGTGTTTCGCAACTCATGACACGTCTCGGCTTTATGCTCTCTCCTCGTATACTTCCCGGATGTTCTCAACATTCTGTTTGAATATGTAGATTGATGCTGGGGAAATGCAAATGGATGTTATAGAAGACGTTGAAGGAAAGGGCGACTACTCGCACTAATTCCTTGTCAATAAAGCCATTGATCCTAACTAATTTTCAAATACGCATCCCGGTTGTTTGGATGGATTAATTTGCGATGACAGTTAAGATACTTTAACTGGCTGCCGACACGAATTGATTTTTTTTTTTTCATTTTTAATTAAAATAAAATCACATCAATCTGGTTTGCGCAATAATTGCCTTATGCAAATGTTCGAGATATGTACATGGCAACAAATAATTTGCGTGTGTGTGTGTGGTTTTATGTGTATGTGACGCATGGATGACAGAAGCTGCTGTTGCACGAAATTCAATCCAATATATGGATCATCGGATATCTATTGAACAATAATGTCGGTCGAGAGCGGGTTGAAGTGGGGCAGGTCTGGTAGTATGCTGTCCCCCTTTTTACTTTGTTGCAGAAACTATTGCAAAGCTACTATAATGTGCTTTGTTCTGTGTTTCAATTTTATATGGATATTCTATTTTTCTGGAATTTTTTTTCAGGACCGTATTTGAATACAATTTGAAGCAAAATTATTAAAAAATCTTAATTTTTATTTTCCATGGATTTTCAAAAGTTGAATTTGAATTGTAAAAGGGTGAATTTGGTTTGCAAATGACAAACTTACAGTATTTACGAATGATAGGTAAGGTTAGGTTAATCGGTTGACGAGTGTCATGTTGTTACACACTAGTGACAAATAATTGCTTATTGAGATACCACATAAATATCGAACCCTTCCCGCTAATTTATCGTATGGGCAAAAAAAAATATGAAATTATTGATAAAATTTTATACATAATTGTAATTTTTCCAAAACCGAAAAAAGAATACGATACAATTTTAAGATGACATAAAAACTAATATCGTTTCCAATAAGGTTTAGAACAATATGTAGCTGGGAATTTATGTAAACCTGTTGTCGCTTACGATGAAATGGCGGTAAAGGATTGCTAAGTTAAATTTCAAAAACTCTCACAAATGTGTTTTCCGCCTAGAAAAAAAGAGCAAGGAATATACTGACAGGATACGAAATCGTTTCCTCTTCCTCCTTGTCCATACAACTTCTTCAGAAGTGGGAATTTCGTTCCTACTGAGATTTGCATTTCATAAAGCATCCTGCTTTAGCATGAGCTTACAAATAGAGATACCTTTTCCTAGCTCCTCCCTTATTGAAAGGATTGGCAAGGCTCTTCCATTTTTGGCGGGTTCATCACCAAGAAGTTCTCAATGGCTTGGAACTTAAAAAAAAGAATTGACTACTACGCCATTTCCAAAGGAGATGGTGGAAAATTAAGGACAGTCAAAACGTTTGTGGAGAAGAATTCAATGGATTTGATGGCTGTGGACTTTCCAAAAAGATGCAGGAAGAATTTAACTTGATTGACGAAAGCTAGTGGGACTGGGACACCTTTGATTGATGGAAGACAATATCTGGTATTTTGTATTTTCTCGAGTACAGGACCAAATCTGATTTTTGAGAATTAACTTATTAACCACTAGCGATCTGCCCTTTTAGTGTTTAGGAGATCTTTTATAATCTCTCTCCTTCTCCAGTGAAACACTACTATATTCCACAGAAAGGGAGAAAGAATTCTATCTTAAGGTTTTCCACTACTAACTACAGATCTTCATGCCGAAGCAGCCCAGTTGAATCAAACAACCTGATGCTTTTTAACATTAGATTCATTAATTCAATAATCAAGTCTTAGATATTCAGGTTCATCAGAGCAGAGGATATAATTGCCGATATTGACATAGGAGCATATGCTTACCAAGTCGCATGGTCTGCTAAACTTTTTAATGCGATAAAAAGATTCTAGGTCACTTCTCTGAGTTCCTGGTCAACATAATTGAAAATTGTTTACCTACATACACTGAGGGAAAAAAGAAATTGAAGTTGAAACGTCATTGTTTCAAAGATGAATTACTTTGATTTATGTGACTTTAGGATACGAAACCATCCAAAATTAACCTTTTTTCCACGTTGATTTTAAAATGTTCATCTACAACGCAAAATCATTCCGAATAATATAGTTAAATCAATGTGGTTTTCATTGATTTCACGTTGTTTTATGGTGTCTTTTCCCTCAGTGTATTCATCCAGAATTCGGTATTTTAATGCACGCTTCAACCAATTACAAGATGGTGGAGGTTTCCGAAGTTTTCGAAGTTTTTGAAACGCTATGTTTTACCAAAAGATTCCTGAGCCCCTCGTTTGAATTTGTTTTTGATCCCCTCAACAACAAACTCCCGAAATTTAGCATCTTATTTTTAGCGGAAGATACTTACTTCGGATTTATCAACCAAGGTTAGTTGTTCGTTCGTAAGTGAAATTTCTGGAGCTGTGTGGATTTCCGAGGAAAAGATTCGAAAAATTTGGTACCTATAAGGAAAAAGCTATGAAGAAGCTTTTGCGCAAGGTTTGGCAAATGGTGATCAAAACAGAACGCTGTTCTAGAAATGCTGGAATAAGTGCCTCCGAGTCAAAAAAAAAAATTATTTAAAAAAATAAAACCAGGTTTTTACCGAAAATCAGTCTCTTTCATTGTCAGGCCGAACTAATTTTACAGAGCCCTAAGCTATTTCCTCCTCTGGTTTCAGGGCAGGTGATATTGGATCGAAGTATTTCTTTCAGTGATATCAAAAAAATAGAATTTTTCTGATGCGGATCACTGTCTTTTGAGAACTACTTCTTCAAAGCAATATCTTTCCTGTCCTTTTTGAAAAATCAACTATCACCCCAGGTCGATTTAATTTTCGTTTGATCGTATTACTTCACCTTTCCTTAAAAAAAATGACGCTCCTTTTCATCATCCGCAAAAGCTTATTAATTTAATTACCACCAACTAAAGTCACTGAAATGCGACTATAAAGTACCTTCTTCGGAATATGTATTTCCTGATGACACATTATAAAAGCTTCAACGGCTCGATCTCTTAAAAAGGGGTCAGAGGTACTTTCGGAAATTAAGTACAGAGCCTTAAAAAAATTAATCAAATATATAAAACAAACTTGCAATCACATAGATTGGTTCATCTTCAAATGCAGCCCTGAATATCTCAGACAGCATGCACCATATACCCAATATTGGACATGAAACCTTTCTCTATCTAAATTCTTAGCAATATTTCCATCTATTTCTGCACTGATATGCTGCTTGTGTGCTGTCTGAGCTGCCGGAAAATTGCGTCTTTTGCGAATGGGGAGTTTTTGATATTTTACATATCAAGAGCACATGCTGCATCCAATGTTATGATATTGCTCCTGTAGTAATAACACAAAAAAAAGCAGAGACGAAACAAAAAAACAAGAAAATTCATTTATTTCGAATTGCAGATAAATTTATATGCGCGCTTTGAATGTATCGACGCAATTTACTACTTCATCGCCCACATGTCTCACGGTACTGTTGCCATTGCTGCAGCCGGACTGCAGTCACGACATTGCTGAACTTTAAGTGCAATCAAAATGCGAGGAATTTTTGAATTAAAAAAAAAAAAAAATTAAATGTAAAAAATAAAAAAAAAATCCAAAGAATAGTCACATGAAAATATTTACAACTTGCCATAGCTCTATGCTATAAAGAGCATAGATGTACATTATTTTATTTACCATTCTTGTCCCGCATCGGAATTAATTTATATCAATTTGACACATTTTTATATTAATCGTGATTTTCCACCAGATATCCAATTAAAGTTTTTTTTTCTTTTTTGTATTTGGTTCTTTTGTTCTCTGCACAAGTGCTCTGCGCGACCATTAATTAATGGCTAAAAGGGGTTGTTAGTTGTAGGTATAGGTCGGGTTAAGCTACTGGTGTTTTTAAGCTTGTTCAATATTGGCACTCAAGCGGAACCATATTGCTTTTGGTTTTTAGAAAAGTGGAAAAATGTTTTAAAATTCTAAACGAGTATAAGTATACTGGTGGTTGACGGTGTTGGTGGTGGTGGCTGGTGGTTTATTGTATTTAGATGGAAACACCATTTTATGGTGTTTCTATGTTTTCTGGTCGGGAAATTGATAACAACAATTATTAAGTTTTAGATAATGGATAATGCAATGAGTGTTTTTGAAATCTGTGTTAATGTTTTCTTTTTTATTATTTTTTTCCACAGTTTATTGACTGCGGGAAAGTTTTGACAGGTTTTGTAATTTAAGAAAATATAGGTTAATAGAGGCTTCGACCTCCTTCCTAAACCAACTATCTGCTTAAACTAGTTTTTAAGCCATTTTGCTTTTAATTAACTTCACATGACAAAAATATTCATTAAAAAATTGTTCCATTGTGCTTTGATTGACATGCTTTAAATAATTTAAAGTTTTCGATTTGATGTTTTAATGCTCTATCTTCGTTCAGGATTTAGAAGATTTTATAATCTTGCGCCACATACATTAAAGATTAAGCTTTGAATGGAGAAGAAAATCATTTTACAATTTCTGTTAGAATTGATCCACTTTTCGAAACATACTAGTACACTTTTTTTCGGAAGCCGATTTTTTCACCATGAAAACCCCAAACATTTTGTTTTTGTTCAGTGTAGGAATTGTTGATTTTTCACTGTGGTTCGTTTGCCCAACAATAGCCCAAGATAGCCCAACAATTTTTATCTAAATCCCACCATTTTTTCAAAAAATAAAAAAAAAAACTTTTTTTCATTTCAGAAACTGAAAAAATTAATTTTTTTTCCTTAGGAAATACCGTTGGTTTAAAACCGCCCAACTTTTATTTTCGCTTTCCTACTCTTAGTTTAAAAATTATAGAAGCATTATTTTTTATTCACCTACAAAGCCACAAAAAATATTTTTTTGTTCAGTGTAAGACTCGTTGATTTATCACTGTAGTTCGTTTACCCAAGGTTAGCATACGCTAAATCACCATTTATTTTCGTCATCCCAACTTTACTTGGTTACATAGGCCAACTAGTTTCTTTAATTTTTTAGAAATAAAAATAAATAAAATGCACGACTGGGGCCGCACGTACTTGCTCTTGCAGTTCAAAGCACTTTTATGTTAGCTTACTTGTAGGTTATTAGAGCTGCCTCTATATACATTTTTAAGAAATTTGGTTGATGTAGGGGAAGAGCCGGCATGGATGCCAAATGTTAGTTAAATAATTTTTTTTTTATTTTACTTGACTTTTTTGAGAAAAACTAAAAACGTAGTTTTACTGCAATTACTTTGAATATTACGTATGCAAAATTTTATCAAAATCCTTAGAGCCATTTTTGAGAAAATTGCAATAACTCCATAATGATGTACGGGAAGAGCCGACATCCGCGATTTAAAAAAATATAAAGACCATATTTCCACTATCCATAAAAACACTAAACTAAAAACGCAGTTATGTTAGAACTATATACAGCATTACGTGTGCTAAATTTAATCGAAATCGTTAGAGCCGTTTTCGAGAAAATTGCAATAACTCGAAAATTTTTTATGGGAAGTATACGTTCTAAGCGAGATATTAAAAAATAAAAAAAAACCAACCTTGGAAATTACGAAAAAAAAAGAGTGTGTACTCATGTACACGCGCTTAAAGTTATACTTTTTATTCACAGAAGTCCACTTAGTAGGTTTAACAGCCTCTTCTCCACGTCCTTGACTAACGTCTAGACAAATGTGAAGCATTGCTGATGAAGTTCCTGTCGAAGAAACTCTACTGTATGGTTCAGTCACCCAATTATTCGAGTTTAAATGTGTTATCTGTGAAAAATATGCACGTATATTCATGCAAGTATTGGAAACTGTTAGATCCTTTGGAAGATCGAAGAAGTTATGAAAATCGTTTTGATTTTCTCCCAATGACGACAATAGAAAGAAGTTTTCGATCTTCATTTAACTCATGTTATAGGTCGTGTTTTATTTCGCCCGTAATTCAGATAAGATCATTTTATTTATTTGCCTTACAACAAAACCAGGTTTTCTCTTTGTTTTAATAACGAAAATAAATACAATGATCTGAATTGGATCGCGGGAAATATAAAACACGGCTATTGCTGTCCAGTTAGAATCTGGTATATGAGATCTGTCCGAAACAAACGATTCCTTTGAACAAGATAGCAGCCAAACGAAGACATGGTATAGCCGTGGCTGTAGCTTGTAGTACTGTAAAAATTTTGTTGAGAGAAAACCCAGAATAAGTAGGCTGCAGCTGAGGTAAAAGTTGAGAATTTTTCAACTTGGGCTACAAGCTACAGCCACAGCTACGCCATTTTATTCAAGGGATAAAGCTTCCTTACCTGGGCTAATCGCAGTCTCCGAATTTCTCATGATTTCAAATTCTCAGAAATCAGATCGTCATCGATCATGTTGTCGTGGGCAGATGGCCCAACCTCAACCTACGAGTTTGAGTTATGTCGAGGAACTTTTTTGCATTATAAATTCATCCAATTTTGAACAATAAATTAAACACAAAGAAACAAATATAGAACGAATTTAAAATGTGAAGATTTTTAACACTTCTTTTTTGTTTTCTTTGAGACTTTTGATAAAATGGAAAAAAGTAAACAAAATCAAACTAGAAATCTCAAATGTCAAAATGACATTTTCCGAAAGCCAAAATAACCAACCAGCTACATGTGCATTATTATTGTGTACATTATTAGGGCTGAACAAAATGCGTCGCTCAGCGAATAAAATGATAGTATTGTTGTCAAAAAATTCGGTTTCCAAAATAACAGAATGCAACCGCGCGAGCAACCGCACTACACGGGCTGTCAAATTAAATAAATAAAATAAGAAGCAGAAAGCAAAAGCAGATCGTGAAAAAAATTATAAAAGTAAAAACTCGTAATGCAACAAAGTTGAAAAAGGTCAAATTTTGAGCGAATCACTGAGCGACTGCAATCTGTTGCCGATGGGCGACTTGCACACAAACTACCAAACTATGACAACTCTAAATTTTTTTTGTGTACTGATTACGGAACTTTCAATATACAATGCTGTCAAGATTTTTGGCTAAGCCTTGAAGCGTTTTTTTTGTCCAGTTTAGCCCGGTCGTAATAAAAAAACACACCTTATCAGTAATATATCTACGGTTGTAGAGTTCAATTTTATAATGCTGCATTATTTATTAAAAATTGTTTTTAACTGAAGAGCACGTCGAAAGTTATTTTTCAATACAGGTCGCCTCCACTAGCCATGAACGCTGTTTAGTTCATAAACATGTCTTGAAAAAATCGAATGAAGGCAGAAAAATCAGTGCCCACACTGACATCTTGTCGAAGAATCTTGTTTTTTGAACATGGCATGAGCGTTGTTGTGCAAATCATGGGCATGAGTGTTGACGTTTCGTGTATGTGTATAGTTTCTTTTGAATGTAGAGGTAAACGAGTCATTTTACCTCTACACTAAAGTGAAAGCCTTACAAACACGAAAGATAAAATGAGACGACATGAAATAATTTGCCCAGCGAAAAAAATTTTGCTCTTTGTGATGGATGCTCCTTGGAGGCACTGTGTTAGTGCCTGGCTACACGGTGATTTTTCAATCACCTAAGCAGTGAGTTTGTAGGCAAGAGGGATGAGGATTGAAGGGGGAAGATGCTCACGAAGGGAACTGAATTTTCTGAGGGCAGTACAGTTCCATTACTAAATTTTTCCTCTTTTTGACGTTTGTTCCTAGAAAATGTAAAAGTGGAACGTGATTGGGCACAACAGTGTGTAGCCACCACATGAGATTTTTCAATCGATTGAAAAATCACTGTCCACCCAGGCACTTAGACATTTTCATAAACACTGTTTAAGTGGCTTTGACAAAAACTAGAGGTAAATATCAGATGATAGAGAATGCGTACAAATGTGTCCGGAAATGTTATTTGGCTTAGGTGATCTTGGTTATTTTTAGTTAAGAGGAGTTCATATTGACTAAATTACCGGAAGACCAGCTGCATATTGTATTTTATTTATTTAATTTCGCACCTCAAGCCTAGTACGCAGCTGAAGCGAAACGAAAAATGTTGAAGTCTCCAAAGTCAACAGCGAACATGTTTATGAAAAAGTACCATCGGGTATTAAAGCAAAGTAAAAATAATAAAAATACAAATAAAAAAAATTCAAGAAAAAACATCAGAAAATAAGTTTTAAAGCAAAAACAAAACAAATTTAATTTTGTTCAAGATTTCGGTATCGAATTTTTGTATGGAAAATTTCGTTTCGCTTCAGCTGCTTACTAGGGTTCACAATACGGGCAGTTATTATTTTTCATATTTGTATACAAGAAATTAAGTTGACCGCCCAACTAACATTTCAGCTTCGATTAACCCAAGTAACAATTTTACTTGCATAAGGTCCATTTTCTTCGATTCGGCAAGCTATAGTTTGTATAAGTTTAGTTTAATGCTTACTTACGCAAATCATCCATTTTGAAAACAAAGGAGGTCTCCTTAAGGCCATCTGGAAGTGTTTAGAAGAAGCCTTGTAAATATAAGTTAAAGAAGACCTTCATAAGACCTGTTTGAACCGTTTTAAAGAAGCCTTCGATTTTCAAGTGACAGAAGGCTTTCATAAGACCTGTTCCAAGAGGTTCTTGTAAGTATGCAATGTTTTCATCTCTCAAGTATGCAATGTTTTTCACCAATAAGTATGCAAAGCTTTTATAGTGCAGATATGCAATGTTTGTAACACTTTAGAAAAAAACATTGCATTTTTATGTGAGGTTTCAATTAGCTCCCTTTTTGCCACTCATCTTTAATATTCGAGTATGGTCTACTGGTAAGGTGCTGGCTTGGTATGCAGAAGTACGTGGGATCGATTCCTGGCGGGGCCATTTGTGAAATAAAAAAAAAAAAAGTGTTCTTTTTCAATTTAAATAAAATTCTTCCCATTTTAGAACGACAGGAAAAGCATTGACATGGCCAAAAAAGAAGAAAAACAAAATAGAAAAAAATTAAAAGAAGAAAAAAATCAATAAAATCTTTTTTTTTATTCATAAATTCAACATCTTATAACAACCTCCATAAGGCCTTATTATAACATCCAATGCAAATGATAGTTTCCTTAGCGAAGCTATAGTTTCCCTAAAATGTTTCATTGTTTTGTAAAAAGGCCTGCATAAGGTCGTTTTACGCTGTTCGTCACAAGCTATTAGCTTGTGGATTGCCTGTGGAGGAAGGTCTTGGGGAAATTCGGTAATGTGCGCCAAAATGATTTGCATAAGACTTGTCCTTCTTCTTAAACAAGTCAAAAAATAGCTTGCATTGACCCTTATGAAAGCTAAATTGTTACTTGGGAAGGTATTACAAAAGCAACATTTCAGCTTCTTTTAAACTTTAGTAAAGTTGTTGGTCATGGAAAAAGGAGAACGTTATACAAGTTTGACCCTCTATAAGAAGTTTAAACGAAGCTTTACCGAAGTTCTTCCGAACCTTTGAGATTTGACAGATAGCTTCGGAAGAGCTTGTATAGCTCCCTAATACATGTCTTATCGAAATTAAAAAAAAAAACAACTACAAAAACAAAAAAGAATTCTTTTTTAACTGGTTTTTATTTGATTTTAAATCATGAATTTTATCTTTTGATCTGAAATTATATAAATTTTCCCTTAAGTTTTTGGTATATCTATTGATAATAATTTTAAAAGTATATAATTTTTTTACAACACCCAGGAATCGAACTTCATATCTGCTTGGTGGCAGTCCGCCACTCTACCCACTCGGCCATCCTAGTATATTCATTAATGAAGTCAAAATCTTAATCAATTCAAATAGCAGAAATGTCAAAACAAAAAATGTCTGAGCCAAATTATTCAATGTCAAAACCAAAAAGTGTCCCAGCTAGATTATTCAATATCAAAACCAAAAATCAAATACTAAACTTGGTAATTTCTGTAAACCTTCTATAAATTCATTAAGCAGGCTTTTCCGAAAACAAGCTTTTTTCGTTTAAGTTTCTTTAACAGTATTTAAACAACTTATTAGAAGTTGTTAAACAAGTTCAAACTTCTATAAGCAATTTAATTCTGAAGCAAGCTCAATACAAGCTGTATAAAAAGTAGTACCTGAGAGATCTCAATTTATAGAAGCTGTTGTGCTAGTTGGGCGCGTTTTTCCCATGAAAATCGCATTTGCTTTGTATATACTCGTATGTATGCATTTGTTTTCTTCGATCTAGATTTGACGTCTGGTTTGTTGTAGCTGACATGTTTTTTTTTCTCTTTTCTTCACTCTTTTTCAATGCGCTTAATTTATTGTGACTGATAAAAATTATGTAGCTGGAAACGAAAATATGATTTTTTAGTTGGAACAGCATATAACTCGGACGAAATTCAACAATAAATTTTAACTCGGCTAATTTATCTAGGCTTTTAGTAAACGCGTATAGAGATAAAATTTATTTAAGCGCTATCAGCGTATTGGTCTTTTGGTACTATGTGAATATGCGTTTGTAGGCACACAATAAAAATGCACATGTAGCTGCTGAGTTATTTAAGATTGGTCAGTAATAAATCCAGGTGGCGCTACTTGCTAATCCTTTTGACACTTCTTGTCAAAAAGCAAATTTTCACTCCCAACGCGCCAAAAAAAGTATAACTTTAAAAACATCCATACCAAATTTCAAGAAAATCCGTCCACTCGTTTAGGTTGTAGCTACTTGTACAGATGGACGCACGGACGCACTGACGCACCGACGCACAGACCGACGGACGTCATGACGAAACCCACTTTTTTGGGCTTCTCCATCATCGTAATGTTAGTTTTGATTAAAACCTCGAATTTTTTTTTACACGAAACCAATACTTGCCCTATTGAGCAAGTAAAAATAGTACGCATACACCACAGTGGCCTATTTTAATTTATAATTTTGAAAAAGTAAATCCACTGGTTTGGGCATTGCGTCTTGATTGAATGTAATCCATATAACATTCCTGTTAAGAAGCTCAAGTTGATTTGTTTCATTATACCTTAAAAACTATAACATACAAATATTTTTTCAAGTGTAAAAATCATTGATTTTTTTGGTTTGCCATAAAAGCACCTAGAAAAGTTAGGCGCAGGGACATAAGTCTCCGGGACACAAGTCCCGTACTTTTTTTTCGGGACTAATGTCCCACTTTACTGGGTCATAAGTCCCGAATCCAATTCGGGAATTATGTCCCACCTTACTGGACTTATGTCCCATTTTCGACTAAAAAATTCAGGACTTCTGTCTCAGTAGGGTGGGACATAATTCCCGAATTGGATTCGGGACTTATGACCCAGTAAAGTGGGACATTAGTCCCGAAAAAAAAATTCGGGACTTGTGCCCTGGGGACATATGTCCCTGCGCCGAAAAGTTATGTGCTTAGTATAATCTATACAATCTTTTTTTAAAGAAACAACAAATGTAAAATGGTGTGTGAGGTGATTTCTTTTCAGTAGGTACACGAATATTACTTATTAAACCTTTATGAACTAAACTAACTATGGCAATTTCAACAAATTCCATTACTTGTTTTCGTTAGCCCACTCTTAATTCAAAAATTATGACAGAAAAACTTTTTTTTTAATTACCAACCTCTTAAAAATCAAAATCTGTTTTTTTTTTTCAATGTAAAAATTGTGATAAAATTTGTTGGTGTTACCATGTTTTTTACTTGCGATATAGGTACTATAGGGCAAGTTAAGGATTCGTAAAAAAATCGAACTCGAGATAACAATTTTACATGACATTACGATGATGGAGAATACCAAAAAAGTGGGTCCGGCAATTCTGTCTGTCTGTCTGTCTGTAAGAACCTCGAACTTGAGCCTAAACTACTGGAGCTATTTTCTTCAAACTTGGTAGTTAACAGTTTTGGGTGAATCCCTAGAGGACAAATTGAAATTTTTTTTTTACGACCAAAACCTGTCATATAACGGAAATAGAAGTTTATTTTTTTTCAAAAACGGCTCTAACGATTTTGATTAAAATTTTTGTAGGTAGTATTACACATAGGACCCAACTTTTGGAATAAAAAAAAATATTTTTTGTACCGTTATTAACGGTACCTGTCATAGAACGGTTTTTTTGAGTTATGAATTTCTCGTCAACGACAAACCAGATTTCAACCGAAATTTTTATACAAAAACGTTAAAAAAAAGTTTTATATAAGAACTTTAAAAATATTTAAAAAAAAAACACATTTTTGGATTTTTAAAAAATATTTCCAAATTTTTTTTTGAGAAATCGATTTTTTGGAAACGGGTTGATGAATTTTATCGAATTTTCGTTTTTATGTGTTGAATAATATTTTCTTAAAAATGGCATACCAACTATTTTTTTGAAAAATGTTACAAAATTTTTATATATATAAAAAATTATTTTTTTAAAAAAACGGCTCTAACGATTTTCGAAATTTTATTTAAAAAAATTTTTTTTTATGTAAGAAATTAAACTGCATACTTCGTTTTGTGTAAAAGTTCCGTAAAAGTGTTGTCCTGAAAACCCGGACTTCAGCTTTTCTACTACCCACCTTTATATGTGAAATTGTGAATGAAAAAGTCTATCTTTATCAAGTCTTTCTGTACTCCCACTCAATATCATCAATCTGTTTAAAAAAATGGATTTTTCAAAAACAAAAACAAATCAGTTAATTTTAAAAAAATAATTTTTAAATAATTTGAGCAGAAAAAAAATGCTTGCTATGTATTTTAAACATATTTGTTGTTTTTGAAAAAAAGGTACTAATATAAAAAAAATGGACCATCGATCCAAATTGACAAAACTCAATTATTTTAAGCGAGTATTTCCCAGGATAAGAAGTATTTTCCCAATAGCCTCGCCTGGTATTGGACATTGGTTTTGCCTTGCAATGCGATATTCTGAGTCTGGGCAATCAGGTAAAATTTTGCAATCTTGTTGCAATCGTAATATGGAGCAACAGTAAATTCTATTGCTTAAGGTAGGCACTGACGGAAAGATATCAACGTCTTCGCAAACAAGCCCTCCATAAGTGCTTGTTCAAGCATTCACTTTGTTTAAAAAAATTTCTTTCAAAAAATATATAAAAATAAAACATGAGTTTGAGAAATCAAATTTTCGTTTGAAATACAAAAATACCTTATCCATAGGTATAGGTTAGTACTTGAAGATACTTTTTGACTTTTGTTTGTTCTGCACCAATTTCCACAAAACACACACAGGAGCGGATCCATTTTATCCCTCCATAATTAGATAACCGAATGTAGACATTGTGAAATCAAAAAAAAAAAATCTGATATTTGGAGACCTATCTGTCTGCTCTGAGTTTTTATTTCATTCATTTTAATTTGATTTCCCCAACCTTCCTTGGTTTCCTTCCGCTTCAGCATAATAAAACATACGGCAGCAAGGTTTCCCTTTATTTTATTATTATTTTTTATTTTTATCAAAGATGGAGCAACAGAGTTACATATAGCTACAATATCATCTTTATGTATAAAAACTAAGTGAAATCGATTTTCGATTTTATTTTCATTTGAGAGTGATGGCATAACCCAGAGTCAGCAGACCTAAGCGAAAAGCAGCGCAGCGCACCGAGGCGGTAGCTATACTAGCTATATAGATTCGAAGACACTTTGTAGTCATCATATATCGCATCAGAGAGAGATGAGGGGGGTATAATGGAGCTGATGCTGCTTCTTTTTTTTCTGGTTGGGTGTGTCATGTCGTGGCAGAAAACAAATTTAATTTCCTTTGCGCCTTTGAAGATGCAAAAGACGTCATCGAATAGCACGCGGGCGGAGGTAAGTAAAAACCTCCTTCATCACTTAGAGCGGAAATTAAAAACCACTCTTGGGAGAATACTGTGCTGTCTTTGCAAGGTCAAAGGCCTCGATTCAACAAATCAGTCAGTAAAGTGCGTGTGTAGGTAGGTAGGTGACATTATATAGGAAAATTGATATCTATACACTATACACTGCTGTTGGAAAAATTGTTGATAAATTCACATTCAATTTTTAATTGAAGAGATTTTTCGACAATTGGGTTATGGAACATCATGATCATTCAGGAAATTGAAATAAAAAATGCTCGGGATATACTCGATCATGACAATTTGGGGCCATACTCGGAACATGCTCGAGACATCTTCGGGACATCCTTGGGACATGCTCGGGACATGTTCGTATCTTCTAAGTTTATTAAGAATAAAAAATCTAAAATGTAAAAAAAATTTCCTGAGTTTATTTACTTTACAAAATTTCCTTCTTCTTTCAACCTTCTTAGGTTTTTTTTCTCTTTCATCCTATCCATATTTATTGTCAAATTGTATTCTTCCATAAGTCAAGCTTTGATGAAATTCTTTATCAGCTCGGACATCTTCGTCACATCTTCGGGACATGCTCGGGACATCTTCGGGACATGCTCGGGACATCTTCGGTACATGCTCGGGACATGCTCTTGACATCTTCGGGACATGCTCGGGACATGCTCGGGACATGCTCGGGACATGCTCGGGACATCTTCGGGACATGCTCGGGACATGCTCGGGACATCTTCGGGACATGCTTGGGACAACTTCGGGACATCTTCGGGACATGCTCGGGACATCTTCGGGACATGCTCGGGACATGCTCGGGACATCTTCGGGACATCTTCGGGACATCTTCGGGACAGCTTCGGGACATCTTCGGGACATCTTCGGGACATGATCGTGACATCTTCGAGACATGCTCGGGACATGCTCGGGACATGCTCTTGACATCTTCGGGACATGCTCGGGACATGCTCGGGACATGCTCGGGACATGCTCGGGACATCTTCGGGACATGCTCGGGACATGCTCTTGACATCTTCGGGACATGCTCGGGACATGCTCGGGACATGCTCGGGACATGCTCGGGACATCTTCGGGACATCTTCGGGACATGCTCGGGACATCTTCGGGACATCTTCGGTACATCTTCGGGACAGCTTTGGGACATCTTCGGGACATCTTCGGGACATCTTCGGGACATGCTCGTGACATCTTCGGGACATGCTTGGGACATCTTCGGGACATCTTTGGGACATGCTCGGGACATCTTCGAGACATCTTCGGGACATCTTTGGGACATCTTCGGGACATCTTCGGGACTTCTTCGGGACATCTTCGGGACATGCTCGTGACATCTTCGGGGCATGCTCAGGACATCTTCGGGACATCTTCGGGACATGTTCGGGACATCTTCGAGACATCTTCGGGACATCTTTGGGACATCTTTGGGACATGTCGGGACATGCTCGGGACATCTTCGGGACATCTTTGGGACATCTTTGGGACATGCTCGGGACATCTTCGGGACATCTTCGGGACATCTTCGGGACATGCTCGGGACATGCTTGGGACATCTTCGGGACATGCTCGGGACATCTTCAGGACATGCTCGGGACATCTTGGGGAAATGCTCGGGACATCTTCGGGATATCTTCGGGACATGCTCGGGACATCTTCGGGACATGCTTGGGACATCTTCGGGACATCTTTGGGACATGCTCGGGACATCTTCGGGACATCTTCGGGACATGCTCGGGACATATTCGGGACATGCTCAGGACATCTTCGGGACATCTTCGGGACATGCTCGGAACATCTTCGGGACATGCTCAGGACATCTTCGGGAAATCTTCGGGACATCTTCGGGACATCTTCGGGACATCTTCGGGACATGCTCGGGACATGCTCGCGACATTTTCGGGACATCTTCGGGACATGCTCGGGACATCTTCGGGACATGCTTGGGACATCTTCGGGACATGCTCGGGACATGCTCGCGACATTTTCGGGACATCTTCGGGACATGCTCGGGACATCTTCGGGACATGCTCGGGACATCTTCGGGACATGCTCAGGACATCTTCGGGACATCTTCGGGACATCTTCGGGACATCTTCGGGACATGCTCGGGACATGCTCGCGACATTTTCGGGACATCTTCGGGACATGCTCGGGACATCTTCGGGACATGCTCGGGACATATTCGGGACATGCTCGGGACATCTTCGGGACATGCTCGGAACATCTTCGGGACATGCTCAGGACATCTTCGGGACATCTTCGGGACATCTTCGGGACATCTTCGGGACATCTTCGGGACATCTTCGGGACATCTTCGGGACATCTTCGGGACATGCTCGGGACATCTTCGGGACATGCTTGGGACATCTTCGGGACACCTTTGGGACATGCTCGGGACATCTTCGGGGCATGCTCCGGACATATTCGGGACATGCTCAGGACATCTTCGGGACATCTTCGGGACATCTTCGGGACATGCTCGGGACATGCTCGGGACATCTTCGGGACATGCTCGGAACATCTTCGGGACATGCTCAGGACATCTTCGGTACATCTTCGGGACAGCTTCGGGACATCTTCGGGACATCTTCGGGACATCTTCGGGACATGCTCGGGACATCTTCGGGACATGCTTGGGACATCTTCGGGACATGCTCGGGACATGCTCGGGACATCTTCGGGACATCTTCGGGACATGCTCAGGACATCTTCGGGACATCTTCGGGACATCTTCGGGACATGCTCGGGACATCTTCGGGACATCTTCGGGACATGCTCGGGACATGCTCGGGACATCTTCGGGACATCTTCGGGACATCTTCAGGACATCTTCGGGACATGCTCAGGACATCTTCGGGACATCTTCGGGACATCTTCGGGACATCTTCGGGACATCTTCGGGACATGCTCAGGACATCTTCGGGACATCTTCGGGACATGCTCGGGACATGTTCGGGACATGTTCGGGACATGTTCGGGACATGTTCGGGACATGTTCGGGACATCTTCGGGACATCTTCGGGACATCTTCGGGACATGCTCGCGACATTTTCGGGACATCTTCGGGACATGCTCGGGACATCTTCGGGACATGCTCGGGACATGCTCGGGACATCTTCGGGACATGCTCTGGACATCTTCGGGACATCTTCGGGAAATCTTCGGGACATGCTCGGGACATCTTCGGGACATGCTCGGGACATCTTCGGGACATCTTCGGGACATCTTCGGGACATATTCATGACATGCTCGTTACATCTTCGGGACATGCTCGGAACATCTTCGGGACATGCTCAGGACATCTTCGGGACATCTTCGGGACATCTTCGGGACATGCTCGTTACATCTTCGGGACATGCTCGGAACATCTTCGGGACATGCTCGGAACATCTTCGGGACATGCTCAGGACATCTTCGGGACATCTTCGGGACATCTTCGGGACATGCTCGGGACATCTTCGGGACATCTTCGGGACATCTTTGGGACATCTTCGGGACATGCTCGGGACATGCTCGCGACATTTTCGGGACATCTTCGGGACATGCTCGGGACATCTTCGGGACATCTTCGGGACATCTTCGGGACATGCTCGGGACATGCTCGCGACATTTTCGGGACATGCTCAGGACATCTTCGGGACATGCTCGGGACATCTTCGGGACATCTTCGGGTTATCTTCGGGACATCTTCGGGACATCTTCGGGACACGCTTGGGACATCTTCGGGACATCTTTGGGACATGCTCGGGACATCTTCGGGACATGCTCAGGACATATTCGGGACATGCTCGGGACATCTTCGGGACATCTTCGGGACATGCTCGGAACATCTTCGGGACATGCTCAGGACATCTTCGGGACTTCTTCGGGACATCTTCGGGACATGCTCGGGATATGCTCGCGACATTTTCGGGACATGCTCGGGACATCTTCAGGACATCTTCGGGACATCTTCGGGACATGCTCGGGACATCTTCGGGACATGCTTGGGACAGCTTCGGGACATCTTTGGGACATGCTCGGGACATCTTCGGGACATGCTCGGGACATGTTCGGGACATGCTCGGGACATCTTCGGGACATCTTCGGGACATCTTCGGGACATCTTTGGGACATGCTCATGACATCTTCGGGACATCTTCGGGACATGCTCGGGACATATTCGGGACATGCTCGGGACATCTTCGGGACATCTTCGGGACATGCTCGGAACATCTTCGGGACATGCTCAGGACATCTTCGGGACATCTTCGGGACATGCTTGGGACATCTTCGGGACATCTTCGGGACATGCTTGGGATATGCTCGCGACATTTTCGGGACATGCTCGGGACATCTTCGGGACATCTTCGGGACATCTTCGGGACATCTTCGGGACATCTTCGGGACATGCTCGGGACATCTTCGGGACATCTTTGGGACATCTTCGGGACATGCTTGGGACATCTTCGGGACATCTTTGGGACATGCTCGGGACATCTTCGGGACATGCTCGGGACATATTCGGGACATGCTCGGGACATCTTCGGGACATGCTCGTGACATCTTCGAGACATGCTCGGGACATTTTCGGGACATCTTCGGGTTATCTTCGGGACATCTTCGGTACATCTTCGGGACTTCTTCGGGACATCTTCGGGACATGCTCGGAATATGCTCAGGACATCTTCGGTACATCTTCGGGACAGCTTCGGGACATCTTCGGGACATCTTCGGGACATCTTCGGGACATGCTCGGGACATCTTCGGGACATGCTTGGGACATCTTCGGGACATGCTCGGGACATCTTCGGGACATCTTCGGGACATCTTCGGGACATGCTCAGGACATCTTCGGGACATCTTCGGGACATCTTCGGGACATGCTCGGGACATCTTCGGGACATCTTCGGGACATGCTCGGGACATGCTCGGGACATCTTCGGGACATCTTCGGGACATCTTCAGGACATCTTCGGGACATGCTCAGGACATCTTCGGGACATCTTCGGGACATCTTCGGGACATCTTCGGGACATGCTCAGGACATCTTCGGGACATCTTCGGGACATGCTCGGGACATGTTCGGGACATCTTCGGGACATCTTCGGGACATCTTCGGGACATCTTCGGGACATGCTCGCGACATTTTCGGGACATCTTCGGGACATGCTCGGGACATCTTCGGGACATGCTCGGGACATGCTCGGGACATCTTCGGGACATGCTCTGGACATCTTCGGGACATCTTCGGGAAATCTTCGGGACATGCTCGGGACATCTTCGGGACATGCTCGGGACATCTTCGGGACATCTTCGGGACATCTTCATGACATGCTCGTTACATCTTCGGGACATGCTCGGAACATCTTCGGGACATGCTCAGGACATCTTCGGGACATCTTCGGGACATCTTCGGGACATGCTCAGGACATCTTCGGGACATCTTCGGGATATCTTCGGGACATCTTCGGGACATGCTCGGGACATGCTCGCGACATTTTCGGGACATGCTCGGGACATCTTCGGGACATCTTCGGGACATCTTCGGGACATGCTCGGGACATCTTCGGGACATCTTCGGGACATCTTCGGGACATGCTCGGGACATCTTCGGGACATCTTCGGGACATCTTTGGGACATCTTCGGGACATGCTCGGGACATGCTCGCGACATTTTCGGGACATCTTCGGGACATGCTCGGGACATCTTCGGGACATCTTCGGGACATCTTCGGGACATGCTCGGGACATGCTCGCGACATTTTCGGGACATGCTCAGGACATCTTCGGGACATGCTCGGGACATCTTCGGGACATCTTCGGGTTATCTTCGGGACATCTTCGGGACATCTTCGGGACATGCTTGGGACATCTTCGGGACATCTTTGGGACATGCTCGGGACATCTTCGGGACATGCTCAGGACATATTCGGGACTTCTTCGGGACATCTTCGGGACATGCTCGGGATATGCTCGCGACATTTTCGGGACATGCTCAGGACATCTTCAGGACATCTTCGGGACATCTTCGGGACATGCTCGGGACATCTTCGGGACATGCTTGGGACAGCTTCGGGACATCTTTGGGACATGCTCGGGACATCTTCGGGACATGCTCGGGACATGTTCGGGACATGCTCGGGACATCTTCGGGACATCTTCGGGACATGCTCATGACATCTTCGGGACATCTTCGGGACATGCTCGGGACATATTCGGGACATGCTCGGGACATCTTCGGGACATCTTCGGGACATGCTCGGAACATCTTCGGGACATGCTCGGGACATCTTCGGGACATCTTCGGGACATGCTTGGGACATCTTCGGGACATCTTCGGGACATCTTCGGGACATGCTCGGGATATGCTCGCGACATTTTCGGGACATGCTCGGGACATCTTCGGGACATCTTCGGGACATCTTCGGGACATCTTCGGGACATCTTCGGGACATGCTCGGGACATCTTCGGGACATCTTCGGGACATGCTTGGGACATCTTCGGGACATCTTTGGGACATGCTCGGGACATCTTCGGGACATGCTCGGGACATATTCGGGACATGCTCGGGACATCTTCGGGACATGCTCGTGACATCTTCGAGACATGCTCGGGACATTTTCGGGACATCTTCGGGTTATCTTCGGGACATCTTCGGTACATCTTCGGTACATCTTCGGGACTTCTTCGGGACATCTTCGGGACATGCTCGGAATATGCTCGGGACATCTTCGTCACATCTTCGGGACATGCTCGGGACATCTTCGGGACATGCTCGGGACATCTTCGGTACATGCTCGGGACATGCTCTTGACATCTTCGGGACAGCTTCGGGACATCTTCGGGACATCTTCGGGACATCTTCGGGACATGCTCGGGACATCTTCGGGACATCTTCGGGACATGCTTGGGACATCTTCGGGACATCTTTGGGACATGCTCGGGACATCTTCGGGACATGCTCGGGACATATTCGGGACATGCTCGGGACATCTTCGGGACATGCTCGTGACATCTTCGAGACATGCTCGGGACATTTTCGGGACATCTTCGGGTTATCTTCGGGACATCTTCGGTACATCTTCGGGACTTCTTCGGGACATCTTCGGGACATGCTCGGAATATGCTCAGGACATCTTCGGTACATCTTCGGGACAGCTTCGGGACATCTTCGGGACATCTTCGGGACATCTTCGGGACATGCTCGGGACATCTTCGGGACATGCTTGGGACATCTTCGGGACATGCTCGGGACATCTTCGGGACATCTTCGGGACATCTTCGGGACATGCTCAGGACATCTTCGGGACATCTTCGGGACATCTTCGGGACATGCTCGGGACATCTTCGGGACATCTTCGGGACATGCTCGGGACATGCTCGGGACATCTTCGGGACATCTTCGGGACATCTTCAGGACATCTTCGGGACATGCTCAGGACATCTTCGGGACATCTTCGGGACATCTTCGGGACATGCTCAGGACATCTTCGGGACATCTTCGGGACATGCTCGGGACATGTTCGGGACATCTTCGGGACATCTTCGGGACATCTTCGGGACATCTTCGGGACATGCTCGCGACATTTTCGGGACATCTTCGGGACATGCTCGGGACATCTTCGGGACATGCTCGGGACATGCTCGGGACATCTTCGGGACATGCTCTGGACATCTTCGGGACATCTTCGGGAAATCTTCGGGACATGCTCGGGACATCTTCGGGACATGCTCGGGACATCTTCGGGACATCTTCGGGACATCTTCATGACATGCTCGTTACATCTTCGGGACATGCTCGGAACATCTTCGGGACATGCTCAGGACATCTTCGGGACATCTTCGGGACATCTTCGGGACATGCTCAGGACATCTTCGGGACATCTTCGGGATATCTTCGGGACATCTTCGGGACATGCTCGGGACATGCTCGCGACATTTTCGGGACATGCTCGGGACATCTTCGGGACATCTTCGGGACATCTTCGGGACATGCTCGGGACATCTTCGGGACATCTTCGGGACATCTTCGGGACATGCTCGGGACATCTTCGGGACATCTTCGGGACATCTTTGGGACATCTTCGGGACATGCTCGGGACATGCTCGCGACATTTTCGGGACATCTTCGGGACATGCTCGGGACATCTTCGGGACATCTTCGGGACATCTTCGGGACATGCTCGGGACATGCTCGCGACATTTTCGGGACATGCTCAGGACATCTTCGGGACATGCTCGGGACATCTTCGGGACATCTTCGGGTTATCTTCGGGACATCTTCGGGACATCTTCGGGACATGCTTGGGACATCTTCGGGACATCTTTGGGACATGCTCGGGACATCTTCGGGACATGCTCAGGACATATTCGGGACTTCTTCGGGACATCTTCGGGACATGCTCGGGATATGCTCGCGACATTTTCGGGACATGCTCAGGACATCTTCAGGACATCTTCGGGACATCTTCGGGACATGCTCGGGACATCTTCGGGACATGCTTGGGACAGCTTCGGGACATCTTTGGGACATGCTCGGGACATCTTCGGGACATGCTCGGGACATGTTCGGGACATGCTCGGGACATCTTCGGGACATCTTCGGGACATGCTCATGACATCTTAGGGACATCTTCGGGACATGCTCGGGACATATTCGGGACATGCTCGGGACATCTTCGGGACATCTTCGGGACATGCTCGGAACATCTTCGGGACATGCTCGGGACATCTTCGGGACATCTTCGGGACATGCTTGGGACATCTTCGGGACATCTTCGGGACATCTTCGGGACATGCTCGGGATATGCTCGCGACATTTTCGGGACATGCTCGGGACATCTTCGGGACATCTTCGGGACATCTTCGGGACATCTTCGGGACATCTTCGGGACATGCTCGGGACATCTTCGGGACATCTTCGGGACATGCTTGGGACATCTTCGGGACATCTTTGGGACATGCTCGGGACATCTTCGGGACATGCTCGGGACATATTCGGGACATGCTCGGGACATCTTCGGGACATGCTCGTGACATCTTCGAGACATGCTCGGGACATTTTCGGGACATCTTCGGGTTATCTTCGGGACATCTTCGGTACATCTTCGGTACATCTTCGGGACTTCTTCGGGACATCTTCGGGACATGCTCGGAATATGCTCGGGACATCTTCGTCACATCTTCGGGACATGCTCGGGACATCTTCGGGACATGCTCGGGACATCTTCGGTACATGCTCGGGACATGCTCTTGACATCTTCGGGACAGCTTCGGGACATCTTCGGGACATCTTCGGGACATCTTCGGGACATGCTCGGGACATCTTCAGGACATGCTCGGGACATGCTCGGGACATCTTCGGGACATGCTCGGGACATTTTCGGGACATCTTCGGGACATGCTCGGGACATACTCGGAACATCTTCGGGACATGCTCGTGCATCTTCGGGACATGCTCGGGACATGCTCGGGACATCTTTGGGACATGCTCGTGACATCTTCGGGACATGCTCGGGACATGCTTGGGACATCTTCATTACATGCTCGGGACATGCTCGGGACATCTTCGGGACATGCTCGGGACATTTTCGGGACATCTTCGGGACATGCTCGGGACATCTTCGGGACATCTTCGGGACATCTTCGGGACATGCTCGTGACATCTTCGGGACATGCTCGGGACATGCTCGGGACATCTTCAGGACATGCTCGGGACATTTTCGGGACATCTTCGGGTTATCTTCGGGACATCTTCGGTACATCTTCGGGACTTCTTCGGGACATCTTCGGTACATCTTCGGGACTTCTTCGGGACATCTTCGGGACATGCTCGGAATATGCTCGGGACATCTTCGTCACATCTTCGGGACATGCTCGGGACATCTTCGGGACATGCTCGGGACATCTTCGGTACATGCTCGGGACATGCTCTTGATATCTTCGGGACATCTTCGGGACTTGCTCGGGACATGCTCGGGACATGCTCGGGACATGCTCGGGACATCTTCGGGACATGCTCGGGACATGCTCGGGACATCTTCGGGACATGCTTGGGACATCTTCGGGACATCTTCGGGACAGCTTCGGGACATCTTCGGGACATCTTCGGGACATCTTCGGGACATGCTCGTGACATCTTCAGGACATGCTCGGGACATGCTCGGGACATCTTCGGGACATGCTCGGGAAATCTTCGGGACATCTTCGGGTTATCTTCGGGACATCTTCGGGACATCTTCGGGACATCTTCGGGACATCTTCGGGACATGCTCGTGACATCTTCGGGGCATGCTCAGGACATCTTCGGGACATCTTCGGGACATCTTCGGGACATCTTTGGGACATCTTTGGGACATGCTCGGGACATGCTCGGGACATCTTCGGGACATCTTTGGGACATCTTTGGGACATGCTCGGGACATCTTCGGGACATCTTCGGGACATGCTCGGGACATGCTTGGGACATCTTCGGGACATGCTCGGGACATCTTCAGGACATGCTCGGGACATCTTGGGGACATGCTCGGGACATCT
Organism: Episyrphus balteatus; assembly: GCF_945859705.1. Classification (NCBI taxonomy): domain Eukaryota; kingdom Metazoa; phylum Arthropoda; class Insecta; order Diptera; family Syrphidae; genus Episyrphus; species Episyrphus balteatus. The sequence continues at coordinate 33,954,261 of NC_079137.1, read as the reverse complement.
TCGGGATATCTTCGGGACATGCTCGGGACATCTTCGGGACATGCTTGGGACATCTTCCGGACATCTTTGGGACATGCTCGGGACATCTTCGGGACATCTTCGGGACATCTTCGGGACATGCTCGGGACATATTCGGGACATGCTCAGGACATCTTCGGGACATCTTCGGGACATGCTCGGAACATCTTCGGGACATGCTCAGGACATCTTCGGGACATCTTCGGGACATCTTCGATACATCTTCGGGACATGCTTGGGACATCTTCGGGACATGCTCGGGACATCTTCAGGACATGCTCGGGACATCTTGGGGACATGCTCGGGACATCTTCGGGATATCTTCGGGACATGCTAGGGACATCTTCGGGACATGCTTGGGACATCTTCCGGACATCTTTGGGACATGCTCGGGACATCTTCGGGACATCTTCGGGACATGCTCGGGACATATTCGGGACATGCTCAGGACATTTTCGGGACATCTTCGGGACATGCTCGGGACATCTTCGGGACATGCTTGGGACATCTTCGGGACATGCTCGGGACATGCTCGCGACATTTTTGGGACATCTTCGGGACATGCTCGGGACATCTTCGGAACATGCTCAGGACATCTTCGGGACATCTTCGGGACATCTTCGGGACATGCTCGGGACATGCTCGCGACATTTTCGGGACATCTTCGGGACATGCTAGGGACATCTTCGGGACATGCTCGGGACATATTCGGGACATGCTCGGGACATCTTCGGGACATGCTCGGAACATCTTCGGGACATGCTCAGGACATCTTCGGGACATCTTCGGGACATCTTCGGGACATCTTCGGGACATCTTCGTGACATCTTCGGGACATCTTCGGGACATCTTCGGGACATGCTCGAAACATCTTCGGGACATGCTTGGGACATCTTCGGGACATCTTTAGGACATGCTCGGGACATCTTCGGGACATCTTCGGGACATGCTCGGGACATGCTTGGGACATCTTCGGGACATGCTCGGGACATCTTCAGGACATGCTCGGGACATCTTGGGGACATGCTCGGGACATCTTCGGGATATCTTCGGGACATGCTCGGGACATCTTCGGGACATGCTTGGGACATCTTCCGGACATCTTTGGGTCATGCTCGGGACATCTTCGGGACATCTTCGGGACATCTTCGGGACATGCTCGGGACATATTCGGGACATGCTCAGGACATTTTCGGGACATCTTCGGGACATGCTCGGGACATCTTCGGGACATGCTTGGGACATCTTCGGGACATGCTCGGGACATGCTCGCGACATTTTTGGGACATCTTCGGGACATGCTCGGGACATCTTCGGGACATGCTCAGGACATCTTCGGGACATCTTCGGGATATCTTCGGGACATCTTCGGGACATGCTCGGGACATGCTCGCGACATTTTCGGGACATCTTCGGGACATGCTCGGGACATCTTCGGGACATGCTCGGGACATATTCGGGACATGCTCGGGACATCTTCGGGACATGCTCGGAACATCTTCGGGACATGCTCAGGACATCTTCGGGACATCTTCGGGACATCTTCGGGACATCTTCGGGACATCTTCGTGACATCTTCGGGACATCTTCGGGACATCTTCGGGACATGCTCGGGACATCTTCGGAACATGCTTGGGACATCTTCGGGACATCTTTGGGACATGCTCGGGACATCTTCGGGACATCTTCGGGACATGCTGGACATGCTCAGGACATCTTCGGGACATCTTCGGGACATCTTCGGGACATCTTCGGGACATGCTCGGGACATCTTCGGGACATGCTCGGGACATCTTCGGGACATGCTCGGGACATGCTCGGGACATCTTTGGGACATGCTCGGGACATCTTCGGGACATCTTCGGGACATCTTTTGGACATCTTCGGGACATCTTCGGGACATCTTCGGGACATCTTCGGGACATGCTCGGGACATCTTCGGGACATCTTCGGGTCATCTTCGGGACATCATCGGGACATCTTCGGGACATCTTCGGGACATGCACGGGACATCTTCGGGACATGCTCGGGACATCTTCGGGACATCTTCGGGACATCTTCGGGTTATCTTCGGGACATTTTCGGGACATCTTCGGGACTTCTTCGGGACATCTTCGGGACATCTTCGGGGCAAGCTCGGGACATGCTCGGGACATGCTCGGGACATTTTCGGGACATGCTCGGGACATGCTCGGGACATCTTCGGGACATGCTCGGGACATCTTCCTGATATCTTCGGGACATCTTCGGGACATGCTCGGGACATCTTCGGGACATGCTCAGGACATCTTCGGGACATCTTCGGGACATCTTCGGCACATCTTCGGGACATGCTCGGGACATCTTCGGGACATGCTCGGGACATGCTTGGGACATCTTCGGGACATGCTCGGGACATCTTCGGGACATCTTCGGGATATCTTCGGGACATCTACGGGACATCTTCGGGACATGCTCGGGACATGCTCGGGACATGCTTGGGACATCTTCGGGACATGCTCGGGACATCTTCGGGACATGCTTGGGACATCTTCGGGACATCTTTGGGACATGCTCGGGACATCTTCGGGACATCTTCGGGACATGCTCGGGACATATTCGGGACATGTCCCGAAGATGTCATCTTCGGGACATGCTCGGGACATTTTCGGGACATGCTCAGGACATCTTCGGGACATCTTCGGGACATCTTCGGGACATCTTTGGGACATGCTCGGGACATCTTCGGGACATGCTCGGGACATCTTCGGGACATGCTCGGGACATCTTCGGGTTATCTTCGGGACATCTTCGGGACATCTTCGGGACTTCTTCGGGACATCTTCGGGACATCTTCGGGACATCTTCGGGACATGCTCGGGACATGCTCGGGACATGATCGGGACATTTTCGGGACATGCTCGGGACATGCTCGGGACATCTTCGGGACATCTTCGGGATACCTTCGGGACATCTTCGGGACATCTTCGGGACATCTGCGGGACATGCTCAGGACATCTTCGGGACATCTTCGGGACATCTTCGGGACATGCTCGGGACATCTTCGGGACATGCTCGGGACATCTTCGGGACATGCTCGGGACATGCTCGGGACATCTTTGGGACATGCTCGGGACATCTTCGGGACATCTTCGGGACATCTTTTGGACATCTTCGGGACATCTTCGGGACATCTTCGGGACATGCTCGGGACATCTTCGGGACATCTTCGGGACATCTTCGGGACATCTTCGGGACATCTTCGGGACATCATCGGGACATCTTCGGGACATGCACGGGACATCTTCGGGACATGCTCGGGACATGCTCGAGACATCTTCGGGACATCTTCGGGACATGCTCGGGACATCTTCGGGACATGCTCGGGACATCTTCGGGACATGCTCGGGACAACTTCGGGACATCTTCGGGACATCTTCGGGACATCTTCGGGACATGCTCGGGACATGCTTAGGACATCTTCGGGACATGCTTGGAACATCTTCGGGACATCTTCATGACATGTTCGGGACATGTTCGGGACATGTTCGGGACATGCACGGGACATCTTCGGGACATGCTCGGGACATGCTCGAGACATCTTCGGGACATGCTCGGGACATCTTCGGGACATGCTCGGGACATCTTCGGGACATGCTCGGGACATCTTCGGGACATCTTCGGGACATCTTCGGGACATGCTCGGGACATCTTCGGGACATCTTCGGGACATGCTCGGGACATGCTCGGGACATGCTCGGGACATCTTCGGGACATGCTCGAGACATCTTCGGGACATCTTCGGGACATGCTCGGGACATCTTCGGGACATGCTCGGGACATCTTCGGGACATGCTCGGGACATCTTCGGGACATCTTCGGGACATCTTCGGGACATCTTCGGGACATCTTCGGGACATGCTCGGGACATCTTCGGGACATCTTCGGGACATGCTCGGGACATGCTCGGGACATGCTCGGGACATCTTCGGGACATCTTCGGGACATCTTCGGGACATCTTCGGGACATCTTCGGGACATCTTCGGGACATCTTCGGGACATGCTCGGGACATCTTCGGGACATGCTCGGGACATCTTCGGGACATGCTCGGGACATCTTCGGGACATCTTCGGGACACCTTCGGGACATCTTCGGGACATCTTCGGGACATGCTCGGGACATGCTTGGGACATCTTCGGGACATCTTCGGGACATGCTTGGGACATCTTCGGGACATCTTCATGACATGTTCGGGACATGTTCGGAACATCTTCGGGACATCTTCGGGACATGCTCGGGACATGCTCGGGACATGCTCGGGACATCTTCGGGACATCTTCGGGACATCTTCGGGACATCTTCGGGACATCTTCGGGACATCTTCGGGACATCTTCGGGACATCTTCGGGACATCTTCGGGACATCTTTGGGACATCTTCGGGACATCTTCGGGACATCTTCGGGACATGCTCGGGACATCTTCGGGACATCTTCGGGACATGCTCGGGACATGCTCGGGACATCTTCGGGACATCTTCGGGACATCTTCGGGACATCTTCGGGACATCTTCGGGACATCTTCGGGACATGCTCGGGACATGCTTGGGACATCTTCGGGACATGCTTGGGACATCTTCGGGACATCTTCATGACATGTTCGGGACATGTTCGGGACATCTTCGGGACATCTTCGGGACATGCTCGGGACATGCTCGGGACATCTTCGGGACATCTTCGGGACATCTTCGGGACATCTTCGGGACATCTTCGGGACATCTTCGGGACATGCTCGGGACATGCTCGGGACATCTTCGGGACATGCTTTTGACATCTTCGGGACATCTTCATGACATGTTCGGGACATGTTCGGGACATGCTCGGGACATGTTCGGGACATCTTCGGGACATCTTCGGGACATCTTCGGGTTATCTTCGGGACATCTTCGGGACATCTTCGGGACATCTTCGGGACATCTTCGGGACATGCTCGCAACATGCTCGGGACACCTTAAGGACATCTTCGGGACATGCTTCGGGATATCTTCGGGACATCTTCGGGACATGCTCGGGACATCTTCGGGACATCTTCGGGACATGCTCGGGACATGCTCGGGACATCTTCGGGACATCTTCGGGACATCTTCGGGACATGCTCGGGACATCTTCGGGACATCTTCGGGACATGCTCGGGACATCTTCGGGACATCTTCGGGACATCTTCGGGACATCTTCGGGACATCTTCGGGACATCTTCGGGACATCTTCGGGACATCTTCGGGACATCTTCGGGACATGCTCGGGACATGCTTGGGACATCTTCGGGACATGCTTGGGACATCTTCGGGACATCTTCATGACATGTTCGGGACATGTTCGGGACATCTTCGGGACATGCTCGGGACATGCTCGGGACATCTTCGGGACATCTTCGGGACAGCTTCGGGACATCTTCGGGACATCTTCGGGACATCTTCGGGACATGCTCGGGACATGCTTGGGACATCTTCGGGACATCTTCATGACATGTTCGGGACATGTTCGGGACATGCTCGGGACATCTTCGGGACATCTTCGGGACATCTTCGGGACATCTTCGGGACATCTTCGGGACATCTTCGGGACATCTTCGGGACATCTTCGGGACATCTTCGGGACATCTTCGGGACATGCTCGCAACATGCTCGGGACACCTTAGGGACATCTTCGGGACATCTTCGGGACATGCTTCGGGATATCTTCGGGACATCTTCGGGACATGCTCGGAACATCTTCGGGACATGCTCGGGACATGTTCGGGACATGCTCGGAACATGCTCAGAACAACTTCAGGACATTTTCGTATCTTCTTAGTTTATTAAGAATAAAGAATCTAAAATGTAAACAAAAAATTACCTGAGTTTACTTACCTTACCAAATTTCCTTAAATTTTTTCTTGCCGAAAAAATTATATTAAAGTATATTAAAGTGTATATTAAAGTGAATATTAAAGTGTTTGCAACATTCACACAGCACTGTCCTTATACAAACCACATTATCTTCGAAGATAAGGAGCAACTAAGTTGACTTCTCTAAAAAGCCAAATTCGAACACAACGAAAGAGACTGTGGAAGATCTTAACGTCAGATAGAACGTATCGAAGATTTGTTGTGTGTTTAGGTCTACCTTCCGTCAGATAACGAACCCCTGTCTGTTTTTTGGTTCTTATCTTGTATCAGTTTCACTAAATTTCTTTTCTTTTTTTTTTGTCGATTTATTTTTGTTGTTGTTGTTGGAATGATGGAAGAACCTCTCGAGTTCATTAATTCAATATAAATCGATTAAGAATCTCTGCAGTGAGTGCGCGGTGGGAATGAAAAGTAGAAGCACTACGACTACGACCCCATCCACCATCATTCAAATCACTTTTGGTGGTTTAATTAAATTTTGAATTTACATTCGTCAACTCCAATCAGCTCTCTCACTCTCTGTCTCTACTCATGCCACGTGGTACAAAATAATTGAAAGGAAGGAGAATATTGTATGTATATCTCTAGAGGTAGCACCGCATCATCGACAATCGAACACACAAAAACCAAACCGACTTGCGGAAGCTGTTTGCACATCCACTCATTCATTGGGAAATTTGGTCACGTGCCGCGTTATCATGTGTCGGCCTGTGTTTGCACAGGCTTCAAGTGCAGTTTGGCACATGTGATGGAAGCTCATGTTGAAAAATTCTCAGAGTAGTAGTTAGTAGCCTGCCTCTGCCTCAACCAATCGCAAGCATTTTGCAATGAAATTTCAAAAGCCCACCCGTCATATCCCACTTCTGAAGTGCTTTTTTGTTATTTTGCATCTTGCTACCCTTTAGCCATCATCAGCCAAAAGGTTATATCGGCGCGGCATCAGCAGCCGGCCGGGGGGTGATACATTACTTCTTATTTGGACTTTTTCTGCTTCATCATCTGATTTGATGTACGTGATGCATCAGGAGCCATCAGGCCAGCAACAACTTTATAGATAGATACCCCAGGCAAAAGAGTTCACACATAAATCAAATTAGTGTCGTAGAATGGCTCACTTAGGTCTCTCGAGGAAATTGTAGTGCCTCAGCCATCATTTAACCCATCGTGTCGTAGTCGCTGCTACTGTTGCCTTAAGGGACTCTTTACTTGATGTAGACAACGACGACATGACATCATCTAATCGAAAGTTATTGTGAAAATTTGAATGAGAATTAATTGAGTTTGGCCGCAAGCATCAAGAAACGAGGCTGGTTGATGCTCTTCCAAGACAAGGCCTTGATAATGGAGTTGAGTATAGAGAGAGAGCCTTTGTGATAAGAAGCACCTGTTAGTAAAGGTCCTTTTACCCATTTATATGTACATATATATCAAATTGCTAAAAGGAAAGAATCTTATAATCAAACCACACACTTGAGGGTGGAATGTTTACAACTGTCATCTCAGTTCAACATTTAAGGTTCATTGAATTGTCTCCAGCAATTTGAGCAACATACTCGTACACTTGTACCTTTTTTGGAGAGCATCGTTATATAAGGAACTTTGTCCTTTCACATGTACTTAATATACAAAGAGCTTTTTTTTTTACTACTGATGCTTTCTCAGTTAAAAGGTCTTTCCTAAGTGCATATATGGGCCCTCATCAACATGTGTTGTTGGAGGTATGTAGTTTTGGTAGTAGTTTCTCAGGAATAGGTACTGGTAGTAGTTTTTGTTGGTGTTCGTGAATATCGAGGGAGCCTTGATTGTTGGCCATCAGTTGGGAAGAAGATTTTTCGAAAAAAAAACTGACCACACGGAGAAAAAAAGTCTACCTAAAAACAAGCGGAATCCGCATTAAATTAAGCGGATTTCTGCATGTTTTTTTTTTTTCAAGATGATTTCTTTCTCAAACTAAGCGGATAAATCTTTTAAATTTCTTGAATAAGCAAATTTTAAAGGAATTCGCTTAATTTAAGCGGAAATCATCCTATTTTTATGTGGAAACATTTAAAATAAAAAAAAACTGGCAGCCACTGGGGATCGATATTACAACTACTTTTGGGTTACTAGATGAGTGCTTTAAGTTTACATGTTTTTTTTTTTCAACATAACTTCCGCCTTAACTTAAACGAATACATCTTCTTAATTTCTTGAATAAGCAAATTTTAAAGAAATCCGCTTAATTTAATCGGAAACTCATCTTATTTTTATGTGGGAACATTTTAATTGAAAAAAAAACTGGCAGCCACTGGGGATCGATATAACAACTACTTTTGAGCACTAGATGAGTGCTTTAAGTGTACTTTTTTTTTTCAATATAAGCGGATTTCCGCATGTTTTTTTTTTCAAGATTACTTCCGCCTTAAATTAAGCGAATAGATCTTCTTAATTTCTTGAATAAGCAAGTTTTAAAGAAATCCGCTTAATTTAAGCGGAAAATCATCTTATTTTTATGTGGGAACATTTTAATTAGAAAACAATAAGTGGATTCTGCATTAAATTAAGCGGATTTCCGCATGTTTTTTTTTCAAGATTACTTCCGCCTTATTAACCGGATAAATCTTCATATTTTCTTGAATGTTCAAATTTAAAAAAAAATTCCACTTAATTTAAGCGGAAAATAGTCTTAGTTTTATGAAGAAAAATTTTAGTTATAAAAAACAAGCGGATTCCGCATTAAGTTAAGCGGATTTCTGCATGTTTTTTTTTCAAGATTACTTCCTTTTAATTTTTTGAATGTGCGAACTTAAAAGAAATCCACTTAATTTAAGCGGAAAATCATCTTATTTTTATCTGGAAACATTTTAATCTCACTGTCGGGAATAAGTACTCATGATAAACTGCAACTAAAGTTAAAGTCTGACTATTATTTTAAAATTTTAATTTTTAGTCGATTTTTTAAGATGAAAATTCACATTAAAATGAAATAAAGTTCACCTTAAATTTAACTGAATTTAAACGAATTTCACTTATTTTAAGCGGAAATCCTATTATTTTAAGATGATGGGATTTGAAGTGGGAATCATCTTATTTTAAGGTGCCCTTTTTTTTCTCCGTGCAAGCGCAGTCCTCTGAAGAATTATTAGCCTTAATGTTTTCTGACTTCTGAGACTCGTGTGTTACCCCTGATTCTAATTGAGTCCGATATCGAGTAAAATTTACTCTGACACTGTCCATCTTTGATTTAAAATCATCCCTGTTACAAATTCAAGCCTTATCCCAAAGCAAAGTCGAAACATAAGTGAACCAAAAAGCTATCTTTAGATTGCGATGCGATAGAAGATTTTCGCATCACAGGTACGGAGTTAACGTGTGTGTGTCTTTGTGTTTTTTTTTTTACTTTACCTTTGGGTCCTTTCTGTCCAGTTCATTGAAATGGATGTTATTAAAAGTGATGTCATCTCTCAAAGCATGTCCTTTATCTAGGATATGTGTGTCTGTATATACGCTTCTCAAATAGTACGTCAAGCGAAAAATAATGCCATCTCAAAGGAACATTTGATTTTTTATATCTGGGGTGACACCTTGCAAGTCTTTATATAAAGCTTCCTGAACCACCATTATTATAGAGCATTATGACCACCCACAAATAGTGTCGCGCCATCTATATAGCTATTTTCCTCCCAGATGGATCTTTTGTGGATGTCAAAAGTTCCAATACCTTTATATGAGCAACGTCGTCATTTCTAGATTTCTGGGTTCTCTTTGATATCTGATGATATTCCCTCCTTCCATTCTTTCTATTTCTCATACATTTATAAATGTCTACTCGTTCTCGTACTATCATACAACGACACGACACGACGAGTGTCTGGCGTGAAAAGATTTAATTAAATCGATGTTTGCGGATGCTGCTTGTTCTCTAAGATTTGTTTGCTTTTAGCTTTGGCAATGTCTTGGCGACTTTTAATAAGAAGATTGGCCAACTTGATTGGCCACATATTTGCACAGACTTGTGTTTGTAGTGTGTTTATATGGATTTTCAGTGTTAATTAAAACATTCACACAAAGAAAGACACAGGCAGACAGTTTGGCTGGACGAATAAGCCATGAAAGGAATGAGGAAATTTAGTTGTGCTGCGTTGTTTTGTTGATTTGATAGCTGGTAATCCAGGTGTGGTATGCGCAGGGGCGTACACTCCCTTGGGGCAAGCGGGGCGGCGCCCCGGGGCCCCCGACCGAATCCAGGGCCCCCATTGGAGACAATGCAGATAATATAATATATTGATTTAAAAAAAAGGTTACCCCAACAAAATAAACTGCTATTTTCAAAGAAAAATTATAATAATCTTAGGGCCCCAAAAAATATTACTTGAAAAATCTTTGCAACCACAAATAATACATTAGAGGCCCTAAAAAAGCAAACAAAGTTTTGTTAATGGCATACCAAATATTACTCAAGTCAATACATTATGGGCCCCAAAAAAGCAAACAACTTCAGGTCAGGGGCCCCAAAAGCCTTTACTTCAGGGCCCCTAAAAAATTAAATTTAAAAAAAAAAATAGTTTTTTAAATTAAATTACATTTGTTGATGGATTACTAAATATTACTTTAGGAGCCCCAAAAAAATATGACTTCGGGGCTCCAAAAATATTATATGAAGGGTCCCAAAAAATAATTTTTCAGGAGCCCCGTTAGTTGAAAGGCAATCAAATATTAATTGGGGGCCCCAAACTCTATTACTAAGGAGCCCAAAAATATTCATCAAATTTTTTGATGGCATGACAAATAATATTATTTGAGGATCATCAAAACCTTTTACTTCAGTGGTTCAAAACAATCAAATGTTAAATTAAATATCAATTCAGGGGCCCCAACACAAATACATCAGGGCCCAAAATAAAAACATTACGTTATTGGTTGCATTCCGAATATAACTTCGGAACAGAGGCCCCAATACCAATAATATTTTAGGGGCCTCTAAGCACTTAATTTTGAGGCCCCAAAAATAATTTTTCAGGGGCCCCAAAAGAAATAAACTATGTTTGATGATAGAAAATCAGATGTGTACATATTACGTCAGAACAGAGGCCCCAAGAACTATTAATTCTAAGCTTAACAAATTTTTATTTTAGAGGTCTCTAAATATTTAATTTTTGGGGCCCCTATTTCAAGTATTTACTACTTTTATGATAGACATTTTAAGTAAGTATAGCAAAGTGCATAACGAACATATTAAAACATTAAAATAAACCTAAAAATAAATAAGCCATACAAAAAAAATGTATGGCGTATACTTACTTTTTTTTTGTATCTAAGGGGCCCCAAATTATCAAAGGGGCCCAAACTTTAGTCTTGCCTCGGGGCCCCGGCGACTCAACGTACGCCACTGGGTATGCGTTCAGAATTATAGCAACAGCTGGATGCATGCTTGTAGGTTAGGTTTGTCCTTTAATTTACTTACATTGTAGTCAAGCTTGACGCAACTTGGTTGACATGAAAAATGAAATGTACGAAAGAACTGCAAGTAAACTTAATAGATTAAACGATTAAAGCCTAGATTGTCTAATAAAATGGAAAATCTGGAGAAATAATGAGTTAAGAGTATTTTTATAACTAACGTGTGTGTTCAAAAATCAACCAAGTTAATGACACCAGGTTCAGTCTAAAGCTAGGATTGGACGGGTAAGGTAAATAGTCAACTGATTGGGTCTCTGAAGTAAAAATTACGTCCGAATCTGTGAAATGTGATTGTCAACAAAAAATGATGTTTACGCATTTTCGGGCAAGATGACACAGTCCAAGTTTGCCTTGCGATGAAAAAGAAAGAAAAAGATAAGATAATATTTTTTGGTGAAATTCAAAGCGTTGACTAATTTCGTTGACTGTCAAAACCAGAGATCAGAAATAAATCTCAACCTTTTGAAAGGTTCCTTAATAACTCTTATTTGTCGCCATTTTCAATAAAGGTCATAAAATAACCTTTATTTTTAAAAAAGAAAAATTTCGGCCAAGGTCTGAGAGAAACCTTTATTTTGTATTTTTTTATGTTTCGGTCAACCAGTGAGATTTATCGCTGAGAGAAAAAGATAAATCTCATCTGCAAATGTATCAATTCCTTGAGACAGTGGTGCCATATGAAAGCTTATATTCTCATCTACCCGATTGTGGTATAATCGTCTTTTGTGGATTTTTTTCAAAATTCCGAGAAAATCGCGTTTTTGTTCGAAAAATCCCCGAATCTTTGAACGCTCCTGGAAGCTAAGCCACTTGAGAGCAATCTTTGGGAGTGATGCCAAATGATAGCTTGTGTCATGGGCCTACGCTTTGCAAATTTTCAGATTTTTAAAAAATCGCCTTCCATGTTAAACCGCCACATCATGCCTTTTCTTTCAGAATCGTGCCTATTTTTTTTTACCTTTAAGTTCTCCCGGTTTGAGAACGCGTGGACCTACAGGGATGGGAGTTGTACCCAAATGTAGGTTAGAGTCCCCGCTACCTTTTGGCATCAAACATTTTTTTTTTTTCATTTTCTTCAAAATTCCGAGATATAGGCGTTGGAAGTTGGGGCGCTCACAAATGAGCTAAGCTATGGTACCTAGCTCAAATTTGAGCTGAGCTGAAATGTGAGCTTTTTGCAACCCTGGAACTTGCCACATGGAAATTACCACACGCAACTTGCCACATGCAACTTGCCACACGCAACTTGCCACATACAACTTGTCAGTGCAAAAATCATCTTCCATGTTAAACCCCCACATCATGCCTATTTTTTCAGAATCGGGCTTAACTTTTTTTTTATCTTTAAGTTCTCCCGGTTTGAGAACGCGTGCACCTACAGGGGCGGGAGTGGTACCCAAATAAAGATTAGAGTCCCCGCTACCGTTTGAAGTTGGGCGGGCGAAAACGCTTCTGTAAGCTGAATGCTTTGGCCTAGATATTAGAACATCGGTCTCCTAAAATATTCGTAATTGCATTGGTTGTGCTTGTCGTCCCAGCGACTCAAATCACAGTGGAAAACACATTTTCGTCTTTAGATTTTACTTTAAACGAAAAGAGATATAATATTGGGTCTAAAGAATTTTGAGATTCTATTTATTTCATACATTATTTAATACATAAACTTAGAAAAAACATCCTTTTTCATATAGACTTTACGGGGTGGAGCATCAACTCTTCTTTGCATAATCTTCCTTGAAAATATACACAAAGAGAGCTTTCATGTTTCTGCACCATAGAACTGGACTTGGATAGTGAGTGTTTTATAAATGGAATCCTTGGTTCTCCGTGACAATATTAAAAAAGCAACATATCTATCCTGCCCTAGTCCTCTGGTAGTTTCAATTGTTTCAAGTGAGCATTCTACATGATAAATAATTTTTTGACCCACTTTCTCTAATCACCAAAAATCTTTTATGACCCAAAAAATTAAAACGATACAGAATACAAAAAAAATACTGTAAAACTAAGTAAAATCGGAACCAAATACGACAATTTTAAAATCATAAAGGTTCCACTTTACGCTTTGATTTGGACCTTTGTTGTTTGACCTACCGTTCGTGTGCCTAAAGCATTATTTGATGTTTTGCAGGCAAAGAACAGATCCCCTTTTCAGGTCTCTTTTTTAAGAAGACCGACGCGTATACCCTTTTTCTACTCTTCAGGGAAGTGTTTTGTTCAATGACCCAGGCTGGCTCTATGATTAGTAATCTTAGACATAAATGTTCGTTGGGTAAGCTTTTCATTTTAAACTTGCTCTATTAAGCAAGTATTGGTTTCGTTTCAAAAACATTTATTCGAGGTTTCAATCAAACCTAACCTTAGGATGAAAAAATGGTTCGGTTCGTCTGTGTGTCCATCTCTAGCTATGACCTAAACAAATAGATGGATTGAAATTTTGACCAGATATTTTTTTTGTAATCTCTATGGTTCGTTTTTTTTATATCCAATAAAATCGATATTTTTCAAATAACAGTTTTGTTTGAGGTATTGCCAATTCCTCGAAAAAGGCTCTAACGATTTCAATTAAATTTGGTTTACATAAATTGCACATCCAATTTTCTTTCAAAATAATTTTGAAAAAAATGTGTTTACCCTCAATTTTTTTTTTGTTTCCTTTTTTTTTCAAATAGGCTAAAATTTTAAACGGTTGCTTATACTTAACATCTGCACTTTGAACTACAAGGGCAAGTACGTGCATCCCTATCATATATTTTATTTGTAAATGATTTTTGTACTCGAGAAAGAAATTTCAATTTCAATTCAATTCGTTATTGAAAACTGATTGCAATTTCATAACCAACCAAAGGTTAAACATCAGTAACTTAAAATAGATTAAAAACTTATATTAGATAAAAAACTTATAGATTCAATGTTACAAAAATTTGTTACACAAATTTGGCTAAAATATTTTGCAATTTAGTTGTGAATAATATACAAGAATTTTGTATCTACTGCTTTCAGTACTGAAAAATCTCTGCATTAAAAAAATATTTTTTTTTTGTTCTAGAGAATAATAAAATTTTAATGATTCGCAAGTTAAGAAAAGTGCTGTACGGCGCACAGTGGGCCCATATGGCCTTAGGCGTCTCAAAAATCTGTAACTTTGTTGTCTTTTGTGACAATTGCTTCAAATTTGGAATATAATGCTTTTGATATACCTATAACGAATCATTCAATTTACTTTTTTTTAAACTAAAATTGTTTTTACGCTTTTAAAAATTAGTCAAAGTTCAAAAAGTACGATTTTCGCTTGATTTAGGTATTTAAAAATATCTGTAACTTTTTTGTCTCCTGAAATAATTAAACCAAATTTGGAACATATAATCTTTAATGTATCAGAAATCATTAAGCGTAGTTTTTTTTAATTGCAAGTTATTTTTGAGCTTTGAAAAGCTAGGCAAAGTTCAAAAAGTACAATTTTGGCTCGACTATTGCGTTCCAAAAATCTGTCATTTCTTTGAGTCTGAAAATAATTAACTCAAATTAGGAATATATTACCTGAAATGTTTAATAAATTATTTGACACACTGTTTTTTTAGCTAATATTTTTATTTAAATATTAAACGTTTATTCAAAGCTAAAAAAATACGATTTTGACTAGGCTAGAACGTCTCAAAAATCTGTAACTTTTGTATTTTAAAAGTTTATTTTCTCAAATTTTGCAAAATAATATAAAACTGGTTTCATAATTTTTATTAAGGCCTTCCCTTCATGCCTTTAAATTACTAAATTATTTTTATGAGTATAAAATAAAGAAAAAATACATTTCAATGTAGTTTGTTTGTGTTACGTTATTTGAAATTAAAGCTATTTAACCAAAAATTATAAGAAAAATATTGATTATACTCATTTTAAATAAAGTCTTTTGTAAGGCAAAGTGAAATAGTCGAAAAACTACGCTTTTGAGAAAAGAGCAAAAAAAGAAATCACAAAAAAAAAAAACTGGTTGTCAATTTTCGGCTCTTTTGAAAATCTTCGAGTAAAATCAAAATCAGTAAATAAAATCTCTATGTAACTTTTTCCATAGATGAAATTTTTTTCAACAATTGCAATATTAAATTCTAACATTTTTCTGCTACCTTAGACTTTTTCTAATAGTACAATGACAGCATTGTTCAAAATACAAATATCTTCAATTTCGGGTGCATACACTAAGTCTAAGAGCCCACAGCAAATTTTGGGATTGGAGGTATAACTAAAATGTGAGCATGCAGTTTTATAGCCTTATGCGTTTTAATAACGAATTCAAAAGTCTGGCAGCTTTAAATCGCGGCTTTATATAGTTTCCGAGGGGTTTAATATCGCGAGTTTTCCAATTAATGTGAGTAGACTAAATAAACACAAAATCACATTCTGAATATAAGGACTGATGCTCTGTCATTACCCCAAAGCCTGAAGACATCAATCTTGACAGTGCGATCAATAGAACTCAAGATATGTATTGAAACAGATCAGGATGCACCAAAATACGTTTTTTTGTACTATGTCTTTTGACAGATATATCGTTCTCCTGCAAAGAAAAGCAGATAAAAGCAGCCAATTCTTTTTGTATCTTTTAGTACATAAACCAAAAAACAAAATTGTGAAAAAAGTAGACAGCGGAAGACAGCGGAAACATTTAAAACTCAATTCGAAATTAAAAAACTACAAATAAAAGCTTATTGTGTGAAAAAAATAATATTAATTAAAAATATATTTTAAAAATTTTGTATTTTCAGCAAAATAAATAGCAGTTAAAAAAAGCTTTCCAACGATATACAACACTTATACAGGGTGTCCGGTAGAAAATGGATAATCCTGAAATGGCTGATAGGTGAACTTTTGACTGTTCTGAAACCGAATAGAAAAAGTTTCTATCGCAACCAGTTTAGAAAATATTAGCTTTTTTTCGTTCAGTGTACTTTAAATTTCATCATCTTACGTTTTCTTTAACCACAACCACGAATGAATGAATTTTATAAATTTCTTATTTTTATAATTTTCTACAATGATTGGCTCACTACATAAGAAGTTAAAAGTTTTTATAACTGTTGCATCTTTATTGAGTATTTTTTTTTCTTTTTTTACCTATTGAAAAAAAAAAATTAATGGAATAGCAATAAACTAAAGTTATCCAAAGGTTGCAGAACAAAGTGGTAAGATATTGCCAGCTAAACAAAATAATTCAAAAACTTTATCTTTACTGAAATTACTTAATTCAACCTAAAACAATAAATATACCTATTGCACTTCTTTTCAAGCTTTTAAATGCAATCATCACATTTTTTACCATAAACCAAAACGTAAGTACCTACAAACTATACAAGTAACAGTTAAAACAAATTATGTACCCTCATTGAACATTACCTACATACCTATTAGAAAAATAAAACGTGACGATATAGTTAAAATACTTTCATATGAAATAACTTTTCCATTAAACATAAAAATTAATCATCATTGGTATGGTTCTGCTTTTCCCTCCAATAATAATATAGTCCATAAAATACGTCTTCTCTATCTGACGTTTAAAGTATAAATCTTTGAATTCTGACAAATCATCTTTCACTTAACGTCGCATTCAAACCACCAAAAAAATTCATTCCCACAAAATAGATCCTACGTGCGTATCAATTTTAAATTACTCCAACCTTCAGCGTGCTGCGATAGAAAGAAAGTACTCACTGGATTAAAAATCATACAACGAACATTTTTTTTCCTTCAAACGTACACGTAGCCAACATGTGTCATTTCGCTGTCAGATCAAAAGAAAAAGAAGAAGAAGAAGTCTTGGCAAGTTAGAGGTGCGGTTTTATTTTTTCGGTGGAACTGAAAACGTCTTCGTTCGTAGTTTTTCAAATGTCAGTATCATGAACTGGTAAACTCGCTTTAAAAATACAGAAGAAAAAAGAAATTCTGAAAAGGCTTGAGAAAAGACGTTCAGCTGGGAAAACAGTTTATCTCAATTTCACAGATTGGCGCTGAGAAAATTTCTTCAATTGTCCTCGATGGTTAACACCACTGAACGTGGGGCACATGTAATGGGGGCATGTAGGTATACCTTTTAAATTTGCACCCAAACCACTTGTGACGCACCAGGAGGTGATGGTGATGGCATTAAATGCTGTGGCACGGTGGCATTGTTTAATTTAAATTAAATCGCACAAGTCTGTTTGCATGGGGAACGTGCTCGAAATGACACGCACGGGTCGGGCGTTGCCTCTGGCCCGTTCCGTTCTATAAACCATGTAACCTGCATGCTGATGATTTGGGCACATCCCGAAAACATTATATTAACCAATGTGTCGGAGGTCAAAAGGGGGGGGGGGGGGGGGGGGCTCAGAATTTCTGTATATCTCTACCTATATCCATCTCTACTTTTGTTTATTTGTTTGCGGTTTTAATTAAACAAGAATTAAATTGCAATTTCGTGTGTGCGGTAGCAATGGCTATTTTGAAAGGCGACTATCGAACGACCCTCTGGCCCTGGCGTCTGAACCGCCATTTTTGGCGTCACCACCAGCGCTATTCTGATAATTGGAACCTACATGGCTTCATAATAATTTTCCTCTTGCATCGTTGCAGCTATCCGCTACCTATGCCTGCCTACGTTTTGTGATCGAAATCGAAATCACATTGGCAATGGCGGGCTATGCGAAAATGCACTCTGGCATGTCACGTCATCCCCTGTGGCCGAAAATTAGTTCCGATTCATTTGTCTGAAGAAATCCGTAATTAAAATTCATAGAGAGGATTTCACAAAACCCCATTGTGTGCGGGGAGGATGGGGCGGACTATGGTTATTATCGGTGCCAGCTGGCTTTACTGTCGTTGTTGGAGTCAGAGTCGGCCTTTGTCGTCGTCATCATCTCCATCGTCTTCGTTGTTGGGTAGGAATTTTGCAATCTGCATTTACCTCTCTTGGGGTTAAGCAGGGCGGGTTTCAGGGGAGGTTTATGTCGTTTGTTCCACCGAAGTACACAAATCAATTGTTGTTGTGGGTCGCCCTGGTGTGTAGACATGAAATAGTTGGGGGGAACAAGGAACACCTTTATACCACCATCGCACCGTCCTCTTACGGCGCGTCGTTTGTCGTCATTTTCAGTTGGTAGGCAAAACTCTGTGGCAATTAATTATGGTAATTCGTTTGGAGTAAGGAGAAAGTAGAGAACTTGCGGACGACTTGGAAGTTGGTTTATAAAAGTGGCCTTTATAACCCATACCAGTAATAACAACAACAACACGATTTCATTGAGTGTAATTTTTTTTTTACTTTGCAACAACTGTTGACTCGTTAACAGGATCTTGAAGTAGAGCAATGATTCGTGATGCGGAAAAGTGTTGAAAGAAATTATGAAAACGTGCTTTATGTGTTTATAGGAATACCTTTCTTCACATATTTTTGGAAGAAGGAGTTTTCAGATAAGTAAACAGGGAGTTAGGGAGGATTTTGGTTCTTATCAGAAGTACAGTTTGATGAATACTTAGCGCAAGTTTGAAAGAAATATATTGATCCGAGATTCACGGACTTTTTGTCAGTGTAAGTTTATAGTAAAGCCTTAATGATGGTCCGCAGTGCTTTAATTCAGTCCCGTTTCTTTGGGTTTTATCAATTAAAATGGTGGCCAAAGTTTGGAGTTGTGCAGCCGGAGAAACTACATCGCCAATTTTAATTTGTTTTTTTCTGATTTTTACTTTTATTTAACTAAAAATACTTGCCAAAAGGTGTTGGATGCACTACAAAACTGTACTATAGCCGTATTTAAGGAAGGCAGAAGCTATGAAGAGCGGTTTTATAAGGAAAAGTGAACTTTTTTCTTGTTTAAAATTTTGATCCTAAGTGGGCTGTAGGTCTGTCTTGGTAATTTTAATATATTTCGTCGACGTTTCGGGCGTGATTACACCCTTCTTCAGGACTCTAAAAAAATTTAATTCTAAAAATACTAAACAAATTAAAATTAAAATCTATACTTACAATATTTTAAAATAATAAATTTTAAGATATTTCTTAAAATTTGTGGTTGTTAGTTTTCTGGTATCTCTTTTATATTTTTGTAAATATTTCAAAATTCAAAAATTGAAGCCTTGAAAAAGACGTTTCAATTAATCGAATTTCAAAATAATGAAATCTAAATTTCACATTTGATAAGAAAATCAAAATTTGACTTTCAAAATCAAAAACGATCTTCAGAAATCAGGTCAAATATAAAATTTAGCCTAAAATATTTCTATGAACAAATTGGCTATATATACTGCTTAGTCCTTCGCAATCTGATCGCCTATTAACTGTATTATTAGTATTTAAAATATGCAACATTTCCAATAACATACGTTTACTATAGTGTTTTTCTGTCTGTAAAATGTCAACATTGTTAAAGTCTGGCCTATGTCCTTCATCTATACAATGTAAAGCTAATGCTGTTTTTTGTGAATGTCCGCTATTTATGTCTGATCTGTGACCAGCTAAACGATTTTTTAGCTTTTGCATAGAAGTTCCTACATAAACGGAAGGACAATGGTTTATTCCGTCACCTAAGCATTTTATCTTATAGACAATATTTGATCTTTCACTTTTCAAAAATTCACCTTTTAAATTTGAAAACAATGAACTTCTTAAGATATTTGACGATTTAAAAGCTAAACGAACATTGTCTTTATTTCTTATGTGGGCATTTAAAATTCTATTTGAAAGACCTGGAATGTATAGAATACTTTTGTATGAAAACTGTGTAACATTTGTTACTAAATTAGTTTGAACCACGGGATTGAAATATTGATTCAATATTGTTCTTATTATTTTTAATGGAAAGGAGTTAGAAAGTAAAGTATTGGTAATTATTTTTATGTTTTTTTGACGAAAGACAATGTCACTGATATCCAATACTCTGTTAACAAAATTTTTTGCTGTGTTGATAATAACATGCTTCGGCTGTTTTGAATTAAAATTAATAAGACGACCTGAAGATGTTGGTTTTTTATACCAATCAAACACTAATCTATTATTTTTTCTTTTCACTAACACATCAAGATAAGGAAGTTCTCCGTTATTTTCTAACTCAACAGTAAACTGAATTTTTGGATGAAAGGAATTTAAGGCAATTAGAGTTGAACTAACATGATTCGATTTGAGAATAATAAAAATGTCATCGACATATTTTGTAATTAGCTTTGGTTTATTTGGAATTTTATCAAATACGCTATCTAATAATGCTTCCATTACGATATCTGCTAATATTGGAGAAGCAGGACTTCCCATAGGAACTCCTTGTTTTTGTTGATAAAATATTTTATCATATTCCAAATAATTGTTGTCGATTACACAGAATCGCAAGATTTCTAAGAATTTTGATTTTGGAATTCTTGTATGATCTTTGATAATATTCCAACTTTTTTCAACCAATTCTAGAGCCAATTGAATAGGAATATTGGTGAATAATGAAACAACATCAAAAGAAACTAAAACATGGTCTTGTTCTAAAACAACTGGTGAGACTGTTGAAATGAACGATGATGCATTTTTTACGTTATATTTAGAGTTAACAGTAATGTTATTTAAAATTTTAACTAGGTATTTAGATAACTGATAACACGGAACATTCATAGAAGAACAAATTGGTCTTAGAGGCATGTTTTGTTTATGAATTTTAGGTAATCCATAGATTTTAGGACTATTAGCAGTATATGTCGTCATATTCTTCTTTTCATATTCATTAATGAAATTATTAGTGAACAAGTACTTAACTAGATTATTATTGCGATTTTGAACCTTATTTGTGGGGTCACTTCTCAAAATTGTATAAGTGTTCCTGTCAGCCATCATATCTTTCATTTTATCAACATAAGTTATTTTTTCTATTGCTACCGTAACATTGCCTTTGTCAGCTGGAACAATTAAAATTTCAGGGTGCCGTTTTAAGAAATTTCTTGTATCGCTAAATATTTTATTTAAATACTTATCAAATTGAGGAATTGATACATGTCGCATATAATTTTGTAAGATTTGCGTGAAACATGACCGTGCAGGTTCTTGTTCACTATGTTCCTTACTTTTTATTAGTTCCTCTCCATCGGCTATAATTTTAAATATTGGTAAGTTTTCTCTTTTAACCGGTAAGGCAAATTTAGGACCTAGTGACAAAAGCCATTTGATATCTTCTGGAAATTCTATCTGAGTTTTATTAACGAACCAATTTTCTTGAAAATGGATTCTCATTTCTTGTTTAACTTTAGATTTTAATAGCTCAAGCTTTCTTTTTTGAGAATCTTTTGAACTATTATTTATTTTGTTTTTTGTAATATCCTGACTAATGAAGAAGTTCCTATAATCATTTTCTAATAACGTATGTTTAATTCTATTTTCTAGAGCTGTTAATAATCTACTTTGTTTTCTAATTTGGGATTGCTTCAATGAAATTGCAATGTTGAGTAATTTCAAGTGATACTTTCTTGAGGTTGAAGACAATTTTTTCTTTAAACCTACATCAAATTCTTCATTCTCAACATCGAAAATCATTGAAACAGTTTTGGTTGAATTCTGAATGAATTCAGGAATCAACCCGAATTCTCTACATTTAAGGAGAAAAACTAAAGTACTTTTATGTTTGATGTTACTTACCCCTATCCTGCTATAATCTTTTAAAATTGTACATACGTGAAATCCGTATATGTTTCTAACATAATTATAAAAACTCATCTTTTTAAATTCTTGATACGGCGTGCCCTCCGTTATAACAATTTATCCTATTTTCGTGACCTTTTTTCCAATCAAAATTTTGATCCTAAGTGGGCTGTAGGTCTGTCTTGGTAATTTTAATATATTTCGTCGACGTTTCGGGCGTGACGGAATAAACCATTGTCCTTCCGTTTATGTAGGAACTTCTATGCAAAAGCTAAAAAATCGTTTAGCTGGTCACAGATCAGACATAAATAGCGGACATTCACAAAAAACAGCATTAGCTTTACATTGTATAGATGAAGGACATAGGCCAGACTTTAACAATGTTGACATTTTACAGACAGAAAAACACTATAGTAAACGTATGTTATTGGAAATGTTGCATATTTTAAATACTAATAATACAGTTAATAGGCGATCAGATTGCGAAGGACTAAGCAGTATATATAGCCAATTTGTTCATAGAAATATTTTAGGCTAAATTTTATATTTGACCTGATTTCTGAAGATCGTTTTTGATTTTGAAAGTCAAATTTTGATTTTCTTATCAAATGTGAAATTTAGATTTCATTATTTTGAAATTCGATTAATTGAAACGTCTTTTTCAAGGCTTCAATTTTTGAATTTTGAAATATTTACAAAAATATAAAAGAGATACCAGAAAACTAACAACCACAAATTTTAAGAAATATCTTAAAATTTATTATTTTAAAATATTGTAAGTATAGATTTTAATTTTAATTTGTTTAGTATTTTTAGAATTAAATTTTTTTAGAGTCCTGAAGAAGGGTGTAATCACGCCCGAAACGTCGACGAAATATATTAAAATTACCAAGACAGACCTACAGCCCACTTAGGATCAAAATTTTGATTGGAAAAAAGGTCACGAAAATAGGATAAATTTTTTCTTGTTTTATCGTCCTCAATATTAGAGCGAGAAACTCTCGGGACATGTTTTGGATACTTTCGAGAAACCTAAAGGACACTTTCGATACACTTTCTAGACACGCTTTTTGTATTCGAGTTGAAAAGAAAAGACATTTTAATTTGGTCTTGCGAAACAACGTATTGAAACCAATGTTTTATAATTGCCATCTTAAACGATCAAGAGCTGATATAATTCTTCTTGGGATATTACCTGGATTCTTTATAGTGTCTTTATAAGCACAGTGAAAATATTCTCTAAAAAATACTATAATGATGTTGAAAAGTGTTTAGGAATGCGGCGGCAAAAATCCTAAAATGGTAGTTAGAACAATTTTTTGCTTCAATAATGCTTTTATAAGGCATTATAAGAGCAAACTTGGTCTTCATAGGGCGAATATCCCGCCAATAGTAGTTCATTAACATAATTTCACTCACACTCAAAAGCTGCAGTATAACAAATTTTGTGTGTGAAATATATCGTGGACGAATCTGCAAAAATGTAGTTTTGAGATTTGATTTTGATTTTTTTGATTTGATTTATTGAGCAAAGTTTTGAGAAAAACGGCTTCAAAGTTTTGGAAACACATGCAATCTTATGGAAACTCGTGCAACAAAAAATGATATTTTAGGCTTCTAGGCAACAGATGGAGGATTGGGATTGACGCAGTGAATAGAGGGACCGATAACAAGTAAAATAACACATTAAAGTCAAAATGTCCAAAAATGCAGATTCGCGGTTTTGGCGTTGTGCCGACGATATGATAAAAATGAAAGGAAAAATAAATTACGGTCGAGCCGGGTTCGGGAAGTGGGTGGGTTGAGTTGTAGGTAAGAAAAAGATCTACAATTTTTTTTATATACAATTTGTTCACATAACCACAAAATTTATTCCAGTTTTTGGTTTTTTATTTTTGTCTTTTTCAAAACAAAATTTTTTTGTATGAAATTTGGTGAAAACTTACATTATAACGTCCCAAATACACTACAATTTATTTGATAAAATATTTCTTTTCTCACTTTATTTCGACTTAATATCAAAAAAACACCCGAATTTTCAATCGAAAATTCACGTATCAAAATATCAGTTTTATTTTCAAAAATTCAGTGGGCATTTTCTTCGTTGAAATAGGTATCTACTTTCTGATGGTGTTAAAAAAAAAATTTAGATTAGAGTACACTATGGTTATGGTTCTCGAAAAATGCAAAAAATGAAAAAAGCTTGAATTCGAATTTTTTTTTTTAAATCATTATTTACAATTTTGGTCTATTTATTAAAATTAACACTTTAATTACTCAAAAACAGTCAGATTTATCAATGTAACATGAAATTTACGGTTTTTGAGTAATTGAAGAAGTGTGTTGTGTTGTCAAAAAAATCTTATGTTCGGTTGCATTTTATCTCAAATCTCAAAAAGTTCTTTACTGATCGCTTTCAAATTTTGACATAATATTCTGTTTGCATTCCCTTAAGGTTTTCAGATTTGCGATCAAACGCAAACGAACATAAGATTTTTTTTGCATAGAGAATAAAGGTACTTACACCAGACATTTTGAATTCAACTTAAGATTTCTCAAAGAGGAAAACAAATATTAAAAAGATTTAATCGGATTTTGAAAGAAGAAGTTTAGTTCTTTTTTAAAACCTTAATACTATGTTTATACCTACGCTAAATCCGAGATTTAGCCAAGTAGATTTAGAATAAATCTCGAGGTTTATTTTAAATCTACTTAGGTAAATCTCAGATTTGGGTTCAGCTACCCTAAATCTA
The DNA here is from genome assembly GCF_945859705.1 of Episyrphus balteatus. NCBI lineage: Eukaryota > Metazoa > Arthropoda > Insecta > Diptera > Syrphidae > Episyrphus > Episyrphus balteatus. Next base: position 33,929,486 of record NC_079137.1, on the reverse strand, counting down.
AGATTTTCATCTACTCTCAATCCGAGATTTAGAATAAAACTCGAGATTTATGCTAAATCTACTGAGCTAAATCTCGGATTTAGGGTAGGTGGAAACGTAGTATAAAAAAATTTACCAATAGACTTCTATAAAAAAAACTTTTTGACTAGTCGAATGGGGCAGAAAAAATCGAACGAACTTAGAGTTGAATATCTGAAGTCTATTTTTTAACTCATTAAGCCCGCAAAAGCGAATAGCTTTTATTTAACTATTGTAAAAAAGCTTTTTTATTACTATTTAAACCCCAAGGAACATTTCTGCATCAAAAAATCTAGAGTGCAGGAAACTATAGGTAGTAGTTTTTTAATATTATGCTACTACTATACCGCTACCAAAAATCTGATAGTTCCAATTCCTGTAATTATTTTCAATTACCTGAGCGTACAGCTGAACCCCAATCGACAGTAGGTAGGTACCCGCAATATAAATAAAAGAAAATATAATTTTTTGATCACAAAAAGATACCAAAAATGCTGAAATAATAACCATGAATCCCTTATTTTCTTTCAATTAAGTAAATAAATCCTGCCACTTCGAGTTATTATTATAGTTTCCAAAAATGTATTTGTTCAGTCGACTGCTCATCATCATTTTTCAATGATTTGATTATTATTTCATATAAAATTTTATTTACTTACATAAATATAGTATGCGCATTGCGCACCCACAACCTAAAATCAACAAAACAGACAAAAAAAAATATATTTCAAGGAAATCCAATTAAATGTCCCTTCCTTATATCGAAAGTCATTCTTGCAAGCAAGTGCTATAACTCTTACCTTACCAAATGTTCATTTAAGTACATCCCGTATAACGGTCTATACCTAATCTAATTCTCCAAACAAAAGCAATACTTACTTTTGGCAGTCACACACGTTTCTGCTAGTCCCGAAATATCCTTAAAAATTCCCAAAATTACACACAAAAACCTCGTTCGCCTCGCGTGTCTCTATGTTAAAAGAAACGTGTGTCCCCTTGTTGACCCTTGTGTTATAGCTTAAATACACACAATATACACACCGGAACGGAACCAAACCGTCTGCCTGGACTGGTCTGTCCGTTAGTCGTCACCGTTGTTGTTGTCATCCTCGTGTACTAAACAAATTGACACAGTGTAAACAAACGGAAGGGCCAGAGGTAATATGCTGTTGCAAAAAGGATGCGATACCCTTATCAAAGGATATCTCTACTCTCTCTCTCGCCGCTGCTGTGTATTATTATGTCTGAACAATCGATTTCGTTTTTATTTCGGCACTTACGCTTTTGCTACCACTGAACTGACAATTGCCCGTCCAGCCTTTCACTTAGTATACGGTAACGGTATACCTTAAACAAGAGCCAGAACCCATAACAGAACCACCCTATCATCGCATTGTCGTTGTCGGATAGTTCTTTTCTCCTATTCCCGCTATTCCCGTACCCAGAACAGAAAAATGTTGTGCCAGCATTTTTCGTTAAGTGTGTATCCTGGAATCCTGTGGATGTGGGTTCAATTTTGTAAAAATGTTTTTTGTCTGATTTTTCGTTTTTGTATTCTTTTCATTGTCCTCAGCTCTTACTCACACACATCTACTATCACTAGAATGTACCTTATATGGAGATATGGATTATTTGGTGTTTGTGCTTGTCCAGTTGTAAAAGACAGACCATTTGTTATTTTAGCTGGAGAATTTGCAACTCATCGGGACCCGTTTATAACTTATTCTACTCACACACACACAACTTAATACTCGCACACACAAAGAAGCTATATACGGACAAACATCCGGACTCTATTTCAGATAAGCATCCACACGTCCGATGAACGGGAGACGGAAGCTTGTGGGTGTTCGGAGAACTTCCGGATGAATCCTTTTCAGAAAAGGCTCTTCATGTCATTATAATATCAATCATTGTCAATGGAACAACAATTTACATGCGATTGTTGTCTTGTCATGACCAATGGATACGAAATTCATATTCTCGAACCTATTACACTTTGATGCAATCTATAGAATAGGTTGGTAGAAAAAAAATGTTATTTAAAGGAATTCCAAGACACACTGAACAAAGGTAGAGGACAAGTCAAACCAAGACACATTATATAATTAAAGACTTCGAGCAATAATGGCTGATCGGAAAACTGCAAACAACTGCGTTAGCTTCTTCTCGGAAGACTTTGCCCTAAAATTGTAACAACGAATTCAAGCTACTCGTTGCTCACATTATGACAAATTACATGTTCCCGAACAAAGATTGGTTCCTGAAATGTTGTTACGCATTTTAATCAAAAAATGAGATCCTAACACGTTCGATTTCTCCAATTAGAGAAGAAGTTTATGCGGATCAAATTTGACAGAAAATGACTAAGGGCGATTTTATTCACTCGAAGTTGAATACAACTCGAGAATTTTTATTTTCAATTTGAGAATTCGTTTTTATTCAAAGAAAGTTGATTTTTTTAACTGTCAATTTTCAAATCCAGAGTTTATCAACTTTAGATTTTCTCAACTCAAACAGAAAGTAGGCCAACTCTAGATTTAAAACTTATGGCGTTTTCGATTGGCTCTCCGGAAGCGCCCGGAATCATTCAGAAGTCTTCTGAAAGTGTTTTATTCGCACAAAACTGACAGACAGAACGCTTCTCAGAAGAAAAAATTCTCTTCTCGATTTAAAATCAGAAGCACTAAAATCATTCTTTTTTTGTTGTCATTCAAAAATTCAAATTAAATTAAAATTAATAAAAAGATTAAAATGGGTACCTTAATGCAGTGGAATGATGTTTTTTAAAACATTTTCTTCTTCCGTCGTCTTCAGATTTATAATTTTTTCGTTAAAACAAAAAAATATCAATATCAGATATTTGAAATTTCACAAACAAAAAATAAAAAAACAGAATTGAGTGGAAGCGACTTGACTTGTTCCATTCGATTTCAGAATGAGTGAATTCTTGAGTGAAACCAATCGAAACGATATTAGGAGTTAAGTAATAAGCAAGTGAAAAAAAAATCTCAAATTGCGTTTCAACTGCCTATTTGAAGTCTACTCTAGAGTTAGCAAACTTGATAGTTTCCTTCAAGTTGATCAATAGTGAATAAAACCGCCCTAAGTAAACTGTGAGAAGATGGTGACTCGAGGAAATACATATATGAATGTCAGAATCGAATTAATGTAACTTCTTTCCAATTTGCGTTCACAGCATCATCACTGTTTGATGTTAGTTTTCGCACTTCAAAAATCCCAAATTTTGATGCATCGAAACTCAATGCTATTAGTTAAATACATTCGCATAAACTGCTACTGCAAGGGAACAATGGTACCTTCAATTTTTAAAGTAGGTACTTTGGTCAAGAATCGGCTACAGAAAATAGGTAAGCAGCACAAGGAAGCGGGTGTAAAAAAACATTGGTGGTCTATAAAGTCAGTTTACGGATGAATGCAAATGAAAAATTTTTCAACGGTTTCACACCCTTATTATTTTTTTAATATTTTATTTAAAAATGAAATTACTTTAAAGTTAAAAAGGTGTTAGTAATCAATAATCACTTGGTCTGAATTTCTTTGCACTTAAAATATGTATTTAAAATAACCAAAAAAAAAAATGATGCACTGACGGGATTGAGGTTTTAGATAAAACAAGAAAGTCCTTAAAATGTTGTTGGTGAATGGGTGTTTTTTTGAGGTGTTGAATTATGTGTGAGGAAGGTAGCATTAAAGTTGTTTTACTTAATTTTTTTAAACTTAGCGAAAATAAGAAATTCATAAATAAGTTTCAAAAAAATTATGAAAAATAATGTTACAACAATAAAAACTTGTGAAATATGTTTCATTTTCAATAATGTACACAAAAAATCTAAGCAGTCTAGAAAAATATTTTAGGTGGAAGGGTGTTTTTTAGGGAAAATCCGCGATTAGTCCCATAAAATGAATGGAATAATAAATTGATAACTTCACTAACTACATAAATATTAAAAATGATTCACTTGCTCTGGGAATTTTAAGGGTGTTTTTTTTTTAATTGAAGAGAAAATGTAGACTTTTGCAAAAACTAAGTTAGAATAATAATACCCCATTTCAGCAACAATGTTACAGATGGAACTTGAATCAAGAATTTAAAGTATCCTTTAGAATATCATGGACTAAAGGATTTTTTTTATTTAAAAAATAAAATTATGTTGTACCACACAGAAAAAATACGATGACCTTAAAACTAACAGATTGCCTTATTGAGCTGTTTTATGAAGAAACCTTACTAAAATCAACGATTAATAAGAGATTTCATATTATTTTCATGAAGAAAATCTTCTTAAAATTTGAGTAAAAATTTTGATCTATAATATCTATTCTATTTGCATTTTATCACGGTAATATTTCAAAAACGGAGGCAATTAAAATTGTTCTGACTTCGGATTCGAGTTCAGCACCTTCAAGACCTCCAGAAAAGTGTTATAGACCAATAGGGCAGAAAAAATGAAAAAAGTTTTTAAGTTTAAGTGTACAAAAATAAATTCAAATAGTTATACAGTTTTATAGACAATTAAATTGACTATATTTTTGCTAAAATTCATAATTTTTGAGCAACAACTTATTACTTAAGTTATATGAGTTAGAAGGGTGATTTGATATTTTATAGAATTTTCCTTCCGCCTTCTTGGGGGCCGGGTTAGTGTTAAAATAAAGAGCTGAAATCTTACGAGATTTTTTTTTATTATTTAGAACAAATTTAGGGGGTGTTTCAATCGGAACTCAACAAAAAAAATTTTAAGGACAACTCTAGAATATACTGTGAATTTTAATATTCTAAGGGAATTTGGATTAATTCAGACACCTAGAAAATGCATGTCTGTGGTCGCTGTCATCATGCAGTGATTTTTATAAGTTTCGGTATATATCGACCAAAATTTTGCGTTTGAGCTGACAGGGCTAAAGCAACTTTCTAAAATTTCCCAATGAACTAAAACCTGAAAATTTTAATGAAAGGTGATTTTTAGTTTACTTAGATTGCATTATTACCTTCAAGTGGATTGCACGGAAGCTTTTTTGAAATCATTCATGAAATTAAAATACCCTTTGTAACTCTTTTGTAACTCTGATGGTCGAGATTAAGTATTTCTGCACGCGCTCGTAGTCAAACAATTAACTCATTTAATTTTGAAGAAATTCCACGCCTTAAGTGCTTAGTGTATTTCCCGTCTTTAACCCCTTAAATCGTAAATTTTAAAATTAATAATGCAAATCGAAAGGGCTTTAGCTATAATAAAACACTTATTTTTTAAAAATTCAATAAATTCATTATTTGCTTAGTTATTTCGAAATTTACGCAGTAAAAAAAAAGTTTAAATAATTTATTTTTGTATATAAATGCAAAAATTCAAACAAAAAGCTATCTAATATTTATTTTTAGGCGCACTTCTAAAATCCAAAAATAAAACCCCGTTAGTTTATGCAAGAAAAATATTTTTTCTGAATTTCATAGTTTTTACATAAATTTGCTTGTTTTCCAAAAAAGCCGAACTTTCAACATTAACTGCCAATTAAAAACTATTGGTGCTATTTATTAGAAATATGGAGCATTATTTCGATAAAGCAATTCTTAAAGATTATGTAAGAAGCTTTAAAAGCATAAAAATATGTTTTTTACAGCTTTTGGGCGATCTTTTTCGGTTTGTTACAGAAATGTCACATGGGCAGAGCCGGTTTTAGGGGGGGGGGCAGCCTGGGCCGTCGCCCAGGGGCGCAAGAATTGAGGGGCGCCGCAGGCGCCCCGAACTTTTACAAAAGTTATATAAATAACGAAGTCTTTCCAATCGATGTTTTATTTTTTTTTACATTCACAAAGGCGCCCCAATTTTTTTCTATTTTACATTTTCAACGGCGCTCGTATTGTTGGTCCTAAACTTTTTGAAGAATGAAGGCGCCTCCCAATTTTGGGTTAGTTTATTTAGCTTCCGGAAGGCCAATGGTGTCCAAAATCTTCGTTCATCTTTGAAGAACAAGGCGCCCCAATTTCTTTTGAAAGACTAAAGCAATCCTTATATTCCTCCTACCAATTTAATTTTTGCAAAGGTGCCCCTATAATAATGAATAAGGAAAGAGAAGGGAGACGGACAGAATCCCGAAATTAAAAATCCAGAAAGCCCAAAATCCAGAAACCCCTAAATTCCGAAAACCCAAAAACACAAAATCCCGAAAACCCACAATCCCAAAATTCGAAAACCCAAAATTCAGAATTCCAAAAACTGACAGCTTCTCCATTTCTCATAAAAACTACGTTTGTGTGTGAGAATAAAAAAATAGGTCTGTTCGTTGTTCCCTCCTCCAGGGCACTCTAAGTCATTTCAATTAACTGTGAAAAAAATCAGAGTTTCTCGGGTTTTCATTTTACATCGAACACCTCAGAGCTTTAGTTTCATCAGCGAACATCGAACACAGAGGAAATTACTCTGGTTGAAAAAGGAGCTACAAAAAACGCTTGACAACGAATTCGGAGCGACCCAGAGTGCCCTAGAGCTCACAACGAATAAACCAAATACTTATAAATACAGATATTAAATTTTAGAATTGGGTGGAAGCGAGTTTTTTATTGGATTTCAGAATGAGTGAATCATTGAGTGATTCCAATCGAAAACGACATTAATGTACCTAGTTGAAAAAGTTTTTGAAAAAATATTGTTCAAATAAAACCAACTGTACCTAATCTTTAAATGTGTTTAAACAAAAAAGTCAGAGATAAAGGTAGTCTTGTCAATTGAGCCTAAATGACATGAATAATTAATTTTTTTTTTAAGGGGTAATAACACCTTGTAAACTACGAAATCGAGCGTCATTTTCATTATCGTATAAAACAAAGAAGAAATATTATTTTCTTTTGGTGTTTGTTTAGTTTAGTTAAGTATATTAATTGGTAACAGAATAGGGTAATGTTAAATTTTTAATGTTGTGAAATTTTTTAAATGGCGGTGTAGTTCAGGATGATAGAAAAATCCTGTGCTTCCATCGGGCGACCAGGTAACTCCTACAGTTTTTAACCGATTAAGCTTAAATTTTGTGTGGAGATTAAGATTACTATTCTCCAGTGATTTTTTTGAAATATTAATTTTTTAAAAAATGGCACAACTTTGAAAAAATTATTTCATTCCAAAAACAAAATTCGATGAAAAAAAGACCATAAAATCGTTAAATTGTAATATTTCAAAAAAATCCTACGTACTTCACTGGAGAATAGTAATGTTAATCTCCACACAAAATTTTAGCCCAATCGGTTAAAAACTGTAGGAGTTACCTGGTCGCCGGATGGAAGCACAGGATTTTTCTATCATCCTGAACTACACCGCCATTTAAAAAATTTCACAACATTAAAAATTTAACATTACCCTATTCTGTTACCTATTAATATACTTAACTAAACTAAACAAACAACAAAAGAAAATAATATTTCTTCTTTGTTTTATACGCTAATGAAAATGACGCTCGATTTCGTGGTTTACAAGGTGTTATTACCCCTTAAGTTAACCTTTTTAAGTTAATACACTGCACATTTTTAATAAATGCATTAACAAGTATATGAGAGGTAAGACATAATCTGCTATTGCTTTTTTTCGTGATTTTAAAAAATTGTTTTTAGATGAATTTTTTTTTAGAGGCGCCACTTGCAATCTTGCCCAGGGGCGCCGGTAGTGCTTAAACCGGCACTGCACATGGGGCTACAAGGGGTTAAAGGTTAAAACTTATGAGTATAAGAATTATAAGTTTCATTTAACAAACGAGTTTGAATTGAAACAATTTACATATTTATTGCAGATAAAAAAAAAATTCATCTGAAAAAACTATTGATTTGTTACCTTAGAACCCTGGGGCACTTAACTTTAATTGTTAAATTTTTTTTCTCAGTGCACCTTCAAGTCTATAGGCCATGCCATTTGAATTCAATTGGATGGAAACTAATTGTTGGAAACAATAAAGTGACTTTCTCTCAATGAGATGTCGTCAGCTGCTGCTACTTCAACAACTGGCTCCAAAACTTTACCTATATCCCCCACTCTCAGCATTGCATACCTTATCCAATCCATACACCTCCCTCTACTTACTTGTTGGAGGCAAGCCACAAATTATATTCAACACTATATACCTCGACAATCCATGATGTCTGTGAAATCGTCGTAGTCGAAATATGTAGGTATAGAGTTTTGGACTGAGTTGCGGAAATACAATAAATCTCATGTTAAATGTTCCAAAATTATGTATGACTTCATGAGCAGATCCAAAAGCGAGAGGCTGTAAATATTTCAGCTGCTGGTGCTGTGTGCTGGAATTCAATTCGCACTAAGCATAAGTTGGCAGCTAGCCAAAGCTAAAAGACGATTAAACTCTGGTGAATGAGAGAGTCTCTGGAGAGAAAGGACCATTATACTCGAAACGATATCATATTGAAACTCAGAATTTGGTTCATTGGAAATTTATAAGTACACATTCGTAATTTTTGTCAAGCGCAGACATTTCTCTGCCTTCGGCAAAAAGGTATGCATGAGATGATGTATCTTTTATATGGTGTAGGTACTCTTGGAGTTTTGTGACTTTTTCGTATGAGCATCATCAAAACGAGAGTGCAATGTGGTAGGGTTGTCGTCCCCTTGAAGCGTTAATTTAATCAAATCCGCAACATTCAAAGTTCCAGAATTGTGTGATTTGATGGTTGTTTTTGAAGGATTTCCCCACAGGGGAGGATATATAGAAGTCGCGACGAACGAGGTATAAAGTTGCGAGAAATAAATAGGAAAAGCGACACCTATATGCGAAACTGTACTAATTCAATTTGCTTGTTCCATTAATGCATTGCGAGTGTAAAACGAAAGGATTTATTTGAGTCACAATGTTTATGGTGGGACGAGACCTGTGTTCCGGGACGGAATTCGGAAACAGAGGGTGTTGGAAAATCTATCCCATCTTCACCAAGTATTTCGAGGGCATTCATATACAAAACCATAGCACACATCACAGAATGGAATGCGCAGTTTAAATTAATGAAATTGTCTATATAATGACGCGACATACCGCAAAGTAGATTTAAACGAAGTAATATGCTGGTCTATGGGAATCGGAATGGGAGAACGCTATATTTTATTACATATACGTAAAGGTACTGTGCGCTGTAGTATAGTCTACTGCTAGTCTGGGTTTATCTCTCGTTTATACTCTCTATGAGTATATTTCTCTCTCTGGAACAACTTAATACTCGAACGCTATATGGTTCCATTACGGTTGCTGGCTCGATTTTCACCACATAAACCTGGCAGTGTACCCTTGGGGGCAATTTGAAATGATACGAGGGTTGGTTGGCATTTTATAGTGCTGATGGGCTATGTGTGTAATTTTATTGATAGCTACTCATCAATTGGTGGCTAAATTCAGCTGACTATGACGACGACGTAGAATATACGACGCGCCAACGATGGGGTTGTCCTGGATGATGATGATATAGCTAAAGCCAGCCAGTTCGCTGTGCTCTTTCTGCCATATAATATTCAACGTGTTTGGTATAGTATATAAACTGATGCTATTTGCTGATACAAGTCGAAAATATACTCACATGTGGGATTTCAAAATGTTAACCTACAGTCAAGGACTAAAAAATCACCCATACCTATATTAATTTTTTTTTGACGAGATCTTTTACAATATTGCCCTAACTATTTTGAATTAAATAAGAACTAAAATAAGAGGGTAAAAAGAACATCTCAAGGCTATAAACTAAGAACTTGAGCCTGCAAAGAGGAAAATCGAAACATCGTAGTAGAGTCGCACGCGTACTGAGAATTTGGAACAACCAACATCAAGCCGCACCATGATCAAAAACTACTATTCCACTGCACCATCACTGAATTACACGAGCACCATGATCAAAACATTAGTATTCCGTTACACCAAAGCCACACCATGATCAAAAATTTCTTAAACTATTCTACCGCCTCACCATGTTTAAAAATAACAATTCCGCCGCACTACCACCGAACCACAACCGCACCATGTTGAAGAATAACTATTCTGCCGAATCACCGCCGCCGCATCACAGCCGCATCATGTTAAGAAATTACTATTCCATCGCACCACTACCTCACTAAAGCCGCACCATGTTCAAACATTACTATTCCACCGCACCAAACCTGCACCATGATAAAAAATTTCTCTTCCGCAGTACCACCACGGAACCACAGCCTTACAATGTTCAAACATAACTATTGCATTCCACCACAGCCGCACCATGATCAAAAATTTTTTTTCTTCTACACCATAGCTGCACCATGTTCAAAAATTACTTCTATTCCACCACACCCTGATCAAAAATTTCTTTTCTTCCGCACCACAACCACACCATGCTAAAAATTACTATTCAGTTACACCACAACTGCACCATGATCAAAAATGTCTTTTGCGCCGCACCATGTTCAAACATTACTATTCCGCCGCAGCACCGTCAAATCACAGCAGCACGGCAGCCTTCACAAGATTCTCGAATTTTACCAAATGTTTAAATCGCAATAAAAAAAACTGCTAGTCCGTACAAATATGATTGGGTGATCGAGTGGACTCAATGTCGTGCAGGCTATTTTATCTGATAGATGTCTTCTCTTCCTAAGTGGAGAATTTAGCCCTGAAACGGAAACGGTGATGAGGTGCACAGTTTAGCACATCTAATAGACCGAGAGCCAGCGACCTAAAGTTTGCAGGTAATTGCTTAGTATTCAGCCCTATGAAATATGTTTAAGGACATCCCCAGGCATGTTACTGCAGAAAAAAAAGTCTCGTCAGCCGTGGCAAAAACGGTCTGCCAAGCACTTGAATGTGAAAAAAATTTTAAATTAAGAACTCGACCTTAAATCAAAAAAAAAATATTTAAAGAGAACGGCAGCACTTACAAAACTAAACGATACCTTTTTTTAAAGGTAAAAAGTTGTACTACTTTCTGGTTATTATATAAATGGTTTTTGATGAATAGTTTTTGAAACAAAAAATTTCAAACACAAAATTTTGAAAAAAAATTCAAAAAAAGTTCAAACTGTTTTTTTTTTTTCATAAAATGTACCCAAGAAAGTATTATTTTTTTTTTGTTTTTATTTCTCTTATATATTTTGAGTCAAACACCGAAAACTAGAAGCCAAAATCTCTTTTACTTTTTGAGAAAACTGAAAATTACCAAACCTTCTATTTTTTCACCAACGCCAAAATTACGGCTATTAATTATGTCTTTCAGAAAGGAAGTAAGATGTTCACAGGTTTTATTGCAGGAATCGTTCAATGGGTTATAAAAAAGATAAAACCGCGGAGTGCTATTAAATGAGAGGGTGGGAACTGGAGATAGGGGTGCAAAAGCCCCCTTTTTGGTTTTTTCAATATATCTCGTAAACAAAGCATAATTTTGAGATATTGTTCTTAACAAATTTTGTAGAGAATTAAATTTCCTATAATAATAATGTTTTTTAAAAATTGATAAAAAAAATTTCCTTACCAAAACAGTCAAAACAAACAAAAAAAAATCAAAAAAAATCAATTTTTTTAGTTTTTTTTTTACTTTTTTGGTTGTGTCTCTTATTTGGGCTGAGATAGACATTAAAATTGCTCTAATAAAACATAGAAGATTAAATTTTCTTTAAAATGCTGGTCTTATTAAATTTTTTCATTGAAAATTAACCAAAATATGGCCATTTGAACCTATCTTTTTTTCGCAGATTCAGTTTTTCTCAAGTAAAAAAGAAACATTTGAGCGGAAAGTTCTATAACTTAGCAACCAAGAATTGATAGCGGTTTTTTGTAGAAGGGTTAAATACAATCATTTTTTACTATGGGAGGGGGTGTCTATCTTCCCCCGTTTAGGCGGAAGGGGTTATTAAAAAAAAGAAAAATACTTAAAATCAAAAAAATTTATTAAAAAACAAAGGTAACACTTACAGTTATGAACGATACTTTTTTCGAAAGCTAAAATTATACACTTAATTTAAATTTTTAAGTTAAGTTATTTAAATCAATTGTTTTCAAAATAAATGAATGAGCCTGGTATAGAAAGTAGTTTTTGCATTTTTTAATTTTTTAAGGAAAACAAGAAGGCATAGGAACATAATGATTTTCAGTTTTTGATAAGAAATCAATTGAGGCTGTTTACTTTATGGATAAACTTCGTATTGAAATCCAAAGTCATTCTTAATCAACGTGTTTTTTAAACTTTTTTTTCTAAAATTTTGACTTTGAAATCGTTTATTTCGAAATAGTCGGTTTAAATAACTTAACTTAAAAATTTAAATTAAGGGCCAATTTTTCAATAGTCAGTTAAACAGTCAGTTAGTACTTATTCTTAAGGATAGAGAAAAAATCAATTTTTCAACAAGCAGATATAGCTTATTCCTAAGAATAAAACTATCTGCTTCTTTCAGAGACGAATAAAAATTATTCTAAGGAATAATCTCAACAAAAATATTGTGTCAGTTGTCAAAGCTGTTTTGAAAGAATTTTGAAAAAAATACAGTGGAAAACAAGAAAACAAAAACAATCATGAATAAAAATGACGTTTATTTTTAAATATTTTTGAATTTGACAATTTTTTTTTGTTATTCTGTAGAATAAATTATTCTTGATTGAAAAATTCAATGTTTTTATCTGATTGTTTATGAGCCTAATAACTTTATTCGTCGAACAGTTAACTGACTGTTTATTAGAAGATTGAAAAATTGGCTCTAAGTGTATAATTTTAGCTTTCGAAAAAAGTACCGTTCATAACTGTTAGTGTTACCTTTGTTTTATAATAAATTTTTTTGATTTTAAGTATTTTTCTTTTTTTTAATAACCCCTTCCGCCTAAACGGGGGAATTAATAAAGCTGTTTAGTCTTAACATTACTCTCACTTAAGAAATATCGTGTTTTATTTCGTATTCGGTTTCCTAAAAGTTTCACATAATCTTCTATGTTTTATTAGAGCAATGTTAATGTCTATCTCAGCCCAAATAAGAGACACAACCAAAAAAGTAAAAAAAAAACTAAAAAAATTGATTTTTTTTGATTTTTTTTTGTTTGTTTTGACTGTTTTGGTAAGGAAATTTTTTTTATCAATTTTTAAAAAACATTATTATTATAGGAAATTTAATTCTCTACAAAATTTGTTAAGAACAATATCTCAAAATTATGCTTTGTTTACGAGATATATTGAAAAAACCAAAAAGGGGGCTTTTGCACCCCTATCTCCAGTTCCCACCCTCTCATTTAATAGCACTCCGCGGTTTTATCTTTTTTATAACCCATTAAACGATTCCTGCAATAAAACCTGTGAACATCTTACTTCCTTTCTGAAAGACATAATTAATAGCCGTAATTTTGGCGTTGGTGAAAAAATAGAAGGTTTGGTAATTTTCAGTTTTCTCAAAAAGTAAAAGAGATTTTGGCTTCTAGTTTTCGGTGTTTGACTCAAAATATATAAGTGAAATAAGAATTGGAAAAAAAATTAGTACTTAATTGGGTAGATTTTTTGGAATAAAAACTGTTTGAACTTTTTTTGAATTTTTTTTCAAAATTTTGTGTTTTAAATTTTTTGTTTCAAAAACTATTCATCAAAAAACATTTATATAAAAACCAGAAAGTAGTACAACTTTTTACCTTTAAAAAAAGGTATCGTTTAGTTTTGTAAGTGTTGCCGTTCTCTTTAAATATTTTTTTTTTTTGATTTAAGGTCGAGTTCTTAATTTAAAAATTTTTTCACATTCAAGTGCTTGGCAGACCGTTTTTGCCACGGCTGACGAGACTTTTTTTTCTGCAGTAACATGCCTGGAGATGTCCTTAAACATATTTCATAGGGCTGAATACTAAGCAATTACCTGCAAACTTTAGGTCGCTGGCTCTTAGACTATAACATTCCACGTGCAGATCCGAAATTTGTTATCCTTATTTCGTTTGCAGGATTCACCATCCGTAAATCCTTCCGTATCCGACGCTTGTGTTCGTTACAAATTGTTCTCCTTGTCATGGGAGGGCAGTGACCCGTTAGGAGCCTCCCAACTTGGATGATCAATTCTTTTAATAACTCCAAGAACACTTGTCAAGCTACTCCTTAGGTATTGACCTTAGGTCTGATTATGTCAAAGAAGCCCATTTAAAGTGTTGTTGATTTCATCTAAAAAATAGTATTCCTCCCCCCTCCCCTCACCGCTTTTGTTTGTTGCTGTCAAAAACTTACCAATTAGGTTTTCCTAATATAAGGTTGATGTAAGATGCACTCGATGATAACCACAGCAAGGAGAGAGTTGAAGTTTGTAAACTGATGTAGGCTTGGATTAAAACCAGGGGCACTTGCCCCAATGGTGCCTCAGGGCCCCCGACCGACACGCCAGGGCAATGACTAGAGACAATACAGATAAGAAAACTTATTATAAAAAAGTAACTAAGCAAAAAGATAAGATATTTGAAATGAATCACTTTGGACACAAAAGAGAAATTATATTCTTCATCAAATTATTATTCACCATCAAATAAGACATCAGAGCCCCCCCAAAAAAAAAGAAGTATGGCGTATACGTACTTTTTTTTATTTTCTCATATTTGATATGTTTATCCAAGGGTTTATCCTTGATATTTTTGATGTTTATCAAAGGGGGCCCAAAAAATTAGTCTTCTCCGGGGCTACAGCAACTCAACGTACGCCTCTGATAAAAACCTGTGGATGTTTGTTGTCTCATAAAAAATGTACCTGTCTTCAATTAGCTTAGATTCTGTAAGAGTACATAATCTACGAACAAACTACAAACGAGTATACTTACGTTACTTTTTTTTTAATTTTATATTACCTACATGTGTTTACTTTTCCGACTTTGCCTGTATACCTTGTTATCATTATCCTGCATTGCAACACACTGCAATAGTAGCGGTATTTTTTTTTTATTATTTTCGTTTTACTTTTGCTATATAGACACAACAAACTTATCATGCTTTCATAGCTTGGATCCCAACTTCATAAAGAACGAGTCAGGGGGACATAGAATCGTGCAGATATTTCCTAACATGTCTTAACTTCTTATTCCCCCCTATATATTGAATGCGATAATTTGATGTGAGTTTATAGAGTCATACCAATTTTTTTTTTTACTCAAGGGATGTATAAAAAGTGAGATCCCCTTATTAAAAAAAGAAGCTAGAAAAAAAGGTTTCAAATTTCAATGAAATTCAAATAAAATTAATGGAATAGCAAATCTTTTATGCACCCAAAAAGTTTAACCAAAAAAAAAAAAATAGGAATACAAAATACTTTTTTGGGGGGATAAAAAAAACCTAGAAGACACGTTGTTGTGGTGCAAAAAAGGTGGTTGGAAAAACGTAATAAAAAAACGCACACAAAACTCCTTCGGAATGTCCTATTGGGCACTTATTCTAGTTCTGCAATAAAACATTGGAATTCAAGCCAGCACAGCCGAAATACAAAAAAACTCACCATCCTCATTATTTGTCGGTCCCCAGGTTAAATGTTTACTCAATTCAAATTCTACTGTATACATTGCCAAGCAATGACTCTATGCAGGATGATGTCGATGAAAGCGAATTTAGGAGTGAAACAACTCTATACTTAAACTTATATCAGCTAAACTCAATCGCAATAATGGACCCGCCAGCCATCGTGTGTACTAGATTACGAGTTGAATAGTGAAATTGTTGCCAAGAGGGTTGGCATCGGCTAAAAACAAATTCTATAACACCATAGAGTCCTTCCACTGAGGCTGTTCAGATAGTGTCGATGTTTGCAGTAGATAATCTCCTATTAATGAAACTCAACTTATTTGCACCGCCTTTCGTTTCGTCACTGCCATTATTTGAGCCTTTTATCAGTGATCTAATACTCCGTCACTGCTACAACAGCCGCCACCACAATCACCCCACTACCGCTGAATAAAGCTAAGACAAGTCCTACTATGTGGAATGTCCTTGTTTATTTAATTTCTAACCAAAGTCAATTGCTACCCTTAAGTTTTTTTTTTTTTTTGTGTAAAAGCCAAACGGAGCTTATCTCTGAGACAAGACTATAAACCGCCATTTTTAAAGTTGTTGTTTTTATTTCCATTTTTCGTTACGAAAAAAGGAAAAAAGACATTTTGCTAAAAAAAAGTCCTGTGGAGTAGTTGGTAGTTTAATTTATTTATGAAAAAAGAAAATTCATTCCCCTAAAAAGCTAGCTTTTTTTTACTTAAAACGAAGTAATTGCTTTGAATTTTGTATTGTGAGTCTAAAAATGAAAAAAAAAGTAACAATAGAACACAGTTATTATTGCCAAGGATACTTTCTTTCCTTAAAAAATTATGTTCATTACAGAAGAAAAAAAAAAAAAATATGAGACAAAAAAAGAAGAGAAAAAAGAACAAAAATAATGTAATCAACCTGGCGAAAGATTTTAACAAGCTAACCTAAGCACCTTTATCGAAGCACAAATAAAGTATCTTTTAAGTACCAATCCCGAACCCCGACTCCTATACTCCTGTATTGTCAATCCAAAGCAACTCAATTGTCAAATCAAGTCAAGACTTTGGGTGGCGGTAGAAACAAAATATAATAAGCAAGCAGCCAATTCGAATAGTGATGGTGCGGTTGTTGTTCTTATCGCATGCGGTCAGAATTTCTTTAGGAATTTCTTCCACATTTCTTCACTTCTGGTTTTATTTTTTTTGTTCTTGTTTATTTTTTTTTCTTCAGCTAAACAAAAATACTCGCAAGTCTATATACCACACACAACAGCATCTCATCGCATAGCAAAAAAAAAAAAAAAACACAATATGCGCCTCTCTCTTTGGTGCGGACCATATTTCAATTCTTCTTCACAAAGCAATTAGGAGGCTTATCTTCGTCGAGCACCACATCAGGGTGTTAATAGGATTTCGAGCAATAACTCGACTTAAGAAAAAAGCTGAAATATTGGATGTGGGGGAAAAAAATACTTGCTTGCCACGAAGAAGTGTGAAGAATTTTTTTGTATGTATCTTCTACATCATCATCTTGTGTGTGTAGACAACACAGTGTTGGAATATCTATACAAAAAAATAATACTGAAATCTGGAATTCAAATGGACCTTTAACAAAGCTATAAACAAGAAGTTGGAATGTTAAGGTTAAGATTTGTTAAAAAAAAATATTCAGAATCGTTATGGAGATTTTATATAATTGAAATAAAAAGCTTATGGAATTTATTTTTTATTTTATATTTAGAAGTAGGTAACGTTTTAATTGAATGGAATGGGTATTGTGATGCTTAATTTTCAAAGGCTGAGGTAAGCTCGCCGGAATCCAAGGTTCGTTCTGAGGAAAGCAATCTTAAAACTCAGTTAGAGTGAAAACACCGAATTCTTTCCAATTAGTAATATTCTTTATTCGTTTAATCAACTAACTACTTTCTTATTTACAATTATTTATTCTTTTTTTATTTATTATATTTTTTTCTTCATTTATTACATAATAATATATCCTAACATACTCTGATTAGAAAAGCCCTGCCTTGAGTGGGAATTAGCCCAGGCCCAAGGTGATAGGGAATATTCCAAGCACACCTCCTAACGAGGGTGAATAGAGCGCTACCTATAACTCTCGGCGAAAGCCCAGGCTCAAAATGAGTGGGAAGTAATTAAGTCCCTAAAGCACAGCCTCCTAACGAGGGTGAAAGAGTTATTTATTAAAACTAAAAAAAACTTTTATTGAAAATAGGAACAATTAATTAAAATTGAACCACAGGCACCATAACCAAGTTGCTATTCAACTCTAGTAGCGGTGGGAGAACTACTTCTTTATTGTTCGAAGGTTGACGATTCTCTATTTTCTTCGGAAATTTCACCTCTACTTACATATATTTTTACTTAGACTAAATGTGAATTGTAAAAACTAAACATTAATTCTAGTACAAAATTACACATTATAATAATTCTTAAATATAAGATGTTGTTGTTGTTGCTATTGATGGTGTAGTGATGGTTGGTACGCTTATAGTCCGGGTGGTACGGTTGCTTGGAATTCATAGTCCGGGCGTACAGTTGCAAAATTGGATTTCGATAATGCAGGTGATGGTAGTGGAATGGGTTTATAGTCCAGGCGCTACCGGTTAGTAGTTCAGTTTATAGTCCGGGGGTATATACATATAGAGAAATGTAACGCTTCGTTACAGTATTTCAACATTCTACGGTGAAATTTTTTTTAAGTTTCTTTGATAGTAAGTTTCATTTCATCCAGCAACTGGAACTTCCTCGGGATGTATAGTTCTAAGGCTGGGTGCAAGTGCACACTGATAAATGTGAATCAATCCAATATATTCCAGCATGACAACTCATCATAGGCAGCCCACCATGAGGCAGATCATCACAAGTTTTGAACGATTTTTTTTTTTATGAAGGGATATTCTCTGACTAGCACCTAGCCAGGAATATTGTTACGATACAATATGTTAGGAAATTATTGCTTTCCGTTTACTCACATTATCACAAGAAAAGTTGTTTAGAGACTCTCTCGTTGAGAGAAGCTTCTAGTTATTCATTTTCAAAAAAAAAAAAACGTTAAAAATGGCTAAGATCGAAAAAGGAAACCTCTTTGATATGACATTTTTGGCATAGACTCCATTATGACATTTTCCTTCTGAAAATTACATATAATTATTGGTTTTGTGGAAGGAAAGGTAGATTACTTTTAATACTACATTCCTCAATCAACCGATCTCTACACTTAAAGAGTTTTTAAAAAAAATAATTTGAGTTTCATTAGAAATTTAAAAGGTAATGTTAATAAAATATTAATAAAAATATAAAACTTTGATTTTTAAATTATAAAACTAACTATTTAAACGGCTTCGGCCTCCAAACATGTCTTTAATTTCTTGTTTAGTAAAAAAAAATGTTTAGATTTGTTAATAATGATTTGCCACAGAACCGTTTACTTGATTTCTGATTTTCAACGACACGACCTATTTCAATGAAAAGGTTTTAGTAACTCTAATATTAAAATAAAGACAATTTTTTTTTTTAATATTGTTGGATTAAAGAATTTTATATAAAAAAAACTAATTAAAAAAACGACATTAACGATTTCTGAAAAAAAAGTAAATTCTTTGTTTTCGAAGAAATTAAATGGTTTTGCAGGTCAAAACCTTTTGAAGGGATGCTTTTGTAACCTTTAACCATTTATTTTTTATTGTTTTATCTCTAAAAAAAAATTTTTATATACCAAAAACTTTTAATATATGTACCAAGCAACTTTTATTATAAAAGCAAGTAGCTACAAATAAAATTTCAATTTCTCCACTAATGAATTTTCAAAATCTTATAACTACCAAATTTGAAGAAAATCGATTCAGTAGTTTGGGCTGATGAAGACAGACAAAAAGACAGGGAGACAGACGATCAAAATTCGGGACCTACATTTTTGCATATTCTAGTAACTTGATGTGATGAAAATGCGAAGGTCCACCTTTAATTTTAATATAAAGTTCACTAAAATTTAATACAGCTTTTTTTAAACAATATGTATTGAATGTCAAAAAAATTGTCAAATTATCTTATGTTCTTGCAAAAATTTGAAATAGCTAGAAATGGTAAAAATGGTTAAATTAATATAAGAACAATGTCTAAGACCGGTAAGGATAGGTTCATGGAAATTTACGACCGATAAATAATAGAACCTCAGTTTGCCTTGTCAAAAACTGCAAACAATTAATTTTTGACAGCTCATCACTTAAGCCCAAAAGTATCAAACGTCATTTTTTAGAATAACTGATTTTAATAATTAAAATGACTATGAAAAAGATAAACATTGGTTTGAAAACAAAAAAACAATGAATGTTCTTCTACCGTGAAATTTGACCTATCTAAACCGGTGTTTTTAAAAAATCAATTTCAATAATTCCACACTTAGTTTGTAACTTTTATACTTTTTGAATATACATATTAGGGTGGGTCAAAAAAATTGAAATTCTTTTTTTTTAATTGGTACTCCAAAAAATCGATTGCTAGACCCCTCTAGAATATACACACCAAATATGAGCTCTTTATATTAATGGGAAGGTCCTCCGCTTTGCAATTTTCCATTTTTACATCAAGCTTCTACTAAAAAAAAATAATTTTTTTATTAATTGACTTTTTAGAAAATTTCTTTTCATATTCTTGTAGGAAATTGAACGCTCTACAAAAAAGGCCTTATACACTTTTTTCGTTTATCTAACCGTTGAATAGATATTTGAGGTCCAAAAATCGAGAAAATCTTTAAAAATTCGTTTTTTGTTCTTAATTTTGTAACAAATTGAAAAATTATAATGATTAAAAGCGCAAGACATATTCTTGTTGGAAATTGATTGCTCCACAAAAAAGGTCTTATTAACTTTTTTCATTAATCTAACCATTCTAAAGATATTCGAGGTCAAAGTTAAAAAAAAATATAAAAACATTTTATATTTTTAAAAAATTTCTAATTCACTGAAACTTCATTATTTTCAAATTAGCAAGATATATTCTTGTAGGGGCTTAAACGTTCTACAAGAAATTCCTTGGAATGAAATTGATTGCTTTAACCGTTTAGAAGATATTCGTATCCAAATCGCAATGCATACGGGTCATAAGAAAACTATTGAAATCAGTGAGCATTGGTTTGGATACGAATATCTTCTAAACGGTTAAAGCAATCAATTTCATTCCAAGGAATTTCTTGTAGAACGTTTAAGCCCCTACAAGAATATATCTTGCTAATTTGAAAATAATGAAGTTTCAGTGAATTAGAAATTTTTTAAAAATATAAAATGTTTTTATATTTTTTTTTAACTTTGACCTCGAATATCTTTAGAATGGTTAGATTAATGAAAAAAGTGAATAAGACCTTTTTTGTGGAGCAATCAATTTCCAACAAGAATATGTCTTGCGCGTTTAATCATTATAATTTTTCAATTTGTTACAAAATTAAGAACAAAAAACGAATTTTTAAAGATTTTCTCGATTTTTGGACCTCAAATATCTATTCAACGGTTAGATAAACGAAAAAAGTGTATAAGGCCTTTTTTGTAGAGCGTTCAATTTCCTACAAGAATATGAAAAGAAATTTTCTAAAAAGTCAATTAATAAAAAAATTATTTTTTTTTAGTAGAAGCTTGATGTAAAAATGGAAAATTGCAAAGCGGAGGACCTTCCCATTAATATAAAGAGCTCATATTTGGTGTGTATATTCTAGAGGGGTCTAGCAATCGATTTTTCGGAGTACCAAATCAAAAAAAAAATTTTCGATTTTTTTGACCCACCCTAATACATATATTTATAAGCAAAGAGTAAAATGAATTAAAACTAAAAGTAAAGTTCGTTGCTCAGCTCTTTTGTTTAAATAAGGCCCCCTTTAAACTGATTCCAAACATCCAAGGATATTGCTATTTAACATTTTATTGGGGTAGATGTATTGGCTGGTTATTAACTGAAACAGTAAATTTGATTTTAGCCACTTAATAACTCAAGACTTCGTTGGGAAAGACGACAACAAAAACAATAAAATAAACACTGGCTTCCATTGTTACATTTTCAGATGTTACTCGAATCCGTGTTATGACGTGGATATTACGTTTATAGTGCCTAAAATATAAAAAAAATCATATTAGAAAATTTATAACTTACTTATATGTAACCAACTTTCAAACGCAAGGAAAATTTCATTGCGCTTCTGATAGATGCACTTGGTTTTTGCTATTTGCAATATTAATACAAAATTTCCCATTATTTCCCTTTTTAAATTTATATACAAATGAGAAAGGCTTTATTTTACAATACAACATTATTTATTTTGATTAATCAGCTTCAGCATGTAAAAATAATCACTTTCTTCCTAAATTCCACGATCTACTCTCAGAGACTATCACAATTTCCTATTCCATCGCTGGTGTGTAGTAAATTTCTATATTTTGGGGCACAATTTTAATTAGCTACCTTGTACCGCATCGTTGTCGTCATATCTCTCCTCATTTTTTTTTATGTCGTCCGTTGCAATAAGTCGAGAAAGACAATTTGTCATTTTGTTTAATTTATTTTGCGCGAATCATTAATCATCTCGCTTCATGTTGATGTTGCTTTCACTTTGTTTGGAGTATGAATATCTGTTCTGTAGTTTATGAGATAGGTGTACATTCAGTTAATATTATATTGTACTTCATCTTTTCCTTTCTTACAGTCATCTTCTTGTTCATAGTGGAAACGAAATAAAATAAAATCAAAAAGGAAAAAGAGATACAGGAAGCAAAATTGTGTTCGTACGAAAAACCGCAGGCTACCACGTTCCATACAAAAAACAGAACAAAAATTAAAGGAAAGCACTTTCATCTCTCTCCTCCACATTTAAAGCTAGATATTCCGTTGTTTTATCTAATTATTAACGCCTTTTTGATTTTTATTAAATCTGGATTTAATTATGACGCCTGCCAGTTACTTTTTTGTGGTTTCCGTTTGTGGTATTTTAATTATTACGCTTCTTGCGAAAGGTGGCTCGATTGGCCCCAAGCTAGGAAATTGTTTGTTTTTTATTATTTTTTTTTTTCGTTTTTTGCTGTTTTGTTTTGCTGTACCAGGAAGTTGGGTGCTATGAAGCCACCGTTTTATTCTACTTTACAACCCCGCTTACCGTCAATAGTACCTAGTGGTCATTTTAATTAAAATACAAGGACTATAGAAGATATACAAAGCATTTTTTTTCGGTAATTAAGGTTAAAGGAAAGAGCTTGAATCGAGAATGTCAAGTATCTTGCCGTAACGGTGTAAAAATATTTTCTTTATACAAATTGTAAGCTTTGAAGATTTCTTGTTAATAACAATGTTAAGAATGTTTCCGATGAGGGATGATGACATTGTTGTCAAAGTATTGATTTATGTGAAAATTGTGGTTTTTACTCTTCGATGAGTTGTTAGTTGGAAGCCGGACGAAGATGTTTTGTATTTTTGGAGTTGAATGAAGTTTTCAAAGATAAAAACAATTTTTCAACTATTTGAAGTAGAGTTTTAGGAATTTTGTTCACTTATTTGAAGTTTGTTTGTGGAAACTGCTAAGGTGATTGAATAAAAAAGGTACACAAATTGTTGCAGATGAAGTTGGCATTTAACAAAGGTATTTTTCTTTTTTGCTAAACAAATATTTAGTGCTTCTGTTTAGAGTAATAAAAAGTTACCTACTTTCTACCCCAGTAATCGGTTATCAATTTGAACATTATCAAAACATCAAAATAATACAGAACGAAATTTAGTAAAAGAACATTCGCTTCTCAATCTCCTTGTTCGTAGCTATGCATTATAAAATGAAGAATTTATTTGAAAGTTTTTTCTTGCTTTTGTATTCAAAATTACACCTTGTGGCAATACAACTCACATTAGTGGTTTTTCTTTTTGAATTCTGAGTAAGGAGCAGATCCGCGAAAAGAGCTCGTTCCGAACAGAAGGTGACTTGAGAATTCGTAATTATTTAAAAAACAAAATTGAGCAAAAAAAAAACTGCCACTGTAGAATTTTGGATGAAGGGTTTTTTTTTTCGAGGAAGGAAAATGTGGAGGTGTTTTTGGTGCATAATGTTTTTTTTTAATAAAAATATAAATTAATTTTTTACACCAAAAATTCCTCGAAATAATATTTCAGTTGAAAATCTCCTTTTTTCCTTTCTTAAAAAAAACATGATTTTTCACCCAAAATAAATGTATAATAAGAGTTGAGCACTTTTGAACACGGGGCACATTTGAACACTGAATATAAAATTCAAGTTTATCAATCGTTTTAAGAAGTAAGTAATTCGATATTTGAACCCGTCAACACCATATCCATAAAAATCAATGACTTTCTTTGGCTATCTCAGCTGACTTTCAGATTAGGTGGAAGGTGATATTTATAGTGGTTTTGCATTATTTCAGTTTTTTAGTTGCAAGAGTTTAAAAAAAAATTGCTGAGTGATTTCAAAACGCAATACAATTTTTGTCAGTGGTTAATAAATTTTTAACTAAATCAAGGTGAATTTTTGAATGAATATAATATTAATGTTAAATATTTATTCAACATTTAGGCTCGGCGCACACATGCGATTTCGATCGTGCGATTTTTCAGTCGCAAATTAGATGACAAGAATTTCAATGACTGTAGACACAATTTTCAAATTTTTAATCGCTGGAAGCATGTGTGTTCACAGGCATTGAAATTCTTGTGATCCATTTTTGCGACTGAATAATCGCGCGACTAAAATCGCATGTGTGCGCCTAGCCTTAATGTCGTTGACACAGTTGGGGTAGTTTTGAACAAGTGTGTTGGTGCAGTTTTGAACATGTTCAAAACCGGTCCGAGCAGTTTGTATAAAACATTTTAAGGAAACTTAAATGTGTTTCATTTAATAAATCGTATAAATGTTCTTATAAAAAGAATAATGAAACTAGTAGTTGTGGGCAAAATTAAAGAAAAATGGATATTTACAACATTATTGAAGATTTAAAAAAAAAAATGCCTGAATTCTTCAAGTTATACTAGACTGGTCTCGATGAGATCTCAATTATACAGAGTGATTCAGGAGCAATGTGCAAAAAAGTTAGAGCGTAAAGGTTGGGTCGAGACAAAAAAAATTGTATGGGAGGAGGGGGGGGGGGGGGCGTCTATTCCCCTTCGTTTAGTGCCAATTAAAAAAAAAATACTTAATTTGTAAAAAAAATTATTAAAAATCAACCGTTATACCTACCTTTTTGTAAAGATAAAAACTGTGTTTTATAAAAAGTTTAAATCAAGCCATTTTATGGCATACCTAGTTATTGAAAAAATAATTTTTGGAATAATTTTGAAAAAAAAAAAAATTTAAAACAAAACTTTTAAGCCTAGTGCATACTTGTGGAGCAAGTCGTGAAGTGAATTCATACAATTTTGGTATGTTTTTCAATTTTCAAATTAATTTTTTTCGAAAAATATATAAGGAGAGTAGACTCACGAGTGAAAGAGATTCCTGTACATTTTTCACGTGAACTACTTCACGTCGTGAAGCAAAACTCTCCAATTTTTTTTTTTCACCACGAAATTTCACAGGAACGTTCACGGGTAACCAAAAACAAAATATACAAAGTGAAAAAATAATGAAAATTATTTTTATTTTTAAGCGGAGTGATTGAATATAATTCAATTAAAAAGTTAAAGTGACCTCAACTCCATATGCGTTTCGCCCAGGTATGACAGTGGGCTCATCAATTAGATGTTGTCATATACCTTTACTAAGACGCAAAACTTTGGTCCATGAATATAGACACTTATAAAAATCACAACCTGAATAGACTGTGAATTTTAATATTTTAGGGGAACATGGTTACATTCTTGCACCTAAGAACAATTGCCCGTGGTCAGGCTAATAACAGTCTATTCAGGTTGTGATTTTTATAAGTGTCTGTATTCATGGACCAAAATTTTGCGTCTTAGTAAAGGTATGACAACATCTAACTGATGAGCCCACTGTCATACCTGGGCGAAACGCATAGGTATGGAGTTGAGATCACTGTTTAATTCTCAAACAGAATAAACTTCAAATCAAAATCACGAATTAATTTCAAGAATAAAAAAAATCACGAGCATTAACTTCAAAGGTTTTACAGAAACTGAATTTTATTTAAAGACAAAAAATACATGATATATTGAAAAAAGTGCTAATGAAATTAAAAGTGCAACTATGCAATAATATTCAAGCGTGGGAACAGGTAAAAAACGAAAATATACAAATCGGAAAATGAGATCCGTGAAACACAAAAATTTTAGCTGTTCACACTCTTGCATAAATTAATGACAAAAAAGATTATTGTTTAAAAAAAAAATGGAATTTAAATGAAATTTGAACATAATTAATAGCAAAAAGATTATTGTTGCACTTTACAAAAAATTAGTTTAAATGAAATATGAACAACCACTTTAACTTTTTAACTGAACAAAAACAAAATATATGGATTCACTTCAAGACTTGCTTCACCTACCTACTAGGCTTTAAACTAATTTTTTTTTCAAAATTTTATCTTATTAAGAAGTATTAATTTAGTTTTGAAAATTCGACGCACTTATTTGTTTTAAACAAAAACAGAAAATCCGGATCATTAATTAACAAATTAACAAAACAAATGATTAAATCTAGCCTTTTTGATGAACCATTAAAAAGTTATAAAATTCCAAACTCAATAACACAATCTTTCCCATGTAAATCATATGGGAAATAGAAATTTGCGATGCGGCCGTACTTAATGTTAATATTAAGGGCTGAAACTTTTACAGTATTTTTTTTCGTCATTTCCAACAATATTTTCGGTAATGCTTTGAACAAAAAAAAAATTAAGTCTAAACATTCAGATTTAAATGAGATTCAACAAAGTGACACAGTATTGTGTTAACTCTGAATTGATCAACTTTTTTTCATTGATAACACCTGAAAACTCCACTGAGAATTGTTCTTACTATGTCTTATTTTTACTTCTAGTGCAAAATTTATCTTACACTTTCTTCCAAATGTCGGAAATAAAATCAAATTGGTGTGAAAATCTTTTTCCAAGAAGCACAATATAGTTGACAATGAAAAATAACAAAATTAAGGAAAAGTTAATAAATTAAAAACAAAAACAAAATTAATAAACATTTTTATCTCGACGAAAGATCTTATCCAAAAATTTGTATGTCCCCGTCTACCACCATTGCATTTGTGGCTAAGACATTTTCGATTCATACGAGTGTGTTTTTTTTTTTGTGTCCACATTCTCACTTTCGACCGAAAGCAGCAACCTCTTTGAGGTTAAAGTACCACTTCGAGTGCAGGGATAAACCACAAAATCCCCTCTAGAAAGCAGAGTCAACTACTACTATGCTCAACTACACTATGGTCAACTATAAGGTTTACATAAAACAAACTGGTCACCAGCTGGTATATGGAGAAACCTCCGATATATACGACAAAGACGACGACAACGTTTGTGCGGATGGACGGGTGAACGCGTTGTCGTTTGCGTTGTCGTGAAAGACACGACACTGACAACGACACTAGCGACACCCCAGAGTAGGTATCTATACAATAACAACACTATGGCCTCGGCCATCAGACTTAAAGTGGAAAAAAGGAGGATAGCCTGCATTTATTACTATGCTGTTTGGTCAATTTAAATGCGGTTGGGCATATTCGCCTTCCACCGAACGTACACACTCTGGATAATGGATAAACTCCAGCCTCTAAGACCATTTCTACACCCGAGAACATCTGCAACAGTGCAAAACGAAGGATTAATATTTGTAGAACATGCCTTTCTGTTACCTTCTCTTCTCTGCATCTCTAGGAACTGAAGACCACGATAACTACGACGACGACAACGACGACGTGCGGTCCAAACATGGTCAATGGAGAAAATGCTACCAAAGCAAGAAGAACAAAAAAAAAACAGTTTTCCCAGTTTTGCGGTGGCGGTAATCGAGGAGACGGACACGGAGTAGGAGGGCCAAGAGGAGTGGGGCACGCTGTGTCCTCTCTATACTCATGACGACCCATTAAAGAGGACACCACTGCAGACCGTTCCAGCACCATTAATTGGGGCAAGTAATTCAATGCACATAATGTCCTAGACCCACTGCTACAGGTATGCATCATAAAGCATCAGCCGAGCCACGACCACGACCCCACCATCACCGGCCACCACCATCGCTGATTAATTTTTGCGCGCGCTTTTGTTCTGGTGCAGTGGTTGAAAGTGCATGCATGTGATTTGAATGGCAATGCAGTGCATCATCGTCAGGGCCAGGCAAGAGCATCCAGCAGCCCCAGTTTTTCAGTTCCAGAGCTCAGCATCATCATTACCACCGCTCTACTCAATTTAAAATTTAAATAAAAATAAAAATTAAAAAAAACTTAACAACGAACAATTGAAAGTTTTAAATAAAAAATAAATATTAAAAAAGCTTGACTATTATACGTCAACGGAATGACCACATTCACTGTCCGTGTACACTGGTACATATATCGGGGACAAAGGATTCCATTTAATAAACATCAACGATCCTGGAGAGTTAAGCTCACGCGAACGCGAACAGAAAAAAAAAACCCCTCGAAAATGCTACAAAAGTCCATAACACTTAATAAAAACCGCCTGATATGTCGGTTTTCCGTATTATATGGATGACGACGACGACGAGTTATGGTAGTGACGTAGTATGGTTGTACTCCAGTGTGAGTTTATTACCTTATTTTTTCTCTCTATAGAGGGCATATGTATTGGTTTTGTGTAAATTAAAAAAAAAATAAATAAATAATTTAAATAAAAAAAACTGATTGGGAGATAGAAATACAGATTTTATACAATGTTTTTGTAGCATGGTTTTAGTTTGAAAAACCTTCAAATAGATTTAACTTTTAAACCGTGCTGTCATTCTTGATAGTTTCTGGACCTTTACATTTAAAAAAATATTTTTAAATGAATTGTTAAACATAGATGATGATTCTGCGGCATTTAGGAATATTATGAGAGCGCTGTTCTGCCGTGTACTAGTGATTGGTGGAAATTCCAAAATTGGGTGTTTTTTAACAGTACCCCGTTTTCATATTAATTTGTTTTTTTATATGTTGAATGCAAAAAGATTTGGGCTACTTTAAAACTTTTTAAAGGGTTGGGGTCAAAATTCTGCCGGGTCAAAATTCTTTTGTCAAAATTCTGCTTTCAAAATTCGGCTTTACAAAATTCTGCTTTCAAAATTCTGCTTTTCAAAATTCTGTTTTTCAAAATTCTGTTTTTCAGAATTCTGCTTTTCATAATTCTGCTTTTCAAAATTCTGCAAAAAATTAAAAAAGGGTTTGGAAAATGTTAAAAAGCGTGCGCTTTTTAACATTTTCCAAACCCTTTTTTAATTTTTTGCAGAATTCTGTAAAATCATCTTTTTGAAAAATTATCTTCTTATTTGATTACTTACCTACATAATTTGTCATTTTTTAAATGCGAATTAATTTTTGTTTTATAAATGAATAAATTTGAAAATATTAAGAAAAGGTTTTTAATATTAAACATTTCCGAAAATAACTAAAAATTTATTAATTTATCAAATAAAGATGAATATTCAAATTTTGAATAAGAAAAGGAATGTACAACATCGGTTCCAATTAGTATACATATTTTATTTGAAAGAAAGTCAGTATATGAATTTCAAAAAATATTTGCGACACTTAAATAAAAAAATTTAGGAAAGTACCAATGTTGAATTACATTAATGAGGTGTATTTTTCTTTAGCCAGCGCATATGCTATAAAAAAAAAACAGAATTAGCAGAATTTTTTTGTTAAAATATAATGCTGGCAGAATTTTGAAAAGCAGAATTTTAAAAAGCAGAATTTTGAAAAACAGAATTTTCGCTGAAAAAGCAGAATTTTGAAAAGCAGAATTTTGAAGCCAGAATTTTGACCCGATCCCCTTTTTAAAATCTAACAATAAATCAAGTTACGCAAAAAGAGATCTTGGGTATAAATAGTTTTCAAAAAAAAAAAAAAAAAAAA
Organism: Episyrphus balteatus; assembly: GCF_945859705.1. Classification (NCBI taxonomy): domain Eukaryota; kingdom Metazoa; phylum Arthropoda; class Insecta; order Diptera; family Syrphidae; genus Episyrphus; species Episyrphus balteatus. Next base: position 33,899,954 of record NC_079137.1, on the reverse strand, counting down.
AAACTTTCGGAACTCCACGCAATGCTCGTTTATCATTCATATCTTTTCTTTTAATCATAAATAATGTCACTTGAATTTATAAAAACATAATCAAAAGTATTTATTAAAAATTTTCTTAAGTTTGTTTGTTTAATTGGTCAGCGAAAAAAAATTTCTTAATGATTAAATTTTAATCAATAAAAAAAATGTTACACATACGCCATAGTGACTTTGAAATTTACTTATTTTGTCATGAAAATGTAAAATCAGAATACAGTAACTCTTTTTAAACTTTATTGTTCCTATCTTCGTGACTTTTTTAAAATAAAATAAATTTCTCCGTCGTCCGTCGACGAAATTATAGAAAATCATCAAACTAACCCTATAGCCTGTTCAGATGAAATTTGTTCTATTGTTCACAATTTAACTGAAATAAAAACTATAACTTTCAATAAATATCTATAGGGTGAAAAAGATCTTTTAATCTTAAGGAAAATTAAAGAAAATAAACATTTATAGCCCAGTCAAATAAGGATTCAACATCGGAATTTGTTAGTATATTTGTTTCGATATTTTTTAACTTGCCTCAAATATCTAACAACTTTTTTAACCCCTTGTAACCCAAGATCGTAAATTTTAAAATTATCGTCTTATATTGTCTTTAACTATAATAAAACTCGTATTTGAAAAAAATCAATATCTTCATTATTTACTTAGTTTTTTTTCGAAATTTACGGAGTTAAAATAATTAATTTTTAAACTTAAATGCAAAAATTCAAACAAAAAACTAACTAATATTTATTTTTAGGCACTTTACAAAAATCCAAAAATAAAACCTCGTTAGTTTATGAAGGAAAAATATTTTTTCAGAATTTCGTAGTTTTTACACAATTTTGCTTATTTTCAAAAAAATCGATCTTTCAATATTAACTGCCAATTAAAAACTATTGGTGCCATTTATTAGAAGTATGATGTTCTATTTCGATTAAGGAATATTTGAAAAGTATGTTATAAGGTTGTTGGATCTTTGTTGGTTTGTAACAGATATTTCAAATGGGGCTACAAGGGGTTAAATAAGTCTCAGCTTACCGGAACCGGGAGCTGCAGGTTTGTAAAATAAAAATGAATATGTTGACACAACAAATTAATTCAAGGAATTTTTTAATGAAAATTCCAAGGAGACCAATATCAACAGGAGCAAACAAATAAATGGATTTTAAAAATTAATGGGGGAGAAGCGTGGAGAAAAATATAGGCTAATTTGTATTAAAATATAATTCGAATAAAAACACACGGAAAAATGACCACATACAATTAAGCAGATCCCACCTTAAATTAAGTTAGAAATGAGCATGATAAACTGCAACTAAAGCTAATGTGTGACTATAATTTTAATATGTTTATTTTTTTTTTCGTTTTTTTTAAGATGAAAATTCACATTAAAATAAGATGAAGTTCATATTAAATTTAACTGAGTTTAAGTGGAATCACATTATTTTAATCGGATACCCTGTTATTTTAAGGTGGTTCAATTTAATGTGCGCATCATCTTATTTTAACGTGCCCTTTTTTTCTCCGTGCATTTGTACAATACAATAAATTTTGTCATTATTTAAACAGCAAAAGATTTATTAATTTTTGGCATTTAAACATTATTTCAAATAGTCTAAGAGCCGGCAGCATATTTTGGCAGTTTTGATATAACCGAAATTCGAGTATGCACATATCTAGATATGCACCACAGTATGTCAACGGAAAAAGTCTGGCAGTGATCTTTTTCAGCTTTCCCTTGCCAGACGCATCCAAAGTACAGCAAAAAATCAACTTTTGGCGTTTTGGTGTAACCGAATAAATGATACACCAAAAAATCATAAAAAATCCCCTGATTTCGAAACTGTGGGTACCGCAAGTTTCTTTTTCAGCTTTCCCCCCGCCAGACCGCTTTAAAGCATTTTTAAGTGCATTTTTCTAATAAAAAACCTAATTACTTATTTTCTGTTAGGTATAACCGAATGATGGTAACAAATTAATATTCTATGTCTATTCCAGGTCTAGAAAATATAATTTTTAGCCAGCTATTTTTCAGCCTTCCCTCTGCCAGACGCATCCAAAGTGCAGTCAAAAATCAACTTTTGGCGTTTTGCTAGGTATAAACCGAATAAATGATACACCAAAAAATCATAAAAAATCCCCTGATTTCAAAAATGTGGGTACCAGAAGTTTTTTTTCAGCTTTCGCCCCGCCAGACCGCTTTGAATCATTTTGAAATGCATTTTTCTAATAAAAAACCTAATAGCTTATTTTCAGTTGGGTATAACCGTATGATGGTAACAAACAAAAATTCTATGTCTATTCCTGGTTTAGAAAATATAAGTTTAAGCCAGATATTTTTCAGCCTTCCCTCTGCCAGACGCCCTTAAAGGTTTCCCAAACAGGTTTTTCCATACAAAAAACACCTAGTTTCTGTTTTTTTCTTATAAAATTGAAATAATATTCTTTTGTTTAGAGTAACCATATGATGGCCAATTATTAACTTTCTCTGCCTTTTACTGATTTAGAAAATATAAGTTTAAGCCAGTTTTTTTTCAGCCTACCCTCTGCCAGACGCCCTAAAAGGTATCTCAATAGTACGGGAAAGTTAGATTTTGCTATATGAAAATTAAATTATTTCAAGTTTGTCATACATTGTTTTTCTGTAGGTTCAAAAATACGCGAGTTATGTGAAAAACTAAAATTTTTATTAAAAAAAAAATGGCGGCCAAATGACTCTTGGTGCGATTGTACAAAATGTGGTTTTAGACTCTTTCGATCCCTGGGTTTATGCTCTTTCGAGCCCTGAAGTCAAAATGCATTTCGGATTTTTTCCCAGACCCCCATATAGCAAAATCTAACTTTCCCGTACTATTGAGATACCTTTTAGGGCGTCTGGCAGAGGGTAGGCTGAAAAAAAACTGGCTTAAACTTATATTTTCTAAATTAGTAAAAGGCAGAGAAAGTTAATAATTGGCTATCATATGGTTACTCTAAACAAAAGAATATTATTTCAATTTCTAAAGAAAAAAACAGAAACTAGGTGTTTTTTGTATGGAAAAACCTGTTTGGGAAACCTTTAAGGGCGTCTGGCAGAGGGAAGGCTGAAAAATATCTGGCTTAAACTTATATTTTCTAAACCAGGAATAGACATAGAATTTTTGTTTGTTACCATCATACGGTTATACCCAACTGAAAATAAGCTATTAGGTTTTTTATTAGAAAAATGCATTTCAAAATGATTCAAAGCGGTCTGGCGGGGCGAAAGCTGAAAAAAAACTTCTGGTACCCACATTTTTGAAATCAGGGGATTTTTTATGATTTTTTGGTGTATCATTTATTCGGTTTATACCTAGCAAAACGCCAAAAGTTGATTTTTGACTGCACTTTGGATGCGTCTGGCAGAGGGAAGGCTGAAAAATATCTGGCTAAAAATTATATTTTCTAGACCTGGAATAGACATAGAATATTAATTTGTTACCATCATTCGGTTATACCTAACAGAAAATAAGTAATAAGGTTTTTTATTAGAAAAATGCACTTAAAAATGCTTTAAAGCGGTCTGGCGGGGGAAAGCTGAAAAAGAAACTTGCGGTACCCACAGTTTCGAAATCAGGGGATTTTTTATGATTTTTTGGTGTATCATTTATTCGGTTATACCAAAACGCCAAAAGTTGATTTTTTGCTGCACTTTGGATGCGTCTGGTAAGGGAAAGCTGAAAAAGATCACTGCCAGACTTTTTCCGTTGACATACTGTGGTGCATATCTAGATATGTGCATACTCGAATTTCGGTTATATCAAAACTGCCAAAATATGCTGCCGGTTCTCGGTCTAAAATCTTTCGTCCTGATTTTGGTGAATTATTTCTCAAACATCGATTTACAGGTTTTGACTTTTCAAGGTCTATATCTCGAGTTGCAGATTTTTTACAATATTTTTTTGTATGTATTTTTGTTTATTTGTTTGTATGTATTAACAATATCTATCAAATCACTTTTTTTTAAGGAATCAGTTTACCCTACTAAAATTTCAAACTTCTAAAAATTCTGAATACTCAAATTTTTAAAATTAATTTTCTCGCCCGACTAACAATTTTGCTTCTGTAAAGCTTTATACATGCTTCTTTTGCTTCTATAAAGCTTTATAGAAGCAAAATTGTTAGCTGGGCGGACATAAAGTTTTTTTTACACCTCTAAGACTTACCATATAAGCAGGGTGGCGTTGTCGATAAAACTAAAAAAATGAACTTTAAAGAGACAGGATGTTGCCAGGCAACCCATGTGCAAACTGTATCTTTAGACACTACCTTTAAGAAAATATAACTCTCAACTGGTATGACGATGAGGATAGGTCGCCCAATGGCAGGACCTAAGACTATATTCGTCAGCGAAAAAAATCTTGATTTAATGATTTTTTTCAGTATACGAAATGTTACGCATACACCATAGTGACTTTGGATTTTACAATAAAAAGTGATAAAGAGTTTTTACCAGATAAAATAAAATGAAAGTTTTTGGTCATTCAATATTGAAATTCTAATTAATGAATTACTTATATTACTTGAATTTTCATTGTTCTAGGAATTCGAAAATTGTACGAAATTGTAAAAAAAATGTAAATAGTAAATCCAGGTGGGAAGCGGTATACCGTATTGAGCGACAAGATATGACAAGGAGGGGCGGTGTTAAGAAAATGTAACGCTCAAAGTTCATAGCTTGATTTTTTTCATTTCTCGAAAATTCCGTCATCTATCCAAAGAAGGTGTTGTAGCTTTATTTTTTTGAACCTTACAACCTAAGTTTTTAATAAGTGTCATTGTTACCGCTAAGTATCATAATCAATATTTTTATCAACACAACAAGTTTTCCAAAATTCTGACATAATCCTGCCAACGGTGCAGGAGCCTTTAGGAGTAGCAGCCAACTCAAAGTTCTTAAAAAACTAGATTTACAGGTGAGCGTAGATGGCTTCTACTGCCTAAAATAATAGCTTCAAGTATGCTTTATAAGCTATAACCTGGAATCAAAAAATGTTTAATTTTTTTTTTTAAATTACTTGTTATCAGCACTCACCGACAGCGAATGCATGCGACACATTTTCGTATTTTATAAATTATTTTTTTTTTTTATATTTTCAATTCCCTATCATTCATGAATTTTTTGAACAACAATTTGTGGCATTCTGCTGCAAGCCCTTTGCACTCTTATGCCCCTCTCCCCCCTTCCCACCGCCTGCTAGAAATGTTGGTGTTGGAAAATAAATTAATTTGTTTGAATAACCGCGCCCGACTGCTGTTGATTGAAGTGACAGATTTGTAATTAATGCTCGAGTTTCTGGCCATGATGGCCATCAACAATCCAATCCAGCTGAGGTTGCCACACTTTTGTAGTTTGTTGGTTGATGGTTGCAAACTTATTCCTGGTTCCTGTTGCAACCGAACCTGGTGAGTTGTTTCATCTTTTTGACTATAAAGAAGCAACACAAACTCTATCAGAGCTCTCTGGTGTGTGTCCCTGTCCGATATATTTGTGTACAACCCAACTGACTGAGTTTAAATCTCGTATATCGAGGTGAAATAATAATTATTATTTAATCCTTTGATCTTTCATGCATTAACCTAATGAATAAACATAAATATGTACGAGCACCGACCGATATATGGGTGATACATAAAGTACAGAGACACAGTACAGCTCTATTATAAGTCAGGAATTAATTTTGTTTGTGTTCGAACGTGTCGACTGATGGCAGGTTAGCATCATTGCACGATTCTGATGCTGCTTTGTGTGCACTTTGCATCCACGAAACACGACGGCGGCATATAGACACCAGGTACATTCTCTGGCTGCATCAGCAGCTTCAGCCGCCCCCCGAGCAACATATGATTGCTTCGATTATTATATTGTTGGGATCGTTGATGGGTCTCTACCTTAACCTCCTATGGCAAAGTCAAATGGGCGGCATTTAAGCTTTTGATGTTGTTGTTAAATAATTTTCAAAAAGAAAAATGAGTAAAAAAAAAAACAAAAGTTTCCAGTCATTTACAGCTGACTGGAGGCCAACTCTCCGGATATAACATAATGATAATAAAATGGGGTTGGATATAAACGAATACCTGTGATCATGTAGATTCTCTTCGTGTTTATAATCGAATGAGCAATTCAATTAAATTTTCTGAAATCGCTTCGGATATCATTAAAATCTCTCGTGTGCAGAAAAATATTTTGACATTTTTGCTTATATTTTATATGAAGAAATAATTTAAATGCGAAAAGTCAGTTGTAGTATTTATTTATCTTTGATAGTTTTGTGTGAGAAGATGTTTGGAATGTTTTGTGTTGCATAAGTGAATTCCTGGAAATTACAATGTTAGATTTTAATTATTGAGAAATTGATTTGCTTTATAGTTGGGAAAAGTACCTAACTTTAAAATTTACTGAGAAAGATTAATTTAAATAATTCAGCAACCGCTCTTGTTTCAATTTTTTTTTTTTTGGTTTTCAATAATTATGAATAGATGATCTTAAAAACCCTTCTGTTGATTCTCACTTGATGGAATTTGAGGATATTTTTAAAAATGTTTTTTTCTTTTTTTTGTCGGCAAGGGGTTAACTATGATTTTTTTTTTGAAAACCCAAAAAAAAAAAAATAGATTTTGGTTTTTAGTTATGAATAGGTCATGAATTTTCTTTTGATATCCTACACGATGGATTTGAAGGATATTTTTGAAAATGTATTTTAGTTTTTTTTATGATGGCAAGGGGTTAACCTAGATTTTTTTCCGACAGTCCAAAAAAAAATTTGTCAAAAACCGTGGTGTTTTACGATTTCTGTCAAAAGTTGACCTATCGAAAAAAGTTAAATGCAAAAGTTGTAGATAGTCCAAAACTTTTTCTCAGACCATTTTTTTACATAACCTCAAAAATATTGAAAAAAAATTCAAAAGTACGATTTTATGATTTTTTATTTTTATCTTTTAGAAAAATGATTGGAATTGTACAAAACTTTGTTAAAAATTACTTTGTTATGTTTTCTATCTATTTAAACTGTTTTTTGAGCAAAAAGTAAAATTTTTTGATTTTTGACGAATTTAATTTGAAAAATAGCCTATTTTTCAATCAAAAAAGTTACCGACAAAATTTTTGATTTATGAAAAGTTTGGAATGCAGTTATTTAGATTAAAACCTATTATTTAAGATTGTGTTTAAGAAAATATTGAGAAAAATTGAATCATTTATTTTCAAAACATGATAAGTCCACTTTTTTTAAAAATTAGTTTTTTTTACTAAATTGTTACTCTAGGGATAACCACGTTTATCTTCAAAATAATGAAGTATCTAATTTTTAGTATCAAAAATAGGATAAGTCCCGGACTTATCATCTTTTGAAAATAAACAACAGCTTTTTTATGTATAAATGCTATATTAAGCTACTGGCTGAAAATCTTAAGTTTAAACTTTAAAGAGTCTTTAAAGTTAAAGAAGCACTCCGGACATTATATTTTAATCTCAAATACAATTTTGTAATAGACTAGAGATGAAAGCAAAACTGTGTACCCACTTTAAAACTAATTTCACATCAAAGTATGATAAGTCCAAAAGCGTTTTTATTTTTTATCTTTTGAACTATCGCTCCAAAAATTAAAAACGAAACGGTATTTTGTACCTAGGCAAAAGTTCTACAGAATATATTTTGTATAAATTTTGCTACACACATCAAAAGAAAATAGAACGTTTTTTTTTTCATGGACTTATCATGTTTTGAAAATGAATGATTCAATTGAAAAACAAAAAAAAAAAACGATTTTTAAGATCGATATTTCCGTAAATGACAGTAATATGGGCGAGAAATAATTTTCCATAGAAACCAAATTATACTTTTCTAATGTCCTTTGACCTTCTTTATTTGAACCTAGCATTAGAATAGCTCTAACGTGCACATTTTTTGAGATATTGAATTTTGAAGGTACAAAACACTATTTTTGTGATGTTTTGGTGTGGTAATATCTCAAAAACGTAATGTGATAGAATTTTTCTGACTTCCAATTCGAGCTCAGCGCACAAAAAACAATTAGAAAAATATACTTTGATTTCTATAAAAAAAAAACTTTTTGACAAGTGAAATCGAACAGGGCAGAAAAACGAAGTTTTTGTATTCTGAAAGGGTACAAAACTTAAATAATATGGAAAAATTACCTAATAAAAAAGTTGGATTTCTCAAGAAAAAAAATTTTATCACGGTTATTTATGGAATATTCTCAACAATGTTATAACATTTTGAAAAGAAATTGATCGCACCAACTTTTAGATAACTTGCCGAAACATCGTAGTGCATTAGAGTCATGTAAAATTTTTTTGTACTTAGTTCGGCAAAAAAGTAATACCTAGGTATTTACTTTAAAACTGATGCAGCTGATTTGAAATTTTTGAATGCATTTGGAAGCAGGGTTATTCAAGGTTCCGTAACAAAAGAAAAAAATGAGAAAAATTAAGATTTGTAATCACGCACCTGAAAAACCGTCACAGGGTGAGCATTTTTTTGATTTTTTTTTTCGAATCCCCATAACTCATCACAAAATATATATGGCTGCGATTTTTTTTAATTATTTTTCTGATAACTGTCACCACCTACCCTATCTACCGTTTTCGCTTCGACGTTGACTTTTGGGACACCCTGTATAAAACAAATAATAAAAAAGTGTGTAAGTAAATAGAACTCAATATCCACTATTTTTTTGAAGATTTATATCAAAGGTTTCTGGTTTATTTCTATTCCAACTTCAAACGTCTTGTTTTTTTAACAAAATTTTATTTTGGAGTTTTGCATTGTAGGTACAATGTTAACCTTATGTAGGCCAAGCCTTAGTGTTTAATATCTGGGGCATTATTAGTCACCTCTACCACATTTTCAAACTTATCTTCTTCATAAATCTTTCCAACAACCAACAGTGACACATGATGTAAACATCAGCAGATAATATAATGTCACTTACTAGCAGTGTGAATATATCCCCATGTTCACTTGAGTGCATCTTTGGTTTGAATGCGGATCTGCAATCTAAATCCCAAACTTGACCAACTTAGCAAAATATCTGCAATCGTCCTCCTCCCATCCAAATCCTAAAGGTATATAGATAATAATTGGCATTAAGGACCATCCCGTGATAATTAATTACTAAACCACCACGCAATATTTCACTTCATGATGTGCGGTCTGTAACCGACTGACAAGCTGACGACCATCAGTATTGGCTCTTTGTCATTTGCTCCCCAAAATTAGCTTCGTCATGTATGAAAGATGCATAAGCATATCTGGATTATAACTTGAGGTTGATATTATAAGATACGAGACGAGTATGATGAAGAAGTTCGACTTGTCGATGCCATGTAAATCAATCATGGTGGTGTATAACTGGGTGAGAATGATGTATGAAACAAAGATAATCATTAATCGTTTAATTTTAATTTACCTCCCCCAACGTGTCTCCGCACCTGAATTGCAATCATACCTAATAATAATAACTCAATAAATATCCCAGGACCGATTTTTATCCATATATAGATTACGGACTATCACAACACCTGAGATTGACAATTTGTCACATCCTTTGTTGCGGAATTCAATATATTCCCCATCCACCAGAACCGCCACAAACAATCAACACACAAATGAAGTTACAAATTCCATACAAGTCGTCCCCATATTCAGCTCGAAAAACGAAGAACTCGCTCTTCCGAAAACGTTTCAATGCGAAGTTCTATAAAATCGATGAATTCGACACACGTTTCAGTAATGTATATGCATGTGGCTCTAGCTTCAGTGGAATAGAGTGGTTGGGTCGATTTGAAAATCCTGTGCGTTGGTTACCCCAACCCAGACCTTTTAGAGCTAGTACCCAGACCCACCTATATTGCCTATTCCTGAGCTGACTCTGTTTCGTCTATTCTGCACTCTCTCCTCGACCTTCTAGAGAGTATGAAACATACAGTATATTTATGCTTATGAAGTGAACTCAGGTTTATCGTTCGTTGGTAGAAATTCATTTCTTTTTTTTTTTTTGTCTATGATGGAATTGAGGGCCCTTGGGCTCAATACAATAAACATGAACAAATACGACACTATCTCCACCTATGAATGTCATTTTATGATTTACGATTCGATAAAATGAAATTTATTTCATCTGACAGTTTTCACAGCAAAAGCAGGCAGCAGCGTGTGTGCTGTGTACTCGGTGCTGGTTGTTTGTGTCTTGTGTACTTCGTGCTTTTGCTCTATGCTCTGTACGCGCAATCTATATATGCTCGATGACGACGTACGTTCGTGCCCAGATCAGACATAGCGAACCCAGACACAACATATAAAGAGGGAATGTTTTGTGAAAAAATTTTCGGGGAAAAACTATATCGATTTCATTTAAAAACTAGAACTTTAACACTTCTATAGTTGTTGACTCTCCTAAAGGGTGTTGGTTGATGTGGTGGCATTTCTAGCAAAAGACTTGCTCATGTTTTGTTTTTGAATTGGGACAGGAATCGAAATAGGTTCCTATCGCTCGACATGTTTTCTGTTGATTAAGATTTTCGCTCTAGTTCTGTAGTCCTATAGTTGAGGGTTAATATTATGTAGGATACAGTAGTTTAGTTAGGGGTGAAAAAATGGCGAACAAATCATAAAATTTGGGTAAACAAACCATAAACTTAGAAAAGGTATGGTGCAATTTTTACAGCCATGCTAAAAAAGTAATAGGTAGAATCCGTGTTGAAAATTCAGTAGGAAATCACGAAGAAGACAATGGCTTAAGTCTGCCTTTGGTAAGAACTGTATTACTCCAAACTCATAAAACTATTGATTTACGTTGTACAATAACCTTGTGATTGAAGGTTATAGTTCAGAGGTATTCTACCGAACGCCGCCGTTACTAGTCACAAAAATGAATGGAATAACAGATGGGGGGGGGGGGGGGTACAAAAAACAACGGTATTGGCATGCGGTTCTTCTAGAGTAAAACGCTGAAAAGTAAAGTTTTTTTTCCAATGGGGCTTACTTAGTTCAACTTTTTTACTCCACTTGATGCTTTTATCTTGTTCTTGTTCCTTTTGTTGTCTTGATTTAAAATACAGTCGGCTGAAACTCACTTCGTCCGAAGTTTATAAAATTATGTTTATACCTAATAGAAGAGCAACAATCTTTATTTCGACCTTCAGACATTAAGAAAACTGCTAGCGTCATCAATATTCAACATACTCGTATTTTTGTCTTTTTTTCCAATTTTAAACAGAGACATTTTCAATGATGTACAAATTATGTGGATGTGGCTTTGTTATCTATCTGCACGACTGGGTCGCACGTACTTGTTCAGGTATTTCAAAGTATCTTTAACCTAAATATCTATTGGAAATTTAGGATTTTGTTTAGTATCGAGAAAAAAAAAATCGAAAGTTATAAAAAATTACCTAAATTTTTAAAATTAAAATTTTTTTTTTTTTCAAAAAACTTTAAAAAAAAAAAACATTTTTTTTCATTTTACACTTCAAAATGATGTCTGCAAATTTTTAATAAAATTGACTTATTCTTTGATGAAATATATGAAAAATATGTCAATTTTTGAAAAATAAATAAAAACGCGGTTTTGTTATTAAAAAACTTAAAAAAAAACGGGTCTAGGAAATTACGCAACAATCATCTGTACCAAATTTCAAGCAAATAAATCCATCAAGCCCCAGCTCGATGTACAGATGGACGCACAAACGCAAATACGCACAGACCGACGCGACGGACGGCATGACGACACTTTTTTTATCTTCTCCATCTTCGTAATGTTGGTTTTGATTAAAACCTTGGATTTTTTTTTCTACGCGAAACCAATTCTTGCCCCATAGGTAGAGGAAGAGTGGGTGTACACATGTATCTACACGCGATTGAAGTTATACCTCTAACTTACAGAAATTCACTTAGTAAGGTCAATACATTGAGGGAAAAAACAACTTAAAATCAACGAAAACCACGTTGATTCAACTACTTTTCGGAATGATTTTGCGTTGAAGACGAAAATTTTAAAATCAAAGTTTAAAGTGGTTTACTGTTATAAAACATCTTTATATATAAAATAGAAAAAATTGGCAGCCGCTGGGGATCGAACCTACAACTCTTGGGTTACTAGGCGAATGCTTTACCAACGTGCTATCCCACTGTTGAAAATAAGAGTGATAAAATGCAACAAATGCTGAAGTCCGACAAAAATAAAAAAATTTCTTACGTTGTTTCACAACAAACAAAAATAAAAAAAATTTTTTACATTATTTCAATTTTATTTTGAAGAAGTTTCATGTTAATTTTTTCAACATTAAATCAACGTTGAACAATTTACATTTTACGTTGCGTTTTTTCCCTCAGTGTAGCTCCGTTTCGTTTTCTGACGTTTCCGATTACAACAGATCAAGCTTAAAATATTTAAAAATTATCACGGAACATCTGACAGACAGGAAAGATTCTTGGACTTGGCAATTTCGGCAATATAAAAATTAAAAAAAAACACTGGTCCAATTTTTGTTAAGGAATATATTTTACACAGGTTCTTGCTGTGCTCATAATATCCTATAAAATGCCCTTAGGACATTTCCCTTAAATTTAGCCGAGCTTAAATTTATTTAAGCTAAGAAGATCTAGCAAAAAAATTCTAATTTTTGTTTTAAGTAAATAACTTATTACATATCTGTAAAGAATCAAAATGGAAGAAAAGGGATACACAAATGGAAGCTGAACGTGAGAGAATATGGGTACAAAATTTTTAGGTCACAAAATTTCACTATTCAGGTTTTGATCAAATGAGAATAATATCTATTATACGTTTGCGTATATGAAAACAAAAACTAAGTTCATGAAAAAGCGCTAAATTAAGCATTGAAAATGGCTCAAATTGTTTATTTCACAGTATATAACATTTATTAGGCCTTCTTGCGGTTGGAGTTTCACGAAATTCAACAGAATATCATAAACATTGAAGACACTAAAAATATGAGTCTTAATTTCCCCTTTTTTTTTAGTACCACTGAGTCTGAAATCGAAATAAAGAATGCTATATCACGTTATGTTATCGAGACGCTTCAAGTAAAAATATCAAAAACCCAGGTTTAGAAAATTCTAATAATTTTTCAGATCATGAAGTTATGTTTGACTTTTACTATCCCATTTTATAAAACAATTATTTGACTTCAAAGTTCGTTTAAAATCACTTCGAATTACTAAGTTGGCTCTGAGATACACATAAATTTAGCAGCCTGAAATTTTTGAACCCACCATAGTAAGACTTTTTTTTTTAAATAATTCGTTGCTAGAAGAATGCTTTCATACTAAACTGATAGATCCGCTTTTTAAAAGTTAAAATACAGATAAAATTGTGTATATATAAAACGTCAGAAATTGAAACGTATTTGATAAATTTTAAAATTTGAAAATTGAATTAGGCCAAACTCTTAAGGAATCCTCCCGGATGGAAAGAATTTAATTACCAAACCAAAAAATTTACATTTTTCCTGTTTTACTTTAACTTTGGTATTAAAAATGCGCCTTGGAAAGTTTGTCCCTTATCCTAAGCCACTGCACTGGCTATAGTTGTTGTCCATCGATCGGTGTGTGTCCATTCATAATAGCAAAAGTATCTTTCTCTAAACATCATACTGACTTCGTGTTGTTTTGTAGCGATAAATACACACGATAAATCGAAATTAATGTGTTTGTGTCAAAAGTCAACCCGTAGTCGATTTATTTTTCGACTATAAAGTGTCTGTGTGTTGACTGGAGGCGAGAAACAAAATTATACAAACACACTCGTTTACTTTACGGAAACAAGAATTGCACTCTGCAACATCCAGATGCGATGCAGTGAAAGAAGTTGGAAGAAAAGTCTAGATACCTACAACTGCTGGCAGATCTCACCTGAATGCACAAAATTAAAGTTTCTCTACAGTACAACATTCGGACTTCAAGGTGTCTTCTCTCAATATGGGTTTGAGTCTTTTTTTTTTCTTTAACTTTCTACCCTAAGCACGTTTCAATTTGGTATAGGTTAGAAACTATATGAACACAAATTTTAACAGCAAATCTATCGAAGAAGCCCGCTCGTCGCTGCTCGTCCTTTTTAGATACTCGCCTGCAAAACGCACAGAGCACACCAAATTTAATTTTAAACCAAAAGTGCCTCTCTAGTGATTGCTAATTGGCTCCTATTATTTTGTAATTTGGCTGCCTTCAATCGAAGGTGAAATTCAATTAACAGGCAATGCTGAAACCACTACGAGTGTTTCACCCTTGTGTTGCCGCCACCCTTCGTGCATCAAACCCAGCAGCAAGCAAGAGCACTCACTCTGTACCGCACACTACATCCCTCACACTGCGTTGCCTTTATTGGCTTTAACAAAAACTTCCTTCTCATTGCCATCATGCATACGAATTTAAGAAGAAAAGTGGTGGCGGTAAACGGATGATGATGTTGATAATGGGGGGAAGAAGGGTAGGGGAGGTTCTTGATGGAGCTGCTTGGTGGTGGTTCTACATTCTACACCTTTGTACTGGAAGGCACAAGAAAAAGGGGCCAAAATTGAGTTTGAAACAGTCTTCCGGAGTAACCAACTATATAGCTTGCTTTGCTACCTTTTCCGACGTCTTTTCATAGTGGTGTACGTGAAATTGAAATAATAAAACACTTAGAAAAGGATATGAAAAAATCAAGTAGCACCAAGCACCAGCAACCGGCGAACAGCAACTCGAAGAACTCTAAGGCAACAGCACTCCACCCAGGAACAGAAGCATCCAGCAGCAACACAGTAAACCTACCGCGAAATGAGTAGATGACGGTATAACTTTTTTTTTCTTCCTGTTATTGTTGGTATTTTTGTTGCTATATATTCTTTTTTGTATACCTAATAGTCAAGTCTCGCGGTCTTGAAGTCTCGTCTCGTCGGTATAATACTTTTGCCTCGACATTGTTACAATAGAAGCCACTTTTAGCATGCAATCAATTTTTATTATATTCAACTTCTCTCTGATTCTCTCTCTCTCTCTTTCCCTTGGACGAAGTGGAAAAAGTTTTAAAGGTTCAACGCATTTGTGAGTTAATATCCACATAAAAACACCTCATTACAGTAGAAGACAGGAAATTTGTTCAGCTTCAGACATAGGTCTAGATCTATGCTCAAGAAACGATTTACACCATCCGAGTTTTGTACACAATAATCTCCATTTTTCTCTTATTATTATGTTAACATTTAAAAAATGTTTTAATTGGCGCCCGGGTGGAAAACTTTTGTTATTTATTGAAATTTTGAATTAATCCTCTCTAAAAAAAACTCGCATATCGAAGCGACATCGTAGCTATCACTTATTAATTTGGTTGAGGCAATGAAGACATAAATCTGATATTCGAAAACTCCGATTTTGATTTTAAAATAACAAAATTTGCTTTTTCAAATTGGTTACTTGTATAACAAAGAATTTTTATAAAAAAAAATCAAAATCGTTAGAGCCTTTTAAAAAAATTATAATTTTTGAATATAAAATGGTTCCGACAATTTGGTATGGAATCCTTAAAGAAATAATTAAAATGTATACGTAAAAACAAAGTTTCAATAAATTTTATGGACACATTTGAAAAATTGACTTTTCAAAAAAAAAAATAAAATAACTTTTCTTAAACATCCAATTTTTTTTTTTTTTTTTGAAAATTTTACTTATTATTAATTTTACAGTTACTAAAATGAATTTGTATAAGAAATTTAATTGAAATCAGTTGAATCGTGTACGAAATATTTTTTTAGAACCAAAATTAAGTAGGTACTACTTGCCATTTGATCAAAATGTAAAAGCTGGTTTTTCCTAAAACAAAAGCTTCTTCAACGATTTTGATTAAAAAAAAACATGTTATGTGGCAAACAAGGTCGTACTTTTGAAATTACATAAAAAACATATATTTTTGACCATTATTAACAATACAATTAACATTTATCAATGTATTAAAAATCTTACAGTTTTTGAGTACCTAATTAAAGTGTAAATTTTAACAAATAGGCCAAAATTGTAAATAATGATAAAAACAAAATTTCGAATTAAAGCTTTTTTAATTTTTTTCATTTGCCGAGAACATGCACTATGGTATACTAATGTAAATTTTTGTTTAGACCATAAGAAAGTAGAAATTTTAATGAAAAAATTGCCTACCGATTTTTTAAAAAAAGCTGATATTTTGACACGTTAATTTTCGATTGAAAATTAGGGTGTTTTTTTGATATTAAGTCAAAATAAGGTTTAAAAATAAATATTTTAAATCAAATAAATTACTGTGTATTTGGGACACAACAAGGAAGGTTTTCACCAAATTTCGTACAAAAAAAAACATTTTTTTGAAAAAAGATAAAAATAAAAAACAAAAAACTTGGTTTTTTGAATGTTTCACATAAATTTTGAGGTTATGTGAAAAAATTGTTAACAAATAAGCTGTAGGTCTTTTTATTACCTACAACTTTGCTATACAACTCTTTTTCATAGGACTTGTAGTTTTGCCGGAAACCGAGATTTACCATTTTGTACTATTAAAAGTTCAACCCACCCACTTCCCGAACTCGGCTCGCCCGTAATTTTGTTTTCCTTTAATTTTTATCATATTCAACTTCTTTTTCAATGGGTTTCATCCTACTATGTTTTTTATTTTTTAGTTTCAAAAACTATCGACCCTGGGATATGACTTTTATGTTAATATAAAGAAAAATTTTCAAAACATACAATTTTTGAATTTAACGGAAAATCAATTTTTTGAAAACAAATTAAACTTTATTGAAACTTTTTTTTGTGTGTCGATAAATATTTGTAATGGCTTACGACATTTTTTTTTTGAATTTTTTACATGAAAAACAAATTAAAAAACGGTTTTTTTTTTTTTTTGGTTATTTCAAAAATAATTTGTAATCCATTTTTACATTTCCTATAAAACAAATGATGATACAATTAAATTAAAATTTTTGTGTTACACTGGTCAACAAAATTTAACTTTTTTTTTGCCACAAGAACAAAAAAATATACTTTTCTAGTAGTTTTTGGGGTGCTGAATCCGAATCTGAAGTCAGAAAAGTTTGATTGGCCTCCGTTTTTTAAATATTACCGTTATAAAATGCTAAAAAACGTAATTTTGGCTGTTTTCGAGATTCTGTTTTTATGTGGGGTAATTCATTATAAACAAATTTGTAACGGTTATTATAACAACATACATTCTTCTTTCAAAAACCTTTTAAATTTTCCCGATATCTCTTTTATTGCTCGAGATATCTCAAGTTTCATATAATAAGCCAAAGAGAAACTAAACTTAATCTAAAGTATAAGTCACTGGTCACAGAATTATTGCCACAAGAACCAAAATATACTTTTCTGAAGGTTTTCGAGTTGCTGAACTCAAATCCGCAATCGGAAAAATTCTATTAGCCTCCGTTCTTGAAATATAACAGTTATAAAAAAAACCCGTTTTTTTGCATTTTATAACGGTAATATTTCAAGAACGAAGGCTAATAGAATTTTTCTGACTGTGTATTCGAGTTCAGCAACCCAAAAACCTTTAGAAAAGTATATTTTGATTCTTTTGCCAAAAAAAGTTTAATTTGGTTGGCTAGTGTTGTTTCTGATTCAAAGACCGCTACTTAAATTTTAAATATCTCGGGCAATAAAAGAGATATCAGAAAGATTTAAACATTTTTTGAAAGAATAAAACTAGCTCTTATAGGCAACGTTACAAATTTATTCACAATGAATTACTCCACATAAAAACATAACCTCGAAAACAGCCAAAATTACGTTTTTTGACATTTTCTAACGGTAATATTTCAAAAACGAAGGCCAATCAAACTCTTCTGTCTTCAGATTCGGCACCCCAAAAACTACTAGAAAAGTATATTTTGGTTCTTGTGGCAAAAACCTTGTTGACCAGTGTTATCAGTGCAATTAAAACTAGAATATTTTAAGCTACTTTTACCATAAAATCAAGTTTCTGCGTTCATTATATTTATTTTATCGAGGTAAGAAAATGTGCATGAAAAATTTGTTGAAAATTTTGAGCTTAGTAGGTAAGCTTTTGAAACATAGTATTTGAATATTTTGGTAGTTACCTGTAACAGTCTTAATATTGATTACACAGAAAAGCTTGTCATCTCAATATACATACATATATAGAAAGCTTAATTTCTTAACATTGTTGTCTTCAATTTTTTTTTCAAAAACCATTATAAAAAAACCGAGATATTTGGAAAAAAAAAACTAAAATCCAAGATGGCATCCGAAAGATGAGTTTTTGGAAGTGCAAAAACTCAGGCTTATGTGTTTCTACCAATTCTCTTTCCTAAAGCCAAATAAGTTTTAGGGTAATACAACCTGCTAGGTCCACCCTAATAAATTTAACTTATTCAATTTGGTATCAATTTTTTTTATCGTAATTATACGAAATTCAAAAATTCCTTTTTTCGAATTTATTTATACGTCCTTAGCGCGAACCTATAAGTAAAATAAATGACAAAAGCAAAATTTGAAAATTCAGTGACCTTAAATTAGTTGCAATTAACTGGTTTCATTACTTTTATTATTATACAGTTAAATACATAAAAAAATGTTACGCATACACCACAGTGACCGTATTAGTTAACTTGAAAACTGAAAAAAATTGTTACCTTTGTATCAAAAACTTGAGCTCCCTTTGTTCTTTTTAGTGATAAAATAATGGCTGTGTTGCAAATTCCTTTTTGAATAATATGAATTTAAGCATTAACCCATTATTATGAATCAAATCCACCTTGCATTCGGTTTTGTTATATAAAAATTATTTAAAAAAACTTATAGATGTTATATTTTTAAGGCTTATGAATAGAAAATCTAGAAAAGTAGGACTGACAGAAAGGAACATAATCGCTTGGCAAAAAGTGAGATGGACAAATATAAATAGTATCTGCTCCAAATTGCTTACTTTATGGAAAAATCTCCCTCCCATTTTCACCTGATTTGTTCTTTGTCATCTTCCAATAAATTTAAAATTTTTAAAAATACAATAATTTGAAAACTTTGTTTTTTTTTTTTAAAGAAATTTAAACCATACAAATGATAATAATACCAATAGCAGAGGTATTTAAGTTATGAAATAAAATCTAGAATAAGATTACTATTTAAAGAAAACTTTTTTTTTATTAATGGGCTTCAAAATCATGCTTCTTCAGTTGGCTTAATGTATTTGCCTCTAACTGTACCCAACCGATGTTATATGTTTCAAAACACTATGAGAGTTGAACTAAGTGAAACTTAGTCAACTTATGGTCATTTAATAAGGAGTTATATCACCGTTTACATAAGGGACTTCACAGATTTAACTTCCCTCTGAGCTCTGACCCTCCTCCTAAACTAACTTTGAGTTCAAAAATCTAATAAAAGAAAAATAAAAAAACACAAAAAGACACCATTACTCCCCTAATAGAAATAATAGTATATAGTTGTTATAAAGTAGCACAGAGTTTATATGACTTTCGGGGTCATTAAGAAATTTAGCAACAACCTGCACGTGATCCATCCCGCTTTCATTACTTTGTATATGTATATATAATATAGTCACAGCTCACAGGTACATTACACAAAGCAGAGCTGGAATTCTTTTTCCATTTATTTATGTTTTTATGGACTTTTACTCACCAACATCATAACCCATAGTGCAACCAACCACCCCATTGGCTTTGTTTGAGCAAAAAACAAAAAAAAAAGAAGAAAGATATGATAAAGTGCTCCCCTAGCTATTAGAAGGATGAATTGTTGCGTAAATAAAATTGAAAGAGCATTATTAGACTTGGACCACGATGTTGTATAAGTATAGACTAAAAGTATCTATCTGTATCTACTGGTTTTTATCTTTATATTGAATCCATATGTTTGTAAGATATTTATTATTTTCTTTTTTTTTTCTTGAGTTTTGTCGTAATCAAGTCCCAAAGGACTTCCAAGGAAAACATCATCAAAAAAAAAATAAAATGTTAGATAAAGCTATAAAGGAAAGGATATTGCTATTTCGCATCCTTATGCTTTTATTGACTATTCCCCAAGATCGGGATAATATTGTCTTAGTGATTCTATTTTCCATCACTTCAAGACTCAAAGTATTCATAAAGATAGATATGAAATCATTTACTCAAACCACAGAGCAACCAGCTAAGAAAATAGACGTTCTTAAAGAATCGGTTGTATCTATATATCGATATGAAATGATGGAATTCTCTTGTTGTTTTTCAAGTCTTTTCATTAACACCCACTTGTCAATTGGGCGTTTTATTTACTACTCCGCTATAATACTGCTATACTTTGGAAATCAGTTCTTCGGTCATCATCATCATCGGTAGCACCTAGAAGTGGGACAAACTTGTTAGAAACTTCTCGTGATGTAATTGAATTTTTTTTTCAATTGTGATATGGATTCTAAGGTACTATTAGGGTAAGTTAGGGATTAGTAAAAACAGAAATGAAATTGAATTAAATGAATTCAATTCAAGTCACAACGATACAATTCAATTCAATTCAATTCAATTCAATTCAATTCAATTCAATTCAATTCAATTCAATTCAATTCAATTCAATTCAATTCAATTCAATTCAATTCAATTCAATTCAATTCAATTCAATTCAATTCAATTCAATTCAATTCAATTCAATTCAATTCAATTCAATTCAATTCAATTCAATTCAATTCAATTCAATTCAATTCAATTCAATTCAATTCAATTCAATTCAATTCAATTCAATTCAATTCAATTCAATTCAATTCAATTCAATTCAATTCAATTCAATTCAATTCAATTCAATTCAATTCAATTCAATTCAATTCAATTCAATTCAATTCAATTCAATTCAATTCAATTCAATTCAATTCAATTCAATTCAATTCAATTCAATTCAATTCAATTCAATTCAATTCAATTCAATTCAATTCAATTCAATTCAATTCAATTCAATTCAATTCAATTCAATTCAATTCAATTCAATTCAATTCAAGTCAATTCAATTCAAATAAATTAAGCTAAGTTCAAACATTAAAAGCAATTCTCTGCGACCTGTTACCAAAATTCATTGCTCATTTGAAATTCCTCTTCGAAAGCTTGTAATCCCACTCGATATGAGAAAAAAAATAGGTGCTAATCAATTTAGCAAACAAAACATGCGTTTCACACGAGAATGAGTCGATCGCTTCCAACAAGCTGAATTCTTTGCTTAGAACAAACACTCGAGATTAGTAAGTCTTTAGTACCGGTATAGCTCAACTATAGTGAATAAGAAGTTCTTTTTTAAGAACAAAATTTAACTCCGTCTATCATTATTCTGTTGGAAAATTGGCAAGATGTCGGAATAGCTGAAGAAGATGATTCTTAAAATTTGCATGCGGCTATGCCTCATCTAGTCAATTTATGCAACGGAATATTCAACAAACCTCCACCACCCCAAACTACACCATCAACCAAGAACTATATCCGTGTGAAAACTTTAAGAAGAAAAAGTGAAGTGATGTTATAAGAAGTGTTTTACTTACTGTCGTGGCAAATCCTTGATAAGTAAAAATTAGGTGGAAAAGTTTATTGCTGGTGCTCGAAGAGCAAAAGAAGGACGAAGTTTCGTGCCATTGCATTCATTGACTACTAAGTCTACTCCGCTGCTGTGCTGCTTCTGAACTATTATAGGCAAGGGTAAAGGGTGTTTTAGTTGGTCAAACTACAGTTCTGTGATTGATTTTTTTTGCTTCCTCTATTTCTTGAGATTTGTGAAGAAGCTACCAACCTAGTATAATTTTTTTTTTCTACCTTCTCGATCTGGGTCTACTTAACTCAGCGGGAGAAAAGACCTTCTGTTAAATGTACCTATACTAGATATCGAGGACTTGCTGTGAGTATTCTTGTGAAAGTTTTTTTTTTTTTTCATTCTTTTTTGATGAAATTCGTGAAAAGTTTTGTCAAGGAATCGAGAAACTATAAGAAAGTTGAAGACAACAACTAAAAAAAAAGAAAAATTACCGAAAAAAAACAAAATCTTTTGAGAAATTTTGTTTCGGGAAGTTTTTTTCTTTTATTTTTAATTTTTCTTCCTTGTTTTTTTCTCAGAGATTCACGCGGCATTCCTAATTGTTAAAGAGTTTTTCGATGAATTGTTTTTTCGTGTTCATGCGATATAAAAGTTTGGTGTATTTTTTTTTCTTTTAGTTCTTTTTTTGGTTGTAAATTTATTTAATGCGATTCTAAGGTGAATTTGGCAAAATTGCATACATGATGAGGTAGATTAAATTGAATTAAAGAATTGAGTTTTTATTGAATTTGTAAGTTTGTCTTGCAGGTTTTTAAATATTCACGATTTCGTCTGATGAAAAAAAGAAAACATTTTCAGAAACTCTTTTTAGAGACTCTTAAAAATTTGATAAGAAAATTAAAAGTAATTTATACCTAACCATTTTAAATTGTTAATTTATTTCAAGGAGCAATTGGCATATTGAATGATTCGTAATAAGTTCCATATAAAATGTTCATACATATTTGTTAATTTATTGATAAACAAAATTCTGAGAAAGTCCAGCTCTTTACTGCTTGCAGTTGAATTAACTTCACTTCGCCAGACTAAATGAATTCTTCCACTTAATTCATTTGTTGGAACTGCGTTGATGGGAGCACTAATTAGTAGCAAAATCTTGCTGCGATTTGGCAATGTTTTTAGTTGAATGAGTTGAATAGATAGTATTAACAAGCCTAGTATACGCTGCTGATGCGAAACGTAAAATTCCATAAAAAAAAAATTGTACGAATTTTTGTGCTTGAACGGAAAAAGAAGTTTTTTTGTCCCGACTTTTTTTTACCTTTTTTAACCGTTTTTTATTTTTATCTTTTTTTCTTCAACAGATAAATAAATTAAATTTATATTGTAGATAGATAATAGACAGGACTATATCTATAAAAAATTTCAATCAATTTTGTAGTCACAATTTTGCGATAAGGGTAAAATAAAGTTTTATTATTCAACAGGTTCTATCTTTTGATCTAAAGCAAATACAAATTTGATTTAAATTTATTGAGCATCCTAATGATGTTACCTTTCATTTGGTATATCACACATAATTGTTTATTCACTACAAGCTACACAATGTTAAATTAAAAAACTTGCGAAATACGTCAAAACAACTGTGGAGATCTGTTGATCATGAACAGCCACCAGTGTGGGAAGTACGGTCATCTCAGTTTGGAATTTCGACATGGTTGGCTTGAAAAAATTCAAACTTTTTTTCTAGGCATCACAGAAATAAGATTGAAACGTCATATGAAAGGTGAGAACATAAAATTATATGTTTTTTTTTGCTTTTTTTGATGAAAATTGATCGAGCTCAAAAAATTCTAGCTCTTTTTGTAGATGCCTAATAGACATGATCGATATATATATTTGAGCTTAAGCTATAAGCTTTCAGGTGGTATAAAATTTATTATAGGTTGTTTTATCAAAAAAATGAATTTTTGGGTGATGGAAATGATTTTTTCACTTTTTTCATAAGAAAGGATTGTTTTTAATAAATTTTTAAAAGAAATAGTTGGCTTTTTAAGGTAATTTTTTTTAGCTTTTTCTTGTAAATTATGATTGTTTGAAATAAATAAACGCTTCAATTGACTCATTTTAAACAAAAGCACACAACCTGTTTTCCTACGACGTTATCACGTAAAATCATCGTCCGTAAACCGGCTTTATAGTACAGGAAAGTTAGTAAAAAAACAGGCATATTGTGGAACGAAATATAGGACGGCTGAATTTTTCAAATCTGAAAGAGGGCTATAAGAAAAGCTTAAGTCCTGGTTTTCGGGACGCCACCCCCCTGGCGAAATCCGCCATTTTGGAAAACGCGAATCGCTTTATATCTCCAAAACTATTTGTTCTAGAGAAATGGTTAACAGACAAAACTTCTTGGAAATTTAATTATCTTTTTATCTGTAATACATTATTTTTCTGAGCGGGCAATAGTTTTGAGGTTATGTTGTTTTAATTTATTTTTTTTCGTTTTTTTAAGACTTTATCATTCCCGGTATTAGTCACATAAATTTTTAAACAGTTAAAGTTATAGACCATCAAATTTCCAATTATTTGGTATATTTTTGAAAGACATGCGATGTATGTGTAGAAAGTTATTGATCTGAAAACTATAGCCTAAGTACAGGAATGTTAGTAAATAAAACAGGCATTTTGTGGAACGAAATATAGGGAGGCTGATTTCTTCAAATCTGAAAGAAGAAATTAGAAAAGCTTAAGTCCTGGTTCTCGGGACGCCAACCCCATGGCGAAATCCGCCATTTTGAAAAACGTGAATCGGTCTTTATCTGCTATACTATGGACTTGACCGAATAAGTTACTTAACCAAAGTTGTAGGTAATATAAATATCTTTTCTTGTACATGCACTGTTTTTCAGCGAGGACAAAACTTTTGAGGTTATGTTGTTTTATTTTTGCGGTTTTTTAATTTTTCTTAGATTCTATGATAGAAAAATAATTTTTTAGCATCATAAAAGTTGGATGTTTGACTTAAAACAAAATATGTGTACCACAATATTCTAAGTTTTACCATAACCCACCTTAATAACTCCTTCTCATATCATATGTTTCTTGTTTTTACATTACGTACACGATTTAGCCTTTTTTATAGCTTATGCAAAAACAAATTAGTATATTTTTTGAAAATATTGAGAGGGATTGCTCTTAAAGTTCCGTATCTTTGGTTTAAAAAGTCATATAATCTTCAAGTATATCAAATTAATGGAAATTTGATGTTCTACAACTTTAGTCATGCTAAAAAATTAAGCTTCTATCATAGAGACTGCAAAAAATTAAAAAAACGAAAAAATAAAACAATATAACCTCAAAAGTGTTGTCCTCGCTGAAAACCAGTGAATGCCCAAGAAAAGATATTTATATTACCTACAACTTTGGTTGAGTAACTTATTCGGTTAAGCCAATAGTTAAGTAGATATAGACCAATTCGCGTTTTTCAAAATGGCGGATTTCGCCATGGGGTTGGTGTCCCGAGAACCAGGACTTAAGCTTTTCTAATTCCCTTCTTTCAGATTTGAAGAAATCAGCCTCCTTATATTTCGTTCCACAAAATGCCTGTTTTATTTACTAACATTCCTGTACTTTCAGATCAATAACTTTCTACACATACATTGCATGACTTTCAAAAATATACCAAATTATTGGAAATTTAATGGTCTATAACTTTAACTGTTTAAAAATTTATGTAACTAATACCGGGAATGATAAAGTCTTAAAAAAACGAAAAAAAATAAATTAAAACAACATAACCTCAAAACTATTGCCCGCTCAGAAAAATAATGTATTACAGAGAAAAAGATAATTAAATTTCCAAGAACTTTTGTCTGATACCATTTCTCTAGGACAAATAGTTTTGGAGATATAAAGCAATTCGCGTTTTCCAAAATGGCGGATTTCGCCAGGGGGGTGGCGTCCCGAAAACCAGGACTTAAGCTTTTCTTATAGCCCTCTTTCAGATTTGAAAAATTCAGCCGTCCTATATTTCGTTCCACGAAAAAGTCTATCTTTCCTGTACTATTACAGACAACCTCTTTTTTCTATAAGGATTTCTTATTATTTTTAAAGAGAAAATCTTCGTAAATTTGAGTGAAAAGTTAATTTTTTCTTTTAACTTCGTACTAGAACGCAAATCGCGATCAATACTTTTATAGCAGGTTGGTTCAGGTGGTAAGATGTGCGACCAGTGGCGTACGTTGAGTCGCCGGGGCCCCGGGGTAAGACTAAATTTTGGGGCCCCTTTGATATTTGGGGGCCCCTTAGTTAAAAAAAAAAAAATTACGTATACGCCATAGGTTTTTTTTGTATGGCTTATTTATTTTTAGGTTTATTTTAATGTTTTAATATGTTCGTAATGCACTTTGCTATACTTACTTAAAATGTCTCTTATAAAAGTAGTAAACACTTGTACTAGGGGCCCCCAAAATTAAATATTTAGAGACCCCTAAAATAAAATTTTTTTTTGCTTAGAATTGATAGTTCTTGGGGCCTCTGGTCTGAAGTAATAAATACATATTTTATTTTCCATCATCAGACATATTTTTTTTTATTTTGGGGCCCCTGAAAAATTATTTTTAGAGCCTCACAATTAAGTGCTTAGAGGCCCCTAAAATATAATATAATTTTTTTGGAGCCAAGAATTAATAGGTATTGGGGCCTCTGCTCTGAAGTAATATTCGGAATGCCACCAATAACGTAATGTTTTTATTTTGGGCCCTGATGTATTTATGTTGGGGCCCCTGAATTTATATTTAATTTTCCATTTGATTGTTTTGAACCACTTTTGAAGATACTCAAATAATATTTGTTTGCTTTTTTGGGGCCCCTAATGTATTATTGGTGGTGGCAAAGATTTTTCAAGTAATATTTTTTGGGGCCCTTAGATAAAATTATAATTTTTCTTTTAAAAAAGCAGTTTATTATTTTTGGGGCCCCTGGGGTAACTTTTTTTAAAATCAATATACATATATTGTGTGGCTACCAATGCATTATACATTACACTGAATGATATAATTTGTCTCCCTGGTTACTTCGTAACTCAATTTATGCTAACAGTTTTTTTTTTGTCTCCAGTGGGGCCCTGGGGTCGGTCGGGGGCCCCGGGGCACTGCCCCGCTTGCCCCAAGGGAGTGTACGCCCCTGTGTGCGACTAATGATTTGAAGCCTTCAGTTCGATCCCGCGTGGTCAAAAGTGCAAATTTTAAAACAATAAGGAAACCCCGATTGTTCTAATAAGGTTTCCCCTTCTTGGATGAAAACCATAGAAAAATCTTATTGATTTTGTTCTATTTTATGTGGTCTATTTTTCTCTGTGTATTAGGTCACGAGAAAAAAACCGATTTTGACTATCAATACTTAACAATGAATCACTTAACAAAAAATTCAAGGATACATTTACATAAAAACTTCATTTAATTCTCTACAAAGAAATGAAGGTTGATTTGTTAAAAAAAATGTTTTCTTTCATTTCATGATCAATTTAGAAAAGCTATCAAAATAGGCCTATTTTTTTGAGCAAAATTTAATTCTTTTGAGTTTATTTGAACATTTTATTAAAAAATAATGTTTAAAACCTGAAACCTGAAAACTCTCAACTTTTTAAATCCGCCATTTGGACAGTCTCTAAATTGTCACAATTAGAGCACCTAGATAGCTTTTCAAAATCGGAGTGACAAACAAGAAACAATGCTAAAATATTGAAACAAATTTAAACTCATTATTAAAATTCTTGAATTTTTAAAGGTTTTTGAATGTTCCAAATACACATATAATTAATGAAGTCAAAGTGATACCTTTTAATAAAAAAAAAATGATGTATTACAACAAATTTGCCTCAATCCTCAGGATACCTACATGATTAAAAAATGTTATCACCATTGCTACCCATTAATCAATTCACAAACCCTTTCCTATTTTATATTACTCAGGTACTTAAAGGACCTCTTTAAATCCTACTTTAAATATTTAATGTTTTTTTTTTTTTAAACCGTAATTCATCTCATTTCTGCGTATCCTCAATCCATACACCTTTCAATTTTTATTTTTTTTTTTTTCAACTTTTATCTCAATTCAGAATTTCAATCTTCTTGTGTTCTTAAATCCTTTTTTTATTGACATCACTCTCTTCAAATGCGCATTAAATTTATATTTGGAAAATGCAACCCCCTTTCGGAGAAGAATAAAAATGAATAAGACTCGTCTGCTTGCACTTAAAAAGAGTTGTCGCGTGCCACACTTCAAAAATTGAAGAGCATCTCATCCATCTCCGCAAATAAAAATTAAATTTGTGTGTGATGTTGGAATCTCCCATTTCCCAATTTTCTTTTCATTGGTATAAGTGTGTGTGGGTACTTCTATACATATAAACCTAAAGGATATTTGTCGCACGAACAAACGCACTTGTCTGGCTCATCGAATGATTAAGGGACTTTCCCAATCGTCCTCCATTTGGGCCGATTTTATTCAATATTTTTAGCACGTCTTTCCCATCTGTAGCATTTTTTTGGGGGGGTAAGAGTGCATAAAAAAAAAAAGAATTTGTATAACAACAAAAAAATCGGAAAAACTCCAAGAGAATACAACACCTAAAGGATATTATGCGAAACAAAAAAATTGTTGCTAAATGGAATACTGGCCTGAGGTGCGGTTGTACATCAGGGCTGAAATTTGTCATACAAGAGCCTCTAGGAATTACGATATTTTGTGGGCCTTAGGCTACTCTTAGCATTCAAAAATCTTTGCATCTTTATGTCAAGTGTTTAACATTCCAGGGTAAAACAGTTTATCTCCTTACCTTTAAAAATTGGCTTGAAAAAAACCGAGTTCAAAAGAAATTATCAAATTTTCTAGAAAAAACATTACTTCAGGTTAAAGGTATGAGGCTTAATTTAAGATATTTCTGTCCGGTAAAAATATAAATATTGACTGCGGCTTTGCTTGCTGTTGCCTTAGTAAAAATGGAATACTGCCGCACCACCGCCGCACCACGATCAAAAATTTCTAAGTCGCCGGACCACCGTCAAACCACGGCCGCATCATTTTAAAAATTTCTAAACCGCCGCATCACGTTCGCACTATGATCAAAAATCTCTCAACTACTACACCACGTCCGCAACATTTTAAAAATTTCTAAACTGCACCACTGCCACGGACGTGGTGCGGCGTAGCGTAGGTGCCACGGTCGTGCAGCGAATTTTTTCATACAAAGGAGGTACGGATAAACTTTCCGCCAAACGGCGGCGGCGTTGCATTGTATTCTTTCATACAAAATGAAATGGTGCGGCTGTGGTGCGGCTGTGGGCCAACAATTTTTTTTGTCTTTAAAGCTTCAATTTCCATTTTTAATCGTGTCATTAACTGTCCGTCACTAGTTATATTTTCATCAGACGGCCGTTGCTGAAACAAATTTTTGGCCGATGTATGCTACATATAAGCGATAGCAACTGCTGAAACGTGATCCAAATAATAAATTTTCCCGAGGTGTCAGTATAGCCAGTACACAATACCGGTGGCAGCATCGTCCTAGGACGACAGCACGACAGACATTCCGACTACAGTCTGACCCCTAAATAAAACATAGCTGGTCACTTAGGAAATTGAGATACAATCCCCCTTTGACCCCGTGCTAGACACTCAGCGAGTTGCCTAACAACCATTGTCGCTATAAATTTTCATTATTAATGAAGTCACTGGCCCAGAAACCAAAAAGGCTCTCTTCCAACAGGATAACTATATCTCTTGCCATCTCTGTCTTTCGTTCTTCCAATGTGTACGAGTATAGTATAAATGTTTATTTATTTTCTTTTTTTGTTCGACTTTTTTTGCTTATCATTCGGTCGTATTGAGTAATAAATAATTTTGAGCTTCATTTTTTCAAAAAAAAAAAAAAATAACGAAAAAACCATCCAATGCGATACGGTCAGTAGTCATTAGAGTGACCGCAACTCCCATAGAAAAAATTTTTTGTCGAATTTTTTTCGGGGGAACCCCATAAAATGTTCCGCCTTTGCAGATTTTTAGATAGCCAAAATTTCAGCTCGATTGGATAACTCTAAATGGTGCCGACACTCGCTCAAAGTATCAAAAATCTCTGTTTTTTCACTGTTTTTCCAAGAAAATTAGCTCTAGCTCCCAAACAAATCGGGTTATTTTCACTTTTTATATATTAAATTAAAGGTAGTGTTGTTACACATAATTCAGATGATAAATTTGTTTAGTTTTACTAAAAACGAAAAATATTGTCATCAATTTAAATTTTCAGTACTTACCTCAAAAAGAGCTGAAGTGCAAACTCGATTTAAAATTAAACTTTTTTTTAACTGTTTTATTCTGCGGATTGGGATAGAATGGATGTTTCTCTATCTCTGGGCCCTCGGGTAGCAAAAGTATGAGGTATAGTCGTGGGGTGAAAGAGCTATTAACAATGAAACTTTCTATGTTATTGGATCGATGTAAGGCATCTGATAGAAATGCTTTTCACATAATTATAGCTACAATAGAAGCACTAGGGCAAAATCCAATTGACGTTGTAGTTTCAAAATCAAACTTACATTCGACAAGAAAAACTTTTGCTTGGTTTAATGCCCCAAGAGCTTATCTGGCTCCTAAACAAGATCTTGATCTTTTGCGTAATAACATTGAATACCGCAAGATAGACAAAGATATTCCAGAGAAGGCTCTTGCTAAATTCTTAAACCATTTATGGTATTTGAGTTCAGAGCTGGCAGGTCTGGCGTTCTTTAACCTAACTTTACGAGATGGCGAAAAATTAGAAACGGCCAACATAATTTTGAAAACCAGTGAAACGGAAACCAACAGAATAGTAAATCCAAAGCTACAGACACATGAAGATGAACAATTTGTCACAGCAGGGTTAACAAATATTGTGAACAAAGAAACATTGAACTTTTTAAGCCGATTGAAAATAGACACAAGTTTTCTCAAAGAACCTCCAAATCTTTGGCCCGAAAACCCGCATTTTAAAGATGGCTTTAAAAAAGTGCAATCACTTAAAGTCGTAAATGACATGACAGAAAGAGGAGTCAAATTAATAACCGATTTTAATAACCTTTTAACTAAAGATGAGGAACAAAAACAATATGTACTTCAAGTAGTCAGTGAGTACCGAAAATTTGTATCCTGATGCTTCCAAAACTACTTTGTAAATCTCTTGATTAAATTTTTTTAGTAATTACTTCATTAATTATGTATAAAAAATGTAACACGATGTTATTTTTTTTTGTTTTTTAGGACGTGTGTGAATTGCGTAAAATAGTTAACATAGTGTAAAATTTTTGACACTATTGAGGTGAATAAAAAAATTTTCAGCTGTTAAAATTTTATTGGGCTCTGGGACTTGGCTAAATTTGAGTTAAATTTTTTTTGCAGATGGTTTTGTCATTGTATATATATTTCTATAGTACTATCAATCCATGAAAATACTTTAACGACATCTTTTGGTAGATCTGCACTTCAATTTTCTGCATAAGGTTCAAACATAAAATAAACTAGCGATCCCTGCGGTGGCGACGCAAAATAGAAAATTCTACTTCATGAGAGTACTATAAAAATATATATACAATGGTTTTGTTTTTTTTTTTTTATTAAAAAGGATTTTCATAGCAGAAAAGAGGCAGAGAAAAATATTAAACAATAAGCCATAGGTACAGCTGAAATTTTTTTGTTCACCTCAATAGTGTCAAAAATTTTACACGGTGTACTATTTAACGCAATTCACACACAGCCTTAGAATTCTGTTAAATGTTTCGTTTTTTTTAAATAAAACAGTTTAAAAAAAAAGTTTCATTTTAAATCGAGTTTGCACTTCAGCTCTTTTTGAGGTAAGTACTGAAAATTTAAATTGATGACAAAATTTTTCTTTTTTAGTAAAACTAAACAAATTTAGCATCTGAATTACGTGTAGCAACACTACCTTTAATTTAATATATAAAAAGTGAAAATAACCCGATTTGTTTGGGAGCTAGAGCTAATTTTCTTGGAAAAACAGTGAAAAAACAGAGATTTTTGATACTTTGAGCGAGTGTCGGCACCATTTAGAGTTATCCAATCGAGCTGAAATTTTGGCTATCTAAAAATCTGCAAAGGCGGAACATTTTATGGGGTTCCCCCGATTAAATTTCGAAAATTGATTTCTTGCGGTCACTCTAGTAGTCATATAAAGTCAGGGACCCCCTCCCCCTCATCACCATAACGATTTTGGGACGAAAAATAAAAATAAAAAAAATATTACTCCCTCAATACCCCTCATTGAACTGGAAAAAAATATATATTTTTTTAAAAAAATAATATTAATCGAAATCAGAGAGACATAATTTTCCATAATTGCATTTATTGCCCATTATAACGATAACTATACTACGACGACGATGATGATGATTCGAAAATGATTCTGAAATATTTTTTGAATTATTTCTCCAAATTATGACACAATTCGAGATATTTCCCATTAAAAAGTCTCAGTTTAACGAACATCGAAAAAAATAAAAATAGTCATAGATACAGGCGCTCTGATAAAAGGTTCAATTAAGTTGGGCGGAGAGAAGACTGACTGAAAAATAAAATACACAAGCCATCAGCGATAAGATCTGGGAATCGGACAGAGTTTGGAATTTGGATAGCAACATCATGTCACCAGTGGCGGTGCGCGGCGGTGGTGGTGATAGATATGCAGATACATTTTTTGTAAAATGTGTGTGGTGCGAGCCGAGAGGTTAGTCAGAGCCGGAATTGACAGAAGGTTTGTTTACAAAGGGCGACAGAGCTCACGACGGACGGCGGCGCTACCTTTTTAACAGTATTTTTTGTTTGTGTAAAAATTTATTCAACTCCTTATGTTATCAAAATACGATAAACGATATGACCATTTTTGAAGAGATTGACCGTCCATACGGGTTCAAAATACTTAGTACCAGCCTTGACTGAAAAGTAGCGTATTGTCAATTAACATAATTTTCCAAAAGATAAGAAAAACAAGAAGTTTTGAGTTTTGTTGTCAATATAACCTGAATAATTTTTTTTTACTGAAAATATTTCACTAACTGTACTAAGTGTAAACAAAAATCTTGAATGAAAAGCTTACATAAGTCAACTTACAATTTTGCATTTTCATTGCCTTAATAAAAGTAAATAAATAATTACACAGCCACACAAAAAAAAATAAAAGTTCTGACCTGGGCTTGCGACTAGGTTTTTCATATAGTTTTATGGTCGCTGAAACCGAATCCGGAACATCACGTCAGGTTTTACCGATAACCTCAAAAAATGTCACGAAAAAAATTTTGTTTTCTCTGATCTGGATGTGCGAATATGTTAATCATATAGTTTTTGGATCGCTGAATCCAGATTCGAAGTCAATTTTGCCCTATCACTTCAGATTTCTGAGATATCCTCAAAAAAATGTCAAAACAAAAAAAAAACAAAAGTTCTTAACTGGGGTTGCGACTAAGTTTTTCATATAGTTTTTGGGTCGCTAAGCCTAAATCCGAAGTCTATTTTGCCATATCACGTCAGCTTTTTGAGATATGAACTTTTTTTTGACTATAGACATTTTTTGAGGATATTTCAAAAACCTGACGTGATACGGCAAAATAGACTTCGGATTCGGTTTTAGCGACCCACAAAACATACGACCAACATATTCGCACCCCCAGATAAGAGCTTTTGTTTTTTTGGTCTTGACATTTTCTTGAGGATATCTCGGAAACCTGAAGTGATAGGGCAAAATTGACTTCGAATCTGGATTCAGCGATCCAAAAACTATATGATTAACATATACGCACATCTTCCATCATTACTTATAGAAAACAGATTGTTCTACAAAAAAGGTATACTTTTTTCAATAATCTAACAATTGATTGGAAAGATATTCGAGTTCAAAGTTAAAAAAAAGTATACATAAAAGCATTTTTGTACTTCTTCAAAATTTTCTAATTCACTGAAAAGTCATTATTATGAAATTATGTCGTTTTCTATTGACTTTTGAGATTGTTGTGTAAAATTCTCAGATTTTCCACTGCAAATAGAACATGAAATCTAGTTTTGTAATTGTGTGCGAAATCTGTGCGTATAAAAAAAATAAAACAACAACAAATGTTCAGACAAATGTCAAACAGAGAAGTGTGTGTGAAAGTGCGTGTGCTTATATGCGTGAATCTTGATAAAAATCCAGAATCAGATTCTTGAATCTCAGATTCATTTTTTTGTTCTTGTTGGGGCTTAAACGTTCTACACAAAAGTGCCTGGTGTTAAATCGATCGCTTGAAACGTTTTGAAGGACGTTCGATGTTAAGAGGTTTTTCGGGAATCAAGTTCCTAAGTGGAAAAAGTAGTTCAAAATAATAAAAAAAAATTCACTTATTTTTGTAGGTTTTTATTTTGACGCTGGATGGAACCCAACAAATGTTAAATTTTTTTCTCATTTGGAATAGGTACCTATATGTTGGCTTATGAGGTAATTTTTTTGAGATAAGGCTTTAAAGGAAATAAAGGAAAAAAAAAAATGATTAGGTTCTTGCCTGAATTAAACACTGTTTTTAAAAAAGGTATAAACCATCTTTTGAGGACCAGGGTTTAATTTTGTCACGACATGTATGTTTTTTTGGGTTTTGTTTGTGCAGTATGGAAATTAGCATCGTACTTTTGAAATAAAAAAAAATATTTTTTGAATCCTAACTAACGGAAGCTGATTATAGAATCAATGTTTTGATTTCTTGTAAACGACGATTTCAATGATTTTTTGTACGTAAAAAACCGTGTAGCAACCTAAATGTTAAAAATAAAAACAAATCAGAAAAATAATTTTTGAATTTTTTAATAAAACTTGATTTTTTTAATCAATTTTTAAACAGGGAACAATGTTTTTTTTTTTACTTACTTTGTGTGTGTTTTTTTAATGTTAGACATAGTACCAATTTATAAAAAAAAACTGGATCTAAAGATTTTCATTTTTTTCTACGAGAATTTGAATAAAAATGTAAAAACCTTTATAAAAATGTATTTGTTATTTCAAAATCAAATTTTATATAACTACGTAATTTATATTTTTTTAAACTTTATTATATATCTTAAAAAACAAAATTGACACACTGCACTGTTTAAAAAAGTGCACTTTGATAAGAACACTCTATTTCAATCAGAATTGACAATGATTAAATAAAAATTCTTTCGAACAGAAGTAGGTACCTATCTTATATTCGCTAATGGATTGACTTTATTTTTTTTAGGAGATAAGAAAAGTTAGGAAGAGGAACCCAGTATAACCATTAAAATGTGACGGAAAAACAACAAAATTGTTCACTTATTAAAAAATGAGGGAAATGCATAGCAATTACATATCTTTTATTTCTACATATATATTTTTGTATGTGGATTCCAAAAAAAATGCAATTGCTATTGCGATATATGGAGGTATAATTGAACAAACTCATAAAATTAATTGCTCATCATCTCTAAGGTATTGCCATATTTTTTTTTTGAGTAAAAATCGAAGTTGGATAATCGATATAGGTCGTTTCAAATCAAAAGTCCCATGGAAAATTGAGCAAAAATAAAAAAAACTCATTCCCTTACTGGAAGGAAGCATTTATGAGGCAGCTGAACTTTTTCTAAAATTACGATAAAATAATGAAGAACAGTTCTTGATATCCGTATTTTAATTAATTTATCCGTCTGTGAGGTTCACTGGGTTAGCCTAAGAAAGCAGAGGCAAGTCTCCCGGGCTTGCATCACTCCAATACAAAAAAACATACAATTATTTAAATATTTATCATTTGAAGGCAGTTGGGATAACTTTGCCGAAGATATTATTATAGGACTAGGTGAATATGTACCAGAAATGTCCAGTTTATATGATAGCAATTCATAACTTAAAATTCTATTCACAACTTTGAATTTGTATAATTGGGCAGTAAATATCTTATTTTTATTTTTCAATTATTTTGGAGTCGTCACCATAGAAATCATAAATAAACAAATTCAGATTTTTCATTTGCTTATTTTTTTCTCTAGCATTTCTTTCATTCAAACAAGCATGATTTGTTGTTATTTTTGAGTTGATTTGTCGCAATGAGCAAATAAAATTGAGTTTTTTGTTTATTTGTTCTGAATTTTATTGGAAGGGAGAAAATAAACTCTGAGTCAGGACTTTTGATTTGAAACGACCTATAACAATCCAACAATAAAAACACAAACAATAGCAAATTTTTCGTTATCAGCCTTAAGGCTATTTATTTTTTTACTTGCGATATAGGTACTATATATCAAGTTATGCATTCGTACAAAAAAAAAAAGTTGAGATAACATTTTTCCATGACATTACGATGATAGACAATGCCAAAAAAGTGGGTCCCCGAAGTCCTGTCAGTCTGTCAGTCTGTCAGTCTGTCAGTCTGTCAGTCTGTCAGTCTGTCAGTCTGTCAGTCTGTCAGTCTGTCAGTCTGTCAGTCTGTCAGTCTGTCAGTCTGTCAGTCTGTCAGTCTGTCAGTCTGTCAGTCTGTCAGTCTGTCAGTCTGTCAGTCTGTCAGTCTGTCAGTCTGTCAGTCTGTCAGTCTGTCAGTCTGTCAGTCTGTCAGTCTGTCAGTCTGTCAGTCTGTCAGTCTGTCAGTCTGTCAGTCTGTCAGTCTGTCAGTCTGTCAGTCTGTCAGTCTGTCAGTCTGTCAGTCTGTCAGTCTGTCAGTCTGTCAGTCTGTCAGTCTGTCAGTCTGTCAGTCTGTCAGTCTGTCAGTCTGTCAGTCTGTCAGTCTGTCAGTCTGTCAGTCTGTCAGTCTGTCAGTCTGTCAGTCTGTCAGTCTGTCAGTCTGTCAGTCTGTCAGTCTGTCAGTCTGTCTGTCTGTCTGTATAAGGAACTAGAGCCTAAACGGATAGACCGATTGACTCCAAACTTGCTATGTAGAAGTTTTTGGAGACTCTCCAGAGGGGTTTTTGGAATTAATTTTTTTAGACCAAAAATAACGGTACCTGTCATACAAAAATTTCGGAAAAATTTAATTTCACGAAAACGGCTCCAACGATTTTGTTAAAAAAATTCAAATGTTAGTTTTTGAACAAGGGCTATCTTTTGAAGAAAAATTTTTTTTTTGAAAATCATTATTAACGGTACCTGCCATAGGACCGCTTTTTTCAAATCTGATTTTCTGCAAAACTACTTATTGTATTTCAACGAAATTTTTTACACAAAAGCATTTATATAATTTAAATATAAGCCAAAAATAAAATTTTGAAAAAAATAATTTTTGGATTTTTAAAAAAATTTTGAAAATTTTTTTTTGAAAAATCAAATTTTCGAAAATGGGACATTTAATTTTTTTGAAATTTTGTTTTTAGATGTTGATTAGTTATTTCTACAAAATGGCATACTAATTTTATTTTTAAACTTTTTTTTCAAAAAATTATTTATAAAAAATTAGTTTTTTAAAAAACGGCTCTAACGATTTTGAAAATTTTTTTTCTAAAAATGCACCTTAATGTATCAAATAAAACTGCATACTTGTTTTGTGGGGTGATTTGATTTCATATATTGTTTTATTTTTTTGAAAAATGAATTTTATTTTTTATTGTTTTTATATACCTACAATTCCCAAGTTTCTATATGAAAAGTCTTAAAAATTTAAGCAACTTGAACTCTAAGAGCAAGTTCGTGCGACCCAGTCGTGCATTTTATTTTTTATTGATTTTGTCTTTTTTTTACAAAAATTCTTGGAGCTATGTTAGTATAAAACTCAAATTACTTTATTTGGGAATTTTAAATTAACAATAGGGAGGTCCGTATGGTGGTGGGCAAAGAGGTGGTCCGTCTGGTGGTGGGCAAAGAGGTGGTCCGAGTGGTGGTGGGCAAAGAGGTGGTCCGAGTGGTGGTAGGCAAAGAGGTGGTCCGAGTGGTGGTAGGCAAAGAGGTGGTCCGAGTGGTGGTGGGCAAAGAGGTGGTCCGTGTGGTGGTGGGCAAGGAAGGACTGGGGTACATGGCTTGGGATGTCCGGGACCATGGTGACCAGGACCATGATGTCCGGGACCGTGATGATGCCCGTGATCATGATGGTGTCCAGGACCGTGATGTGGTGGTCCGTGATGTGGTGGGCCGTGATGTGGTGGGCCGTGATGCGGAGGACATGGATCATGTCCATGGTGTGGAGGACCGCATCTGCAGGGTCCAACGCAAAGTCCGAGGCAATGTCCGTGTGGTGCCATTTTAAATAAAAATTCTTTAAGTACTGCCTTACAAAATTTTTCTCCTCTCGAATATCAAAGCTCAAAAGCCAATGCCAAACTGAATGAAAATGCAATGAAATTCTTGCTATTTAAACAAATATCCGCCGCGACTCACAATTCAGAAATCACAATCTCAAGTATCGCTTCTCTATTATCGCATTGGTTTAGTTGGAAAATTGAAGCTTTCAAATCATGAATCATGGTTTCTTTTTAAAACAAACAAAATGCACTATGTGGATGAGAATGAATGTTGTTCATTGTTTTGTTTGTGAAAAGGAAATGCATTTGTGGTGATTCCCTACATTTTATTTGGATTTTTCAATAAGACTTTAATTTTTTTCAAATCAATATTTTTTTTATCGAGAATTTAAAATAAAAAAAGTAAAAACTATTTAAAAAATTGACAAAAATTACGACATCGAGCGGCCGTTGCGACGCGTCGTTTAAAAAAAACATCATTCGTGTTTTTTTAAACTTTTTTTTTTTTTATATATCATTAAAACGTATTTACCTAGATATGTATTTAATTAACATATAAAGAAATAAACATTTAATCAACCATCTTCAAAATTTAATTTAAACAATTAATAACAATGGCTTTTTGTATTGAGTGTGCATAATTTGCTTCAATCTCTATATTATTTCATTAAGGGGAGAGTGGGGCAGTTTTGAACACTTTTTGCTTTCGCAACTGCTAGAAAGATATTAATTCGATTTATTGATCTGTTAAGTTTACTTATATGAAGCCGTGATATTGAACTTCGATTTTAAATTATATCTGGTTATTTTCGCATATTATTTATATTTAATTTTAATTTTAAACCAATATTAGGTCTTATGTTCAAAAGTTATATCATATTTCATATTTTTTCATTAATTTTGCTCACAAATGCTAGTTTCATTATTTTTTTTTATAAGAACATTACGATTTATTAAATAAAACACATTCAAGTGTCCTTAAAATGTCTGATACAAACTACTCGGGCGGTTTTGAACATGTTCAAAAGTGCCCCACAATACTTGTTCAAAAGTGCCCCAACTGTGTCAACGACATAAAATGTTGAATAAATATTTAACATTAATATATTCATTCAAAAATTCACCGTCAATTAGTTTAAAATTCATTAACCATTAACAAAAATTGTATTGCGTTTTGAAATCACGTACCAATTTTTTTTTAAACTCTTACAACTAAAAAACTGAAACAATGCAAAACCACTATAAAAATCACCTTCCACCTATAAATCTGAAAGTCAGCCGAGATAACGATGGAAAGTCATTGACATTTATGGATATCGTGTTGACGGGTTCAAATATCGAAATACTTCTAAAAAAGATTGATATACTAAAACTTTATATGCAGTGTTCAAATGTGCCCCGTGTTCAAAACTGTCCCACTCTCCCCTATCAAAATTGCAAACCCTAACTCATTAAACAAAATCCATTAGTTTTCATATCAAAGATTTGTAAAATGAGCATTATGGGCCATATTCCCGATTTTGCGAAATAACTTTCAAGAGGTGGAATTATTGAAAGTTTGGTATCAATTTCAATTGATTAATATGAACTTAAACGAATGGCACCTTTTATTTCGTAGAAGCAATACGTACAAAATTGAGCTTATTTAATGCTCATAAGACTAACTCATTGTTAATTAAGCATTTAAAACTGTTTGGATGATAAACGGTATTTTTTTTTTAGATACGGAAATGTTATGCATTGAAATAGCAATTTTAAACTTTGTAAGTAATTAATTAACACAAATAAAAATAAACTGTTCATTTGGCTTTATTAACAACGAAAAAAAATTGAAAACTAAATAACACTGGTCGACAATTAAAATAGAGCTAGAACCAAACCATACTTTTCTAAAGGACTTTTTATGCTGAATCCGAAGTCAAAATTTCGCACGTCAGGTTTTTGAAATACTTGAATATAAACAGGTCTAAAACGCGTTTTTTGGGTACATTTGATGTCAAATTACACCACTGTAAAATATTTTTTTGCAAATTTTCGTATGCAATTTCAAAAAGCAATATTTTATTGTCCTAAATATATTTTACATTTTTTCAAAATCAATTTTTTTCTCAAAGATATTGCAAAAAGGAATGTATGATATCTCAAAATCTAAGTACATACATATCATAATGAATGGTTTTTTTGATCCAAATTCCAGTTTGCTACTTCTGATTTGGATTTTAAAAAGCAACATTTTAAGGAAAAATGTATTTATTCGATTAAACATCAAAAAGAACTTCATTGAAAATTAGTTTTTGAGACTTAATAGTGAAAATAGAGATGAGTATAGCTCGAAAACCAGATCAGAAAAAAGAAATACATATTAATGGACATATTAAAACTAAGTTTTGAAAAAAAATTATTATGGATGTGTTTTCAAAACATTGATTTCTCATTTATTTTTTACTTGCGATATGTGTAGGTACTATATATCAAGTTATGCATTCGTACAAAAAAAAAGTTGAGATAACATTTTTCCATGACATTACGATGATAGAGAATGGTAAAAAAGTGGGTCCCGGAAGTCCGTCTGTCTGTCTGTCTGTCTGTCTGTCTGTCAGTCTGTCTGTCTGTCTGTCTGTATACGAAGCTACAGCCTAAACGGATGGACCGATTCATGTCAAACTTGGTATGTAGCGTTATTTGGTGACTCTCCAGAGGAGTTTTTGGAATTAATGAACATCAATATTAACGGTACCTGCCATAGAACCGTTTTTTTTTAAATCTGATTTGCTCCGAAACTGCTTATACGATTTCAACGAAACTTTTTGTGAAGAAGTATTCATATAATTTAAATATAAACCAAAAATAAAATTTTTTTGAAAATTTTTATTTGAAAAATCAAATGTTCGACAACTTGACATTGATTTTTTTTTGAAAATTTGTTTTTAGATGTTGATCAGTGATTTCTACAAAAGGGCATACCAATTTTAATTCAAAACTTTTTTA
Organism: Episyrphus balteatus; assembly: GCF_945859705.1. Lineage (NCBI taxonomy): Eukaryota > Metazoa > Arthropoda > Insecta > Diptera > Syrphidae > Episyrphus > Episyrphus balteatus. Next base: position 33,859,137 of record NC_079137.1, on the reverse strand, counting down.
TCAAAAAATTATTTATACAAAATTAGTTTTTTTAAAAAACGGCTCTAAATATTTTGAAAATTTTTTGTCTTAAAATGCGTCTTAATATATCAATCAAAACTGCATACTTGTTTTGGAGAGCAATTTGATTCCAGATTTTATTTTATTTTTTTAAAAAACGAATTTTGTTTTTTTTCCAAATGTCTATATAAAAAGCCTTAAAAATTTGAGCAACTTTAACTCTAAGAGCAAGTTCGTGCGACCCAGTCGTGCATTTTTTTTTTTTAATTTTCATAATATTTTCATTAACGTAACTTAAAGGTTTTTATACAAAAATTTTCGGCTCAATTTTAATCACTACTACTATTTGTTTTATATTTTTTTTTTTCATTTACTTATAAAATAAAAAGTTTCAAAAAATTAAACTTGAACTTTAGCACTAAGTTTTTAAAACACAGTCGTCCATTTTATTTTCAGAAATTCTACGTTACTAAGTAGTTTATTGATATTGGTGTTCTCAATGCTTTTTTTTAAATTAAAAAATATCTCTTCAGTTAAAATCCAAGGTAAGACATTCAAAAAAAATATTTTTTTCTCCTAACTTAGGTACCTACAATTTTTTCTTTTTTAATTTTCGGAAAATGTCTAAAATTACCTAACTAGTAAACAATTCTATGAAACATCCATGAAATCTCTGGATATGATTTGGCGATGTAAAATTAAAAAAGTTGTATGCTAACAGTTTAAAAGCTTAAACTTAATAAAGTAACTGAAGCTGAATACGTTATTGAAGCCTCAAAAACTATTGGCATCTAGAAAACAACTGCATGAGAAAGAGACTGGAACTAATCACCAATCATATCATTTTGGATGAAATTCGGATTTTGATTATTTTTCTCCGAATTTCCTGCATCAATATTGCATTTTCAATCAAAAAAACATTTGTATCTCTTGATACACCAAAACCATTTAAAGCCTTGATGTTTTTCTTTTTCAAAATCCATCTGGGCTAAGGGCTTTTACAAAAAGTACAAAATCCGTCTCTGTTACATTGTATATGGATGTGTAAATATTTCATCGATGTTCTTAATTAGCCATGGGGTATTGGTCCCACGACATAAATCCCCCTATCAACTATCCCTTCATCCTCCTCCGGACCAAAAGAGATGGTCCATCCTTCCATCAAGATAACGTGTTTCGAGAATCTTGTATACAAAACGATGTTCGTTTAACTCCCTAAAGCCACTCAACTCCACCTGATGCACCAGCCAGAATCAGCATCCAGCATTTTGGTATCCAGCAGCAGCACTATGCGGGATATGCAGCGATACCGATCTGTCCAAAATGCTATCGCACAATCGGAAAAACCTACCTTGCTGATGCTTCTGATGCTGATGCACACACATGATGACTTTTGTTTTCTATTTATAATCCAATCAGTGGAGCCACTATCTCATCCCGCTGACCATTATTTTTCAAATGCGAACACTCTTTGGGTGGTCCTGATGGTCGTGCTGCGGCTGCTGATGCAGTTGCAGGAACCTTAAGCTGGGGCGTGTGTGTATAGGAAAAATTTATATTTCCACCAGCCACAAAATACAAAATAGAACGAATGAAACAACACAAAATAACAACAACAACAAAAACAAAACGAAATGAAACGAACGAATGAACGAAACAAAAAAAAAAAAAAAGTGAAACTGAAACGACACAATCGTGGTATGTGAGTGTGTTTTGGAAATGTTTCCAATTCGTGGACATTGTTCTAGTTGCTCTTCTAATTTCGGGCTGTTTTCTGTGGATAGAGGTATCCCAGGGGAACCAGTAGCCGCACGTTTCAGCTGCAGCGGAATTACCACCGCACCAGCTCTTCGCTCACCATCATCAGCCCCAGCTTAAGCTATGACTGTGTTCCTAGGTAGGTGCCATAGTCGTGTCGTGGGTCGTTTGGTCGCTTCGTCTGTCGTCCTTTTTGACAACACAGTTGAATGCGGCTTCGTTGGCATGTCATGTCGTAATCACTGGTGGTGCTAGTGTGGTATCCTCTGTTTCGGAAACATAACATTGCCCCGTATATGCACTCTTCTAGTTCCATTCCATGGATCTGGACTTTGGGGATTTGCGTGCTATTTCCATTGCGGAATCTATCCCCGCCGCAGTTTATGTATATTTAAACTATATCCTTTCCCGGTCCCTGGTGTGGTATAAGTTTTATATCTATTTTTTTTTCTATTTTCAATTTTTTTAGATTTTAACCATCTGTTGACGGTAGATCCCCATCTAAAGGTAATTAATTAGGCTTTAGCTAGCAAATATTTTTACACAACGCTTTCAATTAATCTATGTTTCTCTCCTCTATACACGAGCTTCTCCCCGAGTTCCGTGTATTTACGTCACCCTAGTTTGATATTCCTCTTCTTTTCTATATGCGTCGTCGGTCGCTCGTCGTCGCCATGATTAATCGAACGGTTTAGTGGCGGAGTGTGCGCCTGCCTATTAGTCTTGAGCAATTTGCTGATTGCAATTACTTAGACATGATTGTGATATGGTCTTCCTGTGCAATATTTACAGCAATTTTGTAGAGGTATTCCCGAAGGAACTTCGAACAAAGGAAATTTCCCATCTTCTTTGAGGGATGTTTGACGAATGAATTGCGTGAAAGATGAACTGCAGCTTCCTTATACTAAACTCGTAGTCATTCGTCATCCCCATTTGCGAGATTTCGGTCGATTTCACTCTGCAGCAATCTGCGCTGCATAATCAAGTTCCCCCCCATTTTTTTGTTTTTCTTGTTATGTGCAATGACCCAACTACAACACTGGGGCCACACCAGTATCCAGCATCATAGACACTAAAAGCCGACTGGCGGAATTATGAGCCTGTGGAACTCTCCAAGGTGTGATTTGTAATTTATTGCTCCGTTAAATCTTTGATTTCAACATTCCTCAGCAAAAATGTTGTGTTTACAACCGCCTTTATACCGCACTGGTCAGTGCGGTGGTGGATGGCGGCGGGATTATAGTGTTGCACGATTGGACATTAATTAAGAAACCAGAAGTGTAAAAAATAAAAGAAACACTTTTCAGGTGGATTTCAGTGAGTGGCAAATGATTTATCTGATGGATCTTTCAATGTAAAAGTCTGAATGTAAGAAAAAAAAAAAAAAATAGAAACCTTTCAGCACTCAGAAAAGTTGTTGTTGCTGGAATTCGGGTGAACTCTCATAAATTTTGCATTATCTCTACGTCTTTCTGGGTTTAAATAATTTTTCTTTTGTTTGGAAATAAATTTTTGTTGAATTTTTTCTTTTGTTTTATACTTTCTAGTAGCTAGTAGGTATAACATTGAAAAAAGGACTTTTTTTTTAACTGAAGGAAATTATTCTATACTTTTGACAAATCAAAAACTTTTTCAATTTAAATGCAAAAGAGAGACAGAATGTAATCAAATCCTTTGTGTTTTAAAAAAATTTCACTTCTCTCTCAAACAAAAGAAAGGAAAATGGAGGTGAAACTATTTTGTCTGTGCTACAAGAGATTCTATAATAGCAAATTTGTATGGTTTGGCCTTGGGTCTTGTAATGGAAATGATTTTATGACTAGGACTATGAACTTTTATAACTTACAAGTGAATTTTGAAAAAAAAAAAAAAAATGTACTGAGGTTATTTAGTTTCAGTGTCATATGCCTGGGAGCAAGGATTTTTATTAGTCAAATGGATTATTTTTTTTTTTTTTTTTTCAAAAATCCATCATCAACTTCTTTGAGATTTGCAGAGTTCTTGAGAATAGAAAGTTAGCAAGGGGCATCTAAGAGGTTAACAAAAAATGTTGGTATGCTCGAACGTATAACCTTCCTTTACCTTATTCCTACAACAATGAGAGTAGCTTTTATGCTTAGAATATGGATAGCGAAATGACAAGCGTGGCCTTTTGGGAATAATAACACTGTGTTACAAAATAAAAATTATGTCAATTACTTTGGAAATGAAAATGACCTAACAGAGGTTGTAGGTATTACTGGGTAGGTACATCATATTTCGGCACTTGAAATTTTTCGTAGAACCTTAAAAATTTTCAAGTTATCGTCAAAAAACTGTTTTTCAATGTTTCCAGATTTCAACGATTTTTTACTCAGCCATTTTTCGGTCAATTTCAGATTTTTTTACAGTTCTAAACAGAGAAGTACTTGTTCTTTTTTAAAATATTTTTTTTGAAATGGTAACGTAGTTATGAAATATCGAAGTTCTGAATGACCGAAGTTACGAAAAACCGAAGTTATGAAAAACCAGAGTTATGAACACCGAAGCTATGAAACGATGTTTCATGATTTTTTGAAATTTTATCAAAATTTTGAGAGTGTTTGGAGTTTCACTTCAGATTCGGATTCAGCACGTCAAAATACATAAAAATAAGCAGGAACGGTCAAAAGAATTGATACTTTTTTTTTTGGCTTGTGTTATCATGGGCAAGAAAAAATTAACAGTATTTAAAATATATATCTGAGCAACCAAAATCGATATCAAAATGTTTTAAACGCAGTTACAAAGAATAACATTTTTTCTTAAAATTAAGACCATAAAAAATTTTCTACCATTATTATGAAAAGAGAAATTAACTTTTCATTTCTTTCATTGTCCCAAAAAATTGAAATTTCTCTTTTTTGTTCAGCATAAATAGAACAATAAAACTGTTTATAAAAATTTTTTTTCAAAACACAAAATGAAGCTTAAAACGGTCTCCGAATTCTAAAAAACGGTGAAAAAATTTTGTACTTTGAGATTGAGCCCATCAAATCTACACCCAATTAGGTGTTTGAGCATAGTAAATAAATTGCACAACTGGGGTCGCACGTACTTGCTCTTATGGTTAAAGTAACTATAATGTTAAAGCTTTTTATTCAAGAAATTTAAAATTCGATATTTTGAAGAAATTTCATAAGTAGTATAAAAAAATTAAATCTGTTTTTATAATTAATAAAACTCCGTTTTAAAATATCTTAAAAAAAAAAAAACAAATATGCCATTTTATTTCTCGTATAAAAAGGTATTTTTAGAAAAAAAAATTTTGAAAATTGTAGGAGCCGTTTTTTTAAAAAAAATAATTTTTTATATATAAAATTTTTTTAACATTTTTCAAAAAAAAAGTTGGTATGGCATTTTGAAGAAATAATTAATTTACACATAAAAACTAAATTTTAAAATTTTTCATTGATCCGTTTTCAAAAAATTGATTTTTCAAAAAAAAATTTTGAAATATTTTTTAAAAAACCAAAAATGCGTTTTTTGAAAATTTTCTAAAATTTTAATATTATCTTTACTTACACACTTTTGTATAAAAATTTTCATTTAAATCGGGTTAATTTTGTACGAGATATTCAGAAACGAAAAAAACCGTTCTATGACAGGTACCGTTAATAACGGTACAAAAAATATTTTTTTTATTTCAAAAGTTGGCCCTTATGTGTAGTATTACACACAAAAATTTTAATCAAAATCGTTAGAGCCGTTTTTGAAAAAAATTAACTTTTCTATTTCCGTTATATGGCAGGTACCGTTAGTTTTGGTCATAAAAAAAAAATTTCAATTTCCCCTCTAGGGAATCACCAAAAACTGCTAACTACCAAGTTTGAAGAAAATCACTTCACTCGTTTAGGCTGCAGCTCCAGATAGAGACAGACGGACAGACAGACAGACAGACAGACAGACAGACAGACAGACAGACAGACAGACAGACAGACAGACAGACAGACAGACAGACAGACAGACAGACAGACAGACAGACAGACAGACAGACAGACAGACAGACAGACAGACAGACAGACAGACAGACAGACAGACAGACAGACAGACAGACAGACAGACAGACAGACAGACAGACAGACAGACAGACAGACAGACAGACAGACAGACAGACAGACAGAATTGCCGGACCCACTTTTTTGGCATTCTCCATCATCGTAATGTCATGTAAAATTGTTATCTCGAGTTCGATTTTTGTTACGAATCCTAAACTTGCCCTATAGTAGGTACCTATATCGCAAGTAAAAAATACACTAGCCCAAAAAATTAAGGGAACAAAAAAAAATCGTCATTTTTTTAGTGATTTTCGATAGGCTGTATCTCAGTAAAAAATGATCGCATCATGACAAAATAAAAAGCATGTGAAAGCTCTATTCTTCTAGTTTTGGGATTAAATGTTAAAATATTTTCTTTCTAACGGTAAAATAGCTAAACTGTTGCAAATGTTCAAAAACCAACATTTTCCAATTTTTTTTCGTTTTTTCTGTTCTCCTAAGAAAGTGAGAAAATTTTTTCTGATAAAATGAGTATTATTTTTAGAAAGGCTTTTTATTTGGCTTTAAGATTCATTTTGTTTCAAACATCTACGATTTTTTTTAGACTGCAATATCAGTCATCAAACCAAAAACCATACTTTTGACTTTGACTATCAATATCTCAATAACGGATTACTGTACAGAACATTCAAGGACACATTTAAAAACTTCATTCAATTCTCTACAAAGAAATTAAGTTTGCTTTGTTAAACAAAATGTTTTTTTATTTATGAGATTAATTTAGAAAAGCTATCAAAATAGGCATTTTTACGTTTTTTTAGAAAATTTACCGCTTTTTTATTTCTTTTGGTGATAAGATTAAACTGAGCCTTAATTATTGAAGTCTAATATACCTGTAATTAGTATGCAAAGTTTCAAACTAATTCATCAAGCAGTTTTTCTGTTGTGAGGGTTTGAACTTTTGAGATGAAATAAAACACCATATTTCTGCAGGTCTAAATGACTTACTTCTTGTAACTTTTTTATGAGCAAAATCAAATTCTTTTGAGTTTATTTGATAATTTTATTGAAAAATATCGTTTAAATTTAAGATAAGCCAAGGAAAAACAAAAAATTTTCAAAATTATGAAAAGTATCCAAAAATGGTATAAAAAGCTTTTTTTTCAAAATTTAATTTTTTTTTTTAACTTTTAATTTTTCCTTGGTTTATCTTAAATTTAAACGATATTTTTCAATAAAATTATCAAATAAAGCCGCAGTAAGATGAGACAAAATAAGGGTTAGCAATGCTATTATAACAAAACGCTTACTTTGTGTTACTTTACTCATGTTAATGATAATTTACCAAAAAACTCATACATTTTATGGTACTTGGGAAAATCTGCACCAGGAAAAATATAAAAAAAATGTCTTTAGAGTCAATTTTTTACTAGCCAAGTAAATCCCAGTTAACACTTATTCCTAAGAATAAACGTTTTTATATATTTTTCTGATAGAGTCTAACTGACGCGACGATTGAAATTTGAAAAATTATGGCTTAAATTATTTTTGCTGTTCAAGAAAATAATTATTTAAACAAATTTAAACTACAACAAATATTTCAAGTTTTCTCTTTGATTTTGTATGTGCATATGTTTAAGCTATTTTTTTTTTTTTTAATTTTATTGCGAATTTTAATTTAAATTTTGTTGTTCTTATGACAGATTTCATAAACATTTAAAAGGCTTTTAAATTTTTAAATGACATTTTTTTTTATAGAACAAACGTCATTTTAGGACGTAAAAGCCAGATAAATATTTAAAATGGCTTTATGAAATTGGCCATTAGTCTTTTAAGACCTTTTTTAAAGATTACACTGGTGCACATTTTTCTAAATAATATTAAAATGTATGAGTTTTCTGATAAACTAGCAGATGAATATTTTCTTAATTATTGTTTTCTTCAAAAAAAAAAAAAAAAAAAATGAATAAAAAATACTATGGGCCATATTCATAGACACTGTCTAAGCTGCTTTTAAGAAACACTGGAGTTTAGCCTATTCAAATTACATTGGATAAACCCCAGTCTAAGATAAATTGGGGTCTACCCTACAAACACTTTTGGTCCTATAATGCTTTACAGAAGCAACAGTACCATCTGTAAAGCTTTATAGAAGCAAAATTGTTTATCGGGTAAATACGACTATGAATATGCCCCTATGTTTATCAAAAAAAAAGATATCAACATTTTTGAATCAAATTAACAAATAATAACATTAAATTTAACTGAGTTTAAGTAGAATCACCTTCTTTTAAGCGGATATCATATTATTTTAAGGTGGTGAAATTTAATATGCGCATCATCTTATTTTAATGTGATTTTTTGAAGTGAAAACTTCTTTAGTATCGTAGTGATTCAAAACAAGATGGAACGAAAAAGCGACACGAAAAATCAATTGATCATAATTTTTTTGTCATATAAAAAATTGTGATGGAATAAAAAAAAAAGTTATATTTTTTCGATTTTTTTAAAATGATTTTTAAGGTTTCACTTCAACCACGTGTGAATTGCACACATGATTTTTTTTTCTCCGTGTAGGATCTCTTAAACAGAAAGATTCCTAGCCCTCAAACCACCATGACAGTTCTCATACTTTCCTTTGGCATGTTTTAAATGATGTTTTTAAAGTCTACCCAAATGCATGTCTTCTTCACCAATTGCATCACCAATTTTACAAAATTCAAACGGTTACTGGACTTTAAAACTTCCAAAACGTTTCCATCAAGTATAATTCTTAGACAAGAAAGTTATTGATCTTGTTTTTAGATTTCTCTATCCCAAAGTAGAAGATATTGTATGGTTTCGTCTTAACGCCTAAGAAACAAGCCATGTTTTCAGTATATCACCAAATATTTACTCGTCTCCTCTTCATTATCGCTTCTATTTCGTAGCATACTAATAGCTTTTAATACTAGTTCACATTTAAATATGTAGAGCTGAACATGAGTGCCTCTATTATTGACTTGGTATATTTGAGATAGAATGAAAATCTCTCTCATGCATATGAAGTTTTAAATCTAGGTAGGTACTTCTTTTAAATATTCATTCTGCTTTCTTACTTTAAAAATGGCCTTGCTCTCAAATTTTCTTTTCAAAAGAAAGTTCATAAAAAAACAAAAGTTGAAGGCCAATTGAATCCACATCTTATTTCACTGCATACAATACTCTTACAAAATCACTTCATCTATATCTCAATATATAAAAGTTCCCTTCAAATCGAAATCCCATTTCCAACTGATCAAAACTTCAGAGTCATAATAAAAAGTGACAATCAACCTATAAAATATTCAAAATTCCCTCAAATCCTACTTTCATTCAAAAAAAAAAAACTGCGAATTCATGTTCCAATATTTGAAAAAGGAAAAAATATTAAAAAAAAAAAACAGAAATCCTCACATTCGCATTCAGAAAGCGTTTTCTTCTTCTCTGCGCGCAGCCTAATGGATTTATTTCAAATGTATATTTCTTTTAATTTTATTATGCCTATACCATACCTTCGTTACAAAACACTCTGTTCTGTGTGTGCTAACACTCTCCCCTGAGAATTCCGGGATTCCAATTCCAAGCCCCCAGCCCTACACAAGGACCAACGATATGACGATGACGCCGAAAATGCCAAGGACGACGCAACGGTGAGTGTTGTTAGTAGGAAGGTATATAGTAAAGCAGTACTACTACAATATTCGTACAAAAGACATTACTCATCATGTTTTCATTAAAAAGGACTTTTGGTATAAATCCTGTGCGAATATGGGCAAACAGAATAAAGCTGTACCAAGGGGCGGAAAAATATAAAGAAAGTATTCAGTCGCCCTTATTTCTTTTGGCATACAACAAAACGGGATTCATTCATCCATCTATCTCCACCCTGCTACCGTTGCGCTGCCAAAACAGACCAGGAGGGTGGATTCACTTCTTCTTGTTAGAGGCAACACAAATTCAGTTTCTGCCATATAATCGTCTCAGTTTTTATTACCGAAGGGAGCAATGATTTTCAATGAAACACAACTCTGACAACGAAATCCTTTTAAATTTAATTTAACATGCTACATGCCTCCCGGTCTTACCTCTGTTTACATTGTACTGAAAACTGTACTACATATATAGAATCTAACCTAAAACCAAATGCTGTTGCTCTTCCCAGGGCTAGAAGTGAAAAACCCAAAAATTCTAATGAGTTGCACGGGCTCGTTCCGATGATGATGATGATGGGCTTATGGATGCTCAATTAATCCTGTGTATTTGTTTAAAGTAATCTCACTCGAACATGACTGCCTCACGAACTTGTCGTTTCTTCCTCTTCAACTGGATTAAGTTTTGTGTCAAGTTTAGAAAGGGTAGTTGCTGAAAGTACAGTAGGACGACGCATGTGACATTCTAAATTTATTCGAATCTGAAAGTAAACAAACGCAAATTGATGCTTTAAATATCAAACATCACTCAGATTGCTCTATCATCACTTGGTTGATAGTTGGTTTTACTATCAAAGGCAGTTTCATGGTTAAAAAAGGCAATATTTTGAGGTTGAAACTGAAATGGACTCAATTCATGGAAGAATGAATGAATGTGTATTTCTTCTTGAAACACATTAACTGGAATAAAACTAAGAGTCACCCAATCGTATATGGTTGTAAGTTTATGGATTCCATTCACAAGTTTATCAACATTTCTTGGTCATGTTCGTATCGTAAATCATTGAAGTTGCTTCATTGTCCGAAAACTCTTCTTAAAGAAAGGGTTACCACCCGACTTAAATAAAACTTGAATTTGTGCTAACTGTTTCAATACACCAAAAAAAAAACACGTCCCTTACTTTGGCAGACACTTTGTGGCGGAATCAAACAAAATTTATCTCATTAATTGTAGCTAATTAAATGCTAATTTGTTGCGCAAACCAAAAATTTGTAGCTCGCATAGTTTTTGAATTATTGAATTTTCCGCTAAGATAAGTCTGAAGTTAGCGGACAAAATCTGAAATGATTGAAATTTATACGTTTAGTTGACCTCCAAATTTGTAGCTTCTTAAATGCTTTTCAATTACATAAAGTTGGTTTTTGTAGCTTGAACAGTTTTTTTTTGTTATTCAAAATTCCGCTAAAATAAGACTGAATTTAGCGGACGAAAGTAGGAAAATTAATATTTTTTTGATGCCCGAAATTGTAGCTAATTAAATGCTAATTTGTTGCGCAAAAATTAGCTCCACCCAGTCATTTTTTATTTCAAACTTAACGTTTCAGAAGTGCACTTTTCTGGTTTGATGAGGCCAGTGGAGACTTTTTTAAAAAATCACTTTTTTAAGTTGTTTCTTTTTCCATTGATTGTAGCTTTTGAATACATTATTTTTGATACAAACTCCAATTTTGTAGCTCAAACCGTTTTTGAAATATTCAAGATTTTGTTTTAAAAACAAAGCTCAAAAGTGACCTTCTAAAATCCAAAAAAATGCGAAATTCAAAAAATTTTTTTTGCACAAATTTGAAGTAACCTAGACTAAGACGAAATCCAAAAACCTAGATTTTGTAACTCGATTAGTTTTTTTGTTATTCAATATTCTGCTAAAATAAGACTCAATTTCATATGTAACGGTCAAAATTAAAAAAAAATTGAATTTCCAAATTTTGTGTCGCATTGTGTCGCATTGTGTCGCGTTGTGTCGCGTTGTGTCGCGTTGTGTCGCATTGTGTAGCGTTGTGTAGCGTTGTGTCGCGTTGTGATGCGTTTTGTCGCATTGTGTCGCTGTTGTGTCGCTGTTGTGTCGCATTGTGTCGCATTATGTCGCTGTGTGTCGCTTTGTGTCGCATTGTGTCGCATTGTGTTGCTTTGTGTCGCATTGTGTCGCATTGTGTCGCTGTGTGTCGCTTTGTGTTGCATTGTGTCGCATTGTGTTGCATTGTGTCGCTTTGTGTCGCATTGTGTCGCTGTGTGTCGCTTTGTGTCGCTTTTTGTCGCATTGTGTCGCGTTGTGTCGCTTTGTGTAGCTTTGTGTCGCACTGTGTCGCATTGTGTCGCTGTGTGTCGCATTGTGTTGCATTGTGTCGCTTTGTGTCGCATTGTGTCGCTGTGTGTCGCTTTGTGTCGCTTTGTGTCGGTTTGTGTCGCTTTGTGTCGCGTTGTGTCGCATTGTGTCGCTTTGTGTCGCTGTGTGTCGCTTTGTGTCTCATTGTGTCGCATTGTGTCGCTTTGTGTCGCATTGTGTCGCATTGTGTCGCTGTGTGTCGCTTTGTGTCGCATTGTGTCGCATTGTGTCGCTTTGTGTCGCATTGTGTCGCTTTGTGTCGCATTGTGTCGCTTTGTGTCGCTGTGTGTCGCTTTGTGTCGCTTTGTGTCGCGTTGTGTCGCATTGTGTCGCATTGTGTCGCTGTGTGTCGCTTTGTGTCGCATTGTGTCGCATTGTGTCGCTTTGTGTCGCATTGTGTCGCTTTGTGTCGCATTGTGTCGCATTGTGTCGCTGTGTGTCGCTTTGTGTCGCATTGTGTCGCATTGTGTCGCTTTGTGTCGCATTGTGTCGCGTTGTGTCGCATTGTGTTGCATTGTGTCGCATTGTGTCGCTGTGTGTCGCTTTGTGTCGCGTTGTGTCGCGTTGTGTCGTATTGTGTCGCATTGTGTCGCTGTGTGTCGCTTTGTGTCGCATTGTAACGCATTGTGTCGCTTTGTGTCGCATTGTGTCGCATTGTGTCGCTGTGTGTCGCTTTGTGTCGCATTGTGTCGCATTGTGTCGCATTGTGTCGCATTGTGTCGCATTGTGTCGCATTGTGTCGCATTGTGTCGCTTTGTGTCGCATTGTGTCGCATTGTGTCGCATTGTGTCGCTTTGTGTCGCATTGTGTCGCTTTGTGTCGCATTGTGTCGCTGTGTGTCGCTTTGTGTCGCTTTGTGTCACTTTGTGTCGCGTTGTGTCGCATTGTGTCGCTGTGTGTCGCTTTGTGTCGCATTGTGTCGCATTGTGTCGCTTTGTGTCGCATTGTGTCGCTGTGTGTCGCTTTGTGTCGCATTGTGTCGCATTGTGTCGCTGTGTGTCGCTTTGTGTCGCTTTGTGTCGCTTTGTGTCGCATTGTGTCGCGTTGTGTCGCATTGTGTCGCATTGTGTCGCTTTGTGTCGCATTGTGTCGCTGTGTGTCGCTGTGTGTCGCTTTGTGTCGCATTGTGTCGCTGTGTGTCGCTTTGTGTCGCATTGTGTCGCTGTGTGTCGCTGTGTGTCGCTTTGTGTCGCATTGTGTCGCATTGTGTCGCTGTGTGTCGCTTTGTGTCGCTTTGTGTCGGTTTGTGTCGCTTTGTGTCGCGTTGTGTCGCATTGTGTCGCATTGTGTCGCTGTGTGTCGCTTTGTGTCTCATTGTGTCGCATTGTGTCGCTTTGTGTCGCATTGTGTCGCATTGTGTCGCTGTGTGTCGCTTTGTGTCGCATTGTGTCGCATTGTGTCGCTTTGTGTCGCATTGTGTCGCTTTGTGTCGCATTGTGTCGCTTTGTGTCGCTGTGTGTCGCTTTGTGTCGCTTTGTGTCGCGTTGTGTCGCATTGTGTCGCATTGTGTCGCTGTGTGTCGCTTTGTGTCGCATTGTGTCGCTTTGTGTCGCATTGTGTCGCGTTGTGTCGCATTGTGTTGCATTGTGTCGCATTGTGTCGCTGTGTGTCGCTTTGTGTCGCGTTGTGTCGCGTTGTGTCGCGTTGTGTCGCATTGTGTCGCATTGTGTCGCTGTGTGTCGCTTTGTGTCGCATTGTAACGCATTGTGTCGCTTTGTGTCGCATTGTGTCGCATTGTGTCGCTGTGTGTCGCTTTGTGTCGCATTGTGTCGCATTGTGTCGCTTTGTGTCGCATTGTGTCGCATTGTGTCGCATTGTGTCGCATTGTGTCGCATTGTGTCGCTTTGTGTCGCATTGTGTCGCATTGTGTCGCTTTGTGTCGCATTGTGTCGCTTTGTGTCGCATTGTGTCGCTGTGTGTCGCTTTGTGTCGCTTTGTGTCACTTTGTGTCGCGTTGTGTCGCATTGTGTCGCTGTGTGTCGCTTTGTGTCGCATTGTGTCGCATTGTGTCGCTTTGTGTCGCAATGTGTCGCTGTGTGTCGCTGTGTGTCGCTTTGTGTCGCATTGTGTCGCATTGTGTCGCTGTGTGTCGCTTTGTGTCGCTTTGTGTCGCATTGTGTCGCGTTGTGTCGCATTGTTTCGCATTGTGTCGCATTGTGTCGCATTGTGTCGCATTGTGTCACATTGTTTCGCATTGTGTCACATTGTGTCTCATTGTGTCGCATTGTGTCGCGTTGTGTTGTTAATGTTTCAAGTCAAAGTTGATGAAAAAAATCCTTATAAATGGATTAAAAGTATTTTTTAGTTTTTCTGAATGGTTCCCAGACACGAAGGTTGCAATGTCAAATTGACGCAGCTTTGTGTGTAATTCTTATGGGATCAAATGGCGTCAAAAAACGAATGTGTGCACCCACCCTACATCTTTTATAATGAGTAATGCCACAAGAGATTCAGAATTCTTAACTCCTACTTTAAGGTATTTCGTGCACTAACTGAAGAACCTTAGAAAAAGCTGCTGGTAACCCTACTCATGAACACCACCTACAAGCATATAATAAAATACCTCGTTTTAAGGTAAATATTTCACTCAAACTAGATGATGACGAGTGTAGTTATGTATTTTGGCTGAGCAACAAAGCGAAATAACAGTCTTAACGATGTAAGCCGGCTGACCTTGCGTTTGGCAGGCAAGTAAGCAAACCAATCCGACTTGAGGCCTTTTGCACAAGAGTTTGTTCCACAGAGCATCAGCATATTCAGGAAGCCATGAAGTGTGGCAATTTCAATAAATTGACAATAATTCTGAATGGGGTGCTCAACACGTCACCTAGACGAGGCTCTTTGTATACGCATGCATTTTGGTATGAATTTGCTGCAACTGCACCAAGTAAAGATCTGCACCACAAAAGAGCTCTGTTTCGTTGATGGTCTGAATGGTTATTTATTGCAATTGCATCAGCACAGCCTTGCACCGTCCCACCCGTGCGTTGTTGTCGTCGTCCCCAGAATAAATAAATTCATACCTAAGACCAATTGATATTAATGGGACGAACGTGTGGAGCCACAAGAAGGGCGTGTAAAGTATTAAAGGTAAGGTACACACGTTCGAGTTCGTCCATCCGTCCGTCCGTAACTAATATACGTACTTATAATAGGATTATGGATCAGGTGACGCGAGGCCGTAATTTTCAATAAATCGTATAATCGTGAGTTTGAGGTAGAAAGTCGATGTGTGGTGTGGTTGGATTTGTTGGTGATGGTGTTGGTGTTAGCAATGTGCACAAGTGATTCATTTTCGGATTTTGGGGTTATCCACAAATAATGGTGTTACCGGACACCTTTTTGCTATATAGAAAGATGTGTTACGTTTCTTTGTTGGGGGCGAGCAATGGTAATTTGTTTTGTGGAACATTTAATCCCTTTTTCTGTCAACTTTGTGCTGAAGTAATATTTTCAATTGCGTTATGACAGGGTGTCCAATGTCCATTCAATCCTTATGTACACCTTTATTCGAACCAAAAGATAAATTAGGGTTTCTATTGAGGGTTTAGAAGTACATCCCAAGAAGCTGAGTTTCAAATGCCTAATGGAAAATGTTTAAATGCAAGATTATAGGGTGTGGAAAATTTTGAGTAAATTATTAGATATATTATATACGGATAGAATAAAAAGGGTAGATGAAAAAAAACTGTCCTCTTATTAAACCTATAATCAAGTTTCTGTATCAACTGGAAAAGAGCAAGATATATTTTTTTTTTATTTATGAAAGGTAATACTTCAATTGAGAGTTTAAAATACTCTTTAGAAATCCTAGTTAAAAGGCTTCTGACGATAGGATTTTAAAAGAAAACGTTGACGAATTTCAATTAAAATACCGATAACTTGGTACCAAAAAAGTCCAAATATTTTAAAGGCCCAAATGCGAACAAATTTTTTGGCACCAAAATTTACGGTACTTGGCATATGAGTGATATGAAAAAAGTTATTTTTCTCAAAAAACAGATCTAACGATTTTAATAAAAAAAAAAAAAAAAATTTACTGTGGCAAAAAACGTACTACTTTTGAAATAAAAAAAATATTAGTTCAACCGTTATTAACATTAGATACCTGCAACCTGTCATAGAATCGTTTTCTTGATACCTGACTTACTCATAAACTTGTAATCCGATTTCAACTAAAATCTTTTAAAACTTTTTTAAATTTTTTTTTTTTTGAAAAATCAGTTTTTGCAAACGTGGTAGATAATTTCTTCTTAAGAAATTTTTTTAAAAATTTTCACTGAGAAAAAAGTTTTTTTTAACGGTTCTTTGATTCAAATGAAACTAAATGACATACTCCGTTTGAAGATTAAGACCATGCAAAAGGGTGATTTCATTCTTATCACAGTGAGCCTGAACAAGTTTAAGGTTGACCTAAAATGACGACAAAAACTAAAGATGAGGCTTTGTTCCTGAAGGCCTCAGCAATAATAATCTGTTTTTACCAAAATCGGATTAGCTTCCTTTTTCGAGATACCCCCCGTAAACGTGTTTTTTTAGAGAAAAATTCATATCAACGCAAGGCTTGAGTACGATAACTTAGTCGCCGAGAATTGAAAACGGTCTTTAGTAGAGGTATTCAATATAATCGTTTTTTGTTTTGGGAGTTTTATCGAATAAAACTGTCGAATAAAAACTATCGAATAAACTATCGGATAAAAACTATCGAATAAACTATCGAATAAACTATTTTTTTTCACTTCAGATTCTTTGATGTAGTAAGCTTAGAACAAGCTTTTAACTACAATCAGAGGCTCATCATAAGTGCATGTTAGTGGTTAGTAGACAAAAAATACAACCTCCCACATGCACAATATAAAAACAAAATAATTACAAACAAATTTACAAGTTATAAAATTATAAGTACAAAAAATCCAACATTTATTTAAAACATTGATTAACAGTCACGATTGTGGAGCACTGGTTCGAAACAATGTTTTTAAACCCATTTTCGTCAAATTAAAGTCTAAGGATGAATGGTTCAAGTTAAAAAGTTTACTCATGCGACTAAGAGGCTCATTAATACCATAGTTTGTTCTATGAAAGTCGATATGCAAAGGTTCAAATCTTCGTAGGAGGTGAGATCCACCCGGATAATTTATACCAATACAAGCTAATAGATCAGGGGCGTCAATTTGGGAATTAATAAGCTGATGAAGAAAGATTAAATCATTATTTACACGTCTCTGTGCTAAAGTTTGTATCTGGAGAAGTTGAATGCGATGTTCATAAGGTGGCAAGTTGAAAGGGTCGGTCCAAGGAAGACCTTTTAGAGCGAAGCGTACAAAATTGTGTTGAATAGATTCGATTCGGTTTTTATGAACTTCATAAAAAGGACTCCATACTTGAGAAGCGTACTCAAGATGGGGTCGAACGTAGCAGTTGTACAAAGATAGAGTAACAAATGGATCATCAAATTCCTTTGCCCAACGTTTAATAAAACCAAGCATTGAGCTCGCTTTATTTACTATAAAATTGATGTGTTCAGTAAATCCTAAATTTGAACTAAATTGGACACCCAAGTCTTTGAAGCTAAATACTCTACATAGCTTATGTTGCAAGATGTAGTAATCAAAAATATTAATGACTCGTTTTCTCGAGAATGTAATTGTTTGGCATTTAGCTGGGTTAAGTGAAAGGCCATTTTTACCACACCAAACATTAAAACTGTTAATATCGCTTTGTAGAAGGATACGGTCATTGTCAGACTTAATTTCTTTAAAAATCTTCATATCATCAGCAAATATGAGAATATCACTTGAAGTTATGCACGAGATTTTACTATCGAATAAAAACTATCGAATAAAAAAAACTATTCGAATGAAAAAACTATTCGAATGAAAATAGTAACTAAATGAATGAATGAATAGTTTAAAACTATCGAATGAATGAATATTTTACAACTATCGATAGTTTGGTAGTTTTTATTCCATAGTTCCCATCACTACTAACAATGATAGATTTCTTTTTTCGTAAATTTTATAAGATATGTAAAAAAGGACTAAAAATCGTTTTTATAACACAGTGAGCCTGAACAAGTTTAAGGTTGACCTAAAATGACGACAAAAACTAAAGATGAGGCTTTGTTCCTGAAGGCCTCAGCAATAATAATCCGTTTTTACCAAAATCGGATTAGCTTCCTTTTTCGAGATACCCCCCGTAAATGTGTTTTTTTTAGAGAAAAATGCATATCAACGCAATGCTCGAGTACGATAACTTAGTCCCGAGAATTGAAAACGGTCTTTAGTAGAGGTATTCAATATAATCGTTTTTTGTTTTGGGAGGGGGGGTCTATGTCCCCCCCCTTTAGGCGGGAGGGGCAATTTTCTAAGAAATCATACAAAAAATTATTATAAAACAATGCCAACACTTACAGTTATGAATGATACTTTTTTTAAAAGCTAGAATTGTACACTTAATTATAGTTTTCAAATCAAGTTATTTTAAACAGTTGTTTTCGAAATAATCGATTTCAAAGTCATCAATTGTGAAAAAGAAGTTTAAAAAAATACATTGAATACTATTTTTGTCAAGACTTTGGGTTTCATTACGGGATAAATTGATAAAGTAAACTACCTTAAAAAATTCCTTATCAAATACTGAAAACCATATGTTTCTATGCCCTCTAGTTTTTGAGAAAATTTAAAAATAGGAAAACTACTTTCTTTATCAGGCTCACTAATGAGCGTTCTGGTACCACACTGGTAAATTTTTTTTTTAAGATCCAATTATAAATGGAAATAAAACAAATTCATGGAATCGAAGTAGTTTAAGCACAGTACTTTTTAGCTTTCGATTTTTGATTATGGCAGAGCAAAATAGCTAAGAAAATAAAAATAAGATAAAGAAAGTAGTTTTCCTATTTTTCAATTTTCTCAAAAACTAGAGGGCATAGAAACATATGGTTTTCAGTATTTGATAAGGAATTTTTTGAGGTAGTTTACTTTATCAATTTATCCCGTAATGAAACCCAAAGTCTTGACAAAAATAGTATTCAATGTAGTTTTTTAAACTTCTTTTTCACAATTGTTGACTTTGAAATCGATTATTTCGAAAACAACTGTTTAAAATAACTTGATTTGAAAACTATAATTAAGTGTACAATTCTAGCTTTTAAAAAAAGTATCATTCATAACTGTAAGTGTTGGCATTGTTTTATAATAATTTTTTGTATGATTTCTTAGAAAATTGCCCCTCCCGCCTAAAGGGGGGGGACATAGACCCCCCCTCCCAAAACAAAAAACGATTATATTGAATACCTCTACTAAAGACCGTTTTCAATTCTCGGGACTAAGTTATCGTACTCGAGCATTGCGTTGATATGCATTTTTCTCTAAAAAAAAACACATTTACGGGGGGTATCTCGAAAAAGGAAGCTAATCCGATTTTGGTAAAAACGGATTATTATTGCTGAGGCCTTCAGGAACAAAGCCTCATCTTTAGTTTTTGTCGTCATTTTAGGTCAACCTTAAACTTGTTCAGGCTCACTGTGTTATAAAAACGATTTTTAGTCCTTTTTTACATATCTTATAAAATTTACGAAAAAAGAAATCTATCATTGTTAGTAGTGATGGGAACTATGGAATAAAAACTACCAAACTATCGATAGTTGTAAAATATTCATTCATTCGATAGTTTTAAACTATTCATTCATTCATTTAGTTACTATTTTCATTCGAATAGTTTTTTCATTCGAATAGTTTTTTTTATTCGATAGTTTTTATTCGATAGTTTTTATTCGATAGTTTATTCGATAGTTTATTCGATAGTTTTTATCCGATAGTTTATTCGATAGTTTTTAATCGACAGTTTTATTCGATAGTTTTTATTCAAATGAATACATAAATGAATGAATGAACTATTCGATAGTTCAAATCATTCAGTTACTATCTATTGATAGTTAAAATCATTCGATAGTTCCCATCACTAATTCTAAGCAACTTTTACCATAAGAGCAAGTTACACCCAGTCGTGTATTTTATTTTTGTATTATTAATCAGCCCCTGATGTGAGTTTCACATGGACATTTAAAAGTTATTGCGTGTTTCACCGGAAGCAAATTAGCATTTTCCTCTAAACTCGGTTTTTGTTCTTCACCAAAAATAAAGTGAGCTGTTACTTACCTCACTTAACTATTATCTGGAAAAAAGTTCAAAATGCGAGGAGATTTCGGACTCACAATATTTCCATAAAAAAGTGAAATTTAATTTTTCCGGGTGGAAGTTTGTTCACGTGAAACTCACAATAGGGCTAAGGGTATAATGAGGTTTTGTAATGGGACTCAACCCCCAGAACGAATAAACTAACAAACAAAATTTTGTCAATTTTTTAACTCTGTAAATGGTCCAGAAACGGAACATAGACCGACTGACGAAATTAATCTTCTGGACCACCTTCATAATTGTCTCGGTTCCTCTGTTTTGCGATAGTGTGTGTACTACCAGTTGCAAACCCATCTTATTAGCAGTTTCTATAGGTAACTGCAGGAAATATGCTACCAAATCATTCTTCCTAAAGTAGTTGAGTCAGTTCATGAAAAAAGTTGTGACGTCAGCTTATTTTGGATGCAGCATTGAAGAGGGACTTCTTCTGCGTATAGATCTCAATATTTCGAGAACGACTCACGTAGGAGTATTGTCATCAAAAACCTGGCCATAATTATTTTTCTTGGTTTTTGTTAGTATTTTTGTTTAAAATGAGTATTCCTACAAGAAAATACAATATAAACCTAGTTTTTGTTATTTTTATTTTTTTTTTTTTTTATCAAAAACTAAAAAAATTGATTAATGGCCTGTACTCCGCCTGTATTTTTCTCAAATTTTTTTCCTCATCCCTAATACGCAACTCTCAGTTTCTTTTCTCTCTTCCCCAACCATAATTAACATCACCCAAAATAAAATACACTAATAACATCAGTAAATTTAATTTAAAAATAAAAAAAAAACGTTGCATAAAGTAAGGAGTATTTTCTATCAGAAAGTGAAAAACTAATTTACCCTCAATTCTCTAAAGAGCACCTAAGAGCACCCAATTTTTGTTGCATTGTTTTAAAGAATATATAAACTAACTCATACATTTCAATTTATTGCAGAATAACGGGGTATACTTAAACAAAATCATTGAGGTTCAAATAATAACTTAACAAAAATATCAAGTTTTTAGATACTAGTTCTAAGCCCTAATTAAAATAGAAAACACCATCTAACATTTCCAAAACTTTATTAATATCGCTGATAAATAATTGAAGAAGAATTTCTCCATTTAAATTTTTTTTAGATTTCTATCACAACACTTCGATATCGCATATATAATAACACTTACCAAAATACTTCGCATTCAAGTAAAAATGAGGTAGATGTAACAGTTAACTTTGAACTCATTTTTTAACAAGACACGATCTAAAAACAAAAAAATGAGTGCAGCATATTGACACATGTTTGTTTTGCACCCTTTTTGCCAAACCACATTCAATGTGTATAGGTTAAAGGCTTTTAATAATTGAAAGCCCCCCATTGGGAACATTTATTTCCTTAAAAGCAACAGTCTACTTCGTCCTGTCAACTATTAAACGCTCTAATTTAAAACGATTTAAATGAAATGATAACCCTCTTGACATTTCTCAAAAGGCTAAAGTACATCCGAATTATAAGTAAAGAAAAACTAAACTAACGTGACGTGACCAATTAAACGAAAAACCCCAAACCAACTTAACATGTGCCACTTCTTCTATATAAATCTTCTTAATAACAGTTTTTGTTATAAGTAAACAAAAGAAGCTGCTAATGGCTCCTTCAAGTCTCAGCAAAAAAAAACTTGTAACCAACCGTAAACACAAAGAAAAAGTGTACACAACAATATGCGAAAATTAAAAAGCTCTTCCTTTGCAACACAAAAGTATATAGTTTCAAGTAGATCACGAGTTTCTGTCACGCAACTAATATGCCTCCGTGTACTTTTTATACCCAAAGTGTTGACACATTACCTCAAGAGAACAACTTAAAGAAGCTTCTTTTCTTTTAATGTGTGTTGTGTGTGAGTGAGGAATATAGCCCCAAAACAACTTTAATACAATAAGAACTTCATTCCATTTACTGAGAGACTCTTTCAAGGAATTTGTTCAAAGTTTTCTAACCCACAAAGGGAATCCTAACCCCACACAAGCTCATACCCTACTACACTATAGGTACTCCATCACCAATCGTAAACAATAACTTAGCAGCCAAGAATCACATTTCAAATGCGAGCTTGCCTCTGACATAACCAAATGTCATATCCTCAGGGAGTTTCCTCTCGCACGCATTCAATTCTTGTGTTTTGACATAACCAACACCATCATTTTCTCTGTGCATAGTCGAGTCGGGGCTTGAAGAAGTTTACACGCCAAGTTTTATACCCAACCATTCAACAATGGAAGAAAACATTGAGGAAAAAAGGACGAAAAAGTAAAAAGCAATTCTTCATAATTGCTTGCTAAATAATACGCGCAAAGTGATTTTTTTTTTCTTTTCTGTTTTTGTGGAAACGGATGAAGATGGAGTAGGACGCAACTTTTCAATGGCGAAAGGAACAAAACGCGCGTTGGGATTTGGGTTACAGAAATTCTTTTTTTTTATCCTTTTAACATCCTTGAGCTCAAATCACTTTAAAACCAACATTCCTTCCAAGGATAGACGAACGACCGAAGCGACGACGACGGACTGACGGATGGATGTTATCGTTATGAAAAACCCACTTTCAAATGCACTCGACCATGCAGATTGCTGCGGAGCGGACTAGAAGAAGTAAATGAAATTCGATGCCACAAATGATGCACAAGAAAAGTTTGAAAAGAAGAAGATTTAGCGATAATTATCAGATCTTTCATCGTCGTAGTCGTCGTCATCATTAAATTAGAAGAATCTTTTTTTTTTTGTTGTTGTTGTTTGTAGGTATTCAATTCAAGGTTTTTATACCATCTTACAAAAGTTGGTAATAGCTTGCAGCGCGGTACGGTTGCGGTGGTGGTGGGAGGAAATTGTATAATCTACTTCTCCAATACGATGATGGTAGAACATCATCTTGATTGGGAAACTTTGTGTGTTGAGGAGTGTTAAGAAAATTAATACCTTTAATCGGATTAGTGCCGCGACGAAAATTCCTTCCAGCATTTCGAATTAAAAACAAAATAGAATTCTAGAGGCGGGTTTTACTACAGATACACGTCGTACCTATAGGTAGAGATTCATGTTTCCACAGTAGCAAAACATTCAACGAAAATATAATTAAGTTTTGCATAAGTTATGTCACGGATCTATGAGAGCGGCGGCGGTATTGTGTTTTGTTTGGACAACAATAATGTATGGCATACCAATTTTTGCAAGGAGTTGTGTATTATGTTTGTAGGTGATGGTTTGTGGTGGATTAAAGTGTATATTTTGTCAACTTGATTTGAATGACAAGTCACGGAGTAAGTGCACAATGGGTGATAATTATACGAGAAATTAGAAAGACAGTACCCTTGTAATGCATTTTCAAGCTCTTTTTGAAAAATGAGAACAAAACTGTAAATAATTGAAGTAGTGCTTAGGAACGTCAAATGGTTGTCAGACTACCATTTAGCAACTGGAACGTGAGCAATTCAGCTCAGATGGGTCTTCTAAAATATAATTTTGATTTTCTGCAAAAAATTGTTTAGCGATGGCGTTGGGCGCCACAAAACCCCCAAAAAAATATTTTTTTTTATTCTGTGTAAAAATTGTTGCTTTTTCACTGTGGTTCGTTTTCCCAACGTTAGCCCAGGATAGCCCAACTTTTTTTTGTTTTATTTCATTATTTTTTAAAAAGATACAAGATACAACACATCAGAAACCGAAATAAAATGCACGACTGGGTCGCACGTACTTGCTCTTGCAGTTCAAAGCATCTTTATCTTAAATATCTATTGGAAATTTAAGATTTTGTGAAGAAAAAAAAAATAAAAACAAAAAAAAAAATCGAAAGTTAAAAAAATTCAATTTTTTAAAAATTTTTTGAAAAACTTTTTTTTTAAATTTTTTTTTACATTTTACACTTCAATACCTATGATGTCTGTAAATTTTGAAAAAATTGACTTATGCTTTGATGAAATATATGGACTTAAAAAACATGTCAATTTTTGAAAAACGGCAACGCCATATTTCCGCTCTTGGCATTTTTTGAGAAAAACTAAAAACGCAGTTTTGTTGGAATTAATAAGAGTACTGCGCACACCAAATTTAAACGAAATCGTTAGAGCCGTTTTCGAGAAATTTGAAATACCTCAAAAACGTTATATGGGAGATATGCGTTAAATTGGAGATATTAAAAAAATAAAAAAAATTGACCTAGGGAATTACGTAAAAATCATCTGTACCAAGTTTCAAGCAAATCCATCCACCCGTTTAGGCCCTAGCTCGATGTACAGATGGACGCACAGACGCACACACGCACAGACCGACGGACGGCATGACGAAAACCACTTTTTTGATCTTCTCCATCATCGTAATGTTGGTTTTGATTAAAACCTCGATTTTTTTTTTCTACACGAAACCAATACTTGCCCTATAGAGCAAGTAAAAATTGTGATTTTTGGTTCCTGTAAAAAAATCGTTAGCTTAAAACCGTGGTTTGTTTAACCAAGATAAGTCCAACTTTTATTTTCGCTATCTTACTCTTAGATTAGAAATTATAGATGCATCTCAAAAAAATTATAGACGCACCTCACAAAAAAAAGAACGCATACACAACAGTGACCTTTTTTTTAATTTAGAAAAAGTAAATCCATTAGTGTGGGCACTTCGCATTTTTTTCAAATTTGTTTTTTTTTTTTTTCAGTGTAACAAATTGCATCACTTTTTTTCGTTATCCCAAAATTTTTTAATTACCAACCTCTTAAAAATCAATTTTTACACTGAAACAAATAAACAAATTTGGATTTCTAAGAGGTTGGTGATTTGAAAAAAATTAGTTTGTCATAATTTCTGAACTAAGGGTGGACGGAATACCTATGTTAGAACTACCATGGTTATTTGAAAAAGCTTTAAAAAGTACAATTCGTGTACTGAAAAAAAAAATCACCTCACACACCATTTTATATTTGTTGTAAATTTTGAAAAAAGTTTTCAAAGATTATAATAACGATGTAGCTTTTCTAGGTGCTCATATAGCAAATCACTTTGGGGGAAGTTTAAACTTTTAATACTTTCCCATGTTTTTTTAGACCATAAGCTCATGAGGCTTGGTTCTTCTTAATCTCCGAATATGGTTTCTTGTATTCAAGATGGATTTCAGAATTGGTATGACTTTACAGCCTCTGATTATGCGATACAGCGTATTTTTTAACCGTAACCGTTTCTATTTGTAAGTCACGATGTAGATCGCTATTTCTTATGTACCAAGGTGCATTAACTATTCCATGAAGGACTTTGTTTTGAAATGTTTGGATGATTTCGGTATTTGTTTTCTTTGTACAGCCCCATAATTGGATACCATAGGTCCAAACAGGCTTTAGTACTTGATTATACAGCATTATTTTGTTTTGGGTTGATAAATCAGAGTTGCTACCAAGTAACCAGTACATTTTTCTATATTTCAAGTTTAGTTCTTCTCTTTTCTTTTTGATGTGCTCTTTCCACTTTAGCTTTGCATCCAAAGTCATTCCAAGGTATTTGGCCGTATTGGCGTAAGGAACAGCTTGATTATTAATGAATATTGGAATATTGTTTATCTTTTTATTTGTAAAGTTTATATGTGAAGATTTTGTTTCATTGAGTTTGATACGCCATTTTTCGGTCCAATCTCTGACTGTGTCGACGGCATATTGCAGCTTTACTGCTCCCCTAGAGACACATTTGTCGGGTACCAAAATTGCGGTATCATCTGCAAAAGTAGCCATTATGGTGTGATTACCAACTGGGATATCCCTTGTGTATAGTAAATACAGGGTAGGACCTAGGACAATTCCTTGTGGTACACCGGCTTCTATTTTCTTCAATTCCGAATATTCTTGATCGTACCTTACTCTAAACAATCGGTCTGAGATGTACGATTCATCATAAGACCACTGAAAATTTTTTGTCTTAACTCACTTAAGCGGTTATTGGTTGTGGCCACAGATTTCATAGTACTGTCTGGGAAGATCCCTTTGCAGTTTGTACTCAAGTCCCTCATGCCAAACCTTGTCAAAGGCTTGAGCAACATCTAAGAAAATAGCTGAACATACTTGTTTTTCTTCTAATGCTTTTTCTATTACATCCGTTATTCTATGAACGTGGTCTATCGTGGAATGTTTATTTCTAAAGCCAAACTGATGATTTGGGATTAACCTTCTTTCTTCTATAATTTTGCTAAGTCTACATTTGAAA
This sequence comes from Episyrphus balteatus, assembly GCF_945859705.1. Taxonomy (NCBI): domain Eukaryota; kingdom Metazoa; phylum Arthropoda; class Insecta; order Diptera; family Syrphidae; genus Episyrphus; species Episyrphus balteatus. Next base: position 33,832,909 of record NC_079137.1, on the reverse strand, counting down.
AAATATTTTGTACATAATTTGTGGTTTTTTAAGGTGAAATATAACAAATCAACTTAAGCTTTTTAATAGAAATGGTATATGGACTACATTCAAACATGACAGAATTCTAAGTCATTAAAATAACATTTGAGGCAAAACGCTGACACCGGTGGATTTACTTTTTCTTAATTATAAATTTTTAAAAATGGTCACTGTGGTGTATGCGTACTATTTTTTTTTTTAAGGTGAGTAAGAAATAATGCTTATATGTAGGGTTGCCAGATATATTTTGAAGAAACTAGTAATCGAGATGTAAAATCCCGGACTTTCCCGGATAAATAAGGACACAAAAAAGAGTACAAATCTAGGACAAAAGGAATGCATAGTCTTATAAAAACAAAAAAAAAGCGGAACAATCTTTTAAAAATTTAACTAAAAATCACATTTTTAACCCTTGTTCCCGTAGCATTTTTTTCTTAATTTTTTTTCACACAAAAAAAAAATAAAAATACAAATTTTAGCTAATATTACAAAAGAATGTACCTACATAGTTACAGTAAAAAAAAATTTTAAATTCCATTAAAATCCAATTGCTCAAAATTTTAAATTTTATTCATGATTGTTTTTGTTTTCTTGTGTTCCACTGTATTTTTTTCAAAATTCTTTCAAAACAGCTTTGACAACTGACACAATATTTTTGTTGAGATTATTCCTTAGAATAATTTTTATTCGTCTCTGAAAGAAGCAGATAGCTTTATTCTAAGGAATAAGCTATAAGGTAGAGTTGCCTATTTTCGGCCGTCTCCAGTTTCCGGCCACCTTTCGGATAATCGTTATAATTAGGGATTTCGTAGGGTTTATTCCAAAATTTTGCTCTTATGCTGTTCTCTTATATGTTAAAAAAGCATACGAGTGAAAATTTGGAATAAACCCCTTTGAAATCACTAGTTTTAACGATTTTCCGAAAGGTGGCCGGTAACTGGAGACGGCCGCAAATAGGCAAATCTACCCTATCTGCTTGTTGAAAAATTGATTTTTTCTCTATCCTTAGGAATAAGTACTAAATGACTTATCAATATTTTGATAAATATCTTCAACAAAAACTATTTCTTAATTCAATCAATTAATGTTAACGTAAAATCACAAAATTTTAAGAATATGTTCTTCATACATTATAATTAAATTTATAAAATAGATTTAAGTATTTATAAGTATATTTAATGTACATAGTGTCATAATTTAAGAGATAACTGCGTTAGTATTTAACGTGTTGAATTAACAGATGACTGTTTAACTGACTATTGAAAAATTGGCCCTTAGTTAAATGCTAATAGAATTTTTAGTAAGTTACTATTTAAGTTAAGAAATGGTCTTTTTGACTTAGCAACTTACTTAAGCGGCCTTATATTTTTCTTAATCGTTTAAAATTTTGCACCTTGAGTCTTACAATAAGGTACCTACTGTAATAAATTATAAAATTTAAATAAATTATTAAAATAAATTTTTGTTGGTCAGAGAATTCACTAACCAGTACCTCATACGCACATTTTTGAGTTTTGATTATATTGGAACAGAACACAAAAAAGAATTGACCAGATAATAGACCAAAATAAAAACGCCTCGCTTTTAATGAACTCGATTCGTTTTTTGAATATGGAATGAATTAAGAGTAGCATACAAAAAGTGAGATTTTTAAAGGCTTCAAAAGAGTACAATCCCGGACAATTGATAGAAACTATCCCGGACGTCCCCCACACAGCCAAAAAATAGTACATTTCCGGGAAAACCCGGACGCATGGCAACCCTACTTATATGTATAATTTCTAAAGGGAAGTATAGCGAAAATAAAAGTTGGGCTATCCTGGGCTAACATTAGCCAAGCAAACCACGGTTTTAAACTAACGATTTTTTCACAGGAAAAAAAAATCATAATTTTTTCGGTTTGTGATAACTATGAATAAAATTTTGCATTCTATCTTTGGAATTGAATTAAAGAAAAAAATACTGAGCTATCCTGGGCTAACCTTGTTGAATCGAACCAGGCAGATTTTGAAAACAAAAAATTAGTATTTGGGGTGACAACTTCACATAGCCGTTAAAAGTCTTGTATTATTAATTGATTTTACGAAACACAATAATTATATACAAATGATGTATTTGTACTCTGATTCTTAAGGCAAGCAAGGAGTGTAGCCTCATGAAGTGTAGGTAGTAACCGAATCTTTCTTTTTCTACATTTTCATAACCAATATTTCAATATTATTTCAATACCTACCTCAACTTACTTTTAACACCTTCTAACAACCTTTAACCTCGAACCACTATAACCACTGCTCGTGCATTTGTTTTTCTTAATTCTTCAAGGTTAGATTTTTCAACAAAACCTTCATTATAGATACCTACCTCAAATATATCCAATCATTTCCAAACCTAAAAACATAAGTAATTTGGGAAAAGGGAACTCCCTTCAAAACAAAATTTTAAATAAACAACCCCGTCATAAGAAAAACTTTTTTACGAGTTGCTTAAAATACTATATAAAACCAACACTAATTTTACCACAAAGAAGGTCGACACAGAAAATAATTTCAGTTTTTTTTTTCCTCAAAACTCTAGTTAATTTTCCAATACAAAAAGTAAATAATGTCCCTCCCAAGGAAATAAATTCACTCCAACGGAAATAAATTTGAATTTAAAATTACCCCAAAACAAAAAAGGGTTATTTCGTATATACTCCTATAGTTGGCGAGTTACCCAATTATACTTGACCTTTTCCATCTTAAATTTAATTGAATTGGTTTCATTTTGTGGTATGGTTTCATTTTCTTTTAAGAATCCTTACTCTATAACTCTCTTTCAAAATGAAAAGATACTTTTTACCAAAAAAATATTTGAAATAAATTTTCATAAATAAATTCAAATTAGCTTCACAATATTCTCATATCATTGCTAAAAGGTTTTATTGAAACGAATTTATTACTTTTGGTCCTTATCAAGTGACGATGAATTCATTAAGTCTCTGTCAGGAGCAAGACATTTATCGATATGAGCTCTTTGCCAAGGGAAACAACAAAAACAAGAATCCACTGAACCTCGTAAATTGAACAAAATTATATCCCGAAAAAAAGTAGAACACAAAAACAAAAACAATTCATTTAATGGTTTGCCTCATAAAGTGGTTTGCCAAATTCCCTAGATATTACCACCTATTTAAGCAGCCAGCCTCAGCGAGATGGAGGAGTATTATATAGCGTGTATATAGGACGCCCTTTGCACTCGAGGATGCGTGGGCATTTTTAATGGATGTGGCGGCGCGGTTTCACAAACATTTTATCCCCGACTTTTATCACATGCGGTTTTTCTCGACTTATCACACGCCACTGACCAGGACCAGAACCAGCGAGAACCCATAGAAACCCTTAAACCATAGGACCACGATACCAAAGCATAGATTGGCTACGGCCAAACTAGAAATGCAAAGACCGACGTTATGGCTACACACCAACCAACGCGACGTAGGTCCTTTTTGCATTTAAATTGAAAAAGTTTTTAATTAGACACAAGCCGAGGAAAAAATAATACAATAAAATAAAACAATGAAAAATCAGGAACATGGTAATTTTCAATACGAGAATCTGTCTGCTTGTCGTCGGTAAAAGTCGCAGCCATTGTCGCCGAATCGCTACGCGCCGTGACGGCGACGAGGGCCGGGGAAAAATTAAATTTCCAAACAACTTGACAAATGATCCACGAAATGTAAACACAACCCTTGAGGAGAGTATGTTTACCAAATGAACGGTTCAGGATTTCGTCGTCATCCGTCGGGCGGCGTGACGTCGAAAAGAGAATGAGAAGGATTCGAAATTGGTGATGTAGAAGAGGAAGAATTGATGGTGGCTTAAAGAGAATGAAAATTGCGAAACAATATTAATTTCAACTTTCATAAATTCAGTTCCTGACGAGTGGTGTGGCCGGGATTGAAAATGCCATAGTATCCTGGCAGCCACTATAGTGTGCGTATATAGCCTTGTATAAACCTTTTTTCCCTTCGACCCACGTCAAATTTCCCAACCTCCCCGGAAAAAACGGAAGTTCTCTGTTCTCATTGTTTACTCATCGGATTCGAATTGAAAACTGAAAAACAAGCACAACTTTAGACCGAAGAAGTTGGAGGAGGTAGTATAGATTTAGGAGGAGCAGGAGTTATATAGCAAAAAATCGAAAGTTAAATATTTTACTTGTTCGGAGAACAAAATTGATTTACATTGTGCGCAAGAGGATCTGTTGATTTTTTAACTTCTTAGAGCATTTTTATAGCTTTGGTTGGAGCGGAATGGAGTCGTGTGTTCTTTGGGAACAAAATTAAGAACAACATAAAACAAGCAAAAAGGAAAAGGAAACTTTTGTATATAATGGATTCAAGGTCTGTGAAGGTTTAGTGGGAGGATAAATGATGCGGGATTTCGAAGTTCTTTGGCGCAAAGTGTTGTGGAAAGTCTCTTGAGTTTTAAAGACTGCCAAGAAGATGATGAAAATATGAACCTTTTAAACTCTTATTGTAAGGGGGTATTCTTATAAGAGGGCGGATTTGTATGAATCTTGTTTTTTTTTTTGTGATGGATTGTGGTAGGCGCACCATGGATAGAACATGTGTAAAATGCACACACCCTTTGTGCACACAATTATGCATCAAAAGGGTGGTTTTTATTAATCAAGCTCTTTATATCCATTCATAGAAGCCTTTGTTACCTACTCTCAAACACACACACACACATACATGAAAAATTGAGAATCTTCAAAAAGGGTTGTATAAAATTTGTATGGTTGTATAGAAGAAGACTGAGTGATGTATATAGAGCCCCTTAAGCGATTCGTTCGCATAATTCATCGTCACAACCTCTTGACATAAAACGTCAGAAGATCCCTTGGGATGAGTTTTTTTTTTTTTTTTATTTTGAATGAAGTGCTCTGGTTATTGAGTGAGTGCTGTATGTTGTAATCAATTTCCTTGCACTTTGCTTTTGGTTACAATGATGTGTTACCTCACTTTTCTATATGAGATGAAGAGCTTGATGTGGCAGTGCATTAGGGTTAAGATTTGTATGTTTTTTTTTTTTTTGTAAATATGGAAAGGGTTTAAACCAAGTGGGATACATTTTCATTTTTGGGAATTGATTTATTTCCTTGGAACAGTTGTTTCTTTGGAGGTTTGTTTAGGGAGGCTAACAGGAGCAGTTAATATGTGAAACAATTTTACGGAAATTTGTAGTTTTTAATTCTTCTTAAAGTTTTGCTTGTCGTAAAATTTGTACAATAAATTAAAAATGATTGGGTTATAATGGATTTTTTGATCGATTCATCACATTCAAACCTTAGATTTTTCTTTAAAAAGTAATTCCAAAGTTCATTTTATCCTTTTTTATCCTATTTTACGGATAAGGTTTTGATTTTTTTTATATCATAACTTTGAATGAAGGCCATTCTAAATTTCTTCATTTAATATTGCCAAGGCTACCCAAAACTTTATCAATTGTTTAAAAGTTAAAATAAAATGTTCACTATGGCGTATACTTAACATTTTTTTGTAGAAACATTTCTAGCGCCCGATAAAATCATATAGTTGACTTTAATAGACAATCTGCTGATTTTATAGTATATCATTTGAAGTTTTTAATATGGATTGCTTACAGCCGAAATAGAATATTTCTTGAGGTGAAAAATGTAACGTATTAAGTAAAACTATCAATGTATTTGAAATTTGAAATTAATATTTTTTTTTGTCAAAAACTTACACATTCAGAAATGCATAAGATTTTTTTAAAAGCAAATTTAAAAAAAAATTAAAGTAATATAAGTTTTAACAACATCTTTTTTAATGGTTTCGACTTCCAAACGAAGTATATGCCATTGAATTTGTTTTCATAAGACTCTTGAAATCTGGTTTGAAACCAAAAATAATTTTTAGACCTTCACCCAATGCAAATATTCTTAACTTTGTCAATTACTAACTAATTTCAAAAATTTTACCTCTTATTGCTATAAAATTCAGAAAATTCAGAGGTACTACAATATATAAAACGTTTTGTTTAAAAACCTAGAATTAAAAAAAAAATACTCTCCTTTTTGACATTTTCTCTACTTTTTTTTCCCAAAATCAAGATCATTTTATATTTTTAATAAAATTTTCTTATTATTCAAAGAGACAATATACCAGGATGATGTTGCAAAATCGGTCTTTGATGTAAAAAAAAAAAAAAATATGACATTCAGAGCTGCTCAGGATGCATATTGGAAGCTTATATAAAGAATCAAAGGAAGAAAACAAAAACTTTTATTTGAATTTGAAAAAGTTTTTGTCAAATACTTTCTTGAACGTTTTTCAAGTCGTTATCCATATGATAAAGACGAAATTTTTAATTTTAAACCGCTGTTTACATTTACCCCGAATTTGTAAAAAAAAAAACACAAACATGGTGGGTAGGGTGCTTTATAAAAATAAATTTTCGAAATTTTAATGGGACACCCTTTCATTTTGTTCTTCATGCCTTAAATATAAATTGGGTAAAATTTGGTCCAGTTTAAACACGTTTTAGGGGTCGCTACCACAATTCAAAGTTTTGAAAAACACAGCAAACTTTGTTTTTTTTTTTTCTCAGAAAATTTTAAAATTTGTAATCAGAATTAAATAAGTTTTATTAAATCTTTAGATTTTTTGAAAGAAATTTTGATAAAAATACAGCGGGATAAAAATTACGTTTAATTTTGAATATTTCTTAGTTTCTCATTTTTTTTTTGTTATTCTGTAGAATAGCTTACTGAGTGATCTTTCTTGGTTGAAAAATTCAATGTTTTTATCTGATTGTTTATGAGCTTAATATCTTTATTCGTCAGACAGTTAACTGACTGTTTATTAGAAGATTGAAAATCGCATACTTTGTATTGTTTTCCCTACGATAAATAATTGAAAACCAATTTTTTTTGAAACTGATCATTTTTTTTTTTACTTAAATCTTTAGTGAATGGTAGCAACCCCTAAATTTTAATATTAAAATCGGAAAAAAAAATACCACTATGCTTATGTGAAAGAACATAATGCAGGGGTGTCCCATTAAAAAATCGAAAATAAATTTTTTTCGACCACATAAGAAGCACCCTAACATACCTACATAAAAACAGAATGCAAATTTTGAGTACATAAGTTCCAATCAAGTATGGATTGCACTGAGGTGGATGCTAAAATTCTATTTACAGCCTTCTGCATTTAAGTCTTCGTTTTGACTCTCCTGTTCGCAGTACGCGAAATACTTGACAGCAACATTTGCCCCATGAAGATTGGAAGCACACATAAGGTGACTTTAAGTATACTTGACTTCAAAATGAGAAATGATTATTTTTCAGAATCAGTCATTTCGAAAATGCTAGAAAACGGTCAGATTCATAAACGCCTTAATAGAGTTTAATAATCAGAAATGCAATTGATACAAGGTTCCCAATTTTTAGTGGTGGGGTAAGCGAAGATTTATTTAAGGCTGGCTGACACGCCAGATGCAAATGAGCTAGTTTCTTTCAGAAAATAAATCGAAGGAATTGTCCCTAAAAAGTTAAAAGACAGAAAATATTTTTTTTCCAACAATAGAAAGGAAAAACTAATTAAAGGATTTTCGTCAAAGTCACAAATTTTTCTCAAATTCTTTTCCTTCCAAGAACATGTACTTCAAGCATATTACCTAAAAATTTTTAAGATCAAACGAACAAATCGTATCAAAATTCAAACAATTCCTACCAACCATTCAATTATTCTCAAATCAGCTCGAGAACAAAAAAAAAAAATAAATTCTAATCCAAATTATTCCAAATTACATATAAATTAGCCTCTGCTTAATGAATTTATTATACTAAACCGCTTGATCCAATTCCAATTAAACTGCTTAAAATTTATCAAAAAAACATCCTGTCAATGCTTTTTTCCTACCCAACAAAACAAGGACCTTTGATGTTTAATTTCAAATTTTCAAAATATATCCTCACTAACGAAAACCGAAAAGACATTCCACGCACAGTAGTAATAATGCAAATTAGTTGGTGGGAATTGTAAATCAATTAACTTTCGCGTCTTTAATCACAAAGCTCTCTCACTCTCACACAAAACGGAACAAATCATTTCGCATTCAGCTGACTTCCATTACACCCCAGCCATTGAACAAAAAAAAATATAAAGAAATTGAAGGAATGGAGAGGATTGCCATCCTCTATTCCACCTCGACCCTATCCACCATTTGAATGAGTGAGTATGGTTGGGGGATTTATTTCTGCAAATCAGGAATTAAAATGACACGTTGAAATTGTTTTGTCTGCCTCCTGTCAGTGTTTGCTTTGCTAGCGCATTGCTGGCTTCTCCTATAACTCGAACTCAAGCTGGAACTCCTATTTATAGCTCCAGGCGTAGGACACACCATCCGGTAGTTCATTTTTGTTGATATAAATGTAGGTAGTTCGTTTGTCGATTGTTTTTTTTTTTTTTTTGTTCATTCTTTTTTTGTGTTATGTCTCTCGTTTGGATTCTATGTTTGCGATTGTGATAAAAAGCTCCAGTTCCAGCCCGACAGACGAAGTCACACTCTCTATACTCTCTCGCTGGCAGTGAACTCGAGACTCTGCTGGAATGATTTGGTAGGCAGCTGTTATGCCTTATAGTCCCTTATAGTCATCGTCGTCGTCTTCGTCCTTGCCAACTCATGGATGGCAGTATGTTTTCTGGGATGTTTGAAATTCCACATCCTTGCTTTTGCTTCCCAGCAGAGCCAGTGCCGGATTAACCATGTCATGGGCCTCTAGGCAAAATAATTCTTGGGCCCTTTTCCGATGCTTTTTCAATATCATAAGCTATTTTTAAGTTTGGTTAGAAATTTGTGCAGGTAACTTACTAGAGACTAATCGGATATAATCTGGTGTCCTATCATGTCATTTTATAAATGTAAACTAAAAGTTTTGAAATAACTATAATAAATATTGTAGTGATATCTCAACAAAAAAATTTTAGCAACTTGATGGTTCACAGATAATTTTTATTAACGATAAGTTATTAGAAAATATATTAGATTCAAAAGGTATAAGTAGGTATACCTATCCCGACTTTTCACGAGTCGATTTTAACCACATGATATGTCTCACGGCTTAAGTCGACTAGGACTCTAGTATGGGGATTGTCACTTTAGTCGCGTGCGGCTTACGTTCACACGACTCGACTGACGCCAAAAAGCTTCGCCGCACGGCGAAAATCGACTCGTTATAAGTCGGCATTACGGTTTCATTATAAAACTGGAAAGAGAAATCATGAGAAAAAGTTTCAATTTTGATTTTATTATTATTATAGACAAGGCAAATTACTCAAAACAGAGATCCGCAAAACAGTTCCAAAGCCGGAACGAACATGGAACGGTTCTTTTTTCGGTGGGAACAAGTTCCTGGAACTAGTTCCGCGGAACTATCTAGAATTTTAGTTTTTTTCAGGAAAATGCATCAAAAAAAGAAATAGTATGATATTGAATATTTTTTCCTGATGGCCGTTTAAAGCGACCAGAAAAACTAATGTCAGTTGAAACAAACTTCATCTACCTTTTAAAGGGCCAGAAAAACGTATGTCGGTTGACACAAACTTAATCTACCTACTAGTTCCTGGAACTAGTTCCGCGGAACTATCTAGAATTTAAGTTTTTTTTTTCAATAAAATGCATCAAAATAAGAAATAGTCTGAATTTGAATATTTTTTCCTGATCCTGGAACTGGAACTATTAATGTAGTTCCATGTCCGTGAGCATTATTCATAAGAAAGTAGTTGTGGTTTTGGTTTGTGAATTTTTGGCGCTCAACTCGTTCGCATCCATGTGTGTTGGCTTTGGATGAGAATTCTATGACATGCGTGTGTGTATTGTGTATTTCAAACAGAGACAGAGATATATTCGCATTCGTTTTGTTTCTTGTTCCTCTTCTTCTTTCTTTCTATTGTGTGTGGCTGTGTCTGAACGATGGAACTGTTTAAATTAATTTTGGGGAAATAGTGGAACTAGTTCCGAGTGAGGAACTAGTTCCAGGAACTATTTGGCTGCGGAACTATCCATCTATAGTCTGAAACGCGTCTGAAACGCGTCCGAAACGCGTTTGAAACGCATCTAAACGCGTCCAAAATACATCTGAAACGCGCCTAAAACAAGCCTGAAACGATCCCAAAACGCGTCTGAAACGCGTCCAAAACGCGTCCAAAACGCGCATGAAACGCATCTGAAACGCGTCCAAAACGCATCTGAAACGCGCCCAAAACGCGCCTAAAACGCGCCCAAAACGCGTCCGAAATTCGTCAAAAACGCGTCCGAAACGCTATTTGTTATTTGTGAAAACTATTTTCTCTAAACAATATCTACCACACAAATTCTTCGGCACGCCACAAAAATTTATTTCCACCATCAAAATGCACAGCCTTAGCCTTGTGCATTTAGAAAAAAAAGTAATACAAAAATGATACAAAAACAACCACCAATTGATTTGGAAAATAAAGGTATGCTGATTATAAAATTGATGAATTATAAAGTTGTTGATTTTTCTGTCTTTTAGTGGCGATCAATTCCAGACATCATTGACTGAGCTTACAGCAGCTTCAGCCTTGAGCATTTAGAAAAAAAAAATCATAACAAGATACAAAAACTATGACCAAAGTGCAGACTGCAGACGCAGAGTATTTTTTTCTTTTTCCTTTTCTCAACTGGCCAGGCCACAGGCGCGTGCCCAAGGATCTTTTTTTTATGTATTTTGTTTTCAAAAAAAAAAAACTATTTTGTGTTTTTCCAATAAAATATTAAATAATAGTTTAAAAGAATTGTTTGTTTGTTTTGAAGATTTTTTTATTTTCAGATGAAATTAAAATATGGATTTTAGCAGTACGGATATAAATCCATGAAAGTGCTCCAAATAAGTACTTTAAAAGTACAAGTTTCAGTGCTTTTTCTGTAGGTTAAAAAAGTACTGGAAAATGTACATCAGAACCAATTCCAGAAGTGCTTCGCTGATGCACTTTTGAAGTACATTTGTCTGTACCTACTATTAATGGAGGGGAAATTTATTTCATCTTGCATGCAAAAAAGAGATAGCTGCTTCACGTATTCTTATATACAGAAAGTATATAACTGATTTTTTTCCCGAGCTCCTATCTTTTTTCAGTGGAAAAGAAGTACTTATTTTACGTACATATTTCACCGGTTTTTTCTGTAGTTCTGCGTTTGCTGGGAAAACACATCTGAAACGCGTCCGAAACGCGTCCAAAACGCATCCAAAACGCGTTTGAAAAGCGTTCAAAACGCGTGTGGGTGGTTTAGTTTTTTTTTTAATTGATAACACTGGTCAACAAGGTTTTTGCCACAAGAACCAAAATATACTTTCCTAGTAGTGATGGATGTGTTGAACTCGAATCTGAAGTCAAAATTTTTTTATTGGCATCCGTTTTTGAAATATTACCGTTAGAAAATGCCAAAAAACGTCATTTTGGTTGTTTTCGAAGTTATGTTTTTATTTGGGGTAGTTCATTATGAATAAATTTGTAACGGTGCCTATATTAACTCCTAACTTCTCTGCATGCACAATCTCAGATTTTTCTGACATATTATCTGATTGCAACATGAAGAGCTTTAATGGCACCATCTCGTTACTAAACTCTGGTTCGATGTCGTTGGAATAATATTCGAATAGACCAGTATTTGTCTTGGTATTTAAACGTGATATATTTTGAGCTGCACAGAGAAAAATATGACCCGCTAAAAACTAACAGATTGCCATATTGTTTTACCGTCCATACATTTCATAAGGAAATCTTATTAAAATCAACGATTAATAAGGTTTTTTTAAGGAGATTTCTTATTATTTTTATAGAGAAAATCTTATTAAAATTTGACTGAAAAGTTGATTTTTTTTGCAACTTAGCACTAGAACAAAAATCGCGATCAATATTTTCATGGCAGGTTGGTTCAGGTGGTAAGGTGGGCGACTAATGATTTGAAGTCTCCAGTTCGATTCCCAGCCTGGTCATCGTTTTTTTATTTTTTTGCAGATTTTAAAACAATAAGGAAAACCCGATAGTTTTAATAAGGTTTCCTTCTTGGATGAAAACCATAGAGAAATCTTATTGTTTTTGTTCTATTTTATGTGGTCTATTTTTCTCTGTGTGACTGTTCTGGGTTGATTTTCCATTTTCCCTAATCAAAAATACCGAAAAAAAAACAGGAAAAAATCCCTCAATCTGGCATCGCTGGGTTGGGCCCTTCAGGATGGGATGGGAGTCATAATTCATTATAAACACATGTATATTAAGGGAACCCAAAACCTCTTTAGTGCGCGCTCATTATAAAAAAAAAAAAAAAAATAGAAGATCAGTGGTAGAAGTAGAAGATCATGTGGTAATTATAGTACTAGATCAACTCATGAGTAAACTACCACCTCCAATGAAACGGGGCTAATGTTTAATGATTTGCAAACGTTTTTTTATTCTTCTTTTTTCTTATTTTTACTGATACAAATGTAATGCTGTTTTTTATTAAAGGTACAACTCCAAGAAATTTTGTTTGTTCGTAGTCGGGGCGAGGGGCCCCTAGCTGAAGTGGGGCCCCTAGGCAGCTGCCTAGTTTGCCTTGAGGCTAATCCGGCACTGAGCAGAGCTCAAACCCAATCCAACCAACCGAACCCAAAAGTGTATGTATAGAACTGGGCGAAACGAAAATGTCCTTCCTGGTTACGTGTTGTGCCTGGAATCCGCAATGAAGCAAAAACGGATATTTCTGATTTTTCTGAAGTATACTATTTTTTCTGTCCACAGGGGACAAGGGGGTGCTCGAAGTACTAAATGGCAAAAAAATTATGTGCATTAGGGTGGTTGTAGCGAGTGAGCGCGAGTCAAGGGTGAGAAGGGTGAATGTTGAATTATTTTTTTGTATTTTTCTTCTTGTGCTCATATCCACGCCCGCCTATTTATGACGTGTCTAGGCCTTTCCTGCAAGCTTCAGCTACAACCATTACCGTCCCATGACTTTGCAAACGACGATGGTGGAATAATAAAGTCGTCTTTAACTGATGCTAGTGCTGATGCAGAGTTGCAGTCTAATTTTGTCAATTTCGCCAATAATAATTCTTATAGAATTCCAAAAGAATTTATGGGCGATAAAAATAGGTTAGGTACCTATATCGAATATAAGACCTTCCCCAGAGGTAGGTTTATAGGAAAACCCATGCATAAGTATTTGAAAACTGTATTTTTTTGGGGTTGTTATACGTGTTTTTGATTATCTTGTAAATTAAATAATTACAACCTCCTAAGATCCATAAAACATAAGTTTCCATCTGTGGCGAGAGGCGAGCCACCCATCAGAAATGTATAGGGCTTTGTATACCTAATATTTTATAGATACATTTTGCTTTATGAAATAAAAGTCCATAAAGTTGGGATTATGTCGGCTTAAGTTCGGCTGTTTACTATTAAGAAAGATGCTGTGGATTTGTTTTTGTTTTTTTCATATTTTTTTTTTTTTTTTTTCATGAAGAAAGACACAGCCCTTTCACTTTTGGCCATAGCTTTACCATCACTTTGGTGATAGGTTTTAGGTAAGGTAAAGTGCGGGCGCGTGTTAGCAGGCCTTGAAAGCCTTTTATATACAAATTGAGAGGATTACATTGAAAGATTATGTTTTCATTTTGTTTTTTTTGTGCGTTCATCTTTTTTGATGGCAAAATAATGTGTGTAGTTTTATCTCTAAATGAATAAGACCTTTGAAATGGGAATAGAATAAAGTGATTTCTTTTGGGAGAATATTTGTGGGGATTATCTTTAGTTGTTGACACAATTTTGCTTTTATTTTTACAAATATGTATATAATATAGAATTATTGGTATAACTTAGTTGAGAATGAAGATTCTTATAAAGAAGATTTTTATAAAGAAAATGCAACGTCATTGTTGTGGGCTTTGAATGAAAAAGAAGCAATTTGGCGGGAATAATATTGATGTTTTTGTTTTTATAAAGAAAAATTAATAAATCAAATCAATTTTTATAAATTTTATTTTTCCGCAAAATTCATCTCTATTTTTATGAATGAATGAAAAAGCACATTAGGTTCATTGAACAAAGAGGTAATGATACCAACAAAATAAATTTTAAAGAAAATGCGTGCGGAGTTTTTAGGTTATAATATAATATAAATAATTTAAACTTTACAAAAAAAAAATTTATCATTCGATATTTTAATTCGAACTGTCGCGGCTTTTACAATAATCACGTAAATTTGAAAAATTTTCATTTTTTGTATTTACTTAAAATGTAAAAAAAAAATATTACTATACGTGGACACTAGGGCTTTCGTTATTTAGGTTTTTTTTTTTGAGAATCAAGTTTCTAAGTACAAAAACTCTTTCTAAATAATAATAATTTTCAGATTTTTATTTTGACGCTAGATGGAACCCCAAAAAGGTTGAAGTTTTTTCTCATTTGAAATCAACGGCGTATACAAGGGGGGGGGTCACGGGGTCATGACCCCCCCCAAGAACTCAGAACTTAAAAAAGAATTTGTTAAGTGATACTGAAATATCTTTAGTAAGATTATTTTCAAAATGTTGAAGTTTTAGAACATGAACGAAAATTAAAAGTAAACAAAATTTTTGGTATTCAAACAAACTAGCTATTTTACCATATTTTGGGGATGTGGTCATATTTTTAGCGAACGCTATGCTGGTTTAGGATTATTTTGATTCGTTCGATAATATAAGTTGAGCTATAGAGTTTTGTATGGAAACAAAATCCGGATAAGTATTATATTCAAAGCTTTTTAAAAGAAATTGAATCTAGTAGGTACACAAAAATAATATCTTAAGGGCAAGACACTGCTTACCAGCAAATAAAAGAAGCAGCCATATCTTCTATTTTTTTATATGATGAAGTTAATAAAATATGTTTTAAATAGGGAAGCTTTCTGTGGCCTTGCTGTGTGGAGGTCAATTCTGTTGATAAAATTCATCATCGGCAAAATGTTAAAGAAGGATATCATTTCTCAAATCTTTTTAGTTTTTTGCAATGTTCCAGTTCAATACATTCGTCTGATAAAATTTTGTGAATTTTGTTTGCTTACAGAATATAACAGTATTTTGTACATACTGAATTTGCTAGATCTGTTGCATTTTTTGAAACAACTATCGATTTGTTAATCATCAATGGCCAGCCAATTATAGAAGCAATATAAGCAACATTATCTAAGGCAATTTAAATATTATTATTAAATATCACTTAGGGCTAATTTTTTGAATAGTTAGATAAACCTAAGTTAGAGCTTATTCCTAGGAATAAAAGTTTTCTGATAGTCTATCTGACGATTGAAAAAGCAGGGCTTTATCTAATAAATACAACTGAATGTTTTTTATATTGTAAACCGCTGATTAATACCTGAAAACGGACGAATTCCAAAATATCCAAAATAATTTTTTTTTATCTTTACTATTTTAATAGAGGTATTTTAAATTCCCGTACAATTTTAAAACAAAATTTTAAAAAAATTATATTTTCAAATGCAATTTTTTTTTTAAACTTTCTCAAGTAGCACAAAAGTCTAAAATACACCAAAATATTTGGTGTATTTTTTGCACTTTCGTGATATGCATTTTGAATATAAAAAATACACCATTTTCTCGTATATAATAAACTCCGGTGGTTAAAAAAATATACCGATTTTGGTGTATAAATGGCGCTAGTGGTATATTAAATGATCTGGTTTTTGGTGAAAATTATCCCTTTGAAATTGAAGAATAGGTACACAATAAATCTACGGATAAAATACACCATTTAAATTATTCTGATTTAAAATTTGAACCAAAGTTTATTTTTTACCTCAAACAGTGTGATGAATTCTAATTCACACCATTTGTTATGAAATAAATGTAAATGAATTTTTATTCACTTTCATAATATTGCCATAAGAAACTAATGGTTAAATATGAATTTGTTTGCCTAATTTTAAAACGAAACACATTCTGTCTACTAATTTTACATACTACCCCCTCTAAAAATCGAGCGCCTCAAAAATATCAGTGAATTAATGATTTTTTTGTTCGATTTTAAAAATCAGTTTTTCAAAAATTTTATTTTTTTTGTTGTTTTTACATTTTTTTTAGAAGAGTTCTTTTATAATATAATAAACCGCATAGAAAAAACCAAATTGCGGGATAATTAGGTCGATAAATATACTATTATAGAAAACTAATTAATTGCTGTCTACTTTTTTTAAATGGCGGCCATTGAAAAATATGTCGTCTCCTACTTATGCATTCTGGTGAATTTTATGTCCACAAGGTGTGCTTTCTACACCAAAGAGAGTTTACAAAATGTACCGTTTTGGTTGATTTCAGAATCGAATAATTTTATACACCATTAATGGTATATTATAAAAACAACTGAATATCGGTGTATTTTTTGCACGGAATCTTAAAAAAATGTTGAAATTTTTTACAGAAAAGACAGTGGTATAATTTTTTTACCACTAATTTTGAGAAATACACCATATTTTTTCAATTTCCTCAATTTTACACCAAAATTAATGAATTTACACCAATTTATACACCAGTGTGCTACTTGAGTTGCGATTCGTTTGCCTGAGGTTAGGAAGACTTTTAATTCAAAAGTTAAAACTGTTATTAAGTAAAAACGATTTTTATTTTAACTTTCTGGGCTAGCGGAAAACAATGAACAGTTGTTTTAAGGCAAATTATTCAATCGAAGTACTCGTACAGTACATTTTATTTTTAGGAAAGGATAGCCTCATTTAGTCAAAATTAAAGCCTAGTACGCTGCTGATAAGAAACGAAAAATCCCATACAAAAATGAAACAACGAAATGGTAAACCAAAAATTTCGTTCAACTTTTCGTTCTGTAATACGCTGTTCGGCACAACGAAATTGAAAGTCTAAACTTCTTTTTCGCACACAAACAATTGCCGGGGACATTCATTGTGTGTGGAAAAATGACATTTTGAGTTTTTTTGTTTGTTTTTGTTGTTCATT
This sequence comes from Episyrphus balteatus, assembly GCF_945859705.1. NCBI lineage: Eukaryota > Metazoa > Arthropoda > Insecta > Diptera > Syrphidae > Episyrphus > Episyrphus balteatus. The sequence continues at coordinate 33,815,854 of NC_079137.1, read as the reverse complement.
TTGTCATTGCATGTCTTTCTGCGATGCGTGTTTGCTTTTTTTTCATTTATGTTTTGCAATTTTTGAGTATTTTTCGGTCCAGATTTCGCAACCATTTCGTTGTCCTCGTGGAGACCGACGAAAAATTTCGTTTCACATCAGCAGCGTTCTAGGCTTTAAGGCTTAACGCTAAACTTAAACGAATCTCATACCGTTTTTGTTTGGTTATTTTTAGAACTACATTCGGAACTTTTCGATTCGAAATGCAAGACGCACAAATTTTAATGTTTAATAATTCAAAAAGCCCATTTTCAGGTTTATGCCTGCTATCAAAACTTTTGAAAAAAAAAAAAAAAAATTGGCATGACCCCTCCCAAGAAGCAAACCTGTATACGCCCCTGTTTGAAATAGGTATATGTTGACATATTGGGCCATTTGTTTTAGATATAGCTTAAATGTAAATATTTTTGATGAGGTTCTATTCTATATTAAACACCCTTTTCAAAAAGGTATAAACCATTTGTCTAGGACTAGGGGTTTAGTCATTACATACATGTCTTTTTCCCCGCTTACATACTTTATAATTAAACATAAATAAGACTTTACTGGGGAAAAATAATAAAAAAAATATATATGATGGAATGATGATGATGTTTTGTTCATAGCAGAAATTGGTCATTGAAAAGTTTTGAACATCAAATGGCAAAACTGTAGCAGAAAAAATTATAAAATTCCAATCATCGCCAAACAAAAAAGATACCAGGGAACTACTGAAAATTATTGTAAGTAGGTATTCTAAAAATTATCCCAAAGGCAGAAGAAGTTCCATCTTCCATCAACTTCTATTGGAACCACTCTTTTATGTCAGAACTGTTTACAGTGTCCAGTGTATTTGTAAAAATTGGAGGTTTCGTGGTAATTTTTATAATTAATATTTATATTGACAATTTTTCTATAAATTGTTTATCATGTTAGTTTTTGAACCAATTTAATAAATAAATAATAAATACATTTTTTTTTTTTAATTTTATTCATTTTTATATATATTTTTATTAAGGTATTAATTTATTAATTTATAAAATTATTACATGGTTTGGACAAAAATAAATAAGTTTTTAAAAGATCCACCTGTTGAGCTCGAAACCAACCGGGGTCGTGCAAAGCCAAAAAACGCACATCTGGAAATTGCTATAATTGTAAAGAACGAGTGAAAATTTGAAAAGTTTATAAAAAGAAATATTTTGGATTAAAAAAAAAAAAAAACAAATTTTCTTGTTTTCAAATTTTTATTAAAAAGATGTAGATATTTTTAATTCTTGAATGTGGCAAACCAAACTTTTATTTTGAAGTTGTGAGAATATTTTAGGTATATTACCATAGAATTTTTTTTTTATTTTCTAAACTGACTCAGAAGTTTTTTTTATTTATATTTTACCTGTGCATGAACATCATTTATTTTTTTATAGGGAATACCTACCTAAAAAAATAAAAAATTGATTTTATAGATAAAAAACATTCATACAAAGTGTGTCTTACCTAGACAGGTGACACCGATAACATTTGTTTACTCAAAACTTATATTTTTTACACAAACCCGAAGAATTTAGTATAAAATTTAAAAAGTTTTTTTTGTTCCAGTATTCTACTGTTCGGTATAAGTTTGTAAAATATACGTCTTAATTACCTTTCTCTTTGATAACACAAAGCGTGATTCATTTCTGTTTTGATTGATTTCTTCCCTAAACCAATAAATTTGGTCTTTGACTATATACCAACCACACACATAAATTTTGTTTTACCTGTGATTTTGCATTTCTTACTATCTCAAAAATAATAATCCCACTTTGATGGAACTTCAACAATTCAAATTTGTGGTTCACATGAAACAAATAAAATAGGTATAGCTTTTTTGCAAACCTATATAAGGGAAAATAATATGAATTGCTAAGTAAACACTTTTCGGTTCGATTTCGGTCCATACACAGTTGTCGTAGAAATTTTATTTCGTTTAAAGTAAAATGCCACCTCCAGGCTGGGGAAGACCTTCAGAATACAATCATCGTCATCATCACCATGGAAGACCAATTGTCGAAGTCGATATAATAGCTGCTCGTCCACCACCACCATCTCGTCCATTGATTGAAATTGACCTCTTTGGAGGTCGACCTCGTCCACCGCCACCACCTCGCCCGTTTATTGAAATTGACCTCTTTGGAAGTCGACCACGTCCACCACCACCACCTCCAGCAACCGTAGTTGTGGTCAACAATCAACCTCAACAACAACCTCCACCTTATTCATACAGGTGGTAAATTTTAAGTGGTAAAGTGTTTAAGTTTATCATATTGTTCATATTATTGTCTTAAGACTTGACCAGTAAATTAATATTGTTAAAAAATAAACTGTGATTTAAATTATTTCAAACAAATAAAACTATAAAAATGTTTTTAAATTAAATTAAAATTTGTGCAGTGAGCAATTTATCAGCCAACGCAATTAAGTAACCAACACTCTTACGAAAATATAATTAACACCTTTATGATAAGGAATGATAAAATTCGATGGATTGATAGATTTGAATAAAATACCCTAAAATTTATTTTGTATTAAATTTTTCTTATATAAAAGCATACTTTTCGGTGCCAACTTTTAATATTAACGGTACCTGTCATATGACTGTTTTTTTTTTTTTTTGGTTTCTGAATATCTCGTACAAGATTAACCCGATTTTAACGAAAATATACAATTTTATAGAAAAGCGTTAAGGTAAAAATAAAATTAAAATTTTACAAAATTTTCAAAACAACACATTTTTAGAAAATCAATTTTTTGAAAACGGGTTGATGAAAAATTTTGAAATTTCCTTTTTTTTATTATATGTAAATTAATTATTTCTTCAAAATGGCATACCAACTTTTTTTTTTTGAAAAATGTTAGAAAATTAGTTAAAAAAAAAACGGCTCTAACGATTTTCGAAATTTTTTTTTATACAAGAATATTCAAATGGCATACTAGGTTTGTGTAAAAGATCATTTAAAACCGGTGATTAGTCAATTATAAAAACATATTTAATTTTTTTTTTTCACTAGCTACTTATGAAATTACTCAAAAATATCAAATTTTCACTAATTTGGTTCAATAAAAACCTTTAAAATTAGAGAAATTTTTTACCATAAGAACAAGTACGTGCGATCCCAGTCGTGCAACTTATTTTTTTTTTTAATTTTCTTTAAATTTTACCTACTTCAAATTACTCCGTCAAAATAGCTGTGGTATTTGAACTATCAATAATGGCGTACCAATTACAAAAATTTTAAATGACTCTATTTATATAGTTATAATACAAACAAATTATTCATTACAAACTCTCCATATTTGCCTCACAACATACACACCAAAAAACTCTAAATTTTTTGTTCAAATAATTTTAAATTAATAATTTTTTAACCCTTTTCCAAACTCATTGATCACAAAAGCAATATTATCCTAGAAAAAAAATCTACCAATTAGTGCCAGAACACGCACAGACAGAAGGCAAACCCCATGAGAGTGCATAGAGAGCGAGAGAGTGTGTACCAACATAAAACAACATTGTAAACATAAATTTCGACGATAGCTGAAATTCACTCCTATGTTTTTTAAGTTAGCATTTGATAAACATTCAAAAACACTAGGTATACAAATTGCGCTCCTCTTTTCTGTTGTGTATCAAATTTTACGCTAAGAAATGTCAAATTATTGTGTACCAATTCCCATCATGTACCATGTGCTGCCACTTTTATTAAGTGTTGATTTCGTGACCCACCCCATAGTGCTTTCCACCCGTTTGCAAACTTTCCAACTTTCCATAGCGAAATGATGCGCTTTGAAAACATTTTCGAGAGTAAACATACTGGGTGTAGCGATGGCGTCTGGCGGATATAATATTATACAGTAGGTGTCACTTGATTATATACACGGTAAAATTAATCTTTAGCTTTGAGATATTATTTTTAAATTATTCATTCTAAAAAAAAATTTAACTCCTAGATAAAAATCAGACATGGCAAACCGATGCATGCACAAAAATTTGGTTGAACAGAATAAAGATCTATCTTAAAATAATTGTGATTTTTTGATATACCACGAGAGCACTCAAAATTTGCTACTTGCTACCTCTATTAGTCGAAGAGCGTTTCCTATTTAATCGATTTTTTAAAATCATTTTCAAGTGTTTTTAGCTGGTTAATCATCTTCACTTTTAATCGAGGAAAGGCTATTAAACCTTTAAGGCCCAATTTATTCACACTCCATTAAATTTAAAGTCACCGGAAATTTTAAAATTTGTATTCGATTTGACAGTTTTCTAATTTTTAATGGAGCCTTAAAATATAATGGAGAGTGAATATATTGGCCCTAAATAAGATATTTTCGTAATTTATGTATATTCATTCAAAATTTGTATTGATTTTAAAAATATGCTTTAATATTCTCATCATGCGCTCATTTTAAAATCTCTCTCAAAAAATCTAAAGAGTCTAGTTTGAGTTGACACAAGAAAAAATAAAAAGCTAAAAAAAATCTCTGAATTTTTTTCAAAAGCGCTGCATTCGAAATGAGATAATTTGCGAAATTATTTCATATGAGCTCTTTTCGAAAAATGCAATAAGGGTTTTGTTCAATTTGTTATATTATGATGAATTTGGATTTTAAATGTTTAAAAAGAAGTATTGGTATGGTCTGGGCTGGTTTTGCCTTTTTCCCTTTTTACAATCCCGAAAAGCGGGAAAAATCCTTCAATCTGGCATCGCTGGTAGGAAGTACCGTAATCTCAATATGAAATTTTGACATGGTTGGCTCTTTAAATTGCAGCTCTTTTGCAGATGACACTAAAATTAAGATGATATAAAATGTATTTTAAGTTGTTAAGTTTGATTTTTCTGTTTTGTATTTTTTTTTTTTAATTAAAATTGATTGTATTAAAAAAATTAAAACTCTTTTTGTAGATGCCGTTCAGACATGAGTAAGGTAAATATATTGAGCTGAAATAATAACCTTTCATATGATATAAAATTTATCATAGGTTGTCATATAAAAAATGCATTTATATGTGATGGAAGAAAACAAAAGTTTGATTTGCTTTTTTCATGACAAATAAAATATAGGCTATTGATTATGTCTTTAAGAAAGGAACTAAGACGTTCACGGGTTTTTATTGCAGGAATTGTTCAATGGGTCATAAAAAAACATAAAACAGCGGAGTGCTATTAAATGAGAGGGTGGAAACTGAAGATAAGGGTGCAAAAGCCCCCTTTTTGGGATTTTCATTATATCTCGTAAACTAATCAAAATTTTGAGATATTGCCCTTAACACTTTTTTTAGAGAACTAAATTTCCTATAAAAATAATGTTTTTTAAAAATTGATAAAAAAAATTTCCTCACCAAAACAGTCAAAACAATCATAAAAAAAATACCAAAAAAAGATTTTTTGAGTTTTTTACATTTTTGGTTGTGTCTTATTATTTTTTTTTCATTGAAAGCTAGCCGAAGTATGGCCATTTGAACCTATATTTTTTTATTATATTAACTTCGCAACCAAGAATTGATATTTTTTTATGATTGTTTTGACTGTTTTGGTAAGGAAATTTTTTTATCAATTTTTAAAAAACATTATTTTTATAAAAAATTTAATTCTCTATAAAAAGTGTTATAAGGGCAATATCTCAAAATTTTGATTCGTTTACGAGATATACTGAAAATCCCAAAAAGGGGGCTTTTGCACCCCTATCTTCAGTTTCCACCCTCTCATTTAATAGCACTACGCGGTTTTATGTTTTTTTTATGACCCATTGAACAATTCCTGCAATAAAAACCCTTGAACGTCTTAGTTCCTTATTGCCCTCTTTTTTTCGACATAATCATTAGCCTAATATTTATTTTTTTTTTACGTAACGTATACTGCCCATAATCTCGTAAGAGCCCTAACTACATTTTTCTCACTTCTGAGTAATAGAGAGAAACAGTAAATCTAATATCGCAATTTGCTTATAAAAATGAAAAAAATCAAAAGTACATTTTGAATTTTCTGACGTATTTGAAGACCTAGGCTAAAAAAATAAATGAGGATAAATCAGAGACAATGCCCTAACTCCAAATATGCAAACAAATCAAAATCGAAATTTTTGTAGTTAGGGCCTTTACGAAATTATGGGCAGTATAGGCTTAAATGTAGTTTTACTCTTTAGAAGAAATTTTAAGCTTTTTAATGATATAATTTTTCTGTAAGCTTTTGATATAAAAAAATGAGAAAAGAAAAAAAGTAATTTTTTGGTTTTTTCTTGTAAATTATGATTGGATTAAAAAATTATTTAATTTTTTTTTCTACAAAACATCTACACGGAATTATGTAAAATCTATATCTTTAGCTTAGGTACTTTGTATTGAGATGGTTGGTATTATTATGTTTTAATTTTTTCCAACAATTTTCAAAAAAAAAAAATTAAAAAACTTTTAATAATTTTTTTTACATTTCTTATTACATTTATAAGAAATGTAAAAAAGTATACAAATTGTTTTTAATTTTTTTTTTGAATATTGCTGGAGCCGTTTAATTTGAATTGAAAGCTTTTTTTAAAGCTTTAATATTCTAAGCAACTTTTCCCATTACAGCAACTACGAACGATCCAGTCGTGTATTTTATTCCATTTCCATTGAATCAATCATTATTTCATACTGCGTCTAATTAAGTGAACCGAATTGTATTTTTATTTATGAAGTTCGAGGACAAACATTTGCACTTGCTCGCGCTCTGTCCATTACGCATCGCCTCAGCAATATTTAAATTTAATTTAAATTATGAGCCAAATAAATATAAACAGTATTTTAGGGAAACACAGAATTGGTAGTTGGTAGTTTTTGCCAGTCAATGAAGTACTTACTGTAGTTGTAAACATTATTTTTTTTTTTTTTATTATTATGTTACTCCAATCGGAAGTTACAATGGTTATGTCAATTGGAATTACTATGCGCTGGCATGGCAAATTGTGGAATTGAAAACAAAAAAAACTACAAACATAGCTACTTCCTCCCTTTTTTATTATTCCGAGTATCCAATGGCAAATATTAATCCTATGGGAAGAAACAGGGCTTTTGTTTGGTCCTCTTCACTTCTCTCACACGATTCCCAGATTTTCATATGCATGGTGGTGAACTAGTCACGTATGTTGGTGCAACCAAACAAAGGCAACTTTGGCAGTCACGTTTCTGTGCATGGAAACTCTCCACACCACACACAAAGAGATACAGACTATACACGGAATAACAAAAGAATAGAAAATATCTGCAGAATTCCTTATGCAGGATGCAGATGTAGGTATAAATAACGACAAACTATACATAGCTATATATAGTCGTACCTGTGGCCATCTGCAATAAATCACTGGACAAGAAGAGAAGGAGCAACATACGGGATTAATTATATCATTAGGGTACCAAAATTAGAAGAATTATAACAAAACAGTCTTGGTCTCCCTAAATTACGAAAAAAAAAATTTTAAAAATTCATTTCGCATTTCTAAATTCATTAAAAACTATAACCTACACGTAAAATACCATAAGACAATTATAGGTAAAGCATTTCGCAAACTGATTAATGTTTTCTTCAACAAAATCTGCTACGAGTTTGTTCTCTCCGAAGGTTATTATTAAAACAACTTATGACAAACTTATCAGTATTAAATTGATTGATGAGTATCTAGCTAATCAGTTTCTTTCAGTTCTAGTGCTCATGTTTAAGTTCTTAAGTGAATTTTTCATGAACAAAATTGTTTCTAAAGTTTCGAAACAAGTTTTGGTTTACTTATATGAGTTGCCAGTGCACAGCCTATGCATTTAGGTAAAACAAATTTTCGGAAAAAATCAAGTTAACCAATTGCCGAAAAAAATGCATTTTAAAAAAAAATTCTTCCAAATATATGGAGTGAGATATCTAAAGAAAGGTTAGTACGAGAAAGTAAAAAAAAATTTTTTGCCTAAAGATCGAAAACGGTCCGTCAAATCAAAAAACCGTTTATGTAACAAATAAATGAATGAAAAATTTTGTTTTCCAATTTTTTTTTTCTCAAAATTTTGATTTTGAAAACTAATTTTTTAAAAACTTCGCCATATAATGGTTTTATTTAAAAATTTTGTAAAATACGAGGTTTTTGGTTTTACCAAAAAGATATAGCACATTATTGTAGATGTAACCGTAGATTTTTAATATTTGTTTATGTCAATTATTTTTTTTTAATTGCCCCTCCCCTCTAAACGAGGGCGAATAGACCCCCCCTCCCATACGATTTTTTTTCTTGTCTCGACCCAACCTACACACTCTGGCTTTTTAGCACATTCTTCCTGATGAAAATAGATAGAGAAGAAGATATCAAAAACTTAAAAAATAAATTGCACGACTGGGGTCGCACGTACGTGCTCTTATGGTAAAAGTTATTCTAATGTTAAAGTTTTTCGTTGAACAAAATAAGGGAAATTTTCAAAAGTGATATTTTCACGGAATTTCGTTAGTGGTGAAAAAAAAAATAAAATAAAATATGTTTTTATAAATAATTAAATACCGTTTTAAATGATCTTTTACAAAAAACTAAGTATATTATTTCTAATATAAAAAGGAATTTTTAGAAAAAAATTTTCGAAAATCGTTAGAGCCGTTTAAAAAAAAAAAAAAACCAGTTTTATATATAAAAATTTTCTAACATTTTTCAAAAAAAAAGTTGATATGCAATTTTGAATAAATAATTAATTTACACATAAAAACAAAATTTCAAAATTTTTTACCAACTCGTTTCCAAAAAATTGATTTTTCAAAAAAAAATTTTGAAATATTTTTTAAAAATCTAAAAATGTATTTTTTGAAAAATTTAAAATTTTTTTAAATAATGATTGTTTAAAAGTTTCTGTATTAAAAATTTGGTCGAAATCTGTTTTGTCGTTTATGGGAAATTTATAAATCCAAAAAACCGCTTGAGTAGTTTAGGCTGTAGCTCGAGGTTCTTACAGACAGACAGACAGACAGACAGACAGACAGACAGACTCACTTTTTTGGCATTCTCCATCATCGTAATGGCATGTAAAATTGTTATCTCCAGCTCGATTTTTTTTACGAATCCTAAACTTGCCCTATAGTTCCTTTATCGCAAGTAAAAAAATTAAAAAATATCATAATATAACGTCTAAGAGTGTATTTTACTACTTTTGCACTTTTTGGGCTTTTTTTTCAAATTTAATTTTCGAACATCTTTTTGACATCAGTCCAGCTAAATTTCTAGCTTATATACAGTTTCGAAAAAAGAAGATTATACAGTATAATAGCTCATTCTGTTCGTCACTTTGGAACCACTACGCCACAAAGCACCAAAGGCTTCACTGTGCGGCAAAGTGTATGATAAATAGTCAAAACGTTCTTGACCAAAATAGTTTTAAATCTTTTTCTTCGGCCAATTCATGACTTTCACTGATTGTGCCAACTTCATTTTTACTTCTTATTTGGTAAAAATAATAATTTACCAAATAGTGTATACAAAGGAAAAATAATATCGTAAAAATAGGATGTTTGCCTTATTTTGACAAATTTCGAAACTAATGAGTGACCGGAAGTCCCTAACCAAAGTCAACAATTAATTTTTCTATTTTTCTAAAGCTTTACATATATTCAAAAAATAAGAAGCTAGGGTGGTAAATTTTATTTTTTGAAAAATAGGTACCTTTTAATTAAAGCTAATTTACTAAAAATAAGATGTTAGGGTGGTCATTTTTTTTTTGTTGTAAAAATAGCATTTTTATAATTTTTTTTTTTTTCAAAGTTCTGAGTGGATGCGCGAAAATATGAGTTGATTTTCCTTCAAAGTCTTTACCATTCGCAACTTTTCCAAAATATGTACATATTACTTTTTATTATTCGAAAAAAAAAAATCGGCCTACTCTTCTGTACGACCACTTGCGAGCACTAAAGTGTTGAAGAAACGTTCTTTAACATTGGTAAAATCAAATAACTGAACAATTTCATAAATCTGTGTTTGTTTGGATTATGATAGAATGCCTATATACATAACTCCAAAATAAGGTTAGCAACCATATTAAAATTACTTTTTTCAATTAGGAAGGAAGGCACTTCCGAGCACTGAGTTTCTCTAATTTATCTTATTTCTTTTGTATTTCCAACGTATCAATCACATTTTTTTTTTTTAATTTTCTTTTACTTTTTTCAATTTACAAATCCTGCATATTTTTTTTATTTGATAAATTTTAATTTTAGCTTTACTCCGTACTTAATTTGTAGGCGTATTGTAATCGATTTTTATGACCTGCACTACGCAAATGTGTATACTTATCTTTTTCAAACTTGATTTTTTATTTGATTTTTACATCAAAATAAATATATTCTAACTTTATCTTATCATATTTTGTTAATGCCTAACTAATTAAAAACTTTTAGTTCCCTTTATTGTAAGTTCAACTTTAATAGCAAACCAGTTCATTATCTGAACATTTAATCAGTAGAAACAGTTTGCAAAATTCCTAAGATAGGTAGGTAATTATTATCTATGTAAGAATATTTTTGTACAGAATTTTAGTTTTGCATCGCACTTTTACTAAAAAAGTCTAAATACGCCTCCCATCCAAAAAAGCTATTTAGATAAAATTATTAATAGGGTCGTTAGAATCATAACTTTTGAGGAACACCCTATACACAAGTACAATGACATTTTTTATTTTCTCTCATTTTAACGAACTTTCATCTACTTATTTAATTTTTTCATTCATGACGAAATAATTGCAAGATTGAACTTGAATTATTATAATCAAACAGACTAAAAAAGCAAGTCACGTTACGCGCCGGCCGCCGAAAACGTTTACAATCGTATCTCACCAGTTTGTATAGATTTTCTAAACAAACAATTGCCTTTATTATCTGCCGGGGAATCACCACAAATGTATTTCATTCTCACCAACAAAACAACACCCATTTCTCATCCACAAAGTGTATTTGTTTGTTTGTTTTAAAAACAAACCATGATTCATGATTTGAAAGCTTTAATTTTACAACTGAACAAATGCGATAATAGAGAAGCCGACGCAATTCATTAATTGAGATTGTGATTTGTGAGTCGCGGCGGATTTTTTGTTTAAATAGCAAGAATTTCGATGTATTTTTATTCAGTTTGGCTTTGGCTTTTGAGCTTCGATATTCGGGAGGAGATACATTTTGGAACGCAGTAATTAAAGAAATTTTATTTAAAATGGCACCACACGGACATTGCCACGGAAGTTGCGTTGGACCATGCAGATGCGGTCCCCCACACCATGGACATGGACACCATCACGGTCCTCCACATCATCACGGACCACCACATCACGGTCCTGGACACCATCATGATCATGGACATCATCACGGTCCCGGACATCATGGTCCCGGTCACCATGGACATCACGGCCCTGGACATCATCATAGCCCAGTCCATGATCATCACCACCATCACCATCATCATGGCCCTCCACACCATCATCACGGACCACATCATCATGGACCTCACCATCATGGCCCACCTCACCATGGAGGTGCAGGAATTGTAGTTATTGCCCCACCAAGGTGGTGAAAATCCATATAAACATCCGTCATCGAAATTTTAATTAAAAATTCCAAAATAAAGTACATAGTTTAAGTTTTATACTAAAATAGCTGTAAGAAGTTTTATAAAAAAGACAAAATCAATAAAAAATAAATAGCTTTAAGGCTAAAAACGAAAATTTTACTGTTGTTTGTGTTTTTATTGTTGGATTTTTTTTTTTGTTATCGATTACCCAACTTCGAGGTTTACTCAAAAAAAAAAATAAAAAAAAAATGGCAATACCTTAGAGGTGAGAACATTTTTTGCAAGCGCAATAAATTTTATGAGTTTGTACAATTCTTCGGATATCACAACAGCAATTGCATTTTTTGGAATCCAAATATAAAAATGTAGAAATAAAAGAAAGATGCATTTTCCTCATTTTTTAATAAGAGAACAATTTGGTTACTTTTCCGTCACATTAATGGTTACTGCGTTCCTATAAATTTTCTTATTTTCAAGCAAAAAAATAAGTCTGTCGATTAGCACATAAGGTACTTGTACTTCAGTTTGAAAGCATTTTTATCTATTCATACATTTGGAAATGCAAATGAACCGAGAAAGATAATTTTTTTTATATTTTGTAGGGGGTGCTTAGAAAAGCTTAACTTGAAGTTTTTGATTAAGATTTCCTATGAGCGTTTTCCGCCATTTTGAGAAAAAGAATAAAATTGTTTTTTTGACAATATCTCGGCTATCCGATGAGATACAGTTAAACCCGATTAAGAGAAACGGCAAAATTTCACAGTTCCTCTTTCACTTAAGCGTCACTTAACCGAAACCCGCTAAGGTAAGGTTAGGTTAGCGGGTTTTACTATACGAAAATTTGAAAATAATTTTTTTTTAGCTTTTTGTAACTTTTTTGCTGTTATCGAGATACCTATCGATAGTAAAAGTCCAAAATTTAGGACATGGCATTTGTTTTTTTTACATTATGTATCTGTTTTTAGGTGATAAATATCAATAAATTTATTGAAATGAAACCTGTTCAGAACTACAATTTCGTTTTTTTATTTATTTTATTTTATTTTTTTTTTTTGACAAAAATTGCGACCTCCAGCCGATCGCAGTTGAGTCCGCGTCCAACGCCAAACAAGCCGCTCGTTCGGTTGTAAAAAAAAAAAAACAATGCACGACTGGGTTGCACTTACTTGCTCCCATGTAAAAAGTAGCTCTTATCTTAATGATTTTTATGAAAAAAAAATTAGGGAAAATTATAATTTGATTTTTTTAAAGCATTTTGATAATGTAAAAAAAAAGCAAAATCTGTAATTAATAATTCACTGCATTTCATAAATTTGACCAAAAAAACGAAGTATGCTATATGATTTCTTTTATAGAAAGGAATTTTTAGAAAATAAAATTGAAAATCGTTAGAGCCGTTTTTAAAAAAATAATTTTTTCCAAAATTTTTCAAAAAAAAGCTCTGTATTCCAATTTGAAGAAATAATGTGATAACACTTAAAAACAAAATTTTTAAATTTAAATTTTTCAAAAATTTGATTTTTCAAAATATTTTTCAAAAATCCAAAAATATGGTTTTTGAACATTTTGTAAAACTTTAATATCACGATTTTGCATACAAATTTTCTTTGAAATCGGGTTATATTTATATAACGGAAGGTACCGTTAGTTTTGGTCCTAAAAAAAATTTCAATTTCTCCCTAAATTTCTAACTACCAAGTTTGGAAAAAATAGCTTTAGTAGTTTAGGGTGTAGCTCGAGAAACTTACCTTCTTAAAAATGTTATTAAAAAAAATTCATAACAATGGTTTATTGTATTGAGTGTGCATTTAGTTATTTGCTTCAATTTCTATATTATTTCATTTATCATAATTTCAAACCCTAACTCATTTAACTTTTTTGAAAAAAAAACCATAACTTTTCATATCAATCACCTCCAAATAAATTTTAAAAAAATCCTTTTATTTCTTCACAAACAATCGAAATCGAAATCCATTTTTTTAGTGGGTAAGTACCTTTTACACATTTATTACACTTTTTTCTAGAGCTCTCAAAAACAGCTCGACCATTTTTTTTTTTTCAAATTTCATTAACATGTTTGTATACTATGTTCAAATAACATGGCATGCTAAAAAGTTTCAAAAACCAAAGTTAAAAAAAAAACTTAAATAGTTTTCTGATTTTTTATTACAAGAAAATTTAAAACACTTACGAAAAAACACACAAAGTTTAAAAAAGCATTGGTCCGTGTGCAAAAAATTGATTTAACAAAAACTGAAGTTTAATTAAAAAATCCAAAAACTGTAAGGAATCACCACAAATGTATTCCAATCTCACCAACAAAACAATACCCATTTCTCATCCACATAGTGTATTTGTTTGTTTTAAAAACAAACATTTGATTCATGGTTTGAAAGCTTTAATTTTACACTGAACAACAACAATGCGATACAAGATTAGCCAACCCAATTGATTACTTGAGATTGTGATTTGTGAGTCGCAGAGGATTTTTGTTTAAATAGCAAGAATTTCTTTTATTTTCATTCAGTTTGGCATTGGCTTTTGAGCTTCGATATTCGATAGGAGAAACATTTTGGAACGCAGTAGTTAAAGAAAATCTATTTAAAATGGCATCACACGGACATTGCCACGGAAGTTGCGTTGGACCATGCAGATGCGGTCCCCCACACCATGGACATGAACACCATCACGGTCCTCCACATCATCACGGACCACCACATCACCATCATGATCACCACGGTCCCGTACATCATGGTCCCGTTCACCATGGCCCTGTTCACCATGGACCCGGACATCACGGTCCTGTACACCATGATCATCACCATCATGGCCCACCACACCATCATCATGGCCCTCCCCATTGTTAATTGAAAATTCCCAAAATAAAGTTATTTAATTTTATACTAACATAGCTGTAAGAAGTTTTGTAAAAAAAGACAAAATCAATCAAAAAAATAAATAGCTTTACGGCTGAAAACTAAAATTTTGCTGTTGTTTGTGTTTTTATTGTTGGATTGTGATAGATACCCAACTTCGATGTTAGATTAAAAAAAATGGCAATATCTTTAAGGTGAGAACATTTTTTGTAAGCGCAATAAATTTTATCAGTTCGACAATTACACCTACGTTTGTATCGCAATAGCAATTATTGCATATTTTGGAATCCACATTAAAAAATATAAAAATAAAAGAAAAATATTTTATGCATTTTCCTCATTTTTTATTAAGTGAAAAATTTGGTTGCTTTTCCGTCACTTTAATGGTTAATGCGTTCCTAACTTTTCTTATCTTCTAGCAAAAATAATGTCTGTCGATTAGCGATTTTATCTATTCCGTCAAATCATTGCCAATTCTGATTTAGTTGATATCCATTTCTGCGTATGGGCACGTACAATTATTGAAAATAGGGTGTTCCATTCAAAGTGTACTTTTTTAACAGTGTGTACTTTTTTATAAATGGTTTTTACTTTTTTTATTCTAATTCTCGTAGAAAATAAAATGCACGAACTTGCTCTTAGAGTTGAAGTTGCTTAAATTTTCAAGACTTTTTATAAAAAATTTGGGAAATGTAGGTATATATAAAAAAATAAATAAATACAAAAAACATAAAATTGTTTATCAAGACAATAAAACAACATTTGAAATCAAATTGCCCCACAAACAAGTATGCAGTTTTATTTGATATATTAAGCTGCATTTTTAGAAAAAAAAAATTTCAAAATTGTTAGAGCCGTTTTTTAAAAAAACTAATTTTTTATAAATAATTTTTTGGAAAAAAAGTTTTAAAACAAAATTGGTATGGCATTTTGTTGAAATCACTAGTCAATATCTTAAACCAAAAAATTCAGTATCCCGTTTTCGAAAATTTGATTTTGCATATAAAAATTTCAAAATTTTTTTTAAAATCTAAAAATTATTTTGTTCAAAATTTTATTTTGAATTCCTATTAAAATAAATAAGTACTTCTTTATTAAATTCGTTGAAATCGAATAAGTAGTTTATAGGAAATCAGATTTGAAAAAAAAAAAACGGTTCTATGGCAGGTACCGTTAATAATGATTTTCGAAAAAAATTTTTTTTATCAAAAGAACAACCTTGCCTAAAAACTAATATCTGATTTTTTCACAAAATCGTTGGAACTGTTTTCAAGAAATTAAATTTTTCCGAAATTTTTATATGACAGATACCATTATTTTGGGTCGAAAAAAATTAATTCCAAAAATCCCTTTGGAGAGTCTCCAAAAAATACTATATATCAAATTTGAAGTCAATCGTTTAGGCTGGAGCTCCTTATACAGACAGACAGACGGACCATGGTATCGTCGTTTACGAGAAATCAAGAAAATAATTCTATAGCATGTTTCGTTAGTTATTAAGGGTTCAAAAAATATTTTTTTTTATTTCAAAAGTTTTTTCGTTCTAAAATCGGGACTTTTTATAAATTTTTGACAAATTTTTGACTACAAAAACTTCAATTGGTCATGATTATGAAACAAATATGGCAAAAATTAGAGCTGTCAAATTTAACACACGGTCTTCCTCTGGAGAAACGATAAATTGGACCATATGTGTATCTATATATTCAATAGTTTTGTTTCGCTTCTCCCCAACGCAAAAACTTATTTAACAGGAAAACTATTTTTTTAATTTTTAAAACATAATTTATTTAAAAAAGTGTATAAATAATTTATTTAAAAAAGTGCTATAAAACTAAAAAATACATCACTTTTAGGGCTTTGGCAATTAGATTGAATGTTATCGTTAGTAAATTTATTTAGAATTCAACAGTGATGATGTCCGTGGTGATGATGGTGATGATGGGCATGATGCTCGTGTCCATGGAAATGATGGTGTCCATGGAAAAGATGGTGCCCATGATGATGGTGGCCATGATGGTGCATTGGTTCAAAATGGTGGTTCAGATGACCAGGGTGATGAAAGCTTAACTGGACTTGATGTTGAAAATGTCCATGAGGGTGGTGATGTGGTGGCCCGTGGTAATAATATGGAGTTTCTTCGTGACACGATGTGGAACCCATTGTTTTTAATTTTTTTTGTTGCTTTTTTTTGTACAAGTAAACTTGATATTGTTTCTTTCGAAGAAAAACGCTGTCTGACTGAACAAAGCTTAGTATCAACCTAATATAATTTATATTCTAAGTACCTACAATATTCAAGTAAATTGATAAGGGATATCCTAATAGATAAAAAAAACTTCGATTTCTGATTGATAACTGAAATTAATTTATAAGAAAACTCGAAATGACGCATCATTTGTTTTTCAGAAATATGTATAAACAACGCAGTAAAAAAAGATATCTTCAGCTTGAAAAAATGTACTTCAGTATGTTTTGATTTTTATCGGTGTTATAATCGAATATTTTGATATGAGTTGAGTATGAGTAACCTGACTCATTTTCAAAGCTTTTTTCTGTTTTAGTTTACAATACATTTAATTAATTGGTAAAAGCTTTTTTTACTAGGAAACTAATTACACCAGTCATGTCAAACTTGCATGCCCACAACGCTTAACTCTGCGGCCCAGTTCACATTTTTAATAATTTCGAGTTTAAGTTTATAATTTACAGTACTTTGCCATATTATTAGGCCTAAGCGAAAAAATTGCAATTTTTTGTTTCATGTTGCTCAATTTTTAAAGTTTTTGTTGAGATATCCAACATTTTGTTTGTCTCATTTAATTTTAAATTTTGATAATCCAGTCAAATAAGGGTTTAACCTCGGAATGAATGTTAGTAGAAATTTTTTTTGTTCAATATCTTCCTTTTGCCATTATATAACATATCTCAAAAGTCTAGAAAAATCTCATGTCCGCTTGTCGCGATTTCAAGGTCAAATCGCGAAATGGAGATTTTCAAAATTAGCAAAAATAGGCTATGGTATTATATACACATATGATACATGATTTCAAGGTATTTTTTAATGCTGATTCCAAAAAATCTAAAATCAAGACAATCTGACGTCTATGGAAGAAGTTATACCTGTTTTTCATCTGTCAACTCATATTATTATAACAGTTGCAAACTTACTGCCGAAAAAACCTTAAAAGTTATGGTAGAGGAACCAAATTTTGCATGAAGATTTTATAATCCATCATTATTAAAAATCAAAACAATCCATTACAAAAAATATATATACCTACGAAATAATGGTATTTTTTGATAGAGGGGCAAATTTTAGGATATGCACTAAAAAGATTCTTATTCATCTTAGGAATAAGTGCTAATAGGCTAATTTTTTTCATTTTAATCTTTGTTTGGATATTCTTTAACTACCCTCAAAAATCTAAAAAAAAATCTCATGTCCGCAAGTTCTGATTTTGGAGGTTAAACTAAGTTAGGTGCAGACTTAAAAGAATTAGCAAGAAAAGTTTAAATTTGTATATGTATACCAACATAAGCGACATGATAAGGGTATTTTTTAACACTTATTCCAAAAAAACTCACAATAAGTCAACCTGACCATCCCTAAAAAGTAATGCACCTTATTCATGTTGATCTGACACAAATATCTGAAGTGTTGTTTTTCAATTTTTTAAAATCTGCACCTTATCTTCAAACCAGGAAAATTAAGACTTGCGGACATGAGATTTTTTTTAGATTTTTGACATAAGATATAGAATATCCAAACAAAGATAGAAACAAAAAAATTAGCCTATTGGCACTCATTCCAAGATTGTACCAGGATGTTTTTTAGTGCATATCCCAAAATGTCCCCTTTTTTCGAAAAATACCAATTTTTCATAGATATGAATGTTTTTTTCATTGCATTTTTTTTGATTCATAATAATAATGGATATGAAAACCTTCATGCAAAATTTGGTTCCTCTACCATAACTTTTAAGGGTTTTTCGGTAGTAAGTTTGCAACTTGTATAATAATATGGGTTGACAGATGAAAAACAGGTATAACTTTTTCCAGAGACGTCAGATTGTTTTGATTTTAGATTTTTTGGAATCAGCATTAAAAAATACCTTGAAATCATGTATCATATGTGTATATAATACCATAGCCTATTTTTGCTAATTTTGAAAATCTCCATTTCGCGATTTGACCTTGAAATCGCGACAAGCGGAGATGAGATTTTTCTAGACTTTTGAGATATGTTATATAATGGCAAAAGGAAGATATTGAGCAAAAAAAATTTCTACTAACATTCATTCCGAGATTTACCCCTTTTTTCTCCTTATTTTACTGTATTATGATAAAAAATAACGTACAGTCCTAAAAGACGTTTTCTATGGATTTCTATGGAGTTTCCAGATTGGTCCAATGCTTTAATTTTTGCATAGAAGAATAACGTGACATTCTTAATTTTATGGCAAAAACCAGATTATGCACAAGTATAGAATCTTTGAGCCTCAAGCATATTCCGAAATCGTAGAATCAAAACGAAAATGTCTTTAAGAGCTTAATCCCTTTTACACGTTATTATTTATCGAAATCTAAGAATTCTTTTACTTTTTTTAAGTTAATCCGTATCAATCCTCATCGGTCGTATCAAATTAATCCACAAAAAAATATAAACTTTCATACTGAATATGAAAAAGGCTTTGAAAGACAAGTTCTCTTGATTTTCTTCGCTTCTTTCCTGTTAAATGTACCTGTCGATGCGAGTTGTTATTTAGGTCATTAAGACGAATGAGTTACCTATAAGATCCAGCCTAACTAACCTTGGTCTTAGAAAAAACATGGTAAATGGAATACATTAATGTAATCATTTTTCCTGTTTTTTTTTAATAATTTGTTTTATAAAAATTTTAGTTCTACTTTTTTCTGCGGCCCATAAAAATTTTGATCTCGCTGTTTTGACCCTTCGTTACGTTACCATTGAGTTTGACATGCCTGAATTACACTGTGTTACAAAAATCAGGTTTTGAGAAAATTGAAAAATAATTTTATCAGATTTTTTCTTCTTTAAAATTATTTTTTTTTTTTAAATTTTCAATTTTCTCAAAAACAAGAAGGCATAGAAACATATAGTTTTCACTGTTCGATAAGGAATCAGTTGAGGCAGTTTTCTACATGAGTCAATTTTTTTTTATTTAAATTCACAGTCTGGACAAAAATAGTAATTAATGAGTTTCTAAAATTTTGTTTTTCGTCTATTTTTAACTTTAAAATCGATTATTTCAAAAACAATTGGTTGAAATATATTGATTTAAAAATAAAAATTAAATGTACAATTCTGTCTTTCGGAAATAGTATCACTTAAACCTGTAAGTGTTGCCGTTGTTTTTAAAAAAAATTTTTTTTATTTTAATATTTTTTTTAGAAAATTACTAAAAAACTGCTCTACAAATAAATGTTATCAAATCCTGGCGCCCAAGTTATCGTACTACGTGCCAAAATAACATTTTTGTTCGGTGCCCAAACGTTCGAATTTCTGTGCCTGGGTTGAAATCATACAATTTTTTTTCCAATCCAATTTTGAACTGATTTTCATAAAAAATACCTCGTTTTATTTGGAAATGAATATTGTTTAAGAATATATTTTTAAAATAGCATGTTGTTTTAAAAACATATACCCTAAATTGATGTCGAAGTTGGGAAAATGACAAAAAAAATGGAATTTTTGAACTTTGATAACTTATAAATTCTGGGTAGTTTAACTGAATCACATGTTTTATACATTTTTGAAAAAGTATAATTATCTTCTATCAGAAACCATAAAAAAAATCAAAAATGGGTAAAAAATGGCTAGAATTTTTTCAATGGGTGAAGGTAAAAAGAAAAACGTTTTTTGACCCTAACTCCAGATTTTGGGAGTGTTATGGACTTTTTAAATACCCATTCGTAATCAGTGCAACTAGCTCTACAAAACGTGATAGGTCTCCGCATATATTTTGAGTGTTACACAGTGTTATTTTTTTTTTTTTTTTTTAATAAAATAAGATCAAATTACAAAAAAAAATAAAATTGCATTAAATAAAATAATATTAAAAAAAAAATAAATAAAATTACATAAAATACAAACAAACTGAAAATATAATTAAAAATTATTCATTTTATTTTAAGTGGAAATAAAATACCCTCATGAACTTGAAAAAAAAAAATTCATTTGCAATGAGGATGACCGACCATTTTTTGTCTAAAATTTCTCACCTTGAACCATAAATTTTGTAAATTTTAGAGCTTTGGGTGATTTCAAAATATAAGATATTAAGAAACTTTAAAATACCTCATTACTTTTCATTCGAATTCAAAAAAGCGTTTTCAACGTTTTTCTAAACTTTTTTTTAAAGTGAATGTATCAAAAAGAAAAAAAAAATTCTCCATAAATTGAAATTTTCAAAACTCAAAAAATTTGTCCACCATATTGTTTGTTTGTTTTTAAATGAAACTATTTTTTCTCAAAAAAATTACAATCTTCAAAAAAAAATATTTTGTTTCCAACAAAATTAAACCTTATTTAAAACAAAATAGCGTACATAGAAATTCACAAATCAAACTATTTTTGTCAAAGATACAAATCAAAAAATTAGTTTTCATCATTTTTCTTAATTTATTTAAGGTTATGTAAAAAAAATTATCGAAATAAATATTGTAAATCTTTAAATAATCTGCAAATTTTGTAAGACGTTCATATACTTTCGATAGGAGGTCTACTTTTGCCATCCCCTTTTTTCCTCCCTTACCCCACTTCCAGCCATGTATATTGCGATCCAATTGACTTTTCCACTTATCCATATGTTAGTACCATTAATCGTAAAATTCGTCATTCGTTATTTTCTGCCAATAATTTTTTTTTCAACTTTTGACCTCAGAAAACGGATTTATCAGTACTCTATCAGTCATATACGTAACAAGCTTTATGTTTGCCATAGGCCTTATTTTTCCAAAAATCAGAGTAGAGCTAAAAAACAAAAACAAGGCAGACGCGTAGAGTCTAAGCGCCGTGTAGTTCCCCAATTATTTCTAAATTAAGTTTGTGACTCTTATATCGGGAGATCAAATTCTGCTAGTCATAATACCCCTTAAGTTCAATCTACCTTTTTTCACTACCAAGAATTTGTACTTTTTTTCAAATTAGAACCGTTGAGAGGCGTAGTTTTGGGGAAATTTTAAAGATAAGGATTTGAATCAATAAATGATAATATATTTGGTAATAAAATACAAATAACATACGTGTAGAAAGGTTAAATTTTTGAAGTTATACTTCTTATGGGAGGGTGGGTATGAAAATTTACTTTTTGACAAGAATGTCAAAGGGATTATGACGCGATCACCCTGGGTAGCAGGGCTGTCGTTTCACCTTTAGAGTTCGCAGTACTTTAGTATTTAAAAATGCAGTACGCCACAGTACGGCAAACATAAAACACACAACACGTAGCAAGTTACATGTTTCATGTGGCAAGTTGCATGTGGCAAGTTGTATGTGGCAAGTTGCATGTGGCAAGTTGCATGTGGCAAGTTGTATGTGGCAAGTTGCGTGTGGCAAGTTGCATGTGGCAAATTACATGTGGCAAGTTGCCAGGGTTGCAAAAAGCTAACATTTCAGCTCAGCTCACAGCTCAGCTCAAATTTGAGCTAGGTACCATAGCTTAGCTCATTTGAGCTGAGCTGAAAGTGAGCTGAGCTGAAAGTGAGCGCCCCAACTTCCAACGCCTATATCTCGGAATTTTGAAAAAAATGAAAAAAATTTTTTTGATGCCAAAAGGTAGCGAGGACTCTAACCTACATTTGGGTACAACTCCCATCCCTGTAGGTGCACGCGTTTTCAAACCGGGTGAACTTAAAGGTAAAAAAAAAGTTAAGCCCGATTCTGAAAAAATAGGTATGATGTGGCGGTTTAACATGGAAGATGATTTTTTAAAAATCTGAGAATGTGCAAAGCGTAGGCCCATGACACAAGCTATCATTGGGCATCACTCCCAAAAATTGCTCTCAAGCGGTTTAGCTTCCAGGAGCGTTCAAAGATTCGGGGATTTTTCGAAAAAAAATTTTACCCCAACTTTCAAAGGCGATTTTCTCGGAATTTTGAAAAAAATCGAAAAACCGGATTATACCACTATCGGCTAGCTGAGAATATAAGCTTTCATATGGCACCACTCCCCTGTCTCTAGATCAAAGCGTTCCAACGCCTATATCGCGGAATTTTGAAGAAAATGAAAATAAAATTTTTGATGCCAAAAGATAGCGGGGACTCTAACCTACATTTGGGTACAACTCCCATTCCTGTAGGTCCACGCGTTCTCAAACCGGGAGAACTTAAAAGTAAAAAAAAAAATAGGCACGATTCTGAAAAAATAGGCATGATGTGGCGGTTTAACATGGAAGGCGATTTTTTAAAAATCTGACAATGTGCAAAGCGTAGGCCCATGACACAAGCTATCATTTGGCATCACTCCCAAAAATAGCTCTCAAGCGGTTTAGCTTCCAGGAGCGTTCAAAGATTCGGGGATTTTTCGAAAAAAAATTTTACCCCAACTTTCCAACGCGATTTTCTCGGAATTTTGAAAAAAATCGAAAAACCGGATTATACCACTATCGGCTAGCTGAGAATATAAGCTTTCATATGGCACCACTCCCCTGTCTCTAGATCAAAGCGTTCCAACGCCTATATCGCGGAATTTTGAAGAAAATGAAAATAAAATTTTTGATGCCAAAAGATAGCGGGGACTCTAACATACATTTGGGTACAACTCCCATTCCTGTAGGTCCACGCGTTCTCAAACCGGGAGAACTTAAAAGTAAAAAAAAAAATAGGCACGATTCTGAAAAAATAGGCATGATGTGGCGGTTTAACATGGAAGGCGATTTTTTAAAAATCTGACAATGTGCAAAGCGTAGGCCCATGACACAAGCTATCATTTGGCATCACTCCCAAAAATAGCTCTCAAGCGGTTTAGCTTCCAGGAGCGTTCAAAGATTCGGGGATTTTTCGAAAAAAAATTTTACCCCAACTTTCCAACGCGATTTTCTCGGAATTTTGAAAAAAATCGAAAAACCGGATTATACCACTATCGGCTAGCTGAGAATATAAGCTTTCATATGGCACCACTCCCCTGTCTCTAGATCAAAGCGTTCCAACGCCTATATCGCGGAATTTTGAAGAAAATGAAAATAAAATTTTTGATGCCAAAAGATAGCGGGGACTCTAACATACATTTGGGTACAACTCCCATTCCTGTAGGTCCACGCGTTCTCAAACCGGGAGAACTTAAAAGTAAAAAAAAAAATAGGCACGATTCTGAAAAAATAGGCATGATGTGGCGGTTTAACATGGAAGGCGATTTTTTAAAAATCTGACAATGTGCAAAGCGTAGGCCCATGACACAAGCTATCATTTGGCATCACTCCCAAAAATTGCTCTAAAGCGGTTTAGCTTCCAGGAGCGTTTAAAGATTCGGGAATTTTTCGAAAAAAAAAATTTACCCCAACTTTCAAAACCGATTTTCTCGGAATTTTGAAAAAAGTCGAAAAACCGGATTCTACCGGAATTTTTTTTTTTATGATAAAAAAAGAAATATTTTACTAAAAAAATAGAAATATATTTACTATCAAAAACACCAAGAGAAAAGATCACGAAAAATTATCTGTCTTATTTATAAAAATATCTATGTGTTAAAATAATTCCATTAATAACTAGAACCAAACATCTTAAGCTATGGTGTTTTATAAAAGTTTAAAATATCTTCATATTTCATTATACTTTCCAAATAAAAATCAATGTATCCTCTCACCCATCACAGCTCAGCTCAGCTCACTTTACCTTAGCTCACCCAACAGCTCAGCTCAAATGAGTTAACCATATATAGTACGTTCTGAACCGCACAACATGAGTAAAGTTCACAGATTAAATTGAAAACTACATGGACGCAAGGAGGATGAAAGAATTAATTTATTGTTCACTTGATAAAAATGTAAAAAACGAAGTGTGGATTAATTAATTTAATAATAGAAATTAAAAATATCAAATGAAATTCATTTATATATGTATACTGAATGAGAAGTATAACTTCAGTCGAGTGTACATGTGTACACACACTCTTTTTTTCTAGGTGATTATCACACAAAATTTCAGCTTATCACTTCAGTTCGATTTAAAGATAAATGTACGGATTTGAGTCATAGTAAACAAATACATAATATATGAAAGCTATACCTATTTTTTTTATGATATTTTTTTAACTTATCTGATAAAGTCTTTTTATCAGTTCTGTACTCTTATGAAAAAAAAAAACGATTTAAATACAACAGTTAGTTCTTATTTGCGTTCAGTGAAGGAAATATTACCGAAAGTGATTAAAGTCGCAAAATTATAAACATAAAATGGGAGGAGTATGCTGCAGACCACCACACCATCATCATCATGGTCCACCACATCATCACCATGGACCACCACATCATCACCATGGACCCCCACATCATCACCATGGACCTCCACACCATCATCATGGACCTCCACACCATCATCATGGCGGGCCACCCCACCATGGACATCATCATCACTGATAATGACATTTAAAAAGGATATTGCTGGCT
The DNA here is from genome assembly GCF_945859705.1 of Episyrphus balteatus. Lineage (NCBI taxonomy): Eukaryota > Metazoa > Arthropoda > Insecta > Diptera > Syrphidae > Episyrphus > Episyrphus balteatus. The sequence continues at coordinate 33,790,742 of NC_079137.1, read as the reverse complement.
AAATTATGTATTATTGACTAAAATAAGCATAAATCAATAAGATTAAATTTAAGAAGTGTGAATGTTTACAGAAGCTCAACAGTGAAGTGTTATATTATTTTTAATAAATTGTATTTATTTTAATCGTAGTTAGTTAGTTTTTTTTCATTTGTGATGTAAGTAATCCATATATAAGTACTTAAAAGGTGGTTTCAATTGTTTCCTGCAAGTGCTCTTATGTTACAACTGAAATAATTTGTACTACTAAAAAAAGGAGTTCTTTATTGCAGTCTACAAATTACAGAACGTATTTGGTAGTAAAAACTGGAGTAAAAAGGAAATCTATTTTTGTAAATAATCTTGCATACGTACAATAAAACTCATAATTTTTACCGGCTTCCAAAAATTAGGAGGTATTCAATTCGTCTGTTTTTTTTTATGTTTGTTACCTCATACTTTTGGACTGAGTGAACCAATTTTGATCATTCTTTTTGAATTGGAAAGCTGGTGCCTGCAGTGTGGTCATATTTCAATTTGATTCAGTTGATGTTGTGGGAAAAAATCCGAGCCAAATTTTAAGGTTAAGCCCTTGCCTAAAAAAACAATTTTTAAAAGTTCCTCCAAATCCATCGATTGAAACATCAAAAGAAAATTCTCTTTAAGCTCTATTTATAACTGCAAACCAAAAGTTTCTTTGAGGCCTGGTTGCTGAAATATTCGCGATCGAAATATTTATTTATTAATTTTTTTTCTTCTAAAGCTGATATTTTCGGATCATAATCTCGACACAAATTTGGTTTACAGATACGAATTCACAATGAACAGGCCTATCTTTTAAGGTTAAAAAATTACAAATTTATTTTTTTCGGATTTTCGCGAAAAAAAATCAAGGTTAACCCCTTGCCTGAAGAAAATACTTTTTCAAAAATTTCCTCCAAATCGAGTGAGACATCAAAAGAAAGGTCTTTTTAAATCCTATAAATAACTGTAAACCAAAATGTTTCTCGAGGTCTGCTTGCTGAAATATTTGTGATCGAAATATTTTTACTTGCTCTATAGGGCAAGTATATTGGTTTCATGTAGAAAAAAAAATTCGAGGTTTTAATCAAAACCAACATTACGATAATGGAGAAGATCAAAAAAGTGGTTTTCGTCATGCCGTCCGTCGGTCTGTGCGTCTGTGCGTATGTGCGTCTGTGCGTCTGTGCGTCCATCTGTACATCGAGCTAGGGCCTAAACGGATGGATGGATTTGCTTGAAACTTGGTACAGATGATTTTTATGTAATTTCCTAGGTCCGTTTTTTTTTTATTTTTTTTTTAATCTCCTTTTTAACGCATATCTCCCATATAACGTTTTCGAGGTATTGCAATTTTCTCGAAAACGACTCTAACGATTATGATTAAATTTGGTGTGCGTAATAGTCTTATTGATTCTAACAAATTTGCGTTTTTAGTTTTTCTCAAAAAATGAGGAGAACGAAAATATGGCTTTGCCGTTTTTCAAAAATTGACATATTTTTTAAGGTTTAAGGTATTTTATCAAAGCATAAGCCAATTTTATTTAAAATTTACAGATATCATTTTGAAGTGTAAAATGTAAAAAAAGTTGTGGGAAAAAAAAATTAATTGATTTTTTATCTTTCGATGTTTTTTTTTTTTTTTCTCGACACTTAAAAAACCTAAGATTTCCAAAAGATATTTAAGATAAAGATACTTTGAACCACAAGAGCAAGTACGTGCGACCCAGTCGTGCATTTTATTTTTTTGTCTTAAGCTGATATTTTCAGATCAAGGTCTTGAAACAAGTTTTGGTTCATCATCACGAGTTCATAATAAACAGGCCTATCTTTTTAAGTGAAAAAATTACAAATTTATTTTTTTTCGGATTAAAAAAATACCTCTTCAAAAATTTCCTCGAAATCCGTCAAGTGAGACATCAAAAGAAAGGTGTCTTTAAGCTCTATTCATAGCTGCAAAGCAAAAGTTTCTTTGAGGTCTGGTTGCTAAAATATTTGCGATCGAAATATTTTTTTATTAATTTTTTTTTTCTTCTAAAGCTGATATTTTCGGATCAAAGTCTCTAAACAACTTTTGGTTTACAGACACAATGAAAAGGCCTGTCATTTTATGTAAAAAATTACAAATATATTTTTTCGGATTTTCGCAAAAAATCAAGGCCTTAGAATAATTTTTATCCGTCTCTGAAAGAAGCAGATAGTTTTATTCTTAGGAATAAGCTATATCTGACTGTTGAAAAATTGATTTTTTCTCTATCCTTAGGAATAAGTACTAACTGATTGTTTAACTGACTATTGAAAAATTGGCCCTTAAGCTAATATTTTCGCATCAAATAAAAATTTATTTATTTTTGTCGGATTTCGCTATAAAATTAAGGTTAAAAAACATTCATCATAGTTGTTTGAATTCAGTATAAACAGCTAATCCAAGAAGAAAGCACAATTTCTAGTTATCAGCAATGAGATGAGACCGCTTTATTCTTGTGCGTAAACCAAAGATTTTCATCGTCCAGTCTAGCGTAGAAACTAGAAAGTTAAAAAAATTATTTTCTTGAGCTGGTTGATTTGTGTTAAGTTCCCAATCCACATACTATTAAGAAGCTCAGCGAGCTTTTTAACATACAATTTACCTAGAATTTCCGGGACCACATCATCACACACACATCACGTCAAAATCAATTTTTGCCATACCACTTGACATTTCAATGCAAGAAACCAAAACCCAGCCATGATACATTAACTCTAATAACTTTGACTTTATAATATTTTGTTCACAAAATTTTTGGTTTTCTAGATTTTAGACGCAATCAGGCGGCAAAAACCCAATTAACCATAGAAAACTCTTATACTTACATACCTTAACTAAGACCATTATCAATTTTCCACAAAGTTTAAAATTAAAACGACTGTAAGTGATTTAATTCAAGCCCTATATGTGTATTTGTGTATCTACATACCTTCAACTAGATGCCGGTAATGCATGGTGCTATGTGTATAAGATTGTGTAACAAAACTGTAAATTTAATTAAGCACATAATCCATTAGAGTTTCTCTTACGTACGTAGAATAGATTCCCTTTTTTTGCGGAAACACGACAGAAATGCAGAGAGAGATGAGCAGCTTTTACGTGCGGTAGACAGATAGATTTCTGTGTTGCCTCATTAATTGCGAACAGCACAATACCTCTTCCCTTGATGGAGCAAAGTGGAAGAAGAAGCGAGGTATCACACATATACATTCATATAAGAAGAAGATAGTCGTGGAATATATATGGGAAACAGGATGTGTTCCTGATTCTTCCATATATCTCTCTAAGTAGTCCTTCATCTCATTCCCCGCCCCATTTCATTTACTCAAAGTCACTCAATTCGACAAGAAATGCGTCAAAGTAATTTCATTAACTAATTTGCATATATTTGATTGATGTGGCAATTCCTTGATGGGAACATCGCTTCCCAAAGCTTCTAGTCCCAACCCAGCACCTGGTGCTGGGAGTAGGCCACACATACAAAAAAATAAAACAAAAGCCTCCTAGACAGAGACCTAGGTGTGACTTAAATTAAATTTGTTGGCATCTTTTCATGTGGCACTATGGCAGTGGTATTGTAGATGAGTTGCGGCAAGAAACACACAAATTTGAAAGTGGAAGCCCAAGTCATATCGCATACAAAAGATTTAGGTGGCACATTGCATGTCACTTAGTAGTTAGTCCAAGGAGAGTCCTTTTGTGTTGAAGAAGAAAATTCCACAAATAAAATTTGTGACACTCTGCACACACGATATATATGAATGAAGAGAGGAAAGAGAAGCAGCAGCAGCAAATTCAAACCGGAAGCCATGATTTGCAGTGAGGAGATGTGAGGAGTGGCGGGAGGCCTCCTATGCGGTGGTGTTAAACTCAGAGTTTCATTTTGGACTCTAATAAATCTTTCCCACAGAGATAGCCAACTATACTACTACTGGCTGATAGTGGCGGCGACAGGCAGCAGCAGCAAGCAAGGCAAGAATGCCTGATGCTTCAACTTTTGCTTCTGTTTCTCTGTATACTAGGTATATGCGAAGCGGATTAACTGCCATACTAAGCTCTGTGGTCGGTCTCTCAACTATAGGCACATGGAACACATCCTTGTACCACATAGAGGAGAGGCTTACAACTTGCCGAGATGTGTTTTGTATCCAACATAGGCGAAATGGAAGACGGATGGAAGAAATCTCCATCTCTGATGACCTATGACTTCTGCTGTTACTATTTTTCCGGAGAAATCAAGGGTCAGCTCGTGGTCTCTGGTAACGAACCAGGAAACTATATAGAAATGTGCATTGTCTGTGTCTCTCTTCTATATACAATTTTTTATAAAAGAAAAAAGAGTATAGGTAACTTGTGTGTGCCCATAGATAAGATGTAGGCATTTCTTTTTGGTGGTAATTTGATTCTGGGGATGCCTAGTTTGTGGAAAATCTGTAGAGTGATGACTCTTCCACGACCGACGGAAGACGACCAAGAGTGCTGTTTTGCGATTTCTTTCGTTTTGTCGATTGAATTTGTTGGAAGATGAAAAGGAATTGGTACACAGTAGTACAAAATGATATTTTTTATCTCGAAAATCAACGGACTTAATAAAAATTTGTTAGTTACCTATGGGCCTCATGTATTTGCTTCTAAACTTCCACCTGCTTGATGTTGCTTAAGAATGCTTTTCGTCCATTTGTTAATTTTTATTACAATTTTGCTGGTCTGGGTACATTTATTAAATTTTGTTTGCATTATTAGAATATTTGGTGATAGGTTCTGAAATTGAAAGTTTTTTACCGGTGCCAGCTAAGCCATATGATATATAGAAAACCTAATTTTTTTCGAAAAAGACTCTAACGGCTCTCACTTTTGAAATACTTAATAATTAACTAGCTAAAAAACTACTCGAGCAAAAACCTATAACGTTTGTCCCACTGATTACGAAAAGGTATGTACAAATTTCAATATACCCCCGAAATTTGGATGTAACAGAAAAATATTATATTTTTTTTCTTTTTCAACTTTCAGCCATTGCGAAAATTCTAGCGTTGGCACTTTTCAACTGATTTTAAACCATTAACTATTTCTTGTTCTCAGTCGATTCTCAACCGATTTTTATAAGAAGTACCTACCTCGTAAATAACGAAATCGATTTCTACAAAAATTTTAAATGGAAGCGTTTAAGTAAAAAGTGATCGTTTGAGAATAATGAAAAGTAAGATTTTTAACTTAAATTTAATCTCGAAATGTGTTTTTCAACCTGAATCTTAAAAAAATAAACTACATTTTAAAGAATAAAAATACACAGTAATTTTTATATATTCCACCGTTAAAAAATATCCTTAAATCATGCACAGCTGAGTTCCATTTCTCCAAAATAAAATTAAAGATAGAAAATCTAACTTTTTATTTGTGCAAAAAAAACACTATTTTTCAAGTAAACAGTTTCACGGCAAAAAAGGAATAAATATTGCTTATATTGCTCTCCTTTATTTGAAGAAGTTTGGGACCTTCTCTAAATGCATGAATCTAATTTTTTTAGCCTGATCAATCGTTTTCTCAAGTTAATAAAAAAAAAAACACGATCAAAAATAGTGCGTATACGCCAGAGTGCACGGGAACACGTGCTAATAATGTGAAATACAACTTTGGCCTGTATGGGTATGCTAATACAACCTAATTGAAGTTAAATAAACACTTGTACAAAATGTTCATCTTCTTGTCGCCAATGTTAATAAATAAACAGGAAAAAAATCATTTCAAGAAGAATACTGCCTATTTCAAAAATGTTACAAATGTTAATCCTCAAATGCCTTGTTTTTGTATTCGGATGAATAAATCATAATATTCCCACAAGAATAGCATTTAATAGGTAGCATTCTTACTTGCTATTGGTTTCGTGTCAAAAAAAAAAAAACCTGAAGGGTTCAATCAAAACTAACACTACGATTATGAAAAAGTCCAAACAATTGGCTTACATTATTTGGTATTCTTAAAGGTCTAATCTATTCAAAAAAGGTTTTTTCAAAAAATAGTAGTATAGAATAATTTTTTTTTTTTTTTTTGAAAACTAACATTTTTGTTATTTGCGTATATCGCGTTAAGGACTGGATCAATTTCTTTCAAAATTTACAGTCCGATATTTCTTTTCAATTTTAAGGACTATGAGTATTAAAATGTTGGATTGGTTACAAAATCCCGAAAACCAAAATCCCGAAAACCCAAAATCCCGAAAAACCGAAATCCCGAAAGCCCAAAATCCCGAAAACCCAGAATCCCGAAAACCCAAAATCCCGAAAACCCAAAATCCCGAAATACCAGAATCATGAAAACCCAGAATTGCGAAAACCCAAAATCCCGAATTCGATCCCGAAAAATTATATAAAATGAAAAATTTGCGCAAATTGTACTTTGGGTTTACGGGATTTTGGTTTTTCGGGATTTTGGGTTTTCGGGATTTCGGTTTTCGGGATTTTGTCCCCAATCCAACATTTTAATACTCATAGTCCTTAAAATTGAAAAGAAATATCGGACTGTAAATTTTGAATGAAATTGATCCAGTCCTTAACGCGATATACGCAAATATATTTTGCAAAATTTTGTTAAATAAAAACAATTTTTTTATTGACTTTTTTGGAAAAAATAAAAACTGCAATTTTATTGCAATCGCTTAAAATATAACGTTTGCAAGGTTTAATCAAAATTTTAAGAGCCGTTTTTGAGATATTTGGTATAAATTGAAAAATTTGTATGGGAAATACACTTTCTAAGCGAGATATAAAAAAACAAAAAAAAAAAAAACAACTTTCAGAATTCCATAAAAAATCATCTGTACCAAATTTGACGAAAACCCGTCCACCCGTTTAGGCTGTGGAAATGTGTACAATTGGAGGCAAAGACGTACAGAAGTACGGACAGAATTGCAAGACCCACTTTTTCGGAGCTCTCCATCATCGTAATGTTAGTTTGGATTAAAACCTAAGTTTTTTTCGACCCTAAGGCAAGTATAAAATTGTATATCTTCAAGAAACCTCTCGCAACAAGTCTTTACGAGGACTTTTGTTACTTGAACATACAAGTCCTCCTTATAACCGTTCAAATAGGTCTTAAAAATCCTTCTTTAACTGAAGTTTTCTATACCTATTTTTAAAATGTTTAACTTGTTTAAGCAAAACAGTGCTAACTCTAGCTTGCCGACTTGTTACTTGGGGGATACACTCTTTTTCAACTACGGTTTCTTCTTGTTTCGACCCAACAAAATCTCTAGCTTTTTGTTGCATCTTATGCAAATCACCCTGTATACTTATTTGGAAATTACTCAACTCATTTTTACCACAGCTTAAATTTATCTAACAATAAATTGAATTTCTTTAGAATGAACGTTAGATTCCCCTGCAATTTCAAAACTAAAAAAAATATAAAAATAAAAATGATTTATCTTAGTGCTTTTATTTTGCTCAGTATCTCTTCATTTGCCACCACAGTAATTTTGAGTACCACTTAAGTTAGCTTAAAGCAAGGTTGTGTCGCCTGCCTAGTCTTTGGCTTTCTTACAATTCAAAAGCAATACATTTTACTAACCATTCATCAATACCAGGATGGATCTCATGCTTCTGTAACTGCAGCATTCCGGTTTGATAAATGGCGCGATAGATGCTCTTACAGTAACTAGGAATGTACAAATAGGCACAAACCAAACCGAGAAGAGGCATCAAGGCACAAGGTGGGCGCTATTTTGTAGCGTGTGGGAACAGCCTCTGTTATCACATTCGATGTCACATTTCTTCTGCATGTGAATTAATTACAACAACACACTGAGACGACGACAACGACTAACAGCAGCAGCGAGAAGATGTCGTGTTGTTGGCTTGTTAGCCACAGCTTGCAGCCTTTATTGCTGCAATCACTCGTGTTTCGTCGCGAATATCTGAATTTCGAATCCCGCAATCTAAATCCGGATCCTTTTTCCTTAATGCCTTTTTCTCTGATGATGGCTTGTAAGTCTGCTTGTATATACTATAAATGTCATAGTCAGAAGTAGAATCAGTCATCAGTTGTGTAAGTGTGTGGAGAATATATGAGGAATAATGTAATTCCAAGGTTGGAACAGGGATTTTCTATGTTTTGGCAACAACGACGACATCGGTCGACGACGGATGTCGGTAAAGGAGGAAGCCGTGAATCTGCATAATTGTCAATTTGTCGGAGATTCTTGGACTATCATAACGATGCGGTGTTGGCGACTTCTGTAAGAGTCCCCATCTGAAAGTAGGTATAATGGAAAGTTGGGAACTATAAGGCCTTTGCCTTTTGATGTTTATGAGAGTATCAACCATACCATCTATCAGCACAGAGACAACAGTACGCGGGCTCTTTTGGAAAACTAAGATGAAGTATTAGTCAGAAAAGCGCATCGAATTGTATCGCGTTTCCTTTGAAAGAAACACGCACACGCATCAGCCACTGACGATGCTCGTTATGAATGGGCCGTAAATCTTTGTGATGCATGTGTGAAAACGTTCCCTTATCTCAGACTCTTTCAGTCTCTCTGTGAACAATGCATCTCTGACCGACCTTTATTGTGTGCGTTGTGTCCAGAAATTTGTTGAATCTTTTGTCCTGAAACACGAAGCGCGTTCTAATCCGATTATCAGAATTCAGAAAGGCCGGAAACTCGTTTATACAACCATGATGCTCACACAATTTGACAAAAGGACAAAGGGAAACGATTACGTGAATATGCTGTAAATTATAATTTGTCTCATTTTGATCTAACTGTGCATAGAGCAACATTTGGTATCGGTATACGCAATTTCTGACAAAACCATGTGATTTAAAATTCAAGAGTGAACTACTTTACTGGCTTGGCCTGGCCAGGCCAATCTATATGGAAGCATCGCACGTCACACTAATTCGTGACATTTGTGGAAACAGTCTTGATAGCTTTGGGATCAATTTCAACCAGTATTCTGTTTATTTGTTGTACTCACGCCATGCCACTATAACACTATGACTATCATTGCGAACAGGGGTTGTTTCGTATAAGCTTTGCTTTAGCAATCGTGGCATGAAGTAGGACGACGCATTTGTTCCTGTTGCAGGATTAAATTACAAATAAATCCTTTACCTTCAATCTCTAGGACGAGGAATGAAACCCAAACCCCATCTATATACCTATAGTTCAACTATGCAGGAAAGGAAGAAAAGGTCCTTCATCGTCATCATCGTTGTAGTCGTCCTTGTAGTCGTATCGTTGCAAAGTCTTAATGTAAATAAATGGTTTTTCATATTTTCTCGTCTATATCTAGGATACTTTCGTACAACACGCACTCTTTTCCGTTTTATAGAGAACCACTTCATCTATACACTAAAACCGAAAGGCGAAAGGATTTAGCAAAATAAAATAGAAAAAAAAAAAAAAACCGAAAGGCAACCAGAGAGGAAAATTGTTATCGAAGTGAAGGTAAATATGAGCAAATCCCTTGATTCGGTTGCGATTTCCAAACTACTTTTAAGGATTTCCTTTACAGTTTGACTGTTCCTTTTGTATGTGTATGTATGAGTGTGTGGTTGTGTGTATGGTGGTTCAATATATGAAGTTGCTCGTGTTAAATTGCTGTGTGAATGAAGATGACGATGATATCCTTTTGAAATTGCAAAAATCTTTGTATGGCATACGAATTTTTTTTTTGTTGTTGATGATGAGGATGAATTGGAAGGGAAAGTACTTTATTTTTTTCTTTTAAATTGACTATCATATTGATAGGGGTATCAAGAGAGCTTTAAATGCTCATGTTCAACTCTATAGGTTAAAAAATTCATTTTGGGTTGAGGAGCTACTAGGACAATTTCAACTATATGTCAAGTCTTTATGTACGAAAAGTGAATTCGGGCCACTGACCTTTTAGGCATTTGTCGATGCGGGTTTGAGTACCAGTTTTAACAGAGGAGTAAACTTAAGCACCGAATATAGATAAACTAAGTGCCACTTGCTTTGTGAATATTCATTGTCAGCCTTAAACCTTTCCAATTGGTCTGCGCATAGAAAAGCGTTTTTTTTTATGTATTTAGAACATTTTTATGAATGGGCAAAATGGCATCAAGGCGACATACATGGCGACAAGGCGACATGGCGACATAGTGACATAACGACATAGTGACATGGCGAAAAAATATTAACTTTTTTTGTAACCTCATTTTAGGGAAATTTTCGAAAGAGGGCTTTAATTGAAAACTCTTAGAAACAAGCACAAACATACGAATCGTTTATTTCAGAAACAGCATGAGTCCCCTTTTTCCAAAAATTTTTTTTTTGGAAATTTCTCATTTATGTATAGTTAGTTATTTATCTTCTGAAAAAAAATTAAGTATGTCAGACCCCCCAAAATACGAAAACTGAAAGAAAAGGGTTCAAAATATATGGAAAATTTTCACCCGGTGACAACATTTTTGACTGTTAAATACATGACTTTTTACCAGTTTTAAATTATTTTGGCAGCAATCTTGACACGCACCCCCTTTTGTTATATATCTATAAAAAAAAGAATTACTTCATCTATATCTATTAAATTCATTAAGATTGTACTCAGGATTCAAAAGTTATAGCCAGATTTCTGGTGGTGGCAGCATTTTTAACTCTTGAATAATATGACATTTTACCAGTTTTAAATTTTTTTTCGCAAACATCATGACACGCAAGCCTTTAAGTTATACAACTATAAAAAGGTAAAGATTTGCTCTATCTACTGCTATTTAATTTATTAAAATCGAAAGTAGGGTTCAAAAACTATAGCTAAATAAAAACAAAAGTTTTACCACAAAAATTTCGTTTATTTCGGAAACGACATAAGTCCACCGACTTAAAAACCCGCAAAAGACCTAAAAAAAAGTTTATATTTTAAAGGTTTCTAAATGCATCTTAGGCAAGATTATAACTCGGCATACTCTAAATTTGAAGTGTTGTGGAATTTTAAGTAAAAAACAGTTTTTTGTTGCTCCTGAAAAGTTTATGCTCATGGATTTATGTCGTTTCTGAAATAAACGATTCATACAGTATCTGATGGCTTGTATTTCTGTTTGCCTTACAATCATAGAACGTTATATTACCTACTTTAACTGCATCTATTTATTTTCTTCAGCTTTCAAAGTCTTATCTGTTAGAAAACAATATGTTGGCTGATTTTGAGGTTTGGTTTTTTTGTAGCAGCAACTCATCGTTAGTAGTTAATATTATTTTAAACTAATTGATCAAATTTATCATCAGTTAATGTTTTGCAAAAATGAATGACTCATAAAAAAACTAGGATTTGGGTTATTTTTATTTTTGAAACTTAGCCCCGGAAGTAAAGTGACACCTAACGCACTCATAAATTTATGATCCAAACAAAAACACAAAAAAGTGTAGTGACTCAGGTAAGGTTGTAATAGATTAACTTAGAACCCAACAGCAGATATCATTTGTCATAAAAAAATCAATATATAAATCCCCCCTTTCGAGTAAGTTTATCAATATCAGTTAATATACTTATTGACACTTACCTATATAAATATTTATGGGTGTTATTCTAGACAGCTGGCGATAAGATATAGGTAAGTAAAACTGATAAATTCTGGTGCACAATAATTCCATGGATTTTCCTTGCAACGATGCAAATTAGTTTTACCCTATCATCAGACCTGTAAGCAAGTTAAATATCAAAAAACACCACAAAATTCGGACTAATATCAAAGATGCCTCCTCACGGTCCTCCATGTGGCCCACCATGCGGTGGTCCCCCACCACCACATCACCACCACCATCATCATAATCGCCCAAGGATTCAAATTTCAATTGTGCCAAATTTTCGTCGTCGTCCACCGCCTCCAGCACCGCCAGCACAAGTTGTGGTCGTGACTAATCCAGGTCCACCACCACCTCCACCATATTCCAATGGATATCCACCTCAATATCCCCAATATGGCCATCATCATCCACCACCACCACCTAGATGGTGATCCAGTTATTTTTTCTTTGTTTCAAAAAAAAAACGATTGTGAAAAATATGAAAAAAGAACAAAATTTGTGTTAAAAATTATTTATCCATTCAAAATAAATTTTGATTGGTTTTTGAATAAACTTTAAATTTGAGAGATTTCAATTTTTTAATTATTATTTTTTTAAACTTATTTATTCAACAAATAAAATTAAAGAATAAATGTCAAGAATTTTTTTTCGTTTTTCGATCCTTTGGTTTATCAAACATTGTGAAATGATAGAACAATACAAATAAATTAAATATTTTTTGGTGCAATTTCTATGGATTCAATATGTGAAAAAAATAGGTAGGTACATAAAAATAAAAAAAATGGGAATCCAAAAGTTTAAAATGCAGTTCTGTGTACTTTACTGTTCATTTATAGAGTTGACTTCTTTAGTTGTTCGAGGATAAAATTGGTTTCAAATGAAAGTTGGTTGGAATTAAAATAAAAAAAAAAAAACACATTGCCCCTTTTTAAATGGAAACTTCTATACAGATTTATTTTAAAGTCAAAATTGTCACAAAAAATTCTTGAAATTGAAAAAAATTAATAAAAAATATTTTTGTATGTACTACCAACAAATACACTTTACTTCTAAAAATAAATATCGGCTCCTATCTCCAAAATACGAACTGGTATTCGTCAACCCTATTCTAGCAAAACAAAAAATGAAGTGAATAAAATAGGAACTTTAACAAAATTTTCAAAAAATGACGGGGAACTCTTAAGGCTAACAGAGGTCAATATAACTGGTGTTATTGAATACTCAAAAAATACAACAATTAGCATTCAGGTAAATGTCTATAAAAAAAAGTTCGCATACACCACAGTGACCATATACAATTTTGACATCATAGATCCATTAATTCCAATATTAATAACGTTAGCAGCACACCCTTTGCTAATTTTTCCTCGTATTTTGTAAATAGGTAACACTGGTCGGCAACGAAAATACAGCTTTAACCAAACTCTACTTTTCTATAGGATTTTTGTGTGCTGAATCCAAATCCAAAGTCAAAATTTCACTGGCACGTCTCGTTTTTGAAATACTTGTATATTAACAGGTCGAAAACGTGTTTTTTGAGTACATCTGATGTAGAATTACATCACGTTAATTTTTTTGTTTTCAAAACTACTTACGCAATCTCAAAACGCCATATTAAAACCTTCTTAAGGTATTTAATTTAAAAATAATTTTTTTTTCTCAAAGATATGGAAAAAAAGAAATTTGTGATTTCAAAGAAATAAATGGTTTTTTGAACCAAATTCCAGTTTTCGTCTTCTGATTTAGAGTTAAAAAATGCAACATTTCTGAAAAATATATAGGCACATATGTATTTTTGACTAAAGTTTAGTTTTTGAGATTTTATAGCGAACATAGTGATGAATATATAGCTAAAAAAACAGTTTTGAATTCAGCACACTAAAGTCAATCAAAATCACCGAACAAAATTGTTGCTCACGACTTTTTTTTTGTTTTGCGCCAACCAGTGTAATTATTAAAATACTTTGTATAGATTAAAAAATAATCAAAACAAATGGCTTATTCCAGGAAAGTGCTTAGTTTTTCCATTGATATACAAGAAAATTCATTGACTCGTTGACCAACACACCAAAAAACAGAACTTTAGCAAAAAAAAACTCTAGTTCAGTGCTTCTAACCTTTAAAAGGGCTGCATGAAAAAACTACCAGGCTTTAATGATGAAGACCTCTGAATGTTTGGTGTGTGTTAAAGCACAATCGCAGTAGAAAACCCCATGAATATACCCGAGTTGAAGTAGAATAAAATGCCATTATTTGTATTCTTGTATAAAAAGGTATTAAAAAAAATTAGAAATCGTTAGAGCTGTTTTTTTTTTTTAAATAAGTTTCTGTATTAGTACAGTCAAATAATGTGAAAAAGGGGTACAAGGGGAATGAATGCTGACAGAATTTTTTTTCCTCAATATCTTCGTTTTGGCATTCTATAATTTACCTCAAAAGTCTAGAAAAATCTAGACTTTTCTTTTTTGGACTACATATGATACCAGGAAAATTAGGATTTGCGGACATGAGAGTTTTTAGATTTTTGAAAAAATAAAGATAGAAACCAAAAAACTAGCTTATAAGCACCAATTCCGAGATTTTACGAGGATGTTTTTTAGTGCGAATTCTAAATTTTCCCCCTTTCTCAAAAAGTACCATTTTTTTAGAATTATACATATAAAAAAAACATACCTAATTACCTATTTTTTTTAATATACCTTGAAATCATGTAGTATGTGTGTCTTGTCTGTGTATAATATATATATTAGACTGGGCCAAAAAAAAATAAAATAAAACCACGACAGATTCTTATAGGAAATTTAATTCTCTACAAAAAAGGTCTCTTAGTAATTTTCCCTAAATTGAGTTCCGAAGAAGTTATTCACGATTTAAAAATTGATTTTTTAATTTTTTTCTCGATTTAAATCGTGAATAACTTCTTCAGAACTCAATTTAGGGAAAATTACTATGAGACCTTTTTTGTAGAGAATTAAATTTCCTATAAGAATCTGTCGTGGTTTTATTTTTCTATTCACTTATTTGCTCATCACAAAATTCCAAAGTGAAACAGTCAAATTGAAAAAACACTTCGATTTAAAAAGCTTAATTACTCGAATACGGCTCGTCTGACGAAAATTTTCATTCACATCTTTTTTGTAGGAAATTTAATTTTATATAAGAAAAAATGAACAGAAAATTTTTTTTACTTTGATCGTCTAGCAGTTCTGTTGTAACACATCATATCATGTATAAAAATAAAAAACACCGATGATAGACCTCTTAAAATTATTTTTAACAGCTCAAATTTTCACCAAATTTTTTTTTCATCATCCTGAACAAGATTTTCGAAGTAACTTTCAAAAAAAAAATATTTTATTTTTTTGGCCCAGTCTAATATATATTGTATAATATCTACCATTTTCAAAAAAATAAATTTCGCTATTTTTAAGAACATTTTATTCAACACATTAAAACGAAATTTGAATAAAATTCGTCAACCCGTTTTCAAACAATTGATTTTTCAAAAAAAAAAAATAAAATATTTTTTAAAAATCTAAAAATGTGTTTTTCGAAAATTTTGTATGATTTTTATATAATCGATTATTTTAATGTTTCTGCGAATATGTGGAAAGTGATCATCTAATGGTACCTTCCAAAAGATTATGAGCAGCTACTATTCACTTATCTCAAAAAAAACATCCGAATATCATAATTTAATCGCTTACAATTAAAAAATTACTGACAACTCTCTATTGCACTGGCTTTTCTTCCATCAAAAAAACTTTGAAACTGTGATTATTTTTCATACCTATATGATATTCACTTTGGTCTTACATTGAGTTGATTTCCACACACTGAACAGCAAAGACCAAAATTTCTACGAAAACCATTTTGCTAATGAAACCCACATCTTAATAAAAAGGACCTTGGTAACTTTACCAAAAACTTTTTGTTGCTTCCCGTACTTTCTGTATGCAAAGTTAAGATCCAGGTTTTCCAAACTTTATTTTCAATTTGTATCAACTATATACAATTCTGGAACTAAAAAAATTCTCCAAAGCCAAAGCCAAAGCCAACAATTTCCGGCGATAAATTAAATTAAAGTCAGCTCAACTGAACAAAGTGCGGAACTCCCATTTTTTTCGCTCTTTCCGTTGCACACATATGATATTACTATCGGCTTCACCGAACTTCATCGCTGTTGGTCGTCATCGCATCTAGGTAGGTTATATAGAAGGTTTATATATTATAGAATGCATAGCATAGTTACCGCAGTCGTCGTCGTCATAGTCATCATCCAGCGTCAACGTCGGTTGTCGTCGTTGTCTACAAAACGTTTTCCCTCAAACATTGTGTTCCAAAATTAAGCTGCACCATATGTCAGCTGCGTCAATGTCAATTCTCACCCTCACTCACTCTTAACGTCAATCTACGCCCGTAAGTGTCATTCTGCATTTATATATATTTCGAGAGCAAGAGCAAATAATATATGTATACCCGAATGAGACCAGAGCTAAGTACAAAACATACGAAATACGACCAAGTATCAGCTTGACAGAAGGCAAAGTAGATATGTGTTGTGGTGTCTCTTTCTCGGTATAACTTTACTATGTGTCGTTCGTGGCAATACCACACACAACTTAGTATTTTATTTCAACAACAATTTCGGAGAAGGGAATATGTCGTAAAAGGCCAAAAAGAGTTGACAATTTAAGTGAAGACTGAAGGGTGCCGAACGGAACGAACGGGAAAGGCCATGGCCACCGCCACCAAAATGCAATAAACACCCCATTCTGCATTCATTTAACATTTAACAAACAATCATCATCAACATCTTCTCTTATAGTCGTTGTTGCCAGGGATACCCAGGAACCCTCCTCACCTTTTTTCGTAACTTTTTTTTTTATTGTTTTCTATTAAGGACGCTTCGTCGTATGTTATGACCGACCGCCCGCTAAAGGCTAATGAATATTCAACTGCTTTTTGTGGATGAAAATCCATTTCCATTTTGAACTATGTTGCTTCCGGTTTAGCGACGAAGAAGATGAAACGTTTTGTAGAAGAAATATAAAATCCCTCATTAAAATGACAGATTTGAATAAATATGCCTATATTCCCTTGATGTGTTTGACTGTATTTGTGTGTGTGTTTAATTTTAAATAATAATCCATATCATACGCAATCAAATATTGTTCCTCATATTTTTCAAAATACAAAAACGATTTTTATTTCATGGCGCAATCGCAATTAATTATGTGAAAGTAATCACTTAATAAGATTTAAAAACGAAGCACAAGCTTATAGGCTGAGATTCCCCCTTCGGAGATTTTTTAAAAGTATCCTTTAGGTCTGTTTCAGAGGAAGTGAAAGAACGTCTTCTGCACTGCCAACGAAGGGTACAAATGTAATCATTTCCACTCATTAGACTGATTTGCTGATGAATGTTTATTCATCCACAGACCGTCAAAGGGCCCTCATTTATAGCAGAGTATCACGCGTTTAATGTGTCAGACAACAAAATTTAAAGAGCACGCATTTATTTTTTGTTAAAGGTTTTTAATTTGAACCGAAACCGAATGAAACGAGTGATCTAGACAGAGTTGAGACTTTACTACCCTTTCCATGCATCAATTTTTCAATTATACTTTCATGTAGCGAAGTGAAATTTGTCTTAGATAAGATCTTATCGTTAAACAAATAAATCATATTTACTGTTAAGTGCTAGAATTTAAAACCCACAGTGACTATGTACAGTACATCCTACTCACATTTTTATGCTTAGGTGTAAAGAATTGTGAGTAAATTTTGATATATGATTAAATATAAAAGTCTTGCCATCTAAATCTATTTTTCCTTGTTGTCTGTATTGAGGGTATTTGATTGTTCCCAAAACGTAGAAATAAGAAAAAAAAATGTGAACCAGTGCACCTTATAGTTCAGTCATTTGGGAGTTTTCTCGTAGTTTTCAGCTTTGCCACATCTTATCTTTTTTTTTTGGCACAGCCCTAAAGTAATTTTTCCCCAATACCTGTGTTTTTTGGCATTGCTATCAGAAGTTTACACGTATTACAAAAACAACATGCACCTGTCGATAAAAATTGAAGCTAAATCGAGCTGATGCGGATAGAATTTGACAAAGTAGGAATAACTGGTTTTAGTTTAATCCAGAGCAGAGGGAAGAAGAATAACCGCCAATAACTTCAAAACATAACCATTTCTTAGTTTGATGTTGTCTTTCGCCAAAATCAGACCAAACAAGTTTTAAGTAATTTTTTTGTTTTCTTTTTCTTATTTCGTAAGGATGTTCAATGTTCATGTTTAATGTCAATTTTTGTTTCGTTGTACCTATTCATAACACGTGTTAGTTTTATGTTAATTCGATTTGATTTAAGTGCTGAAAAAAAGTCAGTGAGTGCTGAAAAACCGAACGGGGTAAGTTGACTTTCTTTTGAAGCAAATTGATTAATTTTTTATTTTTTGGGTAATTTCCACAGAAATAATAGACCAGTAAGCCTTCAAAAACATTAAAAAGTAAAAAAAAATCACAGTAGGATGAAACCCATTGGAAAAGGAGGTGAATATTAGGCTGGGTCACAAAAGTATGGAGAAATTTTTTTTTGCTGATTTTTTTACGGGCAGAATAATAAAAAGGTGCCAAACTGTAAATAGAACAATAATATAAAGTTTGGTTATAATCAGACTTTATCTTCTGCCTCCGGTTGCCCAGCCAAGTTCTCTATGAACTTTGGTCCTACACCCTAAGGAAACAACTCAGGCCGTTTTCGAACCATTCTAACTTTTGTTTCAATAATGTCAAACATTTCAAACTCGTTTTATTTGTTAACATAGTCCAAATCAAGCTCCTCAAAAACTTTCAGCTACGTAGGATTAGAAGTTTCTGAGAAAAAGGCTTTTAAAAATCGCAAAAAGAGTAGCTGATTTACTCACTAACATACTAACTAACAAATGATAAAAATTATGGCAAACTTCTAGTTTTCATAGAAACTTGTTATGGTCATTTATCTTGAAGTACATACAAAGAAAAAAATCGAAAAATTGAGATTTTACATTCAGGGGGCGTGGTAACCGCCCATTTTGGTAGAATTAATATCAATTATTAAAAGTATACTTCTGAATACCCTAAAATCTTGAAACTTGGTAGAATTGTAGTTAATGCAAAGGTAACATATTCAAACTTCAGATTTTCTGACTTGGAGGCGTGGAGGGGATATCACGCCTTCAAGTCAGAAAATAAGAATAATAAAAGAAGTATATAATGTTTCATAAATTAATTAACAAGTCTTACAAAAATATAGTTTTGGTTTTTTTTTATTTCTCAAAAACGACAAAACATTTTTGCATCCGGTTTTCTGTTTTTGCTTGAAAACAAATAAGAGCATTGAATTTTGAAAACTTAAATAGTACTTAATCACATAAAATTTTGAAAAAAAATTAGTTAGCAAATTAAAAAAAAAAATTTTTTCAAAAATTGTTTTATAAAACAGCTTTATTTGAAAGCAAAATAAAAAAGAGATTTTGGGCTCAACAAAAAGGTATAACATGTTGTTGTAGGTATAACGGTTGATTTTTCATAATATTTTTTCCTAATTAAATCATTTTTTTTAGAAAATTGCCCCTCTTGGCTAAAAGGGGGCGAATATTAACCCCCTCCAAAACGATTTTTTTCTTGTCCCGACCCAACCTACACGCTTAAGCTTTTTGGCACATCCTCTTAAATTAGCTTGTATAAGAAATGAGATAATAATAAATTAAGCAAAGCGTATGTGGTTTTTAGGCAAAAATCAGCTTTTTTCAAAAATGAAACCACAATCCGAAGGCACTTAGGCTTAAAATAATGAAATGAAATTTTACTTATAAGCTAACCGAACCATTTAGCACCTTTTAATCGCAAAAATTGTATTTTGACCCACCCTAGTGAATATGATAAAAATGAAAGGAAAAATAAATTATGGGCGAGCCGAGTTTGGGAAGTGTGTGCGTTGAGTTTTTTTATTGTAAAAAATGGTCCATCTCGATTTCCGCCAAAACTACAAGTCGAATGGAAAAAAGTTTAATGGCAAAGTTGCAGGCAGTAAAAAGATCTGTAGCTTTTCTATTAACAATTTTTTGACATAACCTCAAAATATGTGAAAAATTCAAATAACCGAGTTTTTTTTTTTTATTTTTATCTTTTTCAAAAAATTGTTTATTTATACGAAATTTGATGAAAACTTACCTTAGTATGTCCCAAATACACTGTAGTTTATATAATTTAAAATATTTTTTTTTCACCTTATTTAGACTTAATATAAAAAAAAAAACACCCTAATTTTCAATCGAAAAATCACATGTCAAAATCAGCTTTTTTCAAAAAGTCGGTAATGATGTAAAAAAAAATGTACACTAGTATACCTACTATTATAGTACATGTTCTCGGAAAATACAATTAACCCCAGGGGTCGAATTACGGCATACGTTCGTTAACGAATGGTTGCTATGTGTCTCTATCGTTTTCTAATAATTAAATAGAGACAGAAATATTCAAAACGTTAACGTATGATCGTAATCGTGTGCCGTAATTCGACCCCTGGAATTCAAAGTTGTTTTTAATCATTATGTACAATTTTGGCCTATTTATTAAAATTTACAATCTAATTAGGTACTCAAAAACCGTAAGATTAATGTTTTTAGACAAATTCAATGAGGTTCGATGTTGTTGACCTATCTTTAAGAAAACCGTGCTGAACGGGTGAGAATAAAGACTTACAATGGAAATAAACTGATATCTATACTTTCTAAGAGTTTTGGAATGCACGATAGTAGATATAGCTTTCGGTCTATAGTTTACGAGTGCATTTTTGGTACCTTTGAAAAGCCCTTCTCAGTTTATGTTTAAGATTTGCTTATGCAAGTAAACCATTTTTGAAAAAATCTCCTTAAGACTTGTGTTGTAGACTTTTAGAGGAAGACTTGTAACTTTCAGTCAAAAGCCTTGTTCACACCTGTTTGAATCGTTCTTACAAAGCCATGTATTTTCAATCAACAGAAATCCTCGTTAAGACCTCTTCGAAGATGTTTCTTTTAAGTATGCAATTTTTTGTCTAATGCATTAGAAACATTGCATACCTACAAGAAACGTCTTGGAATAGGTCTTAATAAGCCCTTCTTTAACTTGAAAATACAAGGCTGTTGCATTGCATTAGAAAAAAAACATTGCAAATATAGAAGGTACATAGGCTACCTTAAAAACTCTTCCTCAACGCAAGTGATCCGATATGTGCATTCATTAAAACCTCTAAAGGAAGACCTCCGTAAGGCAATTTTATGCTGTTCATCGCCAACTATTAGCTTCTGGATTACCTGTGAAGGAAAATCCTGAGCGATTTCGTTAATGATTTGTATAAGACTTCTTATAGAAGCAAAAAATTGTTACTTGGTAGCATTCATTCCGAGGTTTACCTACTCTTTTTTTCGCCTTATTGACTAATACCTACCCATTTTACTTGATCTTCATTCCGTATACTCTTAACTGTCGTAGATTTAAATTTTGTACGTTAAGTTGAAAGCAAACGTGTTATGTTTTGATTGGGGCTTTGTCCCAAAAATTTTAACTCGCCAAAATTTTGGAGAAAATTTTGTATAGGAGCTATACAACGACTTTAAGTTCATACAAAATACCCGTTTCAATTATCTGTTCAAATTTATTAATATAATTTTCCGAATAATTAAAATGTAGTAATTCCAACACATTTAAGTCAGTTAAAAAACTGTCTCTCTAAACCCAGACTGTCTCATAAATTCTATTGCCTTTTTTTTTGTCATTCCATAAAATAGTTTTGCAACTTTTTATTATGACCAAAAGTCAAAACATTGAATGCGATCATAATCGTTGACCCAAACATTGCTTCCACTTTATATTATAACACCATCAAACACTCTTGTTAATTAGTCGTTTTGTAAACAAAAGTTTGCAATAATAATATTTTTATTCTTGTTCGACTCGATGTAGAACTAAAAACCCTCTTCTCAAGTCCGAACTCTCATATTTCATTTCAATAAGTGAACATTTAACAGGCATCTGGTCCTCTTAAATGTAGTATAACTTGGGGATGATGATAGAAATAGCCACCATAATCCTGATAGAAATCGCACCATATTCAGCGCGTCTCACATAGGAGTATTTGCAGTAAAAACCTGGTCATAAGTCGATTTTCTGAAAATCAAAATTGACACCAAAAAGTTTGGCAAAGTGGTTGCAAAATAAACATGTGTCAATATGCTGCACTCATTTTTTTGTTTTTCGATCGTGTCTTGTAAAAAAATGAGTTCCAAGTTAACTGTTACATCTACCTCAATTTTATTTGAATTCGAAGTATTTTGGTAAGTGTTATTCTATATGCGATATCGAAGTGTTGTGACAGAAATCTAAAAAAATTTAAATGGAGAATTCTTCTTCAGTTATTTATTAACGGTATTAATAAAGTTTTGAAAATGTTAGATGGTTTTTTCTATTTTAATTCGGGCTTAGAACTAGTATCTAAAAACTTGATATTTTTGGTAAGTTATTATTTGAACTTAAATGATTTTGTTTTAGTATACCCCGTTATTCTGCGATGAATTGAAATTTATGAGTTAGTTTATATATTCTTTAACAGAATGCAACAAAAATTGGGTGCTCTTAGGTGCTCTTTAGAGAATCGAGGGTCAATTAGTTTTTCACTTTCTGATAGAAAATACTCCTTACTTTATGCAACGTTTTTTATTTTTAAATTAAATTTACTGATGTTATTAGTGTATTTTATTTTGGGTGATCTTAATTAGGGTTGGGGAAGAGAGAAAAGAAACTGAGAATTGCGTATTAGGGATGAGGAAAAAATTTTGAGAAAAATAATGTCGACAGGCGGAGTACAGGCCATTAATCAATTTTTTTAGTTTTTGGTAAAAAAATAAAAATAACAAAAACTATGTTTATATTGTATTTTCTTGTAGGAATACTCATTTTAAACAGAAATAATAACAAAAACCACGAAAAATAATTATGGCCAGGTTTTTGATGACAATACTCCTATGTGCGTCTGTTTGTCTGTGAGTTTTTTATTCGTTTTTTGGCGGGTCTCTATTATTTTTTCTTTTTTTCTTTTTGCAACAAACTCCGCCACTCTCCATTGAAATCGAATCAAATAGAACTAAATTCTGCTACTCAAGAGGCACCAAATCAACAATTTAACCCCGATGATTTCAAATGAACACAGCGCCGAGTCTGATTCCGGGGACGTGATGTCCCGTCTGCCTGTCCGCGTCCCTCTTCCATCAAGCCCAGTCGGCCATCAGCAATTCATACATAAAATAAATATTTGAAAGGTCAATGCTTGTTCATGTTTTGTTGTTGTTGTTGCTCGCAGAAGAGTATCTATACATCTGGCCTGGGAATAGCTTCCAATTAGAATTTATTGTGGTTCTCTGGTGGAGTTCTTTCCTAAGCCAACTAACCAACCAACCAGTCATAGATTCCATCCATCCACCCAGTCAGTCTGTTCTGGACTCTGTGATGCGTGTATTTATATATGCGGACAAAAATTCAACTCATTTTTGATTCAATTAATTCAATCGTGCTCGGCGCGTATTTTATTTCTAATCAAAGCCTTTGTATAGGATAGATATATCGAATTTCTCGGGGCGGACGGCCTATTTTGAACACAGTCTTTCAAAGCTCTCTCGCATAATAACGCCATATCGTGCGTTCGTTGGATATGATTCTAGCCCAGGTTTCAGCTCGAGCAAACGAAGCTTAGCCAATATCAGAGTTTAATTTGTACTTAAATTGGTTTTTATGGACTGTTGCACTGGATTTGATTTGAATATTATTTGTTTGGTGACCCGTTGTGGCTCTTAAAAAGGCCTTATATTTTCAAAGACCGAAGATAAATAGGGAGTTAAGGCAAGAAACGTAACGGGGACGGGATGGACGAAAACAACAATGACGACTACGACGGTGCCAATAATAATAATAACAATGGGGTCTGCCGAGCGTTCATTTAATTTTTATTACACATCAATAATTGGATAAAATTTATATTCAAAAAATGTATAAATAAAGTGGGAATTGGTAAATTAATTTGTCGGCTTGGTGAATGGTGACGCTGTTGTTTGGCTGCTGATCGGGATCGCCACCACGACGACGTCAATGATGCTGATGATGCTTGTTTGGTGGAATGCTCTGCTCGTGCATTGATTTTATTCGATTTTTGGTTAAAATTTTTTTTTTTTTGGGGTAATAAATATGATTATTTTTTTTTTTCTTGGAAACAAATTATATTTCTATACGATAAAAATAGAAGAAAAAGAAGAAGAAGTGTTGTTGATGACCTACTTTCTCGAGTTCTGTGTTCAGTGTTGCATTAATGATATATGACCCAGCACAAATGGCCTTTCGAGGGGGGGCCCATTGTTTCGAATTTGATTTTTTATATTTTGTATTGAAAAAGAATTAATTAGTTGGAAGAAACCTTTTTAGGAATTGGAGATATTTATTTTTTTTTTTTTTATTTTCAATATAAAATCAAGTAAATTAATGAAAATTAAGAATTATAATGGTTTCATAAATCATTGAAAATTATTAGGTGAACATTATGAAAAAAAAGAGAATTCTGATTAAAATAGTCGAATTAGGGAGTATTCTTTAAGGGTGGAATGTGGTGGTGGTTATTACGATTGTTTAGGGTCATGAATCAAAAAGTTTTTTTTTAGTGTTATTTGTCGAATGCATTTATGAAATTGTATACTTAAGGGTCACCCAGGAAATTTTAATACCCCACAATATTTCTCAATCATAGATAAATTGGTCGAAAATCAAAACCCCAAAAAACATTCACCTAATGGCCGTCATCTTGGATTTTAGGTTTGTTAAAATATCTAGGTTTCTATGGACTTTTTAAAAGACTTTATACAAGAGATAAGTTTAGTGGATCAATTTCCTATACATATTTTGTCGTACAAAAATATTTAATGTAAAAACAGCCATATTTTCCGAAAAAAAAATGACTTACCATTGCCGC
Organism: Episyrphus balteatus; assembly: GCF_945859705.1. NCBI lineage: Eukaryota > Metazoa > Arthropoda > Insecta > Diptera > Syrphidae > Episyrphus > Episyrphus balteatus. Next base: position 33,766,132 of record NC_079137.1, on the reverse strand, counting down.
CGAAAAATTGGTTTTCCAGCAAATTTTTTTTCTTTTTTCAATAAGCTTCCATTTATTTATCTTTGGCGAGCCTTAAACTTTTTTGGCATCCCCTAAAAGGTAATGTTGTAAATTTTGTTTTTTTTGAAGAACAGATTAAAGACGATATTAACTATTAACTAAAATGACCATCCTTTTAAATAGCTCTGATTCATCAAAAAAAAAATTTCATTAATCATACAAAAAATAATCATAATAAATCAGGTAAGAAGGTATTTTTTCAGAAGTGAAAGCATTTGGGACTAATATTGAAACAAACTGTGAAGTCAAACACCTGTGAAATTTCACTTAATTTCTTAAATTTTTGGACTAAAATGTAAACTCTTAGAAAATAAACTTTGAAGTTTTTATTTTTAAAATAACAAAAAATATGAAAATGTTGTAAAAAATCTTTAACTTTTCAAGAGTTTTGTGCGAAAAACCTATATTTTCACCGCTTAAACTTTTCTTTCATTTTACATACCCATAAAGACCTCAATCTTAAAAATGCGATTAAAGGAAATTAATAGTGTCCGACCGAAGGTCGATTTTCAGCCGAAGCCGAAGCCTAAGCCGAATTATTATGCTGAAAGAAAATCTTCGGCCGAAGCTGAAGCATAAGGTTGAAAAAAGTCAAGAATTCTCCTTACCAAATGGAAAAAAAATTTATTTTTATTTATTTATTTATGATGACACACATGTGTTTTGAAATTTTTGAATACCTACCGAAGAAAAGACTGCAATTTTTTCTTCGATATTCAAAAATTTAAAAAATTGAAATTTTTTCCGGCACCTAGTACGATGCTCCATATAATAAACAGATTCTTCGGCTTCGGCCGAAGTGGAAGGTTTGGCCGAATGTTGTTTTTTTGGCCGAATCCTGGCGAAGCCGATGGCCGTAGCCGAAGCCTCGGTCGGACACTAGAAATCAAGATACAAGTACTTAAAGCAGTTCTATCAGATCCTTTTCTATTTAATTCATTGTTGGTATATTTAAATTGAAATATCTGCAAAAGTCTCTACTGGCGAACTATTTTTATGTTCCTTGCTTCTTATACACATTAAAATGTGTATAAAATGTGTTCCCATGCATATATGTATGTATTTTAGTTTAGAGTGGTCCACGCTTTTATGAAAAAAAATAAAATTTTCATATAAACGTTGGGCCACCCCCTAGTTTGGTTCCACATACTATTGGTATCATAATGTTGAATTTTCAGCGTCCTATCTTAGGGATCTGTTATAGCTATCAGTAAAAATTTTGTTAAGCTATTTTGAATACTTTAAAATTTTATTTTGAGCAAAATATTGATGAAATAAGTCGAAAGCTTATTTTAACTAATTTTTTTCAAAAAGAAGCAATGCATTTGGTGTTAAATTTTATTCACAAATCCATTTTATAAATTTTACTGTCCAGTAAAATGAAATTTCATCAGCAAAATTTATAGAATTTATTGCTTCTTTCTCAAAAAGTTAGTGAAAATGTGTTTTTAATTTATTTCATCATTATCTTGCATAAATTAGAATTCAAAATAGCAAAACTGATGGATTTTACTGATAGCTATACCTAATCGATCCCTTATATAGAAAGGGGTGCTGATCGAAATTGAAAAATTTTATTTTTTTTGGAAAAAAGTTAAATTTTTTTTTTTTAGTTAAAAATTGATTGAAAGTTGTGGTTGTTGTACTTATTCTGAAAAAATATCGAAATAAATATTTCTGGGGGCTCTTCCAAGTAAATTTCGTCAACAGGTAGAACACAGACTTTTTTTTGACATTTTGCTTATTTTTTATTATTTTTAATTATTTCTCACTTTTTTTCGAAAAAAAAAATATTTTATATAATTTATAAAGACAAGTAAAACATAAATAAAATATTTTTTTTTTTCAAACAAAAAAAAATGACCGAAAATAGAAAAAAAATATTTTTTGGACCTGGGATTTTCTGAATCAAGATTAAAAAAAAATATACAAAAAGTGACAGAAAAAAAACTAAACAAATATTTTCATAAATTCAAATTAAAAAAAAAAAAAACAAAACTTGTTTTTCAATCAGTGATTTGTTCAATGAAAAGCTTTAACATTAGAGTAACTTTTACCATAAGAGAAAGAACGTAACGAACGGGGCGTGCAATTTATTTTAAATGCAACCAGAATGTATGAAAAGCAAACAACATCACAAGAATTTGCTGTAGGTTGGCAGCCATATTGGAGAAAAGACGGGGATTTTTTGACAAATGACCTTAGTTTTTTAAACTGTTAGATGATAAGATTCACATGGTTGAACTAATTTTTTACTTTAAGGACTTTGAGTTTGCCGGTGAAAAATAGCATCATGGGCAAGACTTTTGAATAAGAAATATGGTGACTTACAAGATATTTTAAAGCATTTTTATCTCTAACCGCATTCACTCTTTTCTTACCTTATTTGAATGAAACATCTTAAGGTTCTTGTGATCCTACTGCTATTACTATATAGAATTGGCGTCATATCCGTCTCGATTCATTTATCTTCTGTGCCGGAAATATTTTCCAAAATAATTTTTACGTTTATCAATTTGCTGTCTGAAGTTTTATTGATACTTGTTTTTTTCCAAAGCATGCTATTCGACTTTCCTAAAACATGATCTCCTGCCAATAGGTAGCTACATACATTAAATTATTTGCTTACTGACCAGTTCTATCTTATCAACATCTGGAATTCTTATGGCATTTGTCAGTCAACAAAAATGTTTCTCATATTATTTGTTTAGAAGAGCGACCCTTCTTAAAAATTCAATGTTCGCAACATGATAGCTGGCTATGCTATATGTTGAAGAAAATTAAGTAATATTTGCTTGCCACCAGACAGATGATGTTTTTCGTTCTAACCAGGCGCCACTGTTGGCAAATATTTACCACACATTCAGGCTTCCTCATGAAATCTCTTATTCTTCTTCATATTCTTCTTAGCTATATGATGGCCTGCGAGCATAATAAAACCAATGATCAGCTTGATCGAAACAAACATGCTTTTATGGCGGGTGTCATAGATTGTCCCATCATCGCTCACAGAAAGTTGTCTTTGTGGTGTCGGTCGGTTAGGTTTGGATAGTTCAAACAGCTGAATGAACTCGCGCACACGTTAAACGATAATTCAGATGGCTATCTATAGTCAGGCGCATAGCTAATCCAAAGGATGTTTGTATTTCTGAGCAGCCTTAAATGGTATGCAAATAAAAAAACTATACTTCTCAAGGAGTATATACGATACCTTTGCCTGTTCGGTTGTAGTTGGTATTGAGTATTTGCCTTTGTTAAGTGGAGAAAACTACAAGGCAGAGGTCTATGTCTATACCACCTTTACCAGAAACTGATATTTAAGTCATAAGTATAGAAGAGTCATATCTTGTTGGAGTTTCTATTAATAAGTTAATGGCACGTTCTGGCTTCTGCAAATGTAATGAGATTTGTTCAACTTGTCTTACTTATATTTTGTGTTAAAAAATCAGGTCAGGAACTTTTGATCTTAAGATCAAAGTCAATAACATTTGAAAATGTAAATCCGAAATATTGTTGATGGTAATAGGTTTCGATGACTTGTTAGTTGAAAAGCTATTAGGTTCTTAAGAACATTTGAAAAAGTTGTAATTTCCATTCCTTGGAAAAGAATTGAATATAAATGAATATTACACCAATTGGGTTATATTTGACTTACTGAAGAGGCTAACGATCATTTCTACATTTCTGGAAGCTATAGAAGAACCATCAATGGTCGACACGTCTAGTACCTACATTATCACTTCTATTTATGCAGCAACGAAGGGTTATCCCTTAAATGAAGCTATCAGTCCGACTGCAAGCCGCATGTTCTATTAAGGAAAGCAACCAATTGTTCTAAAACGCTGATGGCTATTCCAACTTCATGAAAATCCGGAAGAAATTTTAAATTCATCAACATAATCCTAACATGATGAACCAGCATGACCCGGAAAAACAGATGTCCTAGAGTTGTTGCTAGCAGGCCTTAAAGTTGTAAGGTGTCAATTTGCACAGATCTGAACAAAATGCAACGTCCGTCAGCTTAGTCCGACGACTTCCAAGTGTTCAAAGCTTAGCAGATTCATCACGCAGGCTGTTGTAAGTTTAGAAAAAATAAAATAAATTTTTTTGTCAGTCTTTTTTTTTTGTAAACGACTTGGTAAAACCAAGCACCTTCTTGACAAGCAAGTTCTTTAACCAACCCCTTGAAGATAGTTTCTTGGGTTCGAAATTATTCAAAACTGTACAAAAGATATGAAGAAAAGACAAAAGGTGTGCTGTAGAAGGCTTTTTGGGACTTATTGCTGAATTTACTCTCTTTAATCTTGCTTCCTATCGCAAATACTACATTATTACAAAATTTCATCAATATTTCTCCACTCGAAAAAAAAAACACTTTTTAACCACAACACTTAAGATTTTTGCTTCCAATTCTATGTGTAAAATTATTGCTGAATTTCAATAGTATACCTACCATTATTATTATTTAGTTTTTGTTATAAATCAACATTATTTCTACACTTAAAAAAACAAACTTGAACATGAAAAAAACTTCTAGATCTTTCTTTTTTTTTCAAAAAAAAAATACCCTCTCTCTTAAAATATTTGTATAGGCTGTTTAGATTCTTGGCACCACCTGTCGTATATGAAACATTTTTAGCAGTTCTCACTGGGTTATATTTTTTTTGTACTATTTCTCATTTGCATCTTTAAAAAAAACACCCTTTCAGTCCAGATAATTTTGGAGTTTCTTAAAATTTGTATTTCTAATGACAAACGAAACTTTTCCACCAAGTTCTAAAAGTAAATAACATTTATGTCACCTATTATGGATTCTTTCTCACACATAATCCAATCCCTAAAAAAACACCCTTTGAAAAAAAATTATATTTTTTCTAGTTTTATCAGTCTATCATGTGTTTCAGATGTGTTCCAGATAATATTTTACCTGTTATAGCCAAAAAACAAGCACCCTTACAAAAGAAATTCATTTTTGCTGAATTTTGGAAGAATTTTGAAAGATATGACCAATTAATTTTCGGAACGATTTGACCAGCACTAGGGATATCCAAACCTACCACTATTCTTCCTTAAATTTTGCACAAATTTTTGGACACAACAATAAAAAACAATACAATATCAACAAAAAAGATGTTCGTTTCTTTTCTGAGGTAATCTCGAAAACCTGACGTGATAGGGCAAAATAGACTTCGAATCTGGTTTCAGTGACCTGAAAAACGTATATAATTAACATATAGGTAGATAAAAAAAATGGCAAAATGGACTTTAGATTCGGTTTCAGCGAGCCTGTGGATTCCACTAAAAAATAGCGCAAAACACAATATAGAGAGTTACTATCCCTTATAGAAGGTTTGAGATCTTAAGGATACTGTAAATTTTTCGACTTTCTGTCCATATCGACTTTTAATCCGGAGCTTCAAGAGAACAACATACTAAAATTTCAGACAATTTCACCGAAGGCCACTTCCCATACAAAATGTGCGTGGTCCTTTTAGCAGAGATAGAATTCCCATACAAGTTATCGATAATAACACTGTGCTTGAAAATGCTCATAGATGGCGCTCCTGTCTACTAGAGATAATTCGAGTATGCTGAACACGATGGCATTTTCCATTGTTGGCTCAGTAAAAAAAAGATTTTGGCCTCTGAAGTTTTCTGTTTTAAGCCAGAAATCATGGAAAAGACCCACCATATATTTGGTATTTTTTGGTTTATATCGACATTTATTGATAAAATAAATGTTAGTGAAATAACAATTTGTAAAAGATATTCCATCAATAAAATTATTATTTTAAAACGTTTAAACATAGTTTTTTGACAAAAAACTTTTTTTTTTTGTAAATATCTTCATATTTTGCTGCGATTTTCTTTAAATTATTATTATTTCAGTTTAATATCTAATGTCTCAATAAAAAGATAATACATAATCTAAAGTTATATCCTACAAAAAATCATAAAAATTTTATATACACTCCTGCTCAAATTTAACGCACATCATATTTATTTTACAAAAAAGTCCTACTATTACTTTATCTCACAGTATCGTGGTTATTTTCTCAAATAAGACAGGATTTAGCTTAAATTGAAGGTATGTAATAAAATGTTTGTGGGGAAGATTTGGAGAGGTATGCTGAAGTCTATCTGTCAACCCGCGAACCTTTTAGAGATGAGTCATAAATTTTCATGGAGTAAACTCTGCCTCACAACACCTACGGAGTTAGTGAGATCTCCTAGACCTAATTTAAGTACCCAAAGATACTTGGCTGATATTCTCGAACAGCATGCGGTTCCAATCACCCCTAGATTTGGTCCACAAATCAGTCTGATGCACTATAATGCATGCTAGAGTGGTTTGAGAATATCTTCATGATTAAAATGTGCCACCTTTGAATTGACCACACAGATATCCGGATGTAAATTCAATAGAACATGTCTAGGAAATGTTGAAAAAAATGCATTTGCGGCCGAAATCCACCTCCAAGCATTCTTGATTAACAGAAAACTGCAGTGAAAGAAAAGTTACAACAAAACCTTCAAAACTTAATTCGTGGAAAGAATAGACGACTCCAAATTACCATATGCGCTAGAGGAGAAAATGCCAATTATTGAAAAAAATTATTGGAAAGAACTGTCACGCGTTTCCATTTTTTTAAATTTTTTTTCTTAAAAAACAAAAATTATTTTAATATCAGTTTTCAGACCTTGAATTGCTAAATTTGGTTTATCTTTTTTTTGGTTAATAATACTGTTGCAATTTAGAATTTTTCTGACTTGCTAAACAATAAGCAAACACAAAAAAATACAACAAATAATTTTAAAGCCATTTCAAACAAGATGCAGGGGTATAACTAAAGAAAACAAAAGTGTGCGTTAATTTTGAGCAGGAGTTTAATATATATCAATTTTCAATCCAAAAATTTGTTTAATTTATTGGGGTTAGGCCACTCAAGGTGCTGAAAAAAATTTCTTAAAAAACAAAATTAAAATTACAAAATAACGTCTCTTAAGTGAATCTCGCTTTGCAAAAAAAAACTCTCAAAAGCACACAGCACAGCGTTACTAAAAAAAAACCAAAGTACAAATATTTAAAACTTTACTTCGCATAGAAATATGTACGTACCGTACGGGATTTCTAGAGTATTCAAATTTAGGAATTTGATAGGCGTTTGAATTCAGTAATTTTTTTTTAACTCAAAAACAGCAACCTTCAATTGCTTATAAAGTTTGTTCCTGTGTAAATCAATTCCATATGAAAATTCAAATACAAAGTTTTTTCTATTTCATTAATCAAGAAATTCGTACATTTTTCTGTGTGGGATAATGTTTTAAAGATTTGTCATAAATTTTATTCTGAGTGCCTTTTTGAACAATGCACGCGTACAGAGATTCTCTGTAGAGTTTTAAATTTTTGGTATTTGTTTATAATAGTTTTTGTAGTTACTCTCTGCTTGACTGCATTAGGGAATTTTTTTTCAGCACATTGAGTGGCCTAGCCCCTTAACATAAATTAAAAAAGAATTGCATAGAAAACCGCTTGCATCTACCCTCCCGGATGGAATACAAGGTGACCCAATATCTCAAAATATCTTATCTTATCTTATATTGAGTACTACCAACGATATAAATTTCATGCTTTTATCACAAAGTGCACGATTTTCTTACTAAACCGCCCATTATACTAGGCTTTAGTCGAAAAATGCAACATTTTATGTTTATGCAAGTGCAAAGGTATTCTTGAAATTTTCTCCCTATTTTGTTAAAATTGTATGCTTATAATAAGTTCACAGATTTGCTTCGTTATCCATGCGATATAGTCTTGAATCACTAGAAGAAAACGATATGATTGAGATACCAAGAATTTTATTTTTAAAAAATTCAATAACAAATCGGAACTAGGTTCCTTTCTAGATACCTTCTACCCACACATTTTATGTTAATACCCTGAGGCATAACATAGCTATAGATCCGTGTGGAATATTTTTTTAATTTATTTTCCTTTCTAACAAATAGAGTTCATTGAAAATACTCATCTCATCTCCTAAAAAAACACAAAAAATACATCTGTGCCGGGATAGGGCTGACATAATAACGACTAATTGTTAACTTTATAGGTATCTTCCTGCAACACACAAGACTTGATATCAATAAAAACAGACTGGAACGTTTTTCTAACAATAAAACCCAGTGCATATATTAAGGTAGCTACCTACAAAATGTTATCAAACAATTCAAGTAAAAAAAACTGCTTCTGAATTCGAATATTAAATCCCTTTCTAATAAAAATTTGTTTTGATGCGTTTTTCACCCTTCGCATCTTCGTGAATAATAATCCACCACCATTTCATAAAGACATAAGTGAAATGTCAGAAAAAATCATATGTTTTCAATCTTTAAAGCACTCACTTGAATTACCATAACTAGATAGGTACGTGAGCTATGTTGCAATGGCCATAAAAAAATTCTGATGTGAAATTATTTATTTTTCTTTTTTGGTTTTATAATTTCCAAAGTAGCCGAGTGCTTTTTCAATGCAACTCGTTTTTGTTTGGGCCTGTCTATCGAATCGAGTTGTTCAATTTCAATTTTTAATGGTGGAAAAACATAAACATCAACAACCAACGTGAAGTTAACGCATTGTTTTGAAAATAACAAGAACACAAACAAATAACAAACACCTTCTTTTGACCGTATTATTTATCGTATGGTAAATGTTATATCGTAGAATAATTCACTCGCTCTCAGTTTCTCTCTTGGTTCATTCATTCTCTTTTGAGTATATAATTTGAGTGGGTAAATTGTTTTGAAATTAAATCAAAAGAGCAAGAGAAATGACACATGAGTGGAAAAAATTCTTCAATGAATTGAGTGAAAAAAATAAGATCCAAATAAGAAACATCGGCAATTAGGCTATTGATTATGTCGAAAAAAACAGGGCAATAAGGAACTAAGACGTTCACGGGTTTTTATTGCAGGAATCGTTCAATGGGTTATAAAAGAACATAAAACCGCGGAGTGCTATTAAATGAGAGGGTGGAAACTGAAGATAGGGGTGTAAAAGCCCCCTTTTTGGTTTTTTCAATATATCTCGTAAACCGAGCAAAATTTTAGTATATTGCTCTCAAAACTTTTTGTAGAGAATTGAATTTCCTATTAGAATAATGTTTTTTAAAAATTGAAAAAAAAAATTTCCATACCAAAATAGTCGAAACAATTATAAAAAAAATATCAAAAAAATCGATTTTTTGAGTTTTTTTGCTTTTTTAGTTGTACATTTTTTTTGGGTTGAGATAGACATAAACATTGCTCTAAAGAAAAAAAGAAGATTGAATTTCCTTCAAAACCCTGTACTCACTAAATTTTTTCATTGAAAATTAACCGAAGTATGGCCATTTTAATCTATCTTTTTTTCGCATTTTTAGTTTTACTCAAGTAAAACAGAAACATTTGAGGGGAAAGTACGATAACTTAAGCACCAAGAACTGATAATGAGATTTTGTAGAGGGGTTAAATACAATCATTGTTTACTATGGGAGGGGGGTCTATGTCGCCCCCGTTTTGGAGGGAGGGGCAATTTTAAAAAAAAAATACTTAAAATAAAAAAAAATTATTAAAAAACAACGGCAACACTCACAGTTTTGACTGATACTTTTTTCAAAAGCTAGAATTATAAACTTAATATTAATTTTAAAATGAAGTTATTTTAATCAATTGTTTTTGAAATAAACGAGTGATTCCAATAATGAAAGTATTTTGTCTATTTTTCAATTTTCTCAAAAAGTAGAAGGCATAGTAACATTATGATTTTCATGATTTGATAAGAAATCAATTAAGGCAGTTTACTTTGTCGATCAATTTCGTATTGAAGTCCACAGTCTTTGTGAAAATTGTACTCAATGTGCTTTTTAAACTTTTTTTTCACAAGTTTTGACTTTGAAATCAGGTATTTCAAAAACAATTGATTAAAATAACTTCATTTTAAAATTAATATTAAGTTTATAATTCTAGCTTTTGAAAAAAGTATCAACTAAAATTTAAGTGTTGCCGTTGTTTTTTAATAATTTTTTTTTATTTTAAGTATTGTTTTTAGAAAATTGCCCCTCCCGCCAAAACGGGGGGACATAGACCCCCCCTCTCATAGTAAACAATGATTGTATTTAACCCCTCTACAAAATCTCATTATCAGTTCTTGGTGCTTAAGTTATCGTACTTTCCCCTCAAATGTTTCTGTTTTACTTGAGTAAAACTACAAATGCGAAAAAAAGATAGATTAAAATGGCCATACTTTGGTTAATTTTCAATGAAAAAATTTAGTGAGTACAGGGTTTTGAAGGAAATTCAATCTTCTTTTTTTCTTTGGAGCAATGTTTATGTCTATCTCAACCCAAAAAAAATGTACAACTAAAAAAGCAAAAAAACTCAAAAAATCGATTTTTTTTGATATTTTTTTATGATTGTTTCGACTATTTTGGTATGGAAATTTTTTTTTTCAATTTTTAAAAAACATTATTCTAATAGGAAATTCAATTCTCTACAAAAAGTTTTGAGAGCAATATACTAAAATTTTGCTCGGTTTACGAGATATATTGAAAAAACCAAAAAGGGGGCTTTTACACCCCTATCTTCAGTTTCCACCCTCTCATTTAATAGCACTCCGCGGTTTTATGTTCTTTTATAACTTATTGAACGATTCCTGCAATAAAAACCCGTGAACGTCTTAGTTCCTTTCTAAATGACATAATCAATAGCCTAAATGTGAATAGGCGTTCAATCTCAAATTTTAAACATTGATAGTTATAGATTAATTAACCTAAGACAAAAATTCAATATTAAGGCAACTTAAACTTTGAACACAAATTCGAAGATCGAAACCGCAACAAATGGGAGATTTTTATATTTTTTAACATAAAAATTAAGGATTGGCCATTGTATTCAATCATTAAACAAACATCAATCTAAAACAAAAATTTTTCCATTTCATTGTTAAAAATCATATTTGCGTGACCAATGGGGAGTTAAAATTAACGGTCATTTTACTTTGATTTTAAAATGTTCATCGTTGACACAAATCATTCCGTAAAATATTAAAATCAAAGTAGCTTTCGTTGATTTTTAGTTGTTTTACCCCAATGTACATATAAGTATTATTTTACTAACATGTGAACAATGCGAAAAAGCCTTAGTGACAAGGTGAAAGGGCAGGGCGACTCGCAGAGTGGTGCTTTTTTGAAAGAGACTTATAAGCAAGAGTTAATGTTAAAAAACTGAATTTTATGTTTACGTAAATTATTTTTAAGTTAAAAAACAAAACAAAAATCATGTGTGCAATTCACACGTGGTTGAAGTGAAACCTTAAAAATCATTTAAAAAAAATCGAAAAAATATAACTTTTTTTTATTACATCACTTTTTTTTATATGACAACCTACTTATTTACTTACTTATTTTTTTTATTTTTTTAACCCAATTAGTTTTCATAAAAAAAAAGCAAAACAATCAATCTCTTTTCTCTTCTAACGCCATTAAATCCATTTTTTAAAAGACAACTTATAATAATAAATAAATAAAAAAATTTATATCATTATTATTTCACCTTTTACATGACGCTTCAATCATATTTCTACCATGCCTACAAAAAAAAATAAGAATTTTTTAAAGCCAACCATGTCGAAATTTCAAACTGAGATTACACGGTACTTCCTCTTCTGCTGCCTGGTCATCGGCAACAAATCTTCACAGGTGTTTTGAGATATTTTTCAAGTTTTTCAATTAAAGATTATATAACTTGTAGAGCACGTACCGTTATGTGTGATATATTAAATGAAAGGTTAAATTGTCAGCATGCGTATTAAAGTTAAATAAATTTGTTATGTGCTCTAGATCAAAAGATATAACGTGTTAAGAAAAAGAACATCTTTTCACCGTTATCTCAGAATTTTGAATATGAAATTAATTGAAATTTTGCACAGTCATAATTTATTAAATTACCTATCTACTGTATACATTTCATTCATCTATCTATTAAAACAAAAAAGTTATGATCAATTGATTTTTCGTGTCGCTTTTTTATTTCATCTTGTTTCAAATCACTACGATACTAAAGAAGTTTTCACTTCAAAAACTATTCTTGTGTTGGTTGATTTTTTGCAAATCTGAGAGGCATTTGTAAATTCGGTCTTTTTTACTTAAAATTAGGAAGACAGTTAAAAATTTCAACAAAAAAAAATACAGCAATATTTTGAAAAAAAGGTTAGTATTAGGTATGCATTTTTTACTTGCTTTATAGGGCAAGTATTTGTTTCGTGTCAAAAAAAAAAATTGAGGTTTTAATCAAAACCAACATTACGATGATGGAGAATTCCGAAAAAGTGGGTCCCTGCGTCTGTGCGTCTGTGCGTCCATCTGTACACATTTCAGCCTAAACGGGTGGATGGATTTTCTTCAAATTTGGTACAGATGATTTTTATGGAATTCTGAAAGTTGGTTTTTTTTTTGTTTTTTTATATCTCGTTTAAAACGTATACCTCCCATACGAAAAAATACGATATGACGAATTTCTCGAAAACGGCTCTAACGATTTTGATTAAACTTTGTATACGTAATATTTAAAGCAGTGGCAATAAAACTGCATTTTTATTTTTTCTCAAAAAAGTCAAATAACAAAAAAAAATTTTTTTTCATTTAACAAAATTTTGCCCTAAATGTCGCCTCTTCCCCAATATCAATTTTTTAAAAATTTAGATCCAGCTTTTAAAATCTACAAGTAGACTAACATAAAAGTGCTTTGAACTGCAAAAGCAAGTACGTGCGACCCCAGTCGTGCATTTTATTTTTATAACAATTTTGTTTAAACTGATGCCAAAAGCTTTTAATATTATATACAACATTATAAATTCAATTATTTGGACCCCGAAAATCAACTATATTCTTTAAAGATCAATCAATTTCGAATCATCGTAAATTTACACAGATCGTACACTATGGCGTATACGTACTTTTTATTTTATTTTTTGTTTTCTCAATATAATGAAGTAGAATGTGATTTTTAGATAATTTTCTACAACAAATTTATCGTGTATTTCAATAAAATACAGCAAACAAAAACGTTGTTTTGTTGGCATACCAAAAATGTTAAGGAATTTATAATATTTTAAAAGGTTTATGACGAACAGAATTTGATTGAATGACATCACATGAAATATATACAAAGGAATTATTTTAAGTGAATGAAATTTGTTTAAATGTTTTTAGTTAACATTTTTATATCGATGAGAAATACATAATGTAAAAATAAGGCTGGCATAAAAGAGATTTAAAATCGTTCAAATTGATTGATTGCTGTTTCATTTCCATAATGCACAATTCCTAAGGTTCAAACAGAAAACAATTAAAACCTGTGGTGTACCGATGTCGAAAGAATAAACCTTGTTGAGGGTTAGGGGGTTATAAATCGAGGGACAAGGAAGAAATTTCACCTTCAAAACTCTATTCTTAGGCACATTTTGAAATTAAATTTTTTCCATATTTTTTTTTACCGTGTACCAAAGTGTTATTTACTCAAAAAAAAATTACCACCACTCAACCTTCTTCTTCACTCACATAGTCTCATTTGAGCTAATTTAACTCCACTCAACCCTTAAAGTGCATTTTTGTTAAAAGATACAAATTTTCACTGCACATTTTTCTTGAGTGAGATACTCTATCTACCACTCAAATAAAATATAGATATCTCTTTCTAACCCTCTTTGCTAAACAGAAAGTCATCCACTCACTCAAATAAAATTATACTTTAAAGAGAAAAAACATACAAAATTTATTCAATACGATTCTCGTTCGTATCAAAAACAGGAAAGAAAATTCAATCCAAAAGATTCATTTTACAAAAGGAATCAGTTTGTTTTGAGACGTCGTGCGTGTAAGTTTAGAACGAATTTTTTAACGCGAAAATATTCAAAATAATATAATAAAAATACTTAAGTTAAAACCGAATTAATTTAAAAAATTACAAAAAAACGACAAAAAGTGATTTTCAAGTGAAAATTTTCGAAATCAAAGAAAAATATCTGTGAGATAAAAAATTTATATAAAATATAGTGAGACAAGAATTTGGAAAGTGTAACAAAATTTCGCTCTCAAAAAATTTACCGGGCATTTTTATTCTGTTCAAGGATTAAAACAACAACAACACAACAATTGGATTAAATTAATAAAAATTTCAAAAGGATCTAAATCATAATAACAGGATTTATATAACTCAAAGGATATCATTTAACTCAGAGTTGCATTTTATAATAGCTCTCTGTCTATCAACCCTGTGTTTTTTTAAAAAAAAAGGTGAGGGTTGTTGTTGTTGTCAATAATGGAAATTCACTTTTTCTGAATTTTTCAAATTATAATCTTGGGTTTATTATTATTTATTTATTTTCTATAATAAACGTTAACGCACTCTGCCGCAACGGTAGCAAGGATTTATTGGTTGTAGAATGGATACGGATTGTTAAGGGAATTATATGTATCGTATCCTTCCCCCTATGTTATAATATGGGTCTCTCTCTCTTTCTATGAAATTTGAACCCTCATTTGTGTGGCAAAAAAAAATCATTTATGATTTTGGTTGCAGTTTTAGAATAATTTTTTATCCCTAACTGTGTTTGGGGTTTGGTCTGAAAAAAAAAAAAAAATAAAGGGCTGTCGCCATGAATTTGTTTTGTTGACGTTGATGTCTATATTGTTTGAGGTGAATACAATAAAGTACCAATGTGGTTGGATGGTTAAAGGAGGTATGCTTGAGTGAGCATATAGAGAAGTTCGGTTGATGCATATTTTCTTATACCAAACAACGACATAAGCCGATTAGATATTTTGTACAAAAGAAGTAGAAGAAGAAGAATTTTGTTGTTGTTGTTCGTTAGAAACTGGGGCCTTTTTTTCCAAACACCGCGACCGACCGACCGGCCTGAAGCTCTTATAGGCTTTCATCACAAGTCTATGATCTAGTTCGGTGTTTCAATGGGAATTTTTTGTGTATGAATATTTTGTTTGCTTTTTTTTTTGTTTATGTC
Source organism: Episyrphus balteatus (assembly GCF_945859705.1). Lineage (NCBI taxonomy): Eukaryota > Metazoa > Arthropoda > Insecta > Diptera > Syrphidae > Episyrphus > Episyrphus balteatus. The sequence continues at coordinate 33,751,014 of NC_079137.1, read as the reverse complement.
AAAGCCAATTCAAAGAGTGTAAGAGTCGGTTTGACGGTGTTTTTATATTTATGGAGGTACGTCAACGTCAAGATAGCTTAACGAGAGAAAGAGTTCAAGGGAATAACAGCAACAACAAGTAACTAACTACACAATCAAAATAAACAAACCTTATCGCACACCCAATCAACAAGAAAAAAGAGACACTGACAGAGCCTAACCCCAAACACACAAGGTACAACAGCAACTTAAACATAACGAACGTGACGGCAGCGACTACATCGGCGGCGGCGGCGGCAGCTAAGATATACGCGAGAATCTATCTGTTGAATGTCCAATGGCGACTGTTCAATTAAATAACAGCTTCAGGCTATAATTATCTTTCGATCGTCATCATTTTCGAAGTTGGTATTTTTTATATCTATATATTGACAACGGTGTTTACACGATGCATTGCTAACAAGAAATTCACCATTATAACGCACCTATATGCATAAATACAGTAGCGAGCAAAAAAAATGCAAACGAAAGAATTTTAAAGAGTTTTTAACAATAACTTAGTTACCAAATTTGGCATATTGAAACTGTTTTATTTTCATTAACCAGAGTCAATTAGTGGAACATTTTACTCCAAAACCATTATTTGGTCAAAAGTCTACCTAAATAATGCGTTTTTAAACGAGCAAAAAAATGCAAATGTTTTTATTGTTTGCATTTTTTTTGCTCGCTACTGTACTATACACAAATGTGGATAAGTACAGGGTGGCGCCCAACGTGAGTCGACAGAGTCTTTAGTTGAATTGGAAAATTTAAAAGAAGTTTAAAGAAAAACTTTTGTTAAAGTTTTGTGTAAGAAAGGTAGAAAGAAAGTTTTTTGTTTGTTGCAAGGACGATGTAGGTAGATATACAAAAACAGTGTTTGGAGATAGATAAGTTTTTTGTCCTATAAAAGTAAAGTAAAAGTAGGAAGATGTACTTAAAGAATTTCTTAGGAAACAATTTAAATAAATATCTACCCAATTTTTTGTTTTTAAATCCTGTGAACCCTCTTAGCGGTTCACCCACGCCACGATACAACATAAGTAGCTACGATTACCTATTTCCATTTCTATAAATACCTAGATACCTGCAATTACCTATCCTGTAGCAATTTTAGGATGAAGTTAGGAGGTACAAATTATAAAGTTGTTATTTTATCCCGGCAGGGTTTCGTTTTGATGAGATAGATACTTTCGCTGATATTATGTTTTAACTCAAACGAAAATACTCATCTAGGTACTTATAAATGTCAACTGTGTAATAAGTAAGTATTGGTAATTGTTTTTTGTTTGTGTTTTAAATACTAAAGATAAAATAGATGAAAAAAGCTGTCGCAATTGAACGTCGTATGTAATTTTAAATGAACTTGTAAAAATGTTTTCCAAAATTATTATAATAAAGTTTTTAGAACATAAAAGTTGCATGTTCTTTGAGTTTAAATCCTTTTTCTATAAGAATTTGATTTTATATCTAAAAAGTCATAATTTGTTAATTTTTGACTGTTTTTGAGGTTATGCTGCAATGTAATTTTTGTCAACATAATTTGTAACGGTTTCTATAAAAACTGTTTGTCTTCTTTAAAACAAATCTGTTTAAATCTCTCCGATATCTTTTTCATTGCCCGAGATATCTTCAGTTATTTGACTTTTAATTTCATAAAGGAGATAATAGCTGTGTTTTATTTTCCTCGTGATCCAGATCAGATCATGAATTTATTTGCGAAACAATAACAAAACAAAATCCTACTTTTGTTGTAAAGCTAATAAAAACAATAATCTGATCTGGATCACGAGGAAAATAAAACACAGCTAATATAACGAAAGATACAACAATTTGATATTTAAAAAACTACTCATTTTTTATTTCATGCAAAAATACAATTTTTAGGTTCTTATGAGTGGCCCAAAGTTCTAAGTTCTAAGTTTTTTTTTTTTTAATTTTCTTCGTAACATAATTTTTGTCAATGGGTAAATTATTCCATATTGTACAGCAGTAAACCCACAAGTGCTGCGAAAGATTCCATAGCATATTACAAAAAGCTTGTTATAAGTATTTCAAATGTGATTTAATAGCTGCGTTCCTTTGGAAATATTTATCTACTTTTTAGTACTTAAAATTACTTTGAACTACTTTGCTATACTGAAAAAGTAGTTCAAAGCAGCTTTAAGTACTAAAAAGTAGATAAATATTTCAAAAGGAACGCAGCTAATGTTGTTTTATTTATAAAATATAAATTTTTAATGAAATTTTCAAAAATCTTATTAAAATCTTACAAGAAAAATGTAAGGCAAATAGTGCATACATAAGATTTTATAAAATTTCTGCTACGTTAAAATTTGGAATCAAAATAGCCTTCAAACGATGTTATTTTATTGTTACTCGCCCAATGCTAATAGCGTTTTATTAGTAGCTTTGATTTTCGGTACCAAAAATAACTTTAAGACTTGTTTCCGCAAATAAACTTCGTTAGTTGGAGAATCGCTCTTTTACCCTCAAAAATTTCCAAAAAGTGACCTGGAATTAAATATACCTAGCCAGAATTCATTTTCAAAAGCCAGAAATATGAACTGAATATTTCACAGGTTTATTTGCCAAAAATTTGGTCTTGGTCGCACGACATTAAAAAATATTTAATTCTTTTCTATGCTACAAAAAAAATTTGATTTTTTGTTTATCTTTGGAAAATTAATTTAACGTCATTTGTTTGTCTACCAAACCTCAAAATGTTTAAAAGGCATAGGTACAATCAGTTTTTAAAATGAGTAAAACAAGTAAAATGAGTATTAACTATACATTAAATTTATGCGTTTAGATTTTTGAATAATTTTAAAAAGAATATGTAACACATTTTGGAGGCTTTAATTTTCAAATTTGTAAGCAGGGAATAACAAAGACTTTTTTTGGCAAAATTAATAAATTAGTTAATTTTAATTTAATCATTAAAAGAAAATTTTAAAAAGAACATAAACTTGCTTTTTATATACAGGGTGTCCCAAAAGTAATGGATCAAACGAAATATGCTGTTAGGCCAACTTAAGGGCTCTCAGAATTTGGTAACTTGTTTATCCCAAATCCTTACGGTTTTTGATTTAATGCAGTTTTTGTGAAATTTCGAAAAATACCGACTTTGCAACAGTATTTTCCTTCCTCCGCTCATAACTGATTTTTGTTTTTTACAATTATTTCACTAAAACATTGCCAAATAATAATAAATAATTATTTAATCAAAATATTTATTATTTCATACGCCATTTTGCTGCAAATTAATTAACAGTTCAATGTTTTATAAAAACTCAATTTCTTAGTTTTTTTTTCAGAGCACCCCCTAAAAAAAAATTAGTATGGTGTGACACAGGTTAATTATTTTAAAAACTTGCCGTGTTATTGCAGTTTTCAAAAATGTATAAAAGTTTTCAGACTTGAAGCTAGAACAAAAGATATTACAATTTAAATGCAACAAAATAGGCCTTTTCAGAGAAAAATAACAAAGAAAAATAAACACATTTCCTCGACTGTTGTTTGTTTATTTCTTTTTGTTTGTTATTTTGCTCTGAAAACCCCTGTTTTTTTTGCATTAAAATTATAATATCTTTTGTTCTAGCTTCAAGTTTGGAAACTTTTATACATTTTTGAAAACTGCAATAAATCGAAAACCGTAAGGATTTGGGATGAACAAGTTATCAAAGTCTGAGAGCCCTAAAGTTGGCCTATCAGCATATTTCGTGTGATCCATTACTTTTGGGACACCCTGTATATTAAATCTCCAAAAGAAGGATGACAAAAAAAAATTAAAATCTGCGCTTTTTTGAATAACTTTATGTATACATTTTACAAAAAAAATATTTATGCCTTCAAAAGAAATAGTTATAATAATTTTTATTTTATGAGCCCGTTTCATAATTTCCAAATAGAAAAAATGTTTTTTTTTTTTTCAAAAATTGTACTTATTTTTAATTTTAAGGTTATGATGAAATAAGCTGAATCATTTAAGAATAAGTCAGAAATGAGGACATCGGTTCGGTTAACGGCGACGGTACTAAGCTTTTTTTTTCATTTGGGTTATATAGCAGGTACCGTTGCTATTGATTCTGAAAAAAACTTTCAATTTCACCTTTAGCGCATCCTACAAAAATCATAACTAGTTTAAGCTGTAGTTCCAGATAGATACAGACTGACAGAATTGCAAGACTCACTTTTTCGCATTCTCTATCATTGTAATATCATGTGTGATTTTTATCACGAGTTCGACTTTTTTACGAATCTTAAACTTGCCCTTTAGTACCTTTTTCGCAAGTAAAAAAGTATATGAATGTCATTCTCTTGGGAAGACATATATTCTCATCATCATACCTGTTTTCAAAACATGATTTTTCAAAAATTATAATCAAGGAGATAACTTTCTGAAATGCACATTTTTAGGATTTAAGTAAACTCAGCTAATTTTCAAGAGATCTATAAAAATTTTGGAATTTAATTGAAAACTATTTTGTTGTGTACATTTTTCTATAAAAAAAAAACCAAAAAAACGAAAATTATTCATTTGAAAATCATCATAACTTGAATTATCAATTTTGGCATTAAAAACGTGTTACAAGTAGGTACATAAACCCCTATTTCCAATCTTAAAACAGCTATGGATCAAAACTCAAAAATTTTCTTATTTTTATCAACAACAATTAATCAATATTGACTGAGTAAAAAAATGAAAGTTCAAATGAACATTTTCTATACAAAAACAAGTAGATACTTATCACGACACAAAGTAAGAAAAAAGCCTTGACAAGTAATTAGACTTGCATCTATATCTACATATATTTATGTTAATTCATGATATTTTGACAGTTTTAATTTTGTGTTGCTGTCAAAAAGTCAGACCACCCTGTTTATACCATTCAAAACACAAACAGGTGTTCTAGTTAGTAAAAGCATGGTATATATCGGTTCTATGGTAACTATCTATAGACAGTAGACACACTCATGGATGACTTGATCACCTTGTATTTACATTCCATTCCCATAAGTAAACTGGCATCAGCTTCTAAACAGGCATCACCTCTTTGGTGGTAAGTTCAAATATAAGCGAGAGGCAGCAAATGCACTTGTCCAAACTGGACCAATTTTCCATGCACCAAAATAAAGTTCGTTACCTCTTTTCTCTTCTTGTATATAGGCCGGGTGGGTACCCTACAAACTGCAGGTATACACACTCAGATGGAAAATTATCTCAACTCAATTCAAAATTTAAACTCCATAGAGCGTATGTTTGGGGTAATTAAGTAATAAAAAGCAAACAAAAACCCCTCTGCTATACTCTACTCTGATGGGAACTGTGGAAACATGGGAACATTAAATTGATAGCTCTCTGCAGCAAGTTGTTCTCTACTTCACTTCTTCTTCGATGACCTGGTTTTTTTTCCTTCAAATTAGTTGCAGTCATCGTCAGTTTTGTACATTCTCATACAAATTCTTTATATATATTTCTCTGTTGGATTATTATCGATTTAAGTCAAATTTCAAGAATTAAAGTCTTTGTTTGAAGAAAAAAAAAAATTAAATAAACAAATGATAATCTCTCCAATTAAATAAATCATCGACAAAATTTATTCCCAGCATGAAGTCTCTGGTTGTGGGTTTTCTGAGAGAATTCATAATATTTTTAAAAATTCCCCCCAAATTTGGTCTCCATACCTGCTGTGATTAGTTGAAAAAACAAAAACAAAAATATGTTTACATAATTTTTTGTCAGCAACATTTCGAACAGTGAAATATTTATTGAAACAAGATTTTTTGGATTGGATAAACGATATTGATGAAGGAATAAATTCTCTTCTTGAAACCCTTTCCTTTTTGAATTCCAAAACAATCGAACACTGTCGAATTGTTTTGAGTTTGAGTTGAAAAAAAAAAAAATTGAAAATGAAATAAAATTCCATTGTCTACTTCTTGGTCCTTGTATATGTATGTATTTTTTGGGGGGCTATAAAAGAGTTGTTATTCGTTCGTTCTATAGCACTCCTTTAACAACCTTCATCATCATCAGAGAGAGAAATTGGAAACAACCAAAAATGCCTGCAATTAAACTTCCTTTGTGGGGCAAAAGTGAAATATTTGTGGTGTAATTCCAATAATTTCATCAAAGAGATATTATCGCTTTATGGGAACCCTATACTATCCTGATGATGGTTCTTTGCGATGGTTGGTTGGTTCGTTTGGTGATGATGATGATGACGACGACGACGTTGTGATGATGATGATGATGGTAATCGTTCAACGTTCAACATAACTCGATGCACAGACAGAACTCTAGGTATGAGTTGAGTACCTACATATTGTATACACGAATTCCCATCCTCCCTCCCTACCTCCCCCAAACCCCCTTTTCATTCTCATTTCAAGAGACTCTTTGAAGGGGGAAGGTTTAAATATTTTCATCCAAAACCAAAAGCAATTTGTGTCCCTGTGATGTTATTGGAAGGAGGAAGAAACATGGCATCACAGAGGTGTGCCATATAGATAGTGTCTATGTTTGTGTCTTTGCTAGTATCTGGGATGTTTGTGTTTGTTATGCTTGCATATGATGTTACCCACATAATATTATAATGCCATAAGAATTTCGTTTGCTATTCTTTGAAGTAATCCTTCAGTTTCGAAAAATGTTCCTATAACATAGATTTATTTTCATATATAGCCTAAAGTCGGGACACAAATACTTTTGTACCAGTATAGAAAACAATAGAAAATAGCTTAGGTACCTATAGAGAATGTCAAAAATCTTTGTTTTACGTTAAAATTTAATCAGAAATGGGATATAGCTTAACTAATATTTATTTAGATATTGGAATTCCTTTTTTTATAAAAAAAAAAAAATAAATAATTTTACGGATGATAAGAAAAGAGACATGGAAAAATTATGTTAAAGATAATGATTTTTTTTTCAAGAGCTGAAATTGGGAGAAACGAGATTTTAATTATTGTTTGATCTTTGTGTTGTAGGTACTTTGTAGCAACTGTAGCACTGTAGGATGAGAATATATGGAAGTCAAGTGAAATGGCACTTGAATGAATAAAACCCTTGAATTTGCTTCCATTTTAATGACGACGTAGGCTGACATTGGATGATTGAATTTTTAACCGAATTTAAAAATGGAGGAGGTTTTCAATTTGATACTATTTTTTTTACTTGCGATATAGGTCCTATGTATCAAGTTATGCATTCGTACAAAAAAAAAAGTTGAGATAACATTTTTCCATGACATTACGATGGTAGAGAATGCCAAAAAAATGGGTCCCGGAAGTCCGTCTGTCAGTAAATGAAGCTACAGCCTAAACGGATAGACCGATTGATGTCAAACTTGGTATGTAGGGTAATTTGGCGACTCTCCAGAGGGGTTTTTGGAACTAATTTTTTTGGACTAAAAATACCGATTTTAGTAAAATTCAAATATCTCGAAAACGGCTCCAACGATTTTGTTTGAAAAATTCAAATGCTAGTTTTAAGCCAAGATCTATCTTCTAATGAAAATTTTTTTTTTTTGAAAATCATTATTAACGGTACCTACCATAGAACCGTTTTTTCAAATCCGATTATCTCCGAAACTGCTTATTCGATTTCAACGAAACTTTTTGTGAAGAATTATTTATATAATTTAAATATAAACCAAAAATAATAATAATTTTCAAAAAAATAATTTTTTGATTTTTCTTTTTGAAAAATCAAATTTTCAAAAACGTTACATTGAATTTTTTTGAAATTTTGTTTTTAGATGCTGATGAGTGATTTCTACAAAATGGCGTACCAATTTTATTTTAAAACTTTTTTTTCCAAAAAATTATTTATAAAAAATTAGTTTTTTAAAAAATGGCTCCAACATCTTAATATATCAAACAAAACTGCATACTTGTTTTGGAGGGCAATTTGATTTCACATTTTATTTTATTTTTTTAAAAAGCGAATGTTATTTTTTTATTTTTATATAAAAAGTCTTAAAAATTTAAGCAACTTTAACCCTAAGAGCAAGTTTGTGCGACCCAGTCGTGCATTTTAGTTTTATTATTATTATTATTTTGTTTGTTTAGTACCTCAGAACTTTCGACTGGGTTGGGTAATCTGCTGTTTTTGATGTTTTTTTTTTTTTTTGTTTGAAACCTTTTCTTGAAAGAAATTAATTTGAAGTAAAAAAAAAATTTTATTGCAAATAAAAAAAAATTGCATTAAACAAAAATTTTAATTCAACTAAAATAAATTTGCATTAAAAAAAATTATTTCAATTAAAATACTTTGGCATTAAAAAAAAATGTATTGCAACTGAAAAATATTTGCATTGAAAATAAAATTTTTATTGCAAATATAAATATTTTGTATTAAAAAAAAATTGTATTCCAAATAAAAAATTTTTCTGCATTGAAAAAAAAATTCAAAATGTGTGCATTAAATATTTTTTTTTCATATTCGTCGAAATACATACAATGTTGGCTATTTGACCATACATAAGCTATTTTAACAATAATATTGAACTAAATGTTGACCATACAATAGCAAAAATTGTAAGATATTCGACGAATATGAAAAAAAGTATTTAATGGACACATTTTGCATTAATTTTCTTTTTCAATGCAGAAAATTTAGTATTTGCAATACAATTTTTTTTTTGATGAAAAATATTTTTATTTGCAATACAAATTTTATTTTTACTGCAAATATTTTTCAGTTGCAACAACATTTATTTTTATTTAAAATTTTTTTATTTGCAAGAAATATTTTTTTATGCAAATGTTTTTTATTTGCAATAATAATTTTTTTTTAATTTGTATGGAAAATAAAAGCATTTTTACAACCCTGATATGATGGAAACATTGAAAATTACATCGATGGGAAAAAATACGAGTATAATGAAAGATGCTCAAAACTTTGGGAATATTTTTTTGATATAGGTACTTTTTAGAAAATTGCAAAGTCACCTAAATGTAATATTTTTGTAATTTTTGCAATTTTCTAAATTCTTAAATTTCAATAGATAATGTACCAAATCGTTTGTTCTGTAGAATACGCTACATTCCGCGTTCACGCCTATCGCCACCGGGAAATCATGATTCTTCTATAGCAAGTAGTTAAGAAGCTATGAGGCAGAAGGTGAATATTTACACATATGTAGGATACATAGACACATGGTCAAAATCATAACTGTTTTTTTGTCTCGTTTTGTTGTTCGGATGAAAACCACTCATTTGTCTTTCATTAATTTAAGTAACTCAACAATTTTACTTAAAAATTTAAACACGAAAAACGACTTGTTGATAGTTTATATCACTAATTTCTTTATAGAGTGTCAAAAAAAAATATATAAAAATTATCTGAATAAAATCCTAATAAATAATTTTAATAAAACATTCGACGTAAAGTTTAAAACACCTTAAAAAATTTGTAAACTCAATTGGAATTTGTTATTCAAACTGATCCCGTAGTAGTAATCCAAAATGGACGAAAATAAAGTTGTAGCTGATCGTTTTATTGAAATCGCAATAACCGCTCTCATCGAGAGAAATTTTGAAAAAGCTGTAGAATTTTTACATAAAGCCGAAAAACTATTTCCCTCCCTCCTCTTTACAATTACTCAGATCCTAACCAATTCCAATAAAAATTCTACAACTGATAATGACTCTCAACCAACACAATATTCAAATGAACAATTAGAAGCAGTGAATAAAATCCAAAAATGTCAAAACTATTATCAAGTCTTAGATGTACCTAAAGAATCAAATGAGTTGGAAATCAGAAAAGCTTACAAAAAACTTGCACTACAACTACATCCAGATAAAAATAATGCACCCGGAGCTACTGAAGCGTTTAAGGTTTTAGGAAATGCAACAGATGTTTTGACAGATTTTGAAAAACGCAAAACTTACGATTTGCATGGTATCAATAAACCTTTGAATCAAAAAATTTATAAAAATGATTTTCAATGTTTAACAAATGAAGAATGGCTTATGTGTATTATATGCTTATTATTATTATCTCATATTTAAAAATTTATATATCTTTAACAGAATAAAATCTTCTTCTTCCTTTTTTCTCGGCGCTGTTATGATCTCGATGTCGAGGGGATCATAACCTTCCCACGTTACTGCTTCACACTAGTGATCCGCCTGTGGGGTTCGCCGGGTTGACCTCAGAAATCGGCGGCAAGCCTCCCGGTTTTGTATTGTTCCGTTTCTGAGGCCAACTGAATGCTGGTGTTTTTGCATTTGCTTGTACCAGGAGTTTTTAGGCCTACCTTTCTTTTTATTTCGTGTTGGAACGTTATATGATATTGCTTTTTTGACGGGGTTCTCAGGATCTCTCCTTTGAACATGGCAATACCAACTGAGTCGGTCGTGTTCAATTTTTTGGGAGATGGTATTTTTAACAGAATAAAATATTTAGTGAAATAAAGAAACAGACGGTGATTAACCTTCTAGGTACCTATATCCATTTTGTTTTTAATAAGGTCTATTTTAAGTTTATCTTGTAAATAAATTTTAGTTTAGTTAACTCAAGAAGCTTTTTTGTAAGTTTCACTTGAACAAAATTTCACGCGAAAAATATAAATTTCATGTTTTCCGGAGAAAAGTTGTTCATGTTTGCAAAATTTTGCACATCTTGTACTTCAGCTCTTTTTCAAGTTTAGCTACAAGTTAACTTCAGTCGATTTTTAGTGAACAAAAAATTCATGGCAAAATTACCTCTTTTTTTCAATCTGAGGCTCACATTTCAATTTTTTGAAAGGTTTCCATAATTTTTACTAAAATTTCCCACTGTTCCTTGGCACTAGAAATTTTGACTTAAAATGAATTTTCCAATTTATGGAATACAATCAAAATATAAGTCACTGTGGCTCATCTCATCCATCGTTATCATCGACATCATGGTTTTTCTCTTCTCCTCATCAACAACTGCACGCTTGACGGGATCAACCATTGTGCGTTAGCAGCAGCATGCAACGGAACGATGTTTTTGTATGAATATAAGTACGGTGGGAACGACTTTTCCGATTTTTGTTATTCTTATCGAATTGTGATACATCGTCATCATGAAGCGAACCACACCACACAGCAGGGGTAACCTAAATTTATGGTATATTTGGTTGTGATGAGAATGTCATTTATTATTTTTCTCATTTTTGACAAAAATTTCCAAGTATATAGAGTGACAGCGATAGAGCTTCCTATGATTATGAGAATCTCGTCCATTAGGGAAAGGTAAATATTTTTATAGGACCCCACATTGTATAGAAAGTAGGTAGGTTACTTGAATATTGTTTTGGGGGGAGAAAATTATTCAGCGAATCGCCTCTGTATAATTATGTACTTTTCAGATAAAGGGAAGGAGAATTAAGAGGAAACCTTATCTGGAGGGACACAAAAAAAAAGCCATTATAAACACCACTAGATTGGTACTATGGAGATAAGTTAAACAATCACACAGAGCAGAGAGTCGGGAACGACCAACGACGACGACGGACAAACAAAAGACTCACGTTCACGTCCACTTAGTCACTATAACTACATGCATATACTTACTCTACCTATATAAAAATGGGAGTAAGGAAGAGAGGGGACAAGTTTTAATTTAAGCACGAAGCAAACCGCATCCCAATATAACAAACCGAAACCACACGGGCGGACAGGCGAACGATTTTTATGGTTCGGCGCGCTCAATTTACAACTCAAGCCCTTACTTTTGCTTTTGCCCGCTTATACTCCTCGTATATCTATATTTTGAGGATGTGTTTTGTAGATAGATATAGGTACCCGACCCGCAGCCCAGAAGAGATTGAACAAATGAGGAGCTCTCGCTGCGCGATTCAATCTCAAAATGGGAACATCATCACAACATTTGGTGCACAGGTTCCATGTTCTTCCTCGGCATCCTGATGACTGTGCTCTGTGCTATCCTCTCATTCCATCATCCAATTTGCCTGCGTGCCTCTTATTGTACCTTTGGTGGTTTTGCGAACCCTCTCTCCAGTTTTTATTTGAGAGCTTCGAGGACAATTAAAATTGTCTGGCAACTCAAATCGTCGTCGTTATATACCTATGCATTATATTCATGCGAGTATATCGATTTCAGAATTTTGTTGTTGTTTTTTCTATACATAATATTATGGCAGAATATGTGGCGGTGCTGTGGTTAAATTGGATATTGTATCGAATTTCATTTGGTGCGGTTTAACACTAGGTGACAAGTCGTATGCTATAGTATTTTTTTTTATTTGTTTTTTTTTTTTTTTTTTTTTTGTACGCATGGACTGTCAATGATACCTTGATCACTCAGGTAGGATTTAAAAGTTATTCTCATGCAGAAAACCAGCTGTCAAAATGTGATTTTGAAATATTATAATTTTTTTTTTTTTTTTTTTTGTGATATTGGATAGAATGTCAAAGTAGATAAGAAAAGGAAACTCTGATGTACTCATTTTATCACACATCAAATACTGTTAATAATATGAGATTAAAGTAAAGCTTGTCGAGTATTTATTTAAAATTTGTTGTGTGCTAGAAAATGAATTTATCATTCATTAATATGAGTTTTGTTTTTTAAAATGCACTCGCAGTCTTTTGGTGATAATTAAAAGAAATTCCTGAACGAATATTGCCTAAATTGGTTAAAATTATGGTTAATAAATTTTAGAGTTTTTATTAACGCTGTTATTTGACTTTTTTTTACAATTTTTATATTTTTTCCGGACTTTTTTAAATTTCTCGTCATCCGTAATAATATATAAATTCCAAAACTTAGGATTAATAGTTTATGCTTAAAAGCCTAAAAATTGAAGTTCCAATTTTGCTATCATAAAAATTCGTCTTAAATAAATTTCTGGTTATCGAAGTTTTGTCTTTCTGATTTCAGATAGCTTTTAATCAAACATTTTTTCGAACGATTAAAAAGATCACTTGTTAAACTTGAAGTAGTTGCATCGAAATATTTCACTCATATTTTTATAACCAATTGATATTTTAGTATTTTTGATAACTCAATTTTAACATCCATAATATTTAAATTATAGATAATATTGAATTATGGTAGCTGTTTATTATTTTTTTTTTTGTTCGTCTAGGTGTTTACTGTCTTCTGAGAGATCGTCAAAAATTATATTTAAGAAAATTTATAAATTGTTCACCATGGTGTATACGTACTTTTTTTAAATTAATTTTATCGAACGATTTCTAATAATGTAAAATAATTTTGTAGCTCAGACTAAAGTTCAAGATAAATGCAGACGGACAGACAGAATAGCGGGAACCACTTTTTCAAATTGTAACGTGTAACTTTTAAATCGATGATAATAGGATAACATTATGATGTTTTTTACAAATTTGTTTATTATATATTTTTGTAACACGCTCGTTTAGAAAATACTTCATTTTAAATGTATGTCGATATCGGAAATATTCTTTTTTGTTAATTGTTCAAAAACGGTGAGTGTATTCGAAAATTGTTTTATTACAAATTTGTATTGTAGATTGTGTCCCTCTATTAAAATAAATATTTAGTTATTTTTTGTATGTATGTGAACTGACTTATTTTCTCGCTAGTTGATTTGAAAGAAAAGAACAATTACATAAACACAATGATATCTCCAAATAATATTTAATTTATAAATTAAATTTTTTCAATGTTTTCTTCTATAACATCGATAATTTGTTTGCAAAGTTATCGATAGCAAAAAAAAAACATCGATTCAGTTTAGAAAAGATGTATATTAAAGTGTCCCTTGTTTTCAAAATTTTAATGTGAATTTAATTTAAAATGTTTCCATACAAAGTATCTATAAATTACAGGTAGTTTTGAAATATTTTACTCACGCGAATTCGGTAGAACAGTTAATGTTAATAGATACAATTTAAAACTATTTTTAAATATCTTCATGACCTGTTAAATATCTTCATTTTTAACGCAGATTAAAAAAATAACAGCCAATTACGTTTTTTTTAATGATATTAACGGTTATTTTTAGCTGGCTTATGATTCTTAAAATAAAAAAAATTAAAATGATTTTTTGGAAATATTTGCAATTTTTTCAAATTTATATTTCAATTTTTTAAGTTTTAGCGAATTTTGAGTAAAATACTAAAAATAAATGCATATATACGAATTATAAAATGAATTTAAAATACTTCAAAGAAAACATGTAATTTATCGATACTTTGTGTAAAAACATTTGAAATTAAGTCAAGAAGGGTAAAAGTAATGACAGAGACACAAAACTTTGGAAATATTTTTTTCCATTGTATGGTTTTGCACATTTTTCCAAAATAAATAAATAGCTTTCGAATATTTTTCTTTAATAATTAGGTCTCTTGCAAACGACCTTTTTCCAGCAAGTTGACCTTAAAGTTTTTAAGTTAAATTTTAGCAATATCAAACTTTTTTTAAAGCCTGCTGTCATCTGTCCAGACTGAAGTAATTTTTATTCGGAAAACCATGCATCAGATTTGACTGTCTGTTAATAAGCTTCTTAGCAAACTCTCCGCATTATCAATTATCAATTCCGAACTGTATGCTTTCATTATAGAAAATTATGTCAAACAATTCGTGTGGAACAAAATATAGGTATGTAATTAGTTAAATGCAAAGTTGCAAACTTCATATTCAGGAAATACAGATACCTACCAGATAACTTCATTAATGTAGATATATAATACCTTTAATATTCCAAGCATTAAATCATTAATTGTATGCTAAGTAGGTAAACCACAACACAATAGCTATAAAGTGTGATAAAATGTATTCGAAATTAATCAAGGCACGTTGTGGGCGTGTTACTTGTCGCATTCAATTTATTGAATTGATATTTGATGTTTCTCTTAACAACTTATATAGGGTGTCATAAAAAAAATATTAACTTATTGTCAACTTGTTTGTACATAAATTAATTTATAATCACACAAGAGTTATACTTAATTTTTCACACATCATTTGCATAAGACCAATCAATGTGGAGAGGAATTTTTGTTTTTTTCGTTAGGCGGTTTTATTCCCTTATTTTTTTTTTTTACAAAAATGTTGAATGTTGTATTATTTATTGCTCCTACCAAAAAAAGAAATAAAGGTAAAAACGTTTAATTTTAAAGGTCATTCTTATTTACGAATAAAATATATAAAGTTTAACTTAGTACCTTTTTCCCTATAGGCTTCTATAGGTTATATCAAGTTGAATAAGAGATAATTATTTTCTATGTAGGTACCTCTACACAAAAT
Organism: Episyrphus balteatus; assembly: GCF_945859705.1. Classification (NCBI taxonomy): domain Eukaryota; kingdom Metazoa; phylum Arthropoda; class Insecta; order Diptera; family Syrphidae; genus Episyrphus; species Episyrphus balteatus. The sequence continues at coordinate 33,735,758 of NC_079137.1, read as the reverse complement.
GAATCAATATTGAAATTTTACGAAAATACCTAATAAAAATAAAATAAATCCTAAGTATTTCCCATTTCCGGTGTAATATCGATAAGGGTAGGCAAACTACGTAAGCATATAAGGACAACAAAAAAAAAGGTGCGTTGACCCTTAATGTACACAATTTGTATACCTTGTTTTCCAATCTATGTTGTAGCCATTAGGGAATAAAAGATAAGAAACAACCTTGTAGTTAGGTTTATAGGTCTCGACATTTTGAAAAATTGATCGATGCGGGCAAATAGAATGTGCACTAGATAATGTGACTTCCTGAACCCTAATGTAGACCAAACAAAGGATTTGAAATTTTAAATGTTTTTTTTTGTTATAATTTTAAACAATCTTTTTGTAAATCTCTTCTTGTGCCTTCATATTTTAGATCGTTAACGACAATAAGATACTAATTTTTTGTTACTACTTCATGTTAAATGAAGCAGATACAAAAATTTGACAAAAATAAATTCAAATTCTAAGGGGTATTTTGACTTTTTAAATATGTATGTACATTTTTGAAATTGAATATAAATTTGTCTATTAGTTACGGTACTTGATCATACAATTTTAATAGATAACTATTAAATGCCTGCTTCACTGAGCATATTATATATGATAACCACCGTCATTTCTTTAATGATTTTAAATTTGTGTTATAACTTTTGAGGGTCATAATGTTACATTGAATTGTATTTACATTTTAGGTTCTGTGATGTCATTTTCCTTGACTCTAAAGATCTTCAAAATCCGTCAAATAGAACTCAAGATATGTATTTGTATAATCTTTTCAAACAAAGAATTTAGATATTTTAACCCTTTCGAACCCAGCGTTTACTCTCATGTAACATAATATTTAAAAATATATTCCATTAAATATTTTTTTAGGTTTCGATGGCTTAGTTGAAAGATAATAATGTCTAGTTACTGGATTAGTACAAAAAGTTAGTCAAATATCATATTTTTAATTTTTTTTTAATTTTTCTCGGTAAGAATTGCAGGGTCAAAAGTTGATGTGAGTTAAGTAAGTTTTGTAACAATAATGACTCCTTCATTTCGATACAAAATAACAACAGGTTGGTCATTTTTCAATACATGACTTTCAGAACGAGTCTAGTAGCTATGTATTATCAAAGTTACATAATACTCTTACAATTTATTCTTATCTCTCAAAAATTATTTAGCTCGTTTGGAAAAAAAAGTTCATCTCCAAGAGAAAAAAAATGATTTAAATAACTCTATATCAAATGCATATACTTAGTAATCATATCCAGAAAAAAAGTAAGTTCAATATCGTTAGTGGCAAATAAAAGGGGTCCTAAATGACTACCTTTCGGGACATCTGCTTCGACAAATAATATCTGAAAAAATACGGTACTGAAGTTCAACAAAGTAGGACTTAATCCATAAAATAAAAGATTGAGGAACCCCGAGTTAAAATTTTTAAATTGAATAATATTACCAATGTAAAATTTTGGCAAATTGCTTGCTACCATAGGAGATCATACAAAACTTTTTGTTTAAAATGTCTTTTGAAAGTTTTGTTATAGTTAAGACCATTACGTAATAAGGACGTTTTGGAAATTGAGGGATCCATTATAAATTTTGGTTTGCAAACCTCTGAGATTTTGATTATAAATTCATATGATAAATGTATAAGTATATAGCACGAAAACTTTCTTTTTGAGCAATAATTCAGGGATACAGAAAAAAACTAGGAGTAGTCTTGATTTTTGAAAACATAGAAATTAAGGTAACAAAAATAAGCTGGAAGGTCATTGGCACAATAGAAATAGTTCCGACGAAAAAGTACCTACATAAACAAGTTTAAGGAATGTGAACTTGCTCTAACAAGGCTTCAAAAATATTGCTTAGCTATAAATCACGAGATTTTGAAATGAGGGAACTAAACTATTACTGGTAGGTAAATGAATACTTCCCAGAGCTAAAGGTTCAATTTTTTAGGTACAAATTAAAAAGAAACTCCTTGAGCAAGTTGGCAATTAGACTACTGTGTGAAAGAATAACTGATAAAAAAAATTATAAAATCAATCGAAAGCCAAAAGTAAAGATTTTTGGACAAGACTGTATGAGCGTATCAAGAGCAGCAATTTAGTTAAAAGTAGAGTAATATCGAGTAGACTCATAGCACAGTCAAGAAAGGAAACGTCTTGGAAAATAAACTTGATGTTGATAGGAGCTCTTTTAGCAATAGGTTCTCCAGTGAACATTAGAAGTCGTGGACAACGTTTTAGAAAACCTAAAAAACTTACCGATTTTGCCTTCCAAAGCTATGAATTTTGGCTGAGTTATCAAGTTACTGTATTTCCCTTAAAAATAGTCGCACTGAAAATTTTTTCATTATAATTTCTCAAAACTAGAAAAAAAAATATTTTTTGATCACTTAATTTTTTCCGCTAGTTTAGAAATGTTTTTTTGAAGCGACAAGCTCATGAAGAACCAAGGGCTAGTTACTTACAAGACACAACTCTCAACTACTCACGTATGCAATCAAATTTTTTGCATACATGGAGGGGACCTAAAGTTTTCTGGGAGGTCCGAATGGGTAAGGCGATTTTTTCTTCGAGACTTTGTTAATTCCTTGTAAGGGGCTGGATTTTAACACAAAACCTATGACGTGACAGTTCCTCACACTAACCATTACGGCACGAACGGAGTAGGTAATAACTGGCATTTCTTGTTAATTCTTTTGAACTAGACCTAAAATTTGAACTCAAAAGCATTTTCGTCAATCAACCAAACTTTTTCCAAAAATCTTGTAGTTATTTTCAACTTTTTTCGACGGAAAAATGCTTGAGTTAGATTTTCAAATTCGCAATGGCTTTCGAAATTATAAACAAAAAAAAATCATCTTGTTTACAATAGTTAAGGAATTTTTCAATATAATTTCCATACAAAAATCGATTTTTTTAGGAAAAATGCAAATTTTTTTTTTAATCGACTAAGAGCCAATTTTTCAATCTTCTAATAAACAGTCAGTTAACTGTTCGACGAATAAAGTTATTAGGCTCATAAACAATCAGATAAAAACATTGAATTTTTCAATCAAGAATAATTTATTCTACAGAATAACAAAAAAAAATTGTCAAATTCAAAAATATTTAAAATTAAACGTCATTTTTATTCATGATTGTTTTTGTTTTCTTGTGTTCCACTGTATTTTTTTCAAAATTCTTTCAAAACAGCTTTGACAACTGACACAATATTTTTGTTCATATTATTCCTTAGAATAATTTTTATTCGTCTCTGAAAGAAGCAGATAGTTCTATTCTTACAAATAAGCTATATCTGCCTGTTGAAAAATTGATTTTTTCTCTATCCTTAGGAATAAGTACTAACTGACTGTTTAACTGACTATTGAAAAATCGGCCCTAAGTCCTGATTTTTCAATCGTCAGTTAGACTATCAAAAGAATTAATGCCTATATACAAAAAACTTCTATTCCTAGGAATAAGCTCTATCTGAGATTTATCTGACTATTGAAAAATTTACCCTAAATAGTCGATTAAAAAATTTTGTCTTTTTCCTAAAAAACTATTGAAAAAACTTATATTAAGTTAGCCAGTATAAAATGGGCCGTACTGCTTGTGGATAGATGTTTTTTAATCGGGGGAAGGGTTAAGGTATCGAGGGTTTTACTTTTAATAAAAGCGAATGCATTTTTACATCTTAACCAAAATTTAAACTTTATGACAGTTTTTCATTCCAAACAGCCCACTGTAAGATGTAAGGGCAGAAGTTCGTCAAGCACAGAATCAAATTAATACAGAACTTCAGAGACCAGACCAGTACTGATTTCTGGATCGAAAAGAACAACCGACCGATGGGCTGATGGGTTCTCTGTCTGGTCTGATACTAGGAAGTCTACAAAAACATAATCTCCTTGCCTCTCTAGACTACCGTAGCCATCATATACAAGCCAAAGTCGTTGTCGTGATGCAGCAATAAACCTACGAATTTATTTTCTTAAAATATTTTCATTTCTCAATTGTTTGGCCTAGATTTTTCCATAAAACGTTTGTTACACGTTGACTTCGACGTACTCGTCTATAAACCACGTATTCATTACACATTTCTCCTCTCGTAGTAGCATAGTCAATTTGGAAAAATTGAAGGAAAATTTATAATTTATGTTTTCTTAACGGTGAATGGTTTCCATTAGTCTATAGAGAGAGGGCATTTTACTCTTAGTCCCGAAAGACCCTATCAACCTCATTAAAGGCTAGACACCAGAGAGGTGGGAGATTAATTAATCGCCTTTCGATATGGATGAAAATGCATTTGCATATATATTCAGATTTCGAATCAGATCCGATCTATTAAAAAAAAAAAATATTATGAGAGCGTATGTTCGTGTCTATAAAAGAGGAAAATTCTAAAAACAAAAGAGATTTAAAAAAAAAAAAAAAAACAGCTCCTCCTTAATAATTCCGATTTTATCGAGCGGAAATCATTTCCTTCATCTTCTGCCATCTCTCTCCACGTGGAAAATTAACATATAAACTGGAAAAATACTATCTGCATCTGATCGACATGAAAATCAATTAAAAGCAAAGAAACAAAAAAAAAAAAAACAAAAAAGAAAAACCTGTGTCCGTTGGATAAAATCTGTTTTGTCGTTCGTTGCTGCGGTAAGTGTGCGGTGAGTATGATGGTTGGTTTTCTTGAAAGGATGCAGCATTTGGAGGCTGCGGCTTATCGAAGACGAAGTTAATCTCAGTATATACCTACGAGTATTTTTATATATAAAAGACAAGCCCATTGGTTTATGGAACTGCGAGTAAAGTATGAAACTGTCAGGCACGTCATAACTTTCCATCTATGGATTTTATGTGACATTGACGTTGACACACTGAATGGCTTTAGCCTGACGCACTATATTATAAAAATATGGCATCACAAGTGACAAGGAAGAAGCCGTGAAAGAAGTCGAACGACCAAACGACCGACGCGACGGAACGGTGACAAAAAGGGAACTTCTTATTATAGGCACATTGTTATTATTTTCATATGTTCCCATCACGGTTACGGTGATGGTGACGATGACGGTGATGGTGACTGTGACTGCGTGACGGGTGACAGTGATGGTGAAGTGTATGTGCGGCGTGTCAACCAGATGTATACCCAGATCATATTTCCCCCGCTTGTTAACACTTGCCATCAGCTTTTTTTCTTCTTCTTCTTCTTCCACTTGGTTGGTATTCATCGATGTTTTTTTATTTCCCGTGAGTTCTCGTTCCTCAATCCTCCCGTCGAACTTCTCTTACTTCGACTCCGACTGGCTTTTCATACTTATCGTCGTCGTCGAATACGTACGGGATTGTTGTCACTTATTAATAATCTCTTGTGCACAATCCAATGATGGCTGCCGATGCGATGATGATGATGATGGTGGTTGGGGGTGTGTAACGGTAAATTGGTGTAGCATGGTGGTGTTTTGTATCGTTAAGGGATTAATGGGGATTTTCGTTTGCCTTTTGTTATATATTGAATGACGATGGAGACAAGCAACATACAAACATCAGTTTTTTATTGTTGTTGTTGTAGTTAAGTTTTTGTGGAATGAGGGGGGGTGGGAGGCATTAATATATTAAAGCTGCCAAATAGCCATTGGTTTGATGGTCAGTCTCTCGGTAATGGTGCAAATGACAAGTAGGTATAGTATATATACAAGTTGTATAGTTGTCCATATCGAACGATAAACGACAACGACAAACAACGACGATGATGATGACGACGTTTGTCGAAATTCAATACCCTGCGGTAATTACCAGCAATTGCACTTGAGACTCTCTCACTCTCTCTGTTGGTATGGTTTTTCTATGGAATGGATTAATGGATATACCTTCACTTCATAGACCTATCTTCCTACCTACCTACTCTACACGTATAGAGAGGTTTTTGTCCATTGGAGTCGGTCTCCTCATTAGCGAACGTTTAAAGGAGGTGTCACACACAAGTGTCATCACATAACACTATTCGGATGATTGGAGCATGTGTTTTATATGTTTATAGCGTGGGTTGGTTTTGGTTGGTTGGTTGATTTCTATGATGGGAATTATTTGTTGAGAGGATATTAAATAAAAATTCAAAGCTCTTGACATTAATATCTTCTATTTGTTGTTTTTTTTTTCTAGTATTATGAGAGTTTAAAAATTTTTAAGTATCGTGAGAAAGTTTATAGCTCAATACTGGTTTATGTATGAGGAACTGTTCAAGACGGTGAAAAAATAGAAGACTCACGATGATGTCAGCAGTGATTTCTTCTATTTGGTGAGAATTTACGCTGATTAAGATTCAAGGGAACTTCTAATCAATGCTCTTATAATTTGAAGTTCATTTTAGAACTTTTCTGAAATGTTGACTGTGAAAACAAGCGAAAACTTCTTTCAAACAGTTCCAAAAGCTAATCATTTTGAACACCTGAGATGCTGTTTACAAATCTTTAAATGCTAGAAGAAAACCAAGCTATGAATTTTGAATGGCAATCACTTATTTAGACTTGAAAAGGATGTTGTATGGAATTGTTGAAATTCTAACAACAAACAAAAAATTAATCTACCTTTACGCAGTATTTAACCTCTTCAATATAAAATTGAACAAAGCCAAACTGCAAGGTTTCGCTGAACCGTTCACATCGCATTTGTTTAAACAGCTTTTAGGCCCAATTTATTCACTCTCCATTATTTTTAAAGGCTCCATTAAAAATTATAAAACTGTAAAATCGCATTACAAATTTTAAAATTTCCCTTTTTTAATGGCGACTTTAAATTTAATGGAGTGTGAATAAATTGGACCTTAGCTACTTTCATATTATCAAATTTTTGACAAATGGAATTAATATCGATCGGAAAGACATGATATTGATACCTATTGAATTGATGATGCATTTAACAACAATTAAGGACTTTTTGCAGATGCATTATTATTATTGGACCTCGTGTTTATTGAATTCTTCTGCAATCCATAAATTCTGCTTATTGACGTACATGATAATCAAATTTCTTCGGAAATTTTCTTGCATTTTCGTACATTTTTGGAAGGTATTGAATACTTTTCATTCCACGAAAGCTTGTGGTTCAAAAGGTACATAGTTGCTAGTTTAGCGTTAAAGAGGTCATCGATAACTCTATCAGTCTTGCAACTATGTACTTGAAAATTTGTTCCACTGCTAGGAGAAATCTATTAGATTAAGAACATTTCCTTCCTTGAGATATTTTAAAAACTGATAACTGATCAGCGCTTCATAACCTTAGAATGAAAGGACATGACTAATGTCGACGTTCTGTGAAATAACTGTTTTCCACCGACTCCGAAATAAAATCAGTAGAATTGGGCAGATTGAAAAACTAACACTGTATTTTTCTAAGTGAGAACCCTAAATCTTTGAGGACTTTACCTAAAACTGTAATAGTCCGAAAACTGCAGCAAACTGTCTCGGAAGTTAGCTTTCTCAATCAATCGTAAAAGATTAATTTATGACGAGCGTTATAATCGAGAAAGGAATAATGACTTTTAGTTTAAAAGTTTTTCGGCCTACCTTTATTTCTTTTTAGGGGTTTTTAGAGTCTCTCCCTTGAACATAACAGTTTCACGCTGGTAGTGAATATTGTTCCAAAACTCAGTTGGGCAAACGCAGGGTTTTGTCTGTGACGGGTTTGATACCTCTTCTGGATCAACTAGGTTTTGTGTGGATGTTGGTTTAAGTCTTACGCTTTTTTAGCACTTAAATCAATTTTATCACTAAAAAGATGTTTCTCTACTGTGCTCAAAAATGCATTTCTTCGATCAGCAGCCCTGCCACTATTGACCATTACCATAGCTCTATTTTCACTGAAATTGGAAAAATCAGGGCGGCTGAAGAAACAGCCTATTACCTTGCTACTGAACCGGGGGACTTACCACCAAATTCACAGCTTGGAAATGGCATTTAACACTGGTTAACAAAATTAAACTTTTTTGTTGTTGCCGAAACAAAAATATACTTTTCTGAAGGTTTTCGGTGTGCTGAACTCGAATCCGAAGTCAAAAAAAAAAAAATTAATCAGCTCCCGTTTTTGAAATATTACTGTTACAAAATGCGGTACTCCGTGCCTTATTCTTTTACATAAGGAAAATTGTTAGAGCATGTTTAGTAACGGTTTTTATAAGAACTGTTTTCCACCTTTTTAAATCTGTTTACCTAAATCTTTCCGATATCTTTTTTAGTTGTTTCTGACTTCGGATTCAAGTTCAGCACACCGAAAACCTTCAAAAAAGTATATTTTTGTTTGGCAACAAAACCCTTGTAAACCAGTGCAGTCAATGAATTAAAGTGACATTCCTACCATTACCACTAAAAGGCTTTAACGGAGATTATTAAAAGAAGAAGAATAATAAAGTTAAACAAAGTCTTCCTGTAATTTAGTTAAATTCCACAAAACTAGTTCCATTAACCATCAATACTATATAGCTCCTAGGCAGGAACTGGTAGATAAATTCTTAAATAGAAAAAAAAGTTTCCAAACAATTTTACCTTTGTGTTTATGTTTAATGCATTTAAAACTAAACTATATAACAAAACATCCTACTCTGCCTCTCACACAAAAACTAGCTCTAAACACAAAATTCCTATTTCCAAACTTATTCGTATACAAGATTTAACTTTACACAAATTTTACCTAATAGCCAGCAGTTTGGTCACCTACTTCTGGGGCAAAATTTAAAAAAAGAAACTTTAAAACATGTATGTTTTATTTTGTCTTTTTCTCGAAGCAAAAGGCTTTTCAAACTTAATGGTTATTGTTCAAAATAAAATACATACATTTTCAAAAAAAAAAAACTTGTTTTTTTACAAAAAGAAGAAAAACTTTTTAAAATAACCAAGAGGAAATAATATTCCTGAATATAGTTACACAATGTGTCGAAGTAGGTAGGTAGGTTTAGGTCATAAACTAGCATCTAAATTTTAAACTTAACTTTTCACAACACAATGATAATAATAATAATGATTGTTCTTCAACTCTCTGTATGGGGTACATCATGAAAAAGACCATCAGCACCATTTCTCCCCTCGTTTCAATGAAAAAAAAGGCACAAAGTCAAACCCATTTAAGCTCGTTTACCGCCTTTTTTTTTGGTTTCTTCATCATGGTCTTTATTCAAATTTGCATTTAAATGACGTTCTTCTTCTTTTTCTTGGATGAAGCAACACAAACTCTTTTTTTTTTTTATTTTTTGTTTTCTTCCTGACCAAAAAGAATTAATTAAACCCTATTTTGTACAACACTAAACTGCACTTTTAGACTTTTTTTTTATTTTTGAAGAACCCTCATCGAGACCGCTTATACCCGGAATATAACCTCAAATAGCTGGGTTATGTTTTGGTGTAATTTGAATAAATAGATTTGCGTGGGTGAATTGAGGATGTATCTTTTACGTTATTTTATTCGAAATCAATGAATAAACCGTAATTACACCACTTAACTTGTCGATATGGGATCTCTCTTGGTATAAGAGGAAAATAAAAAAAAAACAAAACTTATTCATGAAGCTATTTAACAGATAATCGAAGACTGTGAAATTCTATTTTTATATGAATACCTGAATTTATGCGAAAGAAGACACAGGGCCGTAGTTAAAATAAAATAAAATAAAATAAAATAAAATAAAATAAAATAAAATAAAATAAAATAAAATAAAATAAAATAAAATAAAATAAAATAAAATAAAATAAAATAAAATAAAATAAAATAAAATAAAATAAAATAAAATAAAATAAAATAAAATAAAATAAAATGAAATGAAATAAAATGAAATGAAATGAAATGAAATGAAATAAAATGAAATGAAATGAAATGAAATGAAATGAAATAAAATAAAATAAAATAAAATAAAATAAAATAAACTAAACTAAACTAAACTAAACTAAACTAAACTAAACTAAACTAAACTAAACTAAACTAAACTAAACTAAACTAAACTAAACTAAACTAAACTAAACTAAAATAAAATAAAATAAAATAAAATAAAATAAAATAAAATAAAATAAAATAAAATAAAATAAATTAAAATAAAATAAAATAAAATAAAATAAAATAAAATAAAATAAAATAAAATAAAATAAAATAAAATAAAATAAAATAAAATAAAATAAAATAAAATAAAATAAAATAAAATAAAAT